>NW_027478162.1:1387500-2020000 GCF_051020975.1 Osmia lignaria lignaria | reverse complement strand
AATGTTAAGAGACCTTTTTTGTAGAGAATTAAGTTTTCTACTTTTTATGTTTTATGATATTTCTTGATCAGATGCGTAGTTCTCGAGATATATCAAGATATTTAAAAGTTCCGAAGCCGCACCAACATAATAGAGATACAGAAACACCGTGGCCCCTTTCTTTGAGATAACTCTGCACTATTGCGCGCAGCAAATGCCACTTCCAGCTTAGCTGTGCAGAAGAAGAACAACAAGAAGAAGAAATATCTCGAAATATGTCCGTCAGGCCCCTTCCCTTGAGATAAATCTGCAAATATCTCGGAAACGAAGCGAGCTATGGCAAAATGTTAAGAGACCTTTTTTGTAGAGAATTAAGTTTCCTACTTTTTATGTTCTATGATATTTTCTGTTCAGATGCGTAGTTCTCGAGATATATCAAGATATTTAAAAGCTCCGAAGCTGCACCAACATAATAGAGGTACAGAAACACCGTGGCCCCTTTCTTTGAGATAACTCTGCACTATTGCGAGCTGCAAATGCCACTTCCAGCTTAGCTGTGCAGAAGAAGAACAACAAGAATAAGAAATATTTCGAAATATGTCCGTCAGGCCCCTTCCCTTGAGATAAATCTGCAAATATCTCGGAAACGAAGCGAGCTACGGCAAAATGTTAAGAGCCCTTTTTTGTAGAAAATTAGGTTTCCTACTTTTTATGTTCTATGATATTTTTTGATCAGATGCGTAGTTCTCGAGATATATCAAGATATTTAAAAGTTCCGAAGCCGCACCAACATAATAGAGATACAGAAACACCGTGGCCCCTTTCTTTGCGATAACTCTGCACTATTGCGAGCTGCAAATGCCACTTCCACCTTAGCTGTGCAGAAGAAGAACAACAAGAAGAAGAAATATCTCGAAATATGTCCGTCAGGCCCCTTCCCTTGAGATAAATCTGCAAATATCTCGGAAACGAAGCGAGCTACGGCAAAATGTTAAGAGAGCTTTTTTGTAGAAAATTAGGATTCCTACTTTTTATGTTCTATGATATTTTTTGATCAGATGCGTAGTTCTCGAGATATATCCTGATACTTAAAAGTTGCGAAGCGGCACCAACATAATAGAGATACAGAAACACCGTGGCCCCTTTCTTTGAGGTAACTCTGCACTATTGCGAGCTGCAAATGCCACTTCCAGCTTAGCTGTGCAGAAGAAGAACAACAAGAAGAAGAAATATCTCGAAATATGTCCGTCAGGCCCCTTCCCTTGAGATAAATCTGCAAATATCTCGGAAACGAAGCGAGCTATGGCAAAATGTTAAGAGACCTTTTTTGTAGAGAATTAAGTTTCCTACTTTTTATGTTCTATGATATTTTCTGATCAGATGCGTAGTTCTCGAGATATATCAAGATATTTAAAAGTTCCGAAGCCGCACCAACATAATAGAGATACAGAAACACCGTGGCCCCTCTCTTTGAGATAACTCTGCACTATTGCGAGCTGCAAATGCCACTTCCAGCTTAGCTGTGCAGAAGAAGAACAACAAGAAGAAGAAATATCTGGCAATATGTCCGTCAGGCCCCTTCCCTTGAGATAAATCTGCAAATATCTCGGAAACGAAGCGAGCTACGGCAAAATGTTAAGAGACCTTTTTTGTAGAAAATTAGGATTCCTACTTTTTATGTTCTATGATATTTTTTGAACAGATGCGTAGTTCTCGAGATATATCAAGATATTTAAAAGTTCCGAAGCCGCACCAACATAATAGAGATACAGAAACACCGTGGCCCCTTTCTTTGAGATAACTCTGCACTATTGCGAGCTGCAAATGCCACTTCCAGCTTAGCTGTGCAGAAGAAGAACAACAAGAAGAAGAAATATCTGGAAATATGTGCGTCAGGCCCCTTCCCTTGAGATAAATCTGCAAATATCTCGAAAACGAAGCGAGCTACGGCAAAATGTTAAGAGACCTTTTTTGGAGAAAATTAGGATTCCTACTTTTTATGTTCTATGATATTTTTTGATCAGATGCGTAGTTCTCGAGATATATCCTGATACTTAAAAGTTCCGAAGCGGCACCAACATAATAGAGATACAGAAACACCGTGGCCCCTTTCTTTGAGGTAACTCTGCACTATTGCGAGCTGCAAATGCCACTTCCAGCTTAGCTGTGCAGAAGAAGAACAACAAGAAGAAGAAATATCTCGAAATATGTCCGTCAGGCCCCTTCCCTTGAGATAAATCTGCAAATATCTCGGAAACGAAGCGAGCTATGGCAAAATGTTAAGAGACCTTTTTTGTAGAGAATTAAGTTTCCTACTTTTTATGTTCTATGATATTTTCTGATCAGATGCGTAGTTCTCGAGATATATCAAGATATTTAAAAGTTCCGAAGCCGCACCAACATAATAGAGATACAGAAACAGCGTGGCCCCTTTCTTTGAGATAACTCTGCACTACTGCGAGCTGCAAATGCCACTTCCAGCTTAACTGTGCAGAAGAAGAACAACAAGAAGAAGAAATATCTCGAAATATGTCCGTCAGGCCCCTTCCCTTGAGATAAATCTGCAAATATCTCGGAAACGAAGCGAGCTATGGCAAAATGTTAAGAGACCATTTTTGTAGAGAATTAAGTTTCCTACTTTTTATGTTCTATGATATTTTTTGATCAGATGCGTAGTTCTCGAGATATATCCTGATATTTAAAAGTTCCGAAGCGGCACCAACATAATAGAGATACAGAAACACCGTGGCCCCTTTCTTTGAGGTAACTCTGCACTATTGCGAGCTGCAAATGCCACTTCCAGCTTAGCTGTGCAGAAGAAGAACAACAAGAAGAAGGAATATCTCGAAATATGTCCGTCAGGCCCCTTCCCTTGATATAAATCTGCAAATATCTCGGAAACCAAGCGAGCTATGGCAAAATGTTTAGAGACCTTATTTGTAGAGAATTAAGTTTCCTACTTTTTATGTTCTACGATATTTTTTGATCAGATGCGTAGTTCTCGAGATATATCAAGATATTTAAAAGTTCCGAAGCCGCACCAACATAATAGAGATACAGAAACACCGTGGCCCCTTTCTTTGAGATAACTCTGCACTATTGCGAGCTGCAGATGCCACTTCCAGCTTAGCTGTGCAGAAGAAGAACAACAAGAAGAAGAAATATCTCGAAATATGTCCGTCAGGCCCCTTCCCTTGAGATAAATCTGCAAATATCTCGGAAACGAAGCGAGCTATGGCAAAATGTTAAGAGACCTTTTTTGTAGAGAATTATGTTTCCTACAATTTACGTTCTCTAATATTATTTGATCAGAAGCGTAGTTTTCGAGATATATCAAGATATTTAAAAGTTCCGAAGCCGCACCAACATAATAGAGATACAGAAACATCGTGGCCCCTTTCTTTGAGATAACTCTGCACTATTGCGACCTGCAAATGCCACTTCCAGCTTAGCTGTGCAGAAGAGGAACAACAAGAAGAAGAAATATCTCGGAATATGTCCGTCAGGCCCCTTCCCTTGAGCTAAATCTGCAAATATCTCGGAAACGATGCCAGCTATGGGAAAATGTTAAGAGACCTTTTTTGTAGAGAATTAAGTTTCCTACTTTTTATGTTCTATGATATTTTTTGATCAGATGCGTAGTTCTCGAGATATATCCTGATATTTAAAAGTTCCGAAGCGGCACCAACATAATAGAGATACAGAAACACCGTGGCCCCTTTCTTTGAGGTAACTCTGCACTATTGCGAGCTGCAAATGCCACTTCCAGCTTAGCTGTGCAGAAGAAGAACAACAAGAAGAAGGAATATCTCGAAATATGTCCGTCAGGCCCCTTCCCTTGAGATAAATCTGCAAATATCTCGGAAACCAAGCGAGCTATGGCAAAATGTTTAGAGACCTTATTTGTAGAGAATTAAGTTTCCTACTTTTTGTGTTCTACGATATTTTTTGATCAGATGCGTAGTTCTCGAGATATATCAAGATATTTAAAAGTTCCGAAGCCGCACCAACATAATAGAGATACAGAAACACCGTGGCCCCTTTCTTTGAGCTAACTCTGCACTATTGCGAGCTGCAAATGCCACTTCCAGCTTAGCTGTGCAGAAGAAGAACAACAAGAAGAAGAAATATCTCGAAATATGTCCGTCAGGCCCCTTCCCTTGAGATAAATCTGCAAATATCTCGGAAACGAAGCGAGCTATGGCAAAATGTTAAGAGACCTTTTTTGTAGAGAATTATGTTTCCTACAATTTACGTTCTCTGATATTTTTTGATTAGAAGCGTAGTTTTCGAGATATATCGAGATATTTAAAAGTTCCGAAGCCGCACCAACATAATAGAGATACAGAAACACCGTGGCCCCTTTCTTTGAGATAACTGCACTATTGCGACCTGCAAATGCCACTTCCAGCTTAGCTGTGCAGAAGAGGAACAACAAGAAGAAGAAATATCTCGGAATATGTCCGTCAGGCCCCTTCCCTTGAGCTAAATCTGCAAATATCTCGGAAACGATGCCAGCTATGGGAAAATGTTAAGAGACCTTTTTTGTAGAGAATTAAGTTTCCTACTTTTTATGTCCTATGATATTTTTTGATCAGATGCGTAGTTCTCGAGATATATCCTGATATTTAAAAGTTCCGAAGCGGCACCAACATAATAGAGATACAGAAACACCGTGGCCCCTTTCTTTGAGGTAACTCTGCACTATTGCGAGCTGCAAATGCCACTTCCAGCTTAGCTGTGCTGAAGAAGAACAACAAGAAGAAGGAATATCTCGAAATATGTCCGTCAGGCCCCTTCCCTTGAGATAAATCTGCAAATATCTCGGAAACCAAGCGAGCTATGGCAAAATGTTTAGAGACCTTATTTGTAGAAAATTAGGTTTCCTACTTTTTATGTTCTATGATATTTTTTGATCAGATGCGTAGTTCTCGAGATATATCAAGATATTTAAAAGTTCCGAAGCCGCACCAACATAATAGAGATACAGAAACACCGTGGCCCCTTTCTTTGAGATAACTCTGCACTATTGCGAGCTGCAAATGCCACTTCCAGCTTAGCTGTGCAGAAGAAGAACAACAAGAAGAAGAAATATCTCGAAATATGTCCGTCAGGACCCTTCCCTTGAGATAAATCTGCAAACTTCTCGGAAACGAAGCGAGCTATTGCAAAACGTTAAAAGACCTTTTTTGTAGACAATTAAGTTTCCTACTTTTTATGTTCTATGATATTTTTTGATCAGATGCGTAGTTCTCGAGATATATCAAGATATTTAAAAGCTCCGAAGCTGCACCAACATAATAGAGGTACAGAAACACCGTGGCCCCTTTCTTTGAGATAACTCTGCACTATAGCGAGCTGCAAATGCCACTTCCAGCTTAGCTGTGCAGAAGAAGAACAACAAGAAGAAGAAATATCTCGAAATATGTCCGTCAGGCCCCTTCCCTTGAGATAAATCTGCAAATATCTCGGAAACGATGCCAGTTATGGGAAAATGTTAAGAGACCTTTTTTGTAGAGAATTAAGTTTCCTACTTTTTATGTTCTATGATATTTTTTGATCAGATGCGTAGTTCTCGAGATATATCAAGATATTTAAAAGTTCCGAAGCCGCACCAACATAATAGAGATACAGAAACACCGTGGCCCCTCTCTTTGAGATAACTCTGCATGATTGCGAGCTGGAAATGCCACTTCCAGTTTAGCTGTGCAGAAGACGAACAACAAGAGGAAGAAATATCTCGAAATATGTCCGTCAGGACCCTTCCCTTGAAATAAATGTGCAAATATCTCGGAAACGAAGCGAGCTATTGCAAAACGTTAAAAGACCTTTTTTGTAGAGAATTAAGTTTCCTACTTTTTATGTTCTATGATATTTTTTGATCAGATGCGTAGTTCTCGAGATATATCAAGATATTTAAAAGTTCCGAAGCCGCACCAACATAATAGAGATACAGAAACACCGTGGCCCCTTTCTTTGAGATAACTCTGCACTATTGCGAGCTGCAAATGCCACTTCCAGCTTAGCTGTGCAGAAGAAGAACAACAAGAAGAAGAAATATCTGGAAATATGTCCGTCAGGCCCCTTCCCTTGAGATAAATCTGCAAATATCTCGGAAACGAAGCGAGCTACGGCAAAATGTTAAGAGACCTTTTTTGTAGAAAATTAGGATTCCTACTTTTTATGTTCTATGATATTTTTTGATCAGATGCGTAGTTCTCGAGATATATCCTGATATTTAAAAGTTCCGAAGCGGCACCAACATAATAGAGATACAGAAACACCGTGGCCCCTTTCTTTGAGATAACTGTGCACTATTGCGAGCTGCAAATGCCACTTCCAGCTTAGCTGTGCAGAAGAAGAACAACAAGAAGAAGAAATGTCTGGAAATATGTCCGTCAGGCCCCTTCCCTTGAGATAAATCTGCAAATATCTCGGAAACGAAGCGAGCTACGGCAAAATGTTAAGAGACCTTTTTTGTAGAAAATTAGGATTCCTACTTTTTATGTTCTATGATATTTTTTGAACAGATGCGTAGTTCTCGAGATATATCAAGATATTTAAAAGTTCCGAAGCCGCACCAACATAATAGAGATACAGAAACACCGTGGCCCCTTTCTTTGAGATAACTCTGCACTATTGCGCGCTGCAAATGCCACTTCCAGCTTAGCTGTGCAGAAGAAGAACAACAAGAAGAAGAAATATCTCGAAATATGTCCGTCAGGCCCCTTCCCTCGAGATAAATCTGCAAATATCTCGGAAACGAAGCGAGCTATGGCAAAATGTTAAGAGACCTTTTTTGTAGAGAATTATGTTTCCTACAATTTACTTTCTCTGATATTTTTTGATCAGAAGCGTAGTTTTCGAGATATATCGAGATATTTAAAAGTTCCGAAGCCGCACCAACATAATAGAGATACAGAAACACCGTGGCCCCTTTCTTTGAGATAACTCTGCACTATTGCGACCTGCAAATGCCACTTCCAGCTTAGCTGTGCAGAAGAGGAACAACAAGAAGAAGAAATATCTCGGAATATGTCCGTCAGGCCCCTTCCCTTGAGCTAAATCTGCAAATATCTCGGAAACGATGCCAGCTATGGGAAAATGTTAAGAGACCTTTTTTGTAGAGAATTAAGTTTCCTACTTTTTATGTTGTATGATATTTTTTGATCAGATGCGTAGTTCTCGAGATATATCAAGATATTTAAAAGCTCCGAAGCTGCACCAACATAATAGAGGTACAGAAACACCGTGGCCCCTTTCTTTGAGATAACTCTGCACTAATGCGAGCTGCAAATGCCACTTCCAGCTTAGCTGTGCAGAAGAAGAACAACAAGAATAAGAAATATTTCGAAATATGTCCGTCAGGCCCCTTCCCTTGAGATAAATCTGCAAATATCTCGGAAACGAAGCGAGCTATGGCAAAATGTTAAGAGACCATTTTTGTAGAGAATTAAGTTTCCTACTTTTTATGTTCTATGATATTTTTTGATCAGATGCGTAGTTCTCGAGATATATCAAGATATTTAAAAGTTCCGAAGCCGCACCAACATAATAGAGATACAGAAACACCGTGGCCCCTTTCTTTGAGATAACTCTGCACTATTGCGAGCTGCAAATGCCACTTCCAGCTTAGCTGTGCAGAAGAAGAACAACAAGAAGAAGAAATATCTCGAAATATGTCCGTCAGGACCCTTCCCTTGAGATAAATCTGCAAACTTCTCGGAAACGAAGCGAGCTATTGCAAAACGTTAAAAGACCTTTTTTGTAGACAATTAAGTTTCCTACTTTTTATGTTCTATGATATTTTTTGATCAGATGCGTAGTTCTCGAGATATATCAAGATATTTAAAAGCTCCGAAGCTGCACCAACATAATAGAGGTACAGAAACACCGTGGCCCCTTTCTTTGAGATAACTCTGCACTATAGCGAGCTGCAAATGCCACTTCCAGCTTAGCTGTGCAGAAGAAGAACAACAAGAAGAAGAAATATCTCGAAATATGTCCGTCAGGCCCCTTCCCTTGAGATAAATCTGCAAATATCTCGGAAACGATGCCAGTTATGGGAAAATGTTAAGAGACCTTTTTTGTAGAGAATTAAGTTTCCTACTTTTTATGTTCTATGATATTTTTTGATCAGATGCGTAGTTCTCGAGATATATCAAGATATTTAAAAGTTCCGAAGCCGCACCAACATAATAGAGATACAGAAACACCGTGGCCCCTCTCTTTGAGATAACTCTGCATGATTGCGAGCTGGAAATGCCACTTCCAGTTTAGCTGTGCAGAAGACGAACAACAAGAGGAAGAAATATCTCGAAATATGTCCGTCAGGACCCTTCCCTTGAAATAAATGTGCAAATATCTCGGAAACGAAGCGAGCTATTGCAAAACGTTAAAAGACCTTTTTTGTAGAGAATTAAGTTTCCTACTTTTTATGTTCTATGATATTTTTTGATCAGATGCGTAGTTCTCGAGATATATCAAGATATTTAAAAGTTCCGAAGCCGCACCAACATAATAGAGATACAGAAACACCGTGGCCCCTTTCTTTGAGATAACTCTGCACTATTGCGAGCTGCAAATGCCACTTCCAGCTTAGCTGTGCAGAAGAAGAACAACAAGAAGAAGAAATATCTGGAAATATGTCCGTCAGGCCCCTTCCCTTGAGATAAATCTGCAAATATCTCGGAAACGAAGCGAGCTACGGCAAAATGTTAAGAGACCTTTTTTGTAGAAAATTAGGATTCCTACTTTTTATGTTCTATGATATTTTTTGATCAGATGCGTAGTTCTCGAGATATATCCTGATATTTAAAAGTTCCGAAGCGGCACCAACATAATAGAGATACAGAAACACCGTGGCCCCTTTCTCTGAGGTAACTCTGCACTATTGCGAGCTGCAAATGCCACTTCCAGCTTAGCTGTGCAGAAGAAGAACAACAAGAAGAAGAAATATCTCGAAATATGTCCGTCGGGCCCCTTCCCTTGAGATAAATCTGCAAATATCTCGGAAACGAAGCGAGCTATGGCAAAATGTTAAGAGACCTTATTTGTAGAGATTTAAGTTTCCTACTTTTTATGTTCTACGATATTTTTTGATCAGATGCGTAGTTCTCGAGATATATGAAGATATTTAGAAGTTCCGAAGCCGCACCAACATAATAGAGATACAGAAACACCGTGGCCCCTTTCTTTGAGATAACTGTGCACTATTGCGAGCTGCAAATGCCACTTCCAGCTTAGCTGTGCAGAAGAAGAACAACAAGAAGAAGAAATGTCTGGAAATATGTCCGTCAGGCCCCTTCCCTCGAGATAAATCTGCAAATATCTCGGAAACGAAGCGAGCTATGGCAAAATGTTAAGAGACCTTTTTTGTAGAGAATTATGTTTCCTACAATTTACTTTCTCTGATATTTTTTGATCAGAAGCGTAGTTTTCGAGATATATCGAGATATTTAAAAGTTCCGAAGCCGCACCAACATAATAGAGATACAGAAACACCGTGGCCCCTTTCTTTGAGATAACTCTGCACTATTGCGACCTGCAAATGCCACTTCCAGCTTAGCTGTGCAGAAGAGGAACAACAAGAAGAAGAAATATCTCGGAATATGTCCGTCAGGCCCCTTCCCTTGAGCTAAATCTGCAAATATCTCGGAAACGATGCCAGCTATGGGAAAATGTTAAGAGACCTTTTTTGTAGAGAATTAAGTTTCCTACTTTTTATGTTGTATGATATTTTTTGATCAGATGCGTAGTTCTCGAGATATATCAAGATATTTAAAAGCTCCGAAGCTGCACCAACATAATAGAGGTACAGAAACACCGTGGCCCCTTTCTTTGAGATAACTCTGCACTAATGCGAGCTGCAAATGCCACTTCCAGCTTAGCTGTGCAGAAGAAGAACAACAAGAATAAGAAATATTTCGAAATATGTCCGTCAGGCCCCTTCCCTTGAGATAAATCTGCAAATATCTCGGAAACGAAGCGAGCTATGGCAAAATGTTAAGAGACCATTTTTGTAGAGAATTAAGTTTCCTACTTTTTATGTTCTATGATATTTTTTGATCAGATGCGTAGTTCTCGAGACATATCCTGATATTTAAAAGTTCCGAAGCGGCACCAACATAATAGAGATACAGAAACACCGTGGCCCCTTTCTTTGAGGTAACTCTGCACTATTGCGCGCTGCAAATGCCACTTCCAGCTTAGCTGTGCAGAAGAAGAACAACAAGAAGAAGAAATATCTCGAAATATGTCCGTCAGGCCCCTTCCCTTGAGATAAATCTGCAAATATCTCGGAAACGAAGCGAGCTACGGCAAAATGTTAAGAGACCTTTTTTGTAGAAAATTAGGTTTCCTACTTTTTATGTTCTATGATATTTTTTGATCAGATGCGTAGTTCTCGAGATATATCAAGATATTTAAAAGTTCCGAAGCCGCACCAACATAATAGAGATACAGAAACACCGTGGCCCCTTTCTTTGCGATAACTCTGCACTATTGCGAGCTGCAAATGCCACTTCCAGCTTAGCTGTGCAGAAGAAGAACAACAAGAAGAAGAAATATCTCGAAATATGTCCGTCAGGCCCCTTCCCTTGGGATAAATCTGCAAATATCTCGGAAACGAAGCGAGCTATGGCAAAATGTTAAGAGACCTTTTTTGTAGAGAATTAAGTTTCCTACTTTTTATGTTCTATGATATTCTTTGATCAGATGCGTAGTTCTCGAGATATATCCAGATATTTAAAAGTTCCGAAGCGGCACCAACATAATAGAGATACAGAAACACCGTGGCCCCTTTCTTTGAGGTAACTCTGCACTATTGCGAGCAGCAAATGCCACTTCCAGTTTAGCTGCGCAGAAGAAGAACAACAAGAAGAAGAAATATCTCGAAATATGTCCGTCAGGCCCCTTCCCTTGAGATAAATCTGCAAATATCTCGGAAACGAAGCGAGCTATGGCAAAATGTTAAGAGACGTTTTTTGTAGAGAATTATGTTTCCTACAATTTATGTTCTATGATATTTTTCGATCAGAAGCGTAGTTTTCGAGATATATCGAGATATTTAAAAGTTCCGAAGCCGCACCAACATAATAGAGATACAGAAACACCGTGGCCCCTTTCTTTGAGATAACTCTGCACTAGTGCGAGCCGCAAATGCCACTACCAGCTTAGCTGTGCAGAAGAAGAACAACAAGAAGAAGAAATATCTCGAAATATGTCCGACAGGCCCCTTCCCTTGAGATAAATCTGCAAATATCTCGGAAACGAAGCGAGCTATGGCAAAATGTTAAGAGACCTTATTTGTAGAGATTTAAGTTTCCTACTTTTTATCTTGTATGATATTTTTTGATCAGATGCGTAGTTCTCGAGATATATGAAGATATTTAGAAGTTCCGAAGCCGCACCAACATAATAGAGATACAGAAACACCGTGGCCCCTTTCTTTGAGATAACTGTGCACTATTGCGAGCTGCAAATGCCACTTCCAGCTTAGCTGTGCAGAAGAAGAACAACAAGAAGAAGAAATGTCTGGAAATATGTCCGTCAGGCCCCTTCCCTCGAGATAAATCTGCAAATATCTCGGAAACGAAGCGAGCTATGGCAAAATGTTAAGAGACCTTTTTTGTAGAGAATTATGTTTCCTACAATTTACTTTCTCTGATATTTTTTGATCAGAAGCGTAGTTTTCGAGATATATCGAGATATTTAAAAGTTCCGAAGCCGCACCAACATAATAGAGATACAGAAACACCGTGGCCCCTTTCTTTGAGATAACTCTGCACTATTGCGACCTGCAAATGCCACTTCCAGCTTAGCTGTGCAGAAGAGGAACAACAAGAAGAAGAAATATCTCGGAATATGTCCGTCAGGCCCCTTCCCTTGAGCTAAATCTGCAAATATCTCGGAAACGATGCCAGCTATGGGAAAATGTTAAGAGACCTTTTTTGTAGAGAATTAAGTTTCCTACTTTTTATGTTGTATGATATTTTTTGATCAGATGCGTAGTTCTCGAGATATATCAAGATATTTAAAAGCTCCGAAGCTGCACCAACATAATAGAGGTACAGAAACACCGTGGCCCCTTTCTTTGAGATAACTCTGCACTAATGCGAGCTGCAATTGCCACTTCCAGCTTAGCTGTGCAGAAGAAGAACAACAAGAATAAGAAATATTTCGAAATATGTCCGTCAGGCCCCTTCCCTTGAGATAAATCTGCAAATATCTCGGAAACGAAGCGAGCTATGGCAAAATGTTAAGAGACCATTTTTGTAGAGAATTAAGTTTCCTACTTTTTATGTTCTATGATATTTTTTGATCAGATGCGTAGTTCTCGAGACATATCCTGATATTTAAAAGTTCCGAAGCGGCACCAACATAATAGAGATACAGAAACACCGTGGCCCCTTTCTTTGAGGTAACTCTGCACTATTGCGCGCTGCAAATGCCACTTCCAGCTTAGCTGTGCAGAAGAAGAACAACAAGAAGAAGAAATATCTCGAAATATGTCCGTCAGGCCCCTTCCCTTGAGATAAATCTGCAAATATCTCGGAAACGAAGCGAGCTACGGCAAAATGTTAAGAGACCTTTTTTGTAGAAAATTAGGTTTCCTACTTTTTATGTTCTATGATATTTTTTGATCAGATGCGTAGTTCTCGAGATATATCAAGATATTTAAAAGTTCCGAAGCCGCACCAACATAATAGAGATACAGAAACACCGTGGCCCCTTTCTTTGCGATAACTCTGCACTATTGCGAGCTGCAAATGCCACTTCCAGCTTAGCTGTGCAGAAGAAGAACAACAAGAAGAAGAAATATCTCGAAATATGTCCGTCAGGCCCCTTCCCTTGGGATAAATCTGCAAATATCTCGGAAACGAAGCGAGCTATGGCAAAATGTTAAGAGACCTTTTTTGTAGAGAATTAAGTTTCCTACTTTTTATGTTCTATGATATTCTTTGATCAGATGCGTAGTTCTCGAGATATATCCAGATATTTAAAAGTTCCGAAGCGGCACCAACATAATAGAGATACAGAAACACCGTGGCCCCTTTCTTTGAGGTAACTCTGCACTATTGCGAGCTGCAAATGCCACTTCCAGTTTAGCTGCGCAGAAGAAGAACAACAAGAAGAAGAAATATCTCGAAATATGTCCGTCAGGCCCCTTCCCTTGAGATAAATCTGCAAATATCTCGGAAACGAAGCGAGCTATGGCAAAATGTTAAGAGACCTTTTTTGTAGAGAATTAAGTTTCCTACTTTTTATGTTCTATGATATTTTTTGATCAGATGCGTAGTTCTCGAGATATATCAAGATATTTAAAAGTTCCGAAGCCGCACCAACATAATAGAGATACAGAAACACCGTGGCCCCTTTCTTTGAGATAACTCTGCACTACTGCGAGCTGCAAATGCCACTTCCAGCTTAGCTGTGCAGAAGAAGAACAACAAGAAGAAGAAATATCTCGAAATATGTCCGTCAGGCCCCTTCCCTTGGGATAAATCTGCAAATATCTCGGAAACGAAGCGAGCTATGGCAAAATGTTAAGAGACCTTTTTTGTAGAGAATCAAGTTTCCTACTTCTTATCTTCTATGATATTTTTTGATCAGATGCGTAGTTCTCGAGATATATCAAGATATTTAAAAGTTCCGAAGCCGCACCAACATAATAGAGATACAGAAACACCGTGGCCCCTTTCTTTGAGATAACTCTGCACTATTGCGAGCTGTAAATGCCACTTCCAGCTTAGCTGTGCAGAAGAAGAACAACAAGAGGAAGAAATATCTCGAAATATGTCCGTCAGGCCCCTTCCCTTGAGATATATCTGCAAATATCTCGGAAACGAAGCGAGCTATGGCAAAATGTTGAGAGACCTTTTTTGTAGAGAATTATGTTTCCTACAATTTATGTTCTATGATATTTTTTGATCAGAAGCGTAGTTTTCGAGATATATCGAGATATTTAAAAGTTCCGAAGCCGCACCAACATAATAGAGATACAGAAACACCGTGGCCCCTTTCTTTGAGATAACTCTGCACTAGTGCG
This sequence comes from Osmia lignaria lignaria, assembly GCF_051020975.1. Taxonomy (NCBI): domain Eukaryota; kingdom Metazoa; phylum Arthropoda; class Insecta; order Hymenoptera; family Megachilidae; genus Osmia; species Osmia lignaria. The sequence continues at coordinate 2,005,971 of NW_027478162.1, read as the reverse complement.
AGCCGCAAATGCCACTTCCAGCTTAGCTGTGCAGAAGAAGAACAACAAGAAGAAATATCTCGAAATATGTCCGTCAGGCCCCTTCCCTTGAGATAAATCTGCAAATATCTCGGAAACGAAGCGAGCTATGGCAAAATGTTAAGAGACCTTTTTTGTAGAGAATTAAGTTTCCTACTTTTTGTGTTCTATGATATTTTTTGATCAGATGCGTAGTTCTCGAGATATATCGAGATATTTAAAAGTTCCGAAGCCGCACCAACATAATAGAGATACAGAATCACCGTGGCCCCTTTCTTTGAGATAACTCTGCACTATTGCGAGCTGCAAATGCCACTTCCAGCTTAGCTGTGCAGAGGAAGAACAACAAGAAGAAGAAATATCTCGAAATATGTCCGTCAGGCCCGTTCCTTTGAGCTGAATCTGCAAATATCTCAGAAACGAAGCGAGCTATGGCAAAATGTTAAGAGACGTTTTTTGTAGAGAATTATGTTTCCTACAATTTATGTTCTATGATATTTTTTGATCAGAAGCGTAGTTTTCGAGATATATCGAGATATTTAAAAGTTCCGAAGCCGCACCAACATAATAGAAATACAGAATCACCGTGGCCCCTTTCTTTGAGATAACTCTGCACTATTGCGAGCTGCAAATGCCACTTCCAGCTTAGCTGTGCAGAAGAAGAACAACAAGAAGAAGAAATATCTCGAAATATGTCCGTCAGGCCCCTTCCCTTGAGATAAATCTGCAAATATCTCGGAAACGAAGAGAGTTATGGCAAAATGTTAAGAGACCTTTTTTGTAGAGAATTAAGTTTCCTACTTTTTATGTTCTATGATATTTTTTGATCAGATGCGTAGTTCTCGAGATATATCAAGATATTTAAAAGTTCCGAAGCCGGACCAACATAATAGAGATACAGAATCACCGTGGCCCCTTTCTTTGAGATAACTCTGCACTATTGCGAGCTGCAAATGCCACTTCCAGCTTAGCTGTGCAGAAGAAGAACAACAAGAAGAAGAAATATCTCGAAATATGTCCGTCAGGCCCCTTCCCTTGAGATAAATCTGCAAATATCTCGGAAACGAAGAGAGTTATGGCAAAATGTTAAGAGACCTTTTTTGTAGAGAATTATGTTTCCTACAATTTATGTTCTATGATATTTTTTGATCAGAAGCGTAGTTTTCGAGATATATCGAGATATTTAAAAGTTCCGAAGCCGCACCAACATAATAGAGATACAGAAACACCGTGGCCCCTTTCTTTGAGATAACTCTGCACTATTACGAGCTGCAAATGCGACTTCCAGCTTAGCTGTGCAGAAGAAGAACAACAAGAAGAAGAAATATCTCGAAATATGTCCGTCAGGCCCCTTCCCTTGAGATAAATCTGCAAATATCTCGGAAAGGAAGAGAGTTATGGCAAAATGTTAAGAGATCTTTTTTGTAGAGAATTATGTTTCCTACAATTTGTGTTCTACGATATTTTTTGATCAGATGCGTAGTTCTCGAGATATATCAAGATATTTAAAAGTTCCGAAGCCGCACCACCATAATAGAGATACAGAAACACCGTGGCCCCTTTCTTTGAGATAACTCTGCACTATTGCGAGCTGCAAATGCCACTTCCAGCTTAGCTGTGCAGAAGAAAAACAACAAGAAGAAGAAATATCTCGAAACATGTCCGTCAGGCCCCTTCCCTTGAGATGTATCTGCAAATATCTCGGAAACGAAGCGAGCTATGGCAAAATGTTAAGAGACCTTTTTTGTAGAGAATTATGTTTCCTACAATTTATGTTCTATGATATTTTTTGATCAGAAGCGTAGTTTTCGAGATATATCGAGATATTTAAAAGTTCCGAAGCCGCACCAACATAATAGAGATACAGAAACACCGTGGCCCCTTTCTTTGAGATAACTCTGCACTAGTGCGAGCCGCAAATGCCACTTCCAGCTTAGCTGTGCGGAAGAAGAACAACAAGAAGAAATATCTCGAAATATGTCCGTCAGGCCCCTTCCCTTGAGATAAATCTGCAAATATCTCGGAAACGAAGCGAGCTATGGCAAAATGTTAAGAGACCTTTTTTGTAGAGAATTATGTTTCCTACAATTTATGTTCTATGATATTTTTTGATCAGAAGCGTAGTTTTCGAGATATATCGAGATATTTAAAAGTTCCGAAGCCGCACCAACATAATAGAGATACAGAAACTCCCTGGCCCCTTTCTTTGAGATAACTCTGCACTATAGCGAGCTGCAAATGCCACTTCCAGCTTAGCTGTGCAGAGGAAGAACAACAAGAAGAAGAAATATCTTGAAATATGTCCGTCAGGCCCGTTCCTTTGAGCTGAATCTGCAAATATCTCGGAAACGAAGCGAGCTATGGCAAAATGTTAAGAGACGTTTTTTGTACAGAATTATGTTTCCTACAATTTATGTTCTATGATATTTTTTGATCAGAAGCGTAGTTTTCGAGATATATCGAGATATTTAAAAGTTCCGAAGCCGCACCAACATAATAGAGATACAGAAACACCGTGGCCCCTTTCTTTGAGATAACTCTGCACTATTACGAGCTGCAAATGCGACTTCCAGCTTAGCTGTGCAGAGGAAGAACAACAAGAAGAAGAAATATCTCGAAATATGTCCGTCAGGCCCGTTCCTTTGAGCTGAATCTGCACATATCTCGGAAACGAAGCGAGCTATGGCAAAATGTTAAGAGACCTTTTTTGTAGAGAATTAAGTTTCCTACTTTTTATGTAGTATGATATTTTTTGATCAGATGCGTAGTTCTCGAGATATATCAAGATATTTAAAAGTTCCGAAGCCGGACCAACATAATAGAGATACAGAATCACCGTGGCCCCTTTCTTTGAGATAACTCTGCACTATTGCGAGCTGCAAATGCCACTTCCAGCTTAGCTGTGCAGAAGAAGAACAACAAGAAGAAGAAATATCTCGAAATATGTCCGTCAGGCCCCTTCCCTTGAGATGTATCTGCAAATATCTCGGAAACGAAGCGAGCTATGGCAAAATGTTAAGAGACCTTTTTTGTAGAGAATTATGTTTCCTACAATTTATGTTCTATAATATTTTTTGATCAGAAGCGTAGTTTTCGAAATATATCGAGATATTTAAAAGTTCCGAAGCCGCACCAACATAATAGAGATACAGAAACACCGTGGCCCCTTTCTTTGAGATAACTCTGCACTAGTGCGAGCCGCAAATGCCACTTCCAGCTCAGCTGTGCAGAAGAAGAACAACAAGAAGAAATATCTCGAAATATGTCCGTCAGGCCCCTTCCCTTGAGATAAATCTGCAAATATCTCGGAAACGAAGCGAGCTATGGCAAAATGTTAAGAGACCTTTTTTGTAGAGAATTATGTTTCCTACAATTTATGTTCTATGATATTTTTTGATCCGAAGCGTAGTTTTCGAGATATATCGAGATATTTAAAAGTTCCGAAGCCGCACCAACATAATAGAGATACAAAAACACCGTGGCCCCTTTCTTTGAGATAACTCTGCACTAGTGCGAGCCGCAAATGCCACTTCCAGCTTAGCTGTGCAGAAGAAGAACAACAAGAAGAAGAAATATCTCGAAATATGTCCGTCAGGCCCCTTCCCTTGAGATAAATCTGCAAATATCTCGGAAACGAAGCGAGCTATGGCAAAATGTTAAGAGACCTTTTTTGTAGAGAATTAAGTTTCCTAATTTTTATGATCTATGATATTTTTTGATCAGATGCGTAGTTCTCGAGATATATCAAGATATTTAAAAGTTCCGAAGCCGCACCAACATAATAGAGATACAGAAACACCGTGGCCCCTTTCTTTGAGATAACACTGCACTATTGCGAGCTGCAAATGCCACTTCCAGCTTAGCTGTGCAGAAGAAGAACAACAAGAAGAAGAAATATCTCGAAATATGTCCGTCAGGCCCCTTCCCTTGAGATGTATCTGCAAATATCTCGGAAACGAAGCGAGCTATGGCAAAATGTTAAGAGACCTTTTTTGTAGAGAATTATGTTTCCTACAATTTATGTTCTATTATATTTTTTGATCAGAAGCGTAGTTTTCGATATATATCGAGATATTTAAAAGTTCCGAAGCCGCACCAACATAATAGAGATACAGAAACACCGTGGCCCCTTTCTTTGAGATAACTCTGCACTAGTGCGAGCCGCAAATGCCAGTTCCAGCTTAGCTGTGCAGAAGAAGCACAACAAGAACAAGAAATATCTCGGAATATGTCCGTCAGGCCCCACCCCTTGAGCTAAATCTGCAAATATCTCGCATACGATGCGAGCTATGGCAAAATGTTAAGACACCTTTTTTGTAGAGAATTAAGTTTCCTACTTTTTATGTTCTATGATATTTTCTGATCAGATGCGTAGTTCTCGAGATATATTAAGGTATTTAAAAGTTCCGAAGCCGCACCAACATAATAGGGATACAGAAACACCGTGGCCCCTTTCTTTGAGATAACTCTGCACTATTGCGAGCTGCAAATGCCACTTCCAGCTTAGCTGTGCAGAAGAAGCACAACAAGAACGAGAAATATCTCGGAATATGTCCGTCAGGCCCCTTCACTTGAGTTACATCTGCAATATCTCGGAAACGATGCGAGCTATGGCAAAATGTTGAGAGACCATTTTTGTAGGAAATTAAGTTTCCTAGTATTTATGTTCTATGATATTTTTTGGTCAGATGCGTAGTTTTCGAGATATATCGAGATATTTAAAAGTTCCGAAGCCGCACCAACATAATAGAGATACAGAAACACCGTGGCCCCTTTCTGTGAGATAACTCTGCACTATTGCGAGCAGCAAATGCCAGTTCCAGCTTAGCTGTGCAGAAAAAGCACAACAAGAACAAGAAATATCTCGGAATATGTCCGTCGGGCCCCTTCCCTTGTGCTACATCTGCAAATATCTCGGAAACGATGCGAGCTATGGCAAAATGTTGAGAGACCTTTTTTGTAGGAAATTAAGTTTCCTACTATTTATGTTCTATGATATTTTTTGGTCAGATGCGTAGTTTTCGAGATATATCGAGATATTTAAAAGTTCCGAAGCCGCACCAACATAATAGAGATACAGAAACACCGTGGCCCCTTTCTGTGAGATAACTCTGCACTATTGCGAGCTGCAAATGCCACTTCCAGCTTAGCTGTGCCGAAGAAGAATAACAAGAAGAAGAAATATCTCGAAATATGTCCGTCAGGCCCCTTGCCTTGAGATAAATCTGCAAATATCTCGGAAACGAAGCGAGCTATAGCAAAATGTTAAGATACCTTTTTTGTAGAGAATTATGTTTCCTACAATTTACGTTCTATGATATTTTTTGATCAGATGCGTGGTTTTCGAGATATATCGAGATATTTCAAAGTTCCGAAGCCGCACCAACATAATAAAGATACACAAACACCGTGGCCTCTTTCTTTGAAATAACTCTGCACTATTGCGCGCTGCAAATGCCACTTCCAGCTTAGCTGTGCTGAAGAAGAACAACAAGAAGAAGAAATATCTCGAAATATGTCCGTCAGGCCCCTTCCTTTGAGCTAAACCGGCAAATATCTCGGAAACGAAGCGAGCTATAGCAAAATGTTGAGATACCTTTTTTGTAGAGAATTATGTTTCCTACAATTTACGTTCTATGATATTTTTTGATCAGATGCGTGGTTTTCGAGATATATCGAGATATTTCAAAGTTCCGAAGCCGCACCAACATAATAAAGATACACAAACACCGTGGCCTCTTTCTTTGAAATAACTCTGCACTATTGCGCGCTGCAAATGCCACTTCCAGCTTAGCTGTGCAGAAGAAGAACAACAAGAAGAAGAAATATCTCGAAATATGTCCGTCAGGCCCCTTCCTTTGAGCTAAACCGGCAAATATCTCGGAAACGATGCGAGCTGTGTTAAAATGTTAGGTGACCTTTTTTGTAGAGAATTAAGTTTCCTACTTTTTATGTAGTATGATATTTTTTGATCAGATGCGTAGTTCTCGAGATATATCAAGATATTTAAAAGTTCCGAAGCCGCACCAACATAATAGAGAGACAGAAACACTGTGGCCCCTTTCATTGAGATAACTCTGCACTATTGCGCGCTGCAAATGCCACTTCCAGCTTAGCTGTGCAGAAGAAGCACAACAAGAACAAGAAATACCTCGGAATATGTCCGTCAGGCCCCTTGACTTGAGCTACATCTGCAAATATCTCGGAAACGAGGCGAGCTATGACAAGATGTTGAGAGACCGTTTTTGTAGGAAATTAAGTTTCCTACTTTTTATGTTCTATGATATTTTTTGGTCAGATGCGTAGTTTTCGAGATATATCGAGATATTTAAAAGTTCCGAAGCCGCACCAGCATAATAAAGATACAGAAACACCGTGGATCCTTTCTTTGAGATAACTCTGCCCTATTGCGGGCTGGAAATGCCACTTCCAGCTTAGCTGTGCTGAAGAGGAACAACAAGAAGAAGAAATATCTCGAAATATGTCCGTCAGGCCCCTTCCCTTGAGCTATATCTGCAAATATCTCGGAAACGATGCGAGCTATGGCAAAATCTTAAGAGACCTTTTTTGTAGAGAACTAAGTTTCCTACTATTCATGTTCTATGAGGTTTTTTTGATCAGATGCTTAGTTTTCGAGATATATCATGATATTTAAAAGTTCCGAAGCCGCACCAACATAATAGAGATACAGAAAAACCGTGGCCCCTTTCTTTGAGATAACTCTGCACTATTGCGAGCTGCAAATGCCACTTCCAGCTTAGCTGTGCAGAAGAAGAACAACAAGAAGAAGAAATATCTCGAAATATGTCCGTCAGGCACCTTCCCTTGAGATAAATCTGCAAATATCTCGGAAACGAAGCGAGCTAAGGCAAAATGTTAAGAGACCTTTTTTGTAGAGAATTAAGTTTCCTACTTTTCATGTTGTATGATATTTTTTGATCAGATGCGTAGTCCTCGAGATATATCAAGATATTTAAAAGTTCCGAAGCCGCACCAACATAATAGAGATACAGAAACACCGTGGCCACTTTCTTTGAGATAACTCTGCACTATTGCGAGCTGCAAATGCCACTTCCCGCTTAGCTGTGCAGAAGAAGAACAACAAGAAGAAGAAATACCTCGAAATATGTCCGTCAGACCCCTTCCCTTGAGATATATCTGCAAATATCTCGGAAACGAAGTGAGCTATGGCAAAATGTTAAGAGACCTTTTTTGTAGAGAATTATGTTTCCTACAATTTACCTTCTATGATATTTTTTGATCAGAAGCGTAGTTTTCGAGATATATCGAGATATTTAAAAATTCCGATGCCGCACCAACATAATAGAGATACAGAAACACCGTGGCCCCTTTCTTTGAGATAACTCTGCACTATTGCGAGCTGCAAATGCCACTTCCAGCTTAGCTGTGCAGAAGAAGAACAGCAAGAAGAAGAAATATCTCGAAATATGTCCGTCAGGCCCCTTCCCTTGAGATAAATCTGCAAATATCTCGGAAACGAAGCGAGCTATGGTAAAATGTTAAGAGACCTTTTTTGTAGAGAATTAAGTTTCCTACTTTTCATGTTCTATGATATTTTTTGATCAGATGCGTAGTTCTCGAGATATATCAAGATATTTAAAAGTTCCGAAGCTGCACCAACGTAATAGAGGTACAGAAACACCGTGGCCCCTTTCTTTGAGATAAATCTGCACTATTGCGAGCTGCAAATGCCACTTCCAGCTTAGCTGTGCAGAAGAAGAACAACAAGAAGAAGAAATATTTCGAAATATGTCCGTCAGGCCCCTTCCCTTGAGATAAATCTGCAAATATCTCGGAAACGAAGCGAGCTATGGCAAAATGTTAAGAGACCTTTTTTGTAGAGAATTAAGTTTCCTACTTTTTATGTTCTATGATATTTTTCGATCAGATGCGTAGTTCTCGAGATATATCAAGATATTTAAAAGTTCCGAAGCCGCACCAACATAATAGAGATACAGAAACACCGTGGCCCCTTTCTTTGAGATAACTCTGCACTATTGCGAGCTGCAAATGCCACTTCGAGCTTAGCTGTGCAGAAGAAGCACAACAAGAAGAAGAAATATTTCGAAATATGTCCGTCAGGCCCCTCCCTTTGAACTAAATCTGCAAATATCTCGGAACCGATGCGAGCTATGGCAAAATGTTTAGAGAACTTTTTTGTAGGAAATTAAGTTTCCTACTATTTATGTTCTATGATATTTTTTGGTCAGATGCGTAGTTTTCGAGATATATCGAGATATTTAAAAGTTCCGAAGCCGCACCAACATAATAGAGATACAGAAACACCGTGGCCCCTTTCTGTGAGATAACTCTGCTCTATTGCGAGCTGCAAATGCCACTTCCAGCTTAGCTGTGCCGAAGAAGAATAACAAGAAGAAGAAATATCTCGAAATATGTCCGTCAGGCCCCTTGCCTTGAGATAAATCTGCAAATATCTCGGAAACGAAGCGAGCTATAGCAAAATGTTAAGATACCTTTTTTGTAGAGAATTATGTTTCCTACAATTTACGTTCTATGATATTTTTTGATCAGATGCGTGGTTTTCGAGATATATCGAGATATTTCAAAGTTCCGAAGCCGCACCAACATAATAAAGATACACAAACACCGTGGCCTCTTTCTTTGAAATAACTCTGCACTATTGCGCGCTGCAAATGCCACTTCCAGCTTAGCTGTGCAGAAGAAGAACAACAAGAAGAAGAAATATCTCGAAATATGTCCGTCAGGCCCCTTCCTTTGAGCTAAACCGGCAAATATCTCGGAAACGATGCGAGCTGTGGCAAAATGTTGAGTGACCTTTTTTGTAGGAAATTAAGTTTCCTACTATTTATGTTCTATGATATTTTTTGATCAGATGCGTAGTTCTCGAGATATATCAAGATATTTAAAAGTTCCGAAGCCGCACCAACATAATAGAGATACAGAAACACCGTGGCCCCTTTCTGTGAGATAACTCTGCACTATTGCGAGCTGCAAATGCCACGTCCAGCTTAGCTGTGCAGAAGAAGCACAACAAGAACTAGAAATATCTCGGAATATGTCCGTCAGGCCCCTTCCCTTGAGCTAAATCTGCAAATATCTCGCAAACGATGCGAGCTATGTTAAAATGTTAGGTGACCTTTTGTGTAGAGAATTAAGTTTCCTACTTTTTATGTTGTATGATATTTTTTGATCAGATGCGTAGTTCTCGAGATATATCAAGATATTTAAAAGTTCCGAAGCCGCACCAACATAATAGAGATACAGAAACACTGTGGCCCCTTTCATTGAGATAACTCTGCACTATTGCGCGCTGCAAATGCCACTTCCAGCTTAGCTGTGCAGAAGAAGCACAACAAGAACAAGAAATATCTCGGAATATGTCCGTCAGGCCCCTTGACTTGAGCTACATCTGCAAATATCTCGGAAACGAGGCGAGCTATGGCAAGATGTTGAGAGACCGTTTTTGTAGGAAATTAAGTTTCCTACTTTTTATGTTCTATGATATTTTTTGGTCAGATGCGTAGTTTTCGAGATATATCGAGATATTCAAAAGTTCCGAAGCCGCACCAGCATAATAAAGATACAGAAACACCGTGGATCCTTTCTTTGAGATAACTCTGCCCTATTGCGGGCTGGAAATGCCACTTCCAGCTTAGCTGTGCTGAAGAGGAACAACAAGAAGAAGAAATATCTCGAAATATGTCCGTCAGGCCCCTTCCCTTGAGCTATATCTGCAAATATCTCGGAAACGATGCGAGCTATGGCAAAATGTTAAGAGACCTTTTTTGTAGAGAATTAAGTTTCCTACTTTTCATGTTCTATGATATTTTTTGATCAGATGCGTAGTTCTCGAGATATATCAAGATATTTAAAAGTTCCGAAGCTGCACCAACGTAATAGAGGTACAGAAACACCGTGGCCCCTTTCTTTGAGATAACTCTGCACTATTGCGAGCTGCAAATGCCACTTCCAGCTTAGCTGTGCAGAAGAAGAACAACAAGAAGAAGAAATATTTCGAAATATGTCCGTCAGGCCCCTTCCCTTGAGATAAATCTGCAAATATCTCGGAAACGAAGCGAGCTATGGCAAAATGTTAAGAGACCTTTTTTGTAGAGAATTAAGTTTCCTACTTTTTATGTTCTATGATATTTTTCGATCAGATGCGTAGTTCTCGAGATATATCAAGATATTTAAAAGTTCCGAAGCCGCACCAACATAATAGAGATACAGAAACACCGTGGCCCCTTTCTTTGAGATAACTCTGCACTATTGCGAGCTGCAAATGCCACTTCGAGCTTAGCTGTGCAGAAGAAGCACAACAAGAAGAAGAAATATTTCGAAATATGTCCGTCAGGCCCCTCCCTTTGAACTAAATCTGCAAATATCTCGGAAACGATGCGAGCTATGGCAAAATGTTTAGAGAACTTTTTTGTAGGAAATTAAGTTTCCTACTATTTATGTTCTATGATATTTTTTGATCAGATGCGTAGTTTTCGAGATATATCATGATATTTAAAAGTTCCGAAGACGCACCAACATAATAGAGATACAGAAACACCGTGGCCCCTTTCTGTGAGATAACTCTGCACTATTGCGAGCAGCAAATGCCAGTTCCAGCTTAGCTGTGCAGAAAAAGCACAACAAGAACAAGAAATATCTCGGAATATGTCCGTCGGGCCCCTTCCCTTGTGCTACATCTGCAAATATCTCGGAAACGATGCGAGCTATGGCAAAATGTTTAGAGAACTTTTTTGTAGGAAATTAAGTTTCCTACTATTTATGTTCTATGATATTTTTTGGTCAGATGCGTAGTTTTCGAGATATATCGAGATATTTAAAAGTTCCGAAGCCGCACCAACATAATAGAGATACAGAAACACCGTGGCCCATTTCTGTGAGATAACTCTGCACTATTGCGAGCTGCAAATGCCACTTCCAGCTTAGCTGTGCCGAAGAAGAATAACAAGAAGAAGAAATATCTCGAAATATGTCCGTCAGGCCCCTTGCCTTGAGATAAATCTGCAAATATCTCGGAAACGAAGCGAGCTATAGCAAAATGTTAAGATACCTTTTTTGTAGAGAATTATATTTCCTACAATTTACGTTCTATGATATTTTTTGATCAGATGCGTGGTTTTCGAGATATATCGAGATATTTCAAAGTTCCGAAGCCGCACCAACATAATAAAGATACACAAACACTGTGGCCCCTTTCATTGAGATAACTCTGCACTATTGCGCGCTGCAAATGCCACTTCCAGCTTAGCTGTGCAGAAGAAGCACAACAAGAACTAGAAATATCTCGGAATATGTCCGTCAGGCCCCTTCCCTTGAGCTAAATCTGCAAATATCTCGCAAACGATGCGAGCTATGGCAAAATGTCAGGTGACCTTTTTTGTAGAGAATTAAGTTTCCTACTTTTTACGTTGTATGATATTTTTTGATCAGATGCGTAGTTCTCGAGATATATCAAGATATTTAAAAGTTCCGAAGCCGCACCAACATAATAGAGATACAGAAACACTGTGGCCCCTTTCATTGAGATAACTCTGCTCTATTGCGCGCTGCAAATGCCACTTCCAGCTTAGCTGTGCTGAAGAGGAACAACAAGAAGAAGAAATACCTCGAAATATGTCCGTCAGGCCCCTTCCCTTGAGCTATATCTGCAAATATCTCGGAAACGATGCGAGCTATGGCAAAATCTTAAGAGACCTTTTTTGTAGAGAATTAAGTTTCCTACTATTCATGTTCTATGAGGTTTTTTTGATCAGATGCTTAGTTTTCGAGATATATCATGATATTTAAAAGTTCCGAAGCCGCACCAACATAATAGAGATACAGAAAAACCGTGGCCCCTTTCTTTGAGATAACTCTGCACTATTGCGAGCTGCAATTGCCACTTCCAGCTTAGCTGTGCAGAAGAAGAACAACAAGAAGAAGAAATATCTCGAAATATGTCCGTCAGGCACCTTCCCTTGAGATAAATCTGCAAATATCTCGGAAACGAAGCGAGCTAAGGCAAAATGTTAAGAGACCTTTTTTGTAGAGAATTAAGTTTCCTACTTTTTATGTTGTATGATATTTTTTGATCAGATGCGTAGTCCTCGAGATATATCAAGATATTTAAAAGTTCCGAAGCCGCACCAACATAATAGAGATACAGAAACACCGTGGCCACTTTCTTTGAGATAACTCTGCACTATTGTGAGCTGCAAATGCCACTTCCAGCTTAGCTGTGCAGAAGAAGAACAGCAAGAAGAAGAAATATTTCGAAATATGTCCGTCAGGCCCCTTCCCTTGAGATAAATCTGCAAATATCTCGGAAACGATGCGAGCTATGGCAAAATGTTGAGAGACCTTTTTTGTAGGAAATTAAGTTTCCTACTATTTATGTTCTATGATATTTTTTGGTCAGATGCGTAGTTTTCGAGATATATCGAGATATTTAAAAGTTCCGAAGCCGCACCAACATAATAGAGATACAGAAATACCGTGGCCTCTTTCTTTGAAATAACTCTGCACTATTGCGCGCTGCAAATGCCACTTCCAGCTTAGCTGTGCAGAAGAAGAACAACAAGAAGAAGAAATATCTCGAAATATTTCCGTCAGGCCCCTTCCTTTGAGCTAAACCGGCAAATATCTCGGAAACGATGCGAGCTGTGGCAAAATGTTGAGTGACCTTTTTTGTAGGAAATTAAGTTTCCTACTATTTATGTTCTATGATATTTTTTGATCAGATGCGTAGTTCTCGAGATATATCAAGATATTTAAAAGTTCCGAAGCCGCACCAACATAATAGAGATACAGAAACACCGTGGCCCCTTTCTGTGAGATAACTCTGCACTATTGCGAGCTGCAAATGCCACGTCCAGCTTAGCTGTGCAGAAGAAGCACAACAAGAACTAGAAATATCTCGGAATATGTCCGTCAGGCCCCTTCCCTTGAGCTAAATCTGCAAATATCTCGCAAACGATGCGAGCTATGGCAAAATGTTAGGTGACCTTTTTTGTAGAGAATTAAGTTTCCTACTTTTTACGTTGTATGATATTTTTTGATCAGATGCGTAGTTCTCGAGATATATCAAGATATTTAAAAGTTCCGAAGCCGCACCAACATAATAGAGATACAGAAACACTGTGGCCCCTTTCATTGAGATAACTCTGCTCTATTGCGCGCTGCGAATGCCACTTCCAGCTTAGCTGTGCAGAAGAAGAACAACAAGAAGAAGAAATATCTCGAAATATGTCCGTCAGGCCCCTTCCCTTGAGCTACATCTGCAAATATCTCGGAAACGAACCGAGCTATGGCAAAATGTTAAGAGACCTTATTTGTAGAGAATTAAGTTTCCTACTTTTTATGTTCTATGATATTTTTCGATCAGATGCGTAGTTCTCGAGATATATCAAGATATTTAAAAGTTCCAAAGCCGCACCAACATAATAGAGATACAGAAACACCGTGGCCCCTTTCTTTGAGATAACTCTGCACTATTGCGACCTGCAAATGCCACTTCCAGCTTAGCTGTGCAGAAGAAGAACAGCAAGAAGAAGAAATATCTCGAAATATGTCCGTCAGGCCCCTTCCCTTGAGATAAATCTGCAAATATCTCGGAAACGAAGCGAGCTATGGCAAAAGGTTAAGAGACCATATTTGTAGAGAATTAAGTTTCCTACTTTTTATGTTCTATGATATTTTTTGATCAGATGCGTAGTTCTCGAGATATATCAAGATATTTAAAAGTTCCGAAGCCGCACCAACATAATAGAGATACAGAAACACCGTGGCCCCTTTCTTTGAGATAACTCTGCACTATTGCGAGCTGGAAATGCCACTTCCAGTTTAGCTATGCAGAAGAAGAACAACAAGAAGAAGAAACATCTCGAAATATGTCCGTCAGGACCCTTCCCTTGAGATAAATCTGCAAATATCTCGGAAACGAAGCGAGCTATGGCAAAACATTAAGAGACCTTTTTTGTAAAGAATTATGTTTCCTACAATTTATGTTCTATGATATTTTTTGATCAGAAGCGTAGTTTTCGAGATATAACGAGATATTTAAAAGTTCCGAAGCCGCACCAACATAATAGAGATACAGAAACACCGTGGCCCCTTTCTTTGAGATAACTCTGCACTATTGCGAGCTGCAAATGCCACTTCCAGCTTAGCTGTGCAGAAGAAGAACAACAAGAAGAAGAAATATCTCGAAATATGTCCGTCAGGCCCCTTCCCTTGAGATAAATCTGCAAATATCTCGGAAACGAAGCGAGCTATGGCAAAATGTTAAAAGACCTTATTTGTAGAGAATTAAGTTTCCTACTTTTTATGTTCTATGATATTATTAGATCAGATGCGTAGTTCTCGAGATATATCAAGATATTTAAAAGTTCCGAAGCCGCACCAACATAATAGAGATACAGAAACACCGTGGCCCCTTTCTTTGAGATAACTCTGCACTATCGCGAGCTGCAAATGCCACTTCCAGCTTAGCTGTGCAGAAGAAGAACAACAAGAAGAAGAAATATCTCGAAATATGTCCGTCAGGCCCCTTCCCTTGAGATAAATCTGCACATATCTCGGAAACGAAGCGAGCTATGGCAAAATGTTAAGAGACCTTTTTTGTGGAGAATTATGTTTCCTACTTTTTATGTTCTATGATATTTTTTGATCAGATGCGTAGTTCTCGAGATATATCAAGATATTTAAAAGTTCCGAAGCCGCACCAACATAATAGAGATACAGTAACACCGTGGCCCCTTTCTTTGAGATAACTCTGCACTATTGCGAGCTGCAGATGCCACTTCCAGCTTAGCTGTGCAGAAGAAGAACAACAAGAAGAAGAAATATCTCGAAATATGTCCGTCAGGCCCCTTCCCTTGAGATAAATCTGCACATATCTCGGAAATGAAGCGAGCTATGGCAAAATGTTAAGAGACCTTTTTTGTAGAGAATTAGGTTTCCTACTTTTTATGTTCTATGATATTTTTTGATCAGATGCGTAGTTCTCGAGATATAACGAGATATTTAAAAGTTCCGAAGCCGCACCAACATAATAGAGATACAGAAACACCGTGGCCCCTTTCTTTGAGATAACTCTGCACTATTGCGAGCTGCAAATGCCACTTCCAGCTTAGCTGTGCAGAGGAAGAATAACAAGAAGAAGAAATATCTCGAAATATGTCCGTCAGGCCCCTTCCCTTGAGATAAATCTGCAAATATCTCGGAAACGAAGCGAGCTATGGCAAAATGTTAAGATACCTTTTTTGTAGAGAATTAAGTTTCCCACTTTTTATGTTCTATGATGTTTTTTGATCAGAAGCGTAGTTTTCGAGATATATCCAGATATTTGAAAGTTCCGAAGCGGCACCAACATAATAGAGATACAGAAACACCGTGGCCCCTTTCTTTGAGGTAACTCTGCACTATTGCTAGCTGCAAATGCCACTTCCAGCTTAGCTGTGCAGAAGAAGAACAACAAGAAGAAGAAATATCTCGAAATATGTCCGTCAGGCTCCTTCCCTTGAGATAAATCTGCATATATCTCGGAAACGAAGCAAGCTATGGCAAAATGTTAAGAGACCTTTTTGGTAGAGAATGAAGTTTCCTACTTTTTATGTTCTATGATATTTTTTGATCAGATGCGTAGTTCTCGAGATATATCAAGATATTTAAAAGTTCCGAAGCCGCACCAACATAATACAGATACAGAAACACCGTGGCCCCTTTCTTTGAGATAACTCTGCACTATTGCGAGCTGCAAATGCCACTTCCAGCTTAGCTGTGCAGAACAAGAACAACAAGAAGAAGAAATATCTCGAAATATGTCCGTCAGGCCCCTTCCCTTGAGATAAATCTGCAAATATCTCGGAAACGAAGCGAGCTATGGCAAAATGTTAAGAGACCTTATTTGTAGAGAATTAAGTTTCCTACTTTTTATGTTTTATGATATTTTTTGATCAGATGCGTAGCTCTCGAGATATATCACGATATTTAAAAGTTCCGAAGCCGCACCAACATAATAGAGATACAGAAACACCGTGGCCCCTTTCTTTCAGATAACTCTGCACTATTGCGAGCTGGAAATGCCACTTCCAGTTTAGCTGTGCAGAAGAAGCACAACAAGAAGAAGAAATATCTCGAAATATGTCCGTCAGGCCCCTTCCCTTGAGATAAATCTGCAAATATCCCGGAAACGAAGCGAGCTATGGCAAAATGTTAAGACACCTTTTTTGTAGAGAATTAAGTTTCCTACTTTTTATGTTCTATGATATTTTTTGATCAGATGCGTAGTGCTCGAGATGTATCAAGATATTTAAAAGTTCCGAAGCTGCACCAACATAATAGAGATACAGAAACACCGTGGCCCCTTTCTTTGAGATAACTCTGCGCTATTGCGAGCTGGAAATGCCACTTCCAGTTTAGCTGTGCAGAAGAAGAACAACAAGAAGAAGAAATATCTCGAAATATGTCCGTCAGGCCCCTTCCCTTGAGATATATCTGCAAATATCTCGGAAACGAAACGAGCTATGGCAAAATCTTAAGCGACCTTTTTTGTAGAGAATTATGTTTCCTACAATTTATGTTCTACGATATTTTTTGATAAGAAGCGTAGTTTTCGAGATATATCGAGATATTTCAAAGTTCCGAAGCCGCACCAACATAATAGAGATACAGAAACACCGTGGCCCCTATCTTTGAGATAACTCTGCACTATTGCGAGCTGCAAATGCCACTTCCAGCTTAGCTGTGCAGAGGAAGAATAACAAGAAGAAGAAATATCTCGAAATATGTCCGTCAGGCCCCTTCCCTTGAGATAAATCTGCAAATATCTCGGAAACGAAGCGAGCTATGGCAAAATGTTAAGATACCTTTTTTGTAGAGAATTAAGTTTCCCACTTTTTATGTTCTATGATGTTTTTTGATCAGAAGCGTAGTTTTCGAGATATATCCAGATATTTGAAAGTTCCGAAGCGGCACCAACATAATAGAGATACAGAAACACCGTGGCCCCTTTCTTTGAGGTAACTCTGCACTATTGCTAGCTGCAAATGCCACTTCCAGCTTAGCTGTGCAGAAGAAGAACAACAAGAAGAAGAAATATCTCGAAATATGTCCGTCAGGCTCCTTCCCTTGAGATAAATCTGCATATATCTCGGAAACGAAGCAAGCTATGGCAAAATGTTAAGAGACCTTTTTGGTAGAGAATGAAGTTTCCTACTTTTTATGTTCTATGATATTTTTTGATCAGATGCGTAGTTCTCGAGATATATCAAGATATTTAAAAGTTCCGAAGCCGCACCAACATAATACAGATACAGAAACACCGTGGCCCCTTTCTTTGAGATAACTCTGCACTATTGCGAGCTGCAAATGCCACTTCCAGCTTAGCTGTGCAGAACAAGAACAACAAGAAGAAGAAATATCTCGAAATATGTCCGTCAGGCCCCTTCCCTTGAGATAAATCTGCAAATATCTCGGAAACGAAGCGAGCTATGGCAAAATGTTAAGAGACCTTATTTGTAGAGAATTAAGTTTCCTACTTTTTATGTTTTATGATATTTTTTGATCAGATGCGTAGCTCTCGAGATATATCACGATATTTAAAAGTTCCGAAGCCGCACCAACATAATAGAGATACAGAAACACCGTGGCCCCTTTCTTTCAGATAACTCTGCACTATTGCGAGCTGGAAATGCCACTTCCAGTTTAGCTGTGCAGAAGAAGCACAACAAGAAGAAGAAATATCTCGAAATATGTCCGTCAGGCCCCTTCCCTTGAGATAAATCTGCAAATATCTCGGAAACGAAGCGAGCTATGGCAAAATGTTAAGACACCTTTTTTGTAGAGAATTAAGTTTCCTACTTTTTATGTTCTATGATATTTTTTGATCAGATGCGTAGTGCTCGAGATGTATCAAGATATTTAAAAGTTCCGAAGCTGCACCAACATAATAGAGATACAGAAACACCGTGGCCCCTTTCTTTGAGATAACTCTGCGCTATTGCGAGCTGGAAATGCCACTTCCAGTTTAGCTGTGCAGAAGAAGAACAACAAGAAGAAGAAATATCTCGAAATATGTCCGTCAGGCCCCTTCCCTTGAGATATATCTGCAAATATCTCGGAAACGAAACGAGCTATGGCAAAATCTTAAGCGACCTTTTTTGTAGAGAATTATGTTTCCTACAATTTATGTTCTACGATATTTTTTGATAAGAAGCGTAGTTTTCGAGATATATCGAGATATTTCAAAGTTCCGAAGCCGCACCAACATAATAGAGATACAGAAACACCGTGGCCCCTATCTTTCAGGTAACTCTGCACTCTTGCGAGCTGGAAATGCCACTTCCAGCTTAGCTGTGCAGAAGAAGAACAACAAGAAGAAGAAATATCTCGAAATATGTCCGTCAGGCCCCTTCCCTTGAGATATATCTGCAAATATCTCGGAAACGAAACGAGCTATGGCAAAATGTTAAGAGACCTTTTTTGTAGAGAATTAAGTTTCCTACTTTTTATGTTCTATGATATTTTTTGATCAGATGCGTAGTTCTCGAGATATATCAAGATATTTAAAAGTTCCGAAGCCGCACCAACATAATAGAGATACAGAAACACCGTGGCCCCTTTCTTTGAGATAACTCTGCACTATTGCGAGCTGCAAATGCCACTTCCAGCTTAGCAGTACAGAAGAAGAACAACAAGAAGAAGAAATATCTCGAAATATGTCCGTCAGGCCGCTTCCCTTGAGATATATCTGCAAATATCTCGGAAACGAAACGAGCTATGGCAAAATCTTAAGAGACCTTTTTTGTAGAGAATTATGTTTCCTACAATTTATGTTCTACGATATTTTTTGATCAGAAGCGTAGTTTTCGAGATATATCGAGATATTTCAAAGTTCCAAAGCCGCACCAACATAATAGAGATACAGAAACACCGTGGCCCCTTTCTTCGAGATAACTCTGCACTAGTGCGAGCCGCAAATGCCACTTCCAGCTTAGCTGTGCAGAAGAAGAACAACAAGAAGAAGAAATATCTCGAAATATGTCCGTCAGGCCCCTTCCCTCGAGATAAATCTGCAAATATCTCGGAAACGAAGCGAGCCATGGCAAAATGTTAAGATACCCTTTTTGTAGAGAATTAAGTTTCCTACTTTTTATGTTCTACGATATTTTTTGATCAGATGCGTAGTTCTCGAGATATATCAAGATATTTAAAAGTTCCGAAGCCACACCAACATAATAGAGATACAGAAACACCGTGGCCCCTTTCTTTGAGATAACTCTGCACTATTGCGAGCTGTAAATGCCACGTCCAGCTTAGCTGTGCAGAAGAAGAACAAGAAGAAGAAGAAATATCTCGAAATATGTCCGTCAGGCCCCTTCCCTTGAGATATATCTGCAAATATCTCGGAAACGAAGCGAGCTATGGCAAAATGTTAAGAGACCTTTTTTGTAGAGAATTAAGTTTCCTACTTTTTATGTTCTATGATATTTTTTGATCAGAAGCGTAGTTCTCGAGATGTATCAAGATATTTAAAAGTTCCGAAGCCGCATCAACATAATAGAGATACAGAAACACCGTGGCCCCTTTCTTCGAGATAACTCTGCACTAGTGCGAGCCGCAAATGCCGCTTCCAGCTTAGCTGTGCAGAAGAAGAACAACAAGAAGAAGAAATATCTCGAAATATGTCCGTCAGGCCCCTTCCCTTGAGATATATCTGCAAATATCTCGGAAACGAAGCGAGCTATGGCAAAATGTTAAGAGACCTTTTTTGTAGAGAATTATGTTTCCTACAATTTATGTTCTATGATATTTTTTGATCAGAAGCGTAGTTTTCGAGATATATCGAGATATTTAAAAGTTCCGAAGCCGCACCAACATAATAGAGATACAGAAACACCGTGGCCCCTTTCTTTCAGATAACTCTGCACTATTGCGAGCTGGAAATGCCACTTCCAGTTTAGCTGTGCAGAAGAAGAAGAACAAGAAGAAGAAATATCTCGAAATATGTCCGTCAGGCCCCTTCCCTTGAGATATATCTGCAAATATCTCGGAAACGAAGCGAGCTATGGCAAAATGTTAAGAGACCTTTTTTGTAGAGAATTATGTTTCCTACAATTTATGTTCTATGATATTTTTTGATCAGAAGCGTAGTTTTCGAGATATATCGAGATATTTAAAAGTTCCGAAGCCGCACCAACATAATAGAGATACAGAAACACCGTGGCCCCTTTCTTTGAGATAACTCTGCACTATTGCAAGCTGTAAATGCCACTTCCAGCTTAGCTGTGCAGAAGAAGAACAACAAGAATAAGAAATATCTCGAAATATGTCCGTCAGGCCCCTTCCCTTGAGATATATCTGCAAATATCTCGGAAACGAAGCGAGCTATGGCAAAATGTAGGAGACCTTTTTTGTAGAGAATTATGTTTCCTACAATTTATGTTCTATGATATTTTTTGATCAGAAGCGTAGTTTTCGAGATATATCGAGATATTTAAAAGTTCCGAAGCCGCACCAACATAATAGAGATACAGAAACACCGTGGCCCCTTTCTTTGAGATAACTCTGCACTATTGCGAGCTGTAAATGCCACTTCCAGCTTAGCTGTGCAGAAGAAGAACAACAAGAAGAAGAGATATCTCGAAATATGTCCGTCAGGTCCCTTCCCTTGAGATAAATCTGCAAATATCTCGGAAACGAAGCGAGCTATGGCAAAATGTTAAGAGACCTTATTTGTAGAGAATTAAGTTTCCTACTTTTCATGTTCTATGATATTTTTTGATCAGATGCGTAGTTCTCGAGATATATCAAGATATTTAAAAGTTCCGAAGCCGCACCAACATAATAGAGATACAGGAACACCGTGGCCCCTTTCTTTCAGATAACTCTGCACTATTGCGAGCTGGAAATGCCACTTTCAGTTTAGCTGTGCAGAAGAAGAACAACAAGAAGAAGAAATATCTCGAAATATGTCCGTTAGGCCCCTTCCCTTGAGATATATCTGCAAATATCTCGGAAACGAAGCGAGCTATGGCAAAATGCTAAGAGACCTTTTTTGTAGAGAATTATGTTTCCTACAATTTATGTTCTATGATATTTTTTGATCAGAAGCGTAGTTTTCGAGATATATCGAGATATTTAAAAGTTCCGAAGCCGCACCAACATAATAGAGATACAGAAACACCGTGGCCCCTTTCTTTGAGATAACTCTGCACTATTGCAAGCTGTAAATGCCACTTCCAGCTTAGCTGTGCAGAAGAAGAACAACAAGAAGAAGAAATATCTCGAAATATGTCCGTCAGGCCCCTTCCCTTGAGATATATCTGCAAATATCTCGGAAACGAAGCGAGCTATGGCAAAATGTAGGAGACCTTTTTTGTAGAGAATTACGTTTCCTACAATTTATGTTCTATGATATTTTTTGATCAGAAGCGTAGTTTTCGAGATATATCGAGATATTTAAAAGTTCCGAAGCCGCACCAGCATAATAGAGATACAGAAACACCGTGGCCCCTTTCTTTGATATAACTCTGCACTAGTGCGAGCCGCAAATGCCACTTCCAGCTTAGCTGTGCAGAAGAAGAACAACAAGAAGAAGAAATATCTCGAAATATGTCCGTGGGCCCCTTCTCTTGAGATAAATCTGCAAATATCTCGGAAACGAAGCGAGCTATGGCAAAATGTTAAGAGACTTTATTTGTAGAGAATTAAGTTTCCTACTTTTTATGTTCTATGATATTTTTTGATCAGATGCGTAGTTCTCGAGATATATCAAGATATTTAAAAGTTCCGAAGCCGCACCAACATAATAGAGATACAGAAACACCGTGGCCCCTTTCTTTGAGATAACTCTGCACTATTGCGAGCTGTAAATGCCACTTCCAGCTTAGCTGTGCAGAAGAAGAACAACAAGAAGAAGAAATATCTCGAAATATGTCCGCCAGGCCCCTTCCCTTGAGATACATCTGCAAATATCTCGGAAACCAAGAGAGCTATGGCAAAATGTTAAGAGACCTTATTTGTAGAGAATTAAGTGTCCTACTTTTTATGTTCTATGATATTTTTTGATCAGATGCGTAGTTCTCGAGATATATCAAGATATTTAAAAGTTCCGAAGCCGCACCAACATAATAGAGATACAGAAACACCGTGGCCCCTTTCTTTGAGATAACTCTGCACTATTGCGAGCTGTAAATGCCACTTCCAGCTTAGCTGTGCAGAAGAAGAACAACAAGAAGAAGAAATATCTCGAAATATGTCCGTCAGGCCCCTTCCCTTGAGATAAATCTGCAAATATCTCGGAAACGAAGCGAGCTATGGCAAAATGTTAAGAGACCTTATTTGTAGAGAATTAAGTTTCCTACTTTTTATGTTCTATGATATTTTTTGATCAGATGCGTAGTTCTCGAGATATATCAAGATATTTAAAAGTTCCGAAGCCGCACCAACATAATAGAGATACAGGAACACCGTGGCCCCTTTCTTTCAGATAACTCTGCACTATTGCGAGCTGGAAATGCCACTTCCAGTTTAGCTGTGCAGAAGAAGAACAACAAGAAGAAGAAATATCTCGAAATATGTCCGTCAGGCCCCTTCCCTTGAGATATATCTGCAAATATCTCGGAAACGAAGAGAGCTATGGCAAAATGCTAAGAGACCTTTTTTGTAGAGAATTATGTTTCCTACAAGTTATGTTCTATGATATTTTTTGATCAGATGCGCAGTTCTCGAGATATATCAAGATATTTAAAAGTTCCGAAGCCGCACCAACATAATAGAGATACAGAAACACCGTGGCCCCTTTCTTTCAGATAACTCTGCACTATTGCGAGCTGGAAATGCCACTTCCAGTTTAGCTGTGCAGAAGAAGAACAACAAGAAGAAGAAATATCTCGAAATATGTCCGTCAGGCCCCTTCCCTTGAGATATATCTGCAAATATCTCGGAAACGAAGAGAGCTATGGCAAAATGCTAAGAGACCTTTTTTGTAGAGAATTATGTTTCCTACAAGTTATGTTCTATGATATTTTTTGATCAGATGCGCAGTTCTCGAGATATATCAAGATATTTAAAAGTTCCGAAGCCGCACCAACATAATAGAGATACAGAAACACCGTGGCCCCTTTCTTTCAGATAACTCTGCACTATTGCGAGCTGGAAATGCCACTTCCAGTTTAGCTGTGCAGAAGAAGAACAACAAGAAGAAGAAATATCTCGAAATATGTCCGTCAGGCCCCTTCCCTTGAGATATATCTGCAAATATCTCGGAAACGAAGCGAGCTATGGCAAAATGTTAAGAGACCTTTTTTGTAGAGAATTATGTTTCCTACAATTTATGTTCTATGATATTTTTTGATCAGAAGCGTAGTTTTCGAGATATATCGAGATATTTAAAAGTTCC
Organism: Osmia lignaria lignaria; assembly: GCF_051020975.1. Classification (NCBI taxonomy): domain Eukaryota; kingdom Metazoa; phylum Arthropoda; class Insecta; order Hymenoptera; family Megachilidae; genus Osmia; species Osmia lignaria. Next base: position 1,982,549 of record NW_027478162.1, on the reverse strand, counting down.
GAAGCCGCACCAACATAATAGAGATACAGAAACACCGTGGCCCCTTTCTTTGAGATAACTCTGCACTAGTGCGAGCCGCAAATGCCACTTCCAGCTTAGCTGTGCAGAAGAAGAACAACAAGAAGAAGAAATATCTCGAAATATATCCGTGGGCCCCTTCTCTTGAGATAAATCTGCAAATATCTCGGAAACGAAGCGAGCTATGGCAAAATGTTAAGAGACTTTATTTGTAGAGAATTAAGTTTCCTACTTTTTATGTTCTATGATATTTTTTGATCAGATGCGTAGTTCTCGAGATATATCAAGATATTTAAAAGTTCCGAAGCCGCACCAACATAATAGAGATACAGAAACACCGTGGCCCCTTTCTTTGAGATAACTCTGCACTATTGCGAGCTGTAAATGCCACTTCCAGCTTAGCTGTGCAGAAGAAGAACAACAAGAAGAAGAAATATCTCGAAATATGTCCGCCAGGCCCCTTCCCTTGAGATAAATCTGCAAATATCTCGGAAACCAAGAGAGCTATGGCAAAATGTTAAGAGACCTTATTTGTAGAGAATTAAGTGTCCTACTTTTTATGTTCTATGATATTTTTTGATCAGATGCGTAGTTCTCGAGATATATCAAGATATTTAAAAGTTCCGAAGCCGCACCAACATAATAGAGATACAGAAACACCGTGGCCCCTTTCTTTGAGATAACTCTGCACTATTGCGAGCTGTAAATGCCACTTCCAGCTTAGCTGTGCAGAAGAAGAACAACAAGAAGAAGAAATATCTCGAAATATGTCCGTCAGGCCCCTTCCCTTGAGATAAATCTGCAAATATCTCGGAAACGAAGCGAGCTATGGCAAAATGTTAAGAGACCTTATTTGTAGAGAATTAAGTTTCCTACTTTTTATGTTCTATGATATTTTTTGATCAGATGCGTAGTTCTCGAGATATATCAAGATATTTAAAAGTTCCGAAGCCGCACCAACATAATAGAGATACAGGAACACCGTGGCCCCTTTCTTTCAGATAACTCTGCACTATTGCGAGCTGGAAATGCCACTTCCAGTTTAGCTGTGCAGAAGAAGAACAACAAGAAGAAGAAATATCTCGAAATATGTCCGTCAGGCCCCTTCCCTTGAGATATATCTGCAAATATCTCGGAAACGAAGCGAGCTATGGCAAAATGCTAAGAGACCTTTTTTGTAGAGAATTATGTTTCCTACAAGTTATGTTCTATGATATTTTTTGATCAGAAGCGTAGTTTTCGAGATATATCGAGATATTTGAAAGTTCCGAAGCCGCACCAACATAATAGAGATACAGAAACACCGTGGCCCCTTTCTTTCAGATAACTCTGCACTATTGCGAGCTGGAAATGCCACTTCCAGTTTAGCTGTGCAGAAGAAGAACAACAAGAAGAAGAAATATCTCGAAATATGTCCGTCAGGCCCCTTCCCTTGAGATATATCTGCAAATATCTCGGAAACGAAGCGAGCTATGGCAAAATGTTAAGACACTTTATTTGTAGAGAATTAAGTTTCCTACTTTTTATGTTCTATGATATTTTTTGATCAGATGCGTAGTTCTCGAGATATATCAAGATATTTAAAAGTTCCGAAGCCGCACCAACATAATAGAGATACAGGAACACCGTGGCCCCTTTCTTTCAGATAACTCTGCACTATTGCGAGCTGGAAATGCCACTTTCAGTTTAGCTGTGCAGAAGAAGAACAACAAGAAGAAGAAATATCTCGAAATATGTCCGTTAGGCCCCTTCCCTTGAGATATATCTGCAAATATCTCGGAAACGAAGCGAGCTATGGCAAAATGCTAAGAGACCTTTTTTGTAGAGAATTATGTTTCCTACAATTTATGTTCTATGATATTTTTTGATCAGAAGCGTAGTTTTCGAGATATATCGAGATATTTAAAAGTTCCGAAGCCGCACCAACATAATAGAGATACAGAAACACCGTGGCCCCTTTCTTTGAGATAACTCTGCACTATTGCAAGCTGTAAATGCCACTTCCAGCTTAGCTGTGCAGAAGAAGAACAACAAGAAGAAGAAATATCTCGAAATATGTCCGTCAGGCCCCTTCCCTTGAGATATATCTGCAAATATCTCGGAAACGAAGCGAGCTATGGCAAAATGCTAAGAGACCTTTTTTGTAGAGAATTACGTTTCCTACAATTTATGTTCTATGATATTTTTTGATCAGAAGCGTAGTTTTCGAGATATATCGAGATATTTAAAAGTTCCGAAGCCGCACCAGCATAATAGAGATACAGAAACACCGTGGCCCCTTTCTTTGATATAACTCTGCACTAGTGCGAGCCGCAAATGCCACTTCCAGCTTAGCTGTGCAGAAGAAGAACAACAAGAAGAAGAAATATCTCGAAATATGTCCGCCAGGCCCCTTCCCTTGAGATACATCTGCAAATATCTCGGAAACCAAGAGAGCTATGGCAAAATGTTAAGAGACCTTATTTGTAGAGAATTAAGTGTCCTACTTTTTATGTTCTATGATATTTTTTGATCAGATGCGTAGTTCTCGAGATATATCAAGATATTTAAAAGTTCCGAAGCCGCACCAACATAATAGAGATACAGAAACACCGTGGCCCCTTTCTTTGAGATAACTCTGCACTATTGCGAGCTGTAAATGCCACTTCCAGCTTAGCTGTGCAGAAGAAGAACAACAAGAAGAAGAAATATCTCGAAATATGTCCGTCAGGCCCCTTCCCTTGAGATAAATCTGCAAATATCTCGGAAACGAAGCGAGCTATGGCAAAATGTTAAGAGACCTTATTTGTAGAGAATTAAGTTTCCTACTTTTTATGTTCTATGATATTTTTTGATCAGATGCGTAGTTCTCGAGATATATCAAGATATTTAAAAGTTCCGAAGCCGCACCAACATAATAGAGATACAGGAACACCGTGGCCCCTTTCTTTCAGATAACTTCGCACTATTGCGAGCTGGAAATGCCACTTCCAGTTTAGCTGTGCAGAAGAAGAACAACAAGAAGAAGAAATATCTCGAAATATGTCCGTCAGGCCCCTTCCCTTGAGATATATCTGCAAATATCTCGGAAACGAAGCGAGCTATGGCAAAATGTTAAGAGACCTTTTTTGTAGAGAATTATGTTTCCTACAATTTATGTTCTATGATATTTTTTGATCAGAAGCGTAGTTTTCGAGATATATCGAGATATTTAAAAGTTCCGAAGCCGCACCAACATAATAGAGATACAGAAACACCGTGGCTCCTTTCTTTGAGATAACTCTGCACTATTGCAAGCTGTAAATGCCACTTCCAGCTTAGCTGTGCAGAAGAAGAACAACAAGAAGAAGAAATATCTCGAAATATGTCCGTCAGGCCCCTTCCCTTGAGATATATCTGCAAATATCTCGGAAACGAAGCGTGCTATGGCAAAATGTAGGAGACCTTTTTTGTAGAGAATTACGTTTCCTACAATTTATGTTCTATGATATTTTTTGATCAGAAGCGTAGTTTTCGAGATATATCGAGATATTTAAAAGTTCCGAAGCCGCACCAACATAATAGAGATACAGAAACACCGTGGCCCCTTTCTTTGAGATAACTCTGCACTAGTGCGAGCCGCAAATGCCACTTCCAGCTTAGCTGTGCAGAAGAAGAACAACAAGAAGAAGAAATATCTCGAAATATGTCCGTGGGCCCCTTCTCTTGAGATAAATCTGCAAATATCTCGGAAACGAAGCGAGCTATGGCAAAATGTTAAGAGACTTTATTTGTAGAGAATTAAGTTTCCTACTTTTTATGTTCTATGATATTTTTTGATCAGATGCGTAGTTCTCGAGATATATCAAGATATTTAAAAGTTCCGAAGCCGCACCAACATAATAGAGATACAGAAACACCGTGGCCCCTTTCTTTGAGATAACTCTGCACTATTGCGAGCTGTAAATGCCACTTCCAGCTTAGCTGTGCAGAAGAAGAACAACAAGAAGAAGAAATATCTCGAAATATGTCCGCCAGGCCCCTTCCCTTGAGATAAATCTGCAAATATCTCGGAAACCAAGAGAGCTATGGCAAAATGTTAAGAGACCTTATTTGTAGAGAATTAAGTGTCCTACTTTTTATGTTCTATGATATTTTTTGATCAGATGCGTAGTTCTCGAGATATATCAAGATATTTAAAAGTTCCGAAGCCGCACCAACATAATAGAGATACAGAAACACCGTGGCCCCTTTCTTTGAGATAACTCTGCACTATTGCGAGCTGTAAATGCCACTTCCAGCTTAGCTGTGCAGAAGAAGAACAACAAGAAGAAGAAATATCTCGAAATATGTCCGTCAGGCCCCTTCCCTTGAGATAAATCTGCAAATATCTCGGAAACGAAGCGAGCTATGGCAAAATGTTAAGAGACCTTATTTGTAGAGAATTAAGTTTCCTACTTTTTATGTTCTATGATATTTTTTGATCAGATGCGTAGTTCTCGAGATATATCAAGATATTTAAAAGTTCCGAAGCCGCACCAACATAATAGAGATACAGGAACACCGTGGCCCCTTTCTTTCAGATAACTCTGCACTATTGCGAGCTGGAAATGCCACTTCCAGTTTAGCTGTGCAGAAGAAGAACAACAAGAAGAAGAAATATCTCGAAATATGTCCGTCAGGCCCCTTCCCTTGAGATATATCTGCAAATATCTCGGAAACGAAGCGAGCTATGGCAAAATGCTAAGAGACCTTTTTTGTAGAGAATTATGTTTCCTACAAGTTATGTTCTATGATATTTTTTGATCAGAAGCGTAGTTTTCGAGATATATCGAGATATTTGAAAGTTCCGAAGCCGCACCAACATAATAGAGATACAGAAACACCGTGGCCCCTTTCTTTCAGATAACTCTGCACTATTGCGAGCTGGAAATGCCACTTCCAGTTTAGCTGTGCAGAAGAAGAACAACAAGAAGAAGAAATATCTCGAAATATGTCCGTCAGGCCCCTTCCCTTGAGATATATCTGCAAATATCTCGGAAACGAAGCGAGCTATGGCAAAATGTTAAGACACTTTATTTGTAGAGAATTAAGTTTCCTACTTTTTATGTTCTATGATATTTTTTGATCAGATGCGTAGTTCTCGAGATATATCAAGATATTTAAAAGTTCCGAAGCCGCACCAACATAATAGAGATACAGGAACACCGTGGCCCCTTTCTTTCAGATAACTCTGCACTATTGCGAGCTGGAAATGCCACTTTCAGTTTAGCTGTGCAGAAGAAGAACAACAAGAAGAAGAAATATCTCGAAATATGTCCGTTAGGCCCCTTCCCTTGAGATATATCTGCAAATATCTCGGAAACGAAGCGAGCTATGGCAAAATGCTAAGAGACCTTTTTTGTAGAGAATTACGTTTCCTACAATTTATGTTCTATGATATTTTTTGATCAGAAGCGTAGTTTTCGAGATATATCGAGATATTTAAAAGTTCCGAAGCCGCACCAGCATAATAGAGATACAGAAACACCGTGGCCCCTTTCTTTGATATAACTCTGCACTAGTGCGAGCCGCAAATGCCACTTCCAGCTTAGCTGTGCAGAAGAAGAACAACAAGAAGAAGAAATATCTCGAAATATGTCCGTGGGCCCCTTCTCTTGAGATAAATCTGCAAATATCTCGGAAACGAAGCGAGCTATGGCAAAATGTTAAGAGACTTTATTTGTAGAGAATTAAGTGTCCTACTTTTTATGTTCTATGATATTTTTTGATCAGATGCGTAGTTCTCGAGATATATCAAGATATTTAAAAGTTCCGAAGCCGCACCAACATAATAGAGATACAGAAACACCGTGGCCCCTTTCTTTGAGATAACTCTGCACTATTGCGAGCTGTAAATGCCACTTCCAGCTTAGCTGTGCAGAAGAAGAACAACAAGAAGAAGAAATATCTCGAAATATGTCCGTCAGGCCCCTTCCCTTGAGATAAATCTGCAAATATCTCGGAAACGAAGCGAGCTATGGCAAAATGTTAAGAGACCTTATTTGTAGAGAATTAAGTTTCCTACTTTTTATGTTCTATGATATTTTTTGATCAGATGCGTAGTTCTCGAGATATATCAAGATATTTAAAAGTTCCGAAGCCGCACCAACATAATAGAGATACAGGAACACCGTGGCCCCTTTCTTTCAGATAACTTCGCACTATTGCGAGCTGGAAATGCCACTTCCAGTTTAGCTGTGCAGAAGAAGAACAACAAGAAGAAGAAATATCTCGAAATATGTCCGTCAGGCCCCTTCCCTTGAGATATATCTGCAAATATCTCGGAAACGAAGAGAGCTATGGCAAAATGCTAAGAGACCTTTTTTGTAGAGAATTATGTTTCCTACAAGTTATGTTCTATGATATTTTTTGATCAGATGCGCAGTTCTCGAGATATATCAAGATATTTAAAAGTTCCGAAGCCGCACCAACATAATAGAGATACAGAAACACCGTGGCCCCTTTCTTTCAGATAACTCTGCACTATTGCGAGCTGGAAATGCCACTTCCAGTTTAGCTGTGCAGAAGAAGAGCAACAAGAAGAAGAAATATCTCGAAATATGTCCGTCAGGCCCCTTCCCTTGAGATATATCTGCAAATATCTCGGAAACGAAGCGAGCTATGGCAAAATGTTAAGAGACCTTTTTTGTAGAGAATTATGTTTCCTACAATTTATGTTCTATGATATTTTTTGATCAGAAGCGTAGTTTTCGAGATATATCGAGATATTTAAAAGTTCCGAAGCCGCACCAACATAATAGAGATACAGAAACACCGTGGCTCCTTTCTTTGAGATAACTCTGCACTATTGCAAGCTGTAAATGCCACTTCCAGCTTAGCTGTGCAGAAGAAGAACAACAAGAAGAAGAAATATCTCGAAATATGTCCGTCAGGCCCCTTCCCTTGAGATATATCTGCAAATATCTCGGAAACGAAGCGTGCTATGGCAAAATGTAGGAGACCTTTTTTGTAGAGAATTACGTTTCCTACAATTTATGTTCTATGATATTTTTTGATCAGAAGCGTAGTTTTCGAGATATATCGAGATATTTAAAAGTTCCGAAGCCGCACCAACATAATAGAGATACAGAAACACCGTGGCCCCTTTCTTTGAGATAACTCTGCACTAGTGCGAGCCGCAAATGCCACTTCCAGCTTAGCTGTGCAGAAGAAGAACAACAAGAAGAAGAAATATCTCGAAATATGTCCGTGGGCCCCTTCTCTTGAGATAAATCTGCAAATATCTCGGAAACGAAGCGAGCTATGGCAAAATGTTAAGAGACTTTATTTGTAGAGAATTAAGTTTCCTACTTTTTATGTTCTATGATATTTTTTGATCAGATGCGTAGTTCTCGAGATATATCAAGATATTTAAAAGTTCCGAAGCCGCACCAACATAATAGAGATACAGAAACACCGTGGCCCCTTTCTTTGAGATAACTCTGCACTATTGCGAGCTGTAAATGCCACTTCCAGCTTAGCTGTGCAGAAGAAGAACAACAAGAAGAAGAAATATCTCGAAATATGTCCGCCAGGCCCCTTCCCTTGAGATAAATCTGCAAATATCTCGGAAACCAAGAGAGCTATGGCAAAATGTTAAGAGACCTTATTTGTAGAGAATTAAGTGTCCTACTTTTTATGTTCTATGATATTTTTTGATCAGATGCGTAGTTCTCGAGATATATCAAGATATTTAAAAGTTCCGAAGCCGCACCAACATAATAGAGATACAGAAACACCGTGGCCCCTTTCTTTGAGATAACTCTGCACTATTGCGAGCTGTAAATGCCACTTCCAGCTTAGCTGTGCAGAAGAAGAACAACAAGAAGAAGAAATATCTCGAAATATGTCCGTCAGGCCCCTTCCCTTGAGATAAATCTGCAAATATCTCGGAAACGAAGCGAGCTATGGCAAAATGTTAAGAGACCTTATTTGTAGAGAATTAAGTTTCCTACTTTTTATGTTCTATGATATTTTTTGATCAGATGCGTAGTTCTCGAGATATATCAAGATATTTAAAAGTTCCGAAGCCGCACCAACATAATAGAGATACAGGAACACCGTGGCCCCTTTCTTTCAGATAACTCTGCACTATTGCGAGCTGGAAATGCCACTTCCAGTTTAGCTGTGCAGAAGAAGAACAACAAGAAGAAGAAATATCTCGAAATATGTCCGTCAGGCCCCTTCCCTTGAGATATATCTGCAAATATCTCGGAAACGAAGCGAGCTATGGCAAAATGCTAAGAGACCTTTTTTGTAGAGAATTATGTTTCCTACAAGTTATGTTCTATGATATTTTTTGATCAGAAGCGTAGTTTTCGAGATATATCGAGATATTTGAAAGTTCCGAAGCCGCACCAACATAATAGAGATACAGAAACACCGTGGCCCCTTTCTTTCAGATAACTCTGCACTATTGCGAGCTGGAAATGCCACTTCCAGTTTAGCTGTGCAGAAGAAGAACAACAAGAAGAAGAAATATCTCGAAATATGTCCGTCAGGCCCCTTCCCTTGAGATATATCTGCAAATATCTCGGAAACGAAGCGAGCTATGGCAAAATGTTAAGAGACCTTTTTTGTAGAGAATTATGTTTCCTACAATTTATGTTCTATGATATTTTTTGATCAGAAGCGTAGTTTTCGAGATATATCGAGATATTTAAAAGTTCCGAAGCCGCACCAACATAATAGAGATACAGAAACACCGTGGCTCCTTTCTTTGAGATAACTCTGCACTATTGCAAGCTGTAAATGCCACTTCCAGCTTAGCTGTGCAGAAGAAGAACAACAAGAAGAAGAAATATCTCGAAATATGTCCGTCAGGCCCCTTCCCTTGAGATATATCTGCAAATATCTCGGAAACGAAGCGTGCTATGGCAAAATGTAGGAGACCTTTTTTGTAGAGAATTACGTTTCCTACAATTTATGTTCTATGATATTTTTTGATCAGAAGCGTAGTTTTCGAGATATATCGAGATATTTAAAAGTTCCGAAGCCGCACCAACATAATAGAGATACAGAAACACCGTGGCCCCTTTCTTTGAGATAACTCTGCACTAGTGCGAGCCGCAAATGCCACTTCCAGCTTAGCTGTGCAGAAGAAGAACAACAAGAAGAAGAAATATCTCGAAATATGTCCGTGGGCCCCTTCTCTTGAGATAAATCTGCAAATATCTCGGAAACGAAGCGAGCTATGGCAAAATGTTAAGAGACTTTATTTGTAGAGAATTAAGTTTCCTACTTTTTATGTTCTATGATATTTTTTGATCAGATGCGTAGTTCTCGAGATATATCAAGATATTTAAAAGTTCCGAAGCCGCACCAACATAATAGAGATACAGAAACACCGTGGCCCCTTTCTTTGAGATAACTCTGCACTATTGCGAGCTGTAAATGCCACTTCCAGCTTAGCTGTGCAGAAGAAGAACAACAAGAAGAAGAAATATCTCGAAATATGTCCGCCAGGCCCCTTCCCTTGAGATAAATCTGCAAATATCTCGGAAACCAAGAGAGCTATGGCAAAATGTTAAGAGACCTTATTTGTAGAGAATTAAGTGTCCTACTTTTTATGTTCTATGATATTTTTTGATCAGATGCGTAGTTCTCGAGATATATCAAGATATTTAAAAGTTCCGAAGCCGCACCAACATAATAGAGATACAGAAACACCGTGGCCCCTTTCTTTGAGATAACTCTGCACTATTGCGAGCTGTAAATGCCACTTCCAGCTTAGCTGTGCAGAAGAAGAACAACAAGAAGAAGAAATATCTCGAAATATGTCCGTCAGGCCCCTTCCCTTGAGATAAATCTGCAAATATCTCGGAAACGAAGCGAGCTATGGCAAAATGTTAAGAGACCTTATTTGTAGAGAATTAAGTTTCCTACTTTTTATGTTCTATGATATTTTTTGATCAGATGCGTAGTTCTCGAGATATATCAAGATATTTAAAAGTTCCGAAGCCGCACCAACATAATAGAGATACAGGAACACCGTGGCCCCTTTCTTTCAGATAACTCTGCACTATTGCGAGCTGGAAATGCCACTTCCAGTTTAGCTGTGCAGAAGAAGAACGACAAGAAGAAGAAATATCTCGAAATATGTCCGTCAGGCCCCTTCCCTTGAGATATATCTGCAAATATCTCGGAAACGAAGCGAGCTATGGCAAAATGCTAAGAGACCTTTTTTGTAGAGAATTATGTTTCCTACAAGTTATGTTCTATGATATTTTTTGATCAGAAGCGTAGTTTTCGAGATATATCGAGATATTTGAAAGTTCCGAAGCCGCACCAACATAATAGAGATACAGAAACACCGTGGCCCCTTTCTTTCAGATAACTCTGCACTATTGCGAGCTGGAAATGCCACTTCCAGTTTAGCTGTGCAGAAGAAGAACAACAAGAAGAAGAAATATCTCGAAATATGTCCGTCAGGCCCCTTCCCTTGAGATATATCTGCAAATATCTCGGAAACGAAGCGAGCTATGGCAAAATGTTAAGACACTTTATTTGTAGAGAATTAAGTTTCCTACTTTTTATGTTCTATGATATTTTTTGATCAGATGCGTAGTTCTCGAGATATATCAAGATATTTAAAAGTTCCGAAGCCGCACCAACATAATAGAGATACAGAAACACCGTGGCCCCTTTCTTTGAGATAACTCTGCACTATTGCGAGCTGTAAATGCCACTTCCAGCTTAGCTGTGCAGAAGAAGAACAACAAGAAGAAGAAATATCTCGAAATATGTCCGTCAGGCCCCTTCCCTTGAGATAAATCTGCAAATATCTCGGAAACCAAGCGAGCTATGGCAAAATGTTAAGAGACCTTATTTGTAGAGAATTAAGTGTCCTACTTTTTATGTTCTATGATATTTTTTGATCAGATGCGTAGTTCTCGAGATATATCAAGATATTTAAAAGTTCCGAAGCCGCACCAACATAATAGAGATACAGAAACACCGTGGCCCCTTTCTTTGAGATAACTCTGCACTATTGCGAGCTGTAAATGCCACTTCCAGCTTAGCTGTGCAGAAGAAGAACAACAAGAAGAAGAAATATCTCGAAATATGTCCGTCAGGCCCCTTCCCTTGAGATATATCTGCAAATATCTCGGAAACGAAGCGAGCTATGGCAAAATGTTAAGAGACCTTTTTTGTAGAGAATTATGTTTCCTACAAGTTATGTTCTATGATATTTTTTGATCAGATGCGCAGTTCTCGAGATATATCAAGATATTTAAAAGTTCCGAAGCCGCACCAACATAATAGAGATACAGAAACACCGTGGCCCCTTTCTTTCAGATAACTCTGCACTATTGCGAGCTGGAAATGCCACTTCCAGTTTAGCTGTGCAGAAGAAGAACAACAAGAAGAAGAAATATCTCGAAATATGTCCGACAGGCCCCTTCCCTTGAGATATATCTGCAAATATCTCGGAAACGAAGCGAGCTATGGCAAAATGCTAAGAGACCTTTTTTGTAGAGAATTATGTTTCCTACAAGTTATGTTCTATGATATTTTTTGATCAGAAGCGTAGTTTTCGAGATATATCGAGATATTTAAAAGTTCCGAAGCCGCACCAACATAATAGAGATACAGAAACACCGTGGCCCCTTTCTTTCAGATAACTCTGCACTATTGCGAGCTGGAAATGCCACTTCCAGTTTAGCTGTGCAGAAGAAGAAGAACAAGAAGAAGAAATATCTCGAAATATGTCCGTCAGGCCCCTTCCCTTGAGATATATCTGCAAATATCTCGGAAACGAAGCGAGCTATGGCAAAATGTTAAGAGACCTTTTTTGTAGAGCATTATGTTTTCTACAAGTTATGTTCTATGATATTTTTTGATCAGATGCGTAGTTCTCGAGATATATCAAGATATTTAAAAGTTCCGAAGCCGCACCAACATAATAGAGATACAGAAACACCGTGGCCCCTTTCTTTCAGATAACTCTGCACTATTGCGAGCTGGAAATGCCACTTCCAGTTTAGCTGTGCAGAAGAAGAACAACAAGAAGAAGAAATATCTCGAAATATGTCCGTCAGGCCCCTTCCCTTGAGATATATCTGCAAATATCTCGGAAACGAAGCGAGCTATGACAAAATGCTAAGAGACCTTTTTTGTAGAGAATTATGTTTCCTACAAGTTATGTTCTATGATATTTTTTGATCAGAAGCGTAGTTTTCGAGATATATCGAGATATTTAAAAGTTCCGAAGCCGCACCAACATAATAGAGATACAGAAACACCGTGGCCCCTTTCTTTCAGATAACTCTGCCCTATTGCGAGCTGTAAATGCCACTTCCAGCTTAGCTGTGCAGAAGAAGAACAACAAGAAGAAGAAATATCTCGAAATATGTCCGTCAGGCCCCTTCCCTTGAGATAAATCTGCAAATATCTCGGAAACGAAGCGAGCTATGGCAAAATGTTAAGAGACCTTATTTGTAGAGAATTAAGTTTCCTACTTTTCATGTTCTATGATATTTTTTGATCAGATGCGTAGTTCTCGAGATATATCAAGATATTTAAAAGTTCCGAAGCCGCACCAACATAATAGAGATACAGAAACACCGTGGCCCCTTTCTTTCAGATAACTCTGCACTATTGCGAGCTGGAAATGCCACTTCCAGTTTAGCTGTGCAGAAGAAGAACAACAAGAAGAAGAAATATCTCGAAATATGTCCGTCAGGCCCCTTCCCTTGAGATATATCTGCAAATATCTCGGAAACGAAGCGAGCTATGGCAAAATGCTAAGAGACCTTTTTGGTAGAGAATTATGTTTCCTACAAGTTATGTTCTATGATATTTTTTGATCAGAAGCGTAGTTTTCGAGATATATCGAGATATTTAAAAGTTCCGAAGCCGCACCAACATAATAGAGATACAGAAACACCGTGGCCCCTTTCTTTGAGATAACTCTGCACTAGTGCGAGCCGCAAATGCCACTTCCAGCTTAGCTGTGCAGAAGAAGAACAACAAGAAGAAGAAATATCTCGAAATATGTCCGTCAGGCCCCTTCTCTTGAGATAAATCTGCAAATATCTCGGAAACGAAGCGAGCTATGGCAAAATGTTAAGAGACTTTATTTGTAGAGAATTAAGTTTCCTACTTTTTATGTTCTATGATATTTTTTGATCAGATGCGTAGTTCTCGAGATATATCAAGATATTTAAAAGTTCCGAAGCCGCACCAACATAATAGAGATAGAGAAACACCGTGGCCCCTTTCTTTGAGATAACTCTGCACTATTGCGAGCTGTAAATGCCACTTCCAGCTTAGCTGTGCAGAAGAAGAACAACAAGAAGAAGAAATATCTCGAAATATGTCCGTCAGGCCCCTTCCCTTGAGATAAATCTGCAAATATCTCGGAAACGAAGCGCGCTATGGCAAAATGTTAAGACACCTTATTTGTAGAGAATTATGTTTCCTACAAGTTATGTTCTATGATATTTTTTGATCAGAAGCGTAGTTTTCGAGATATATCGAGATATTTAAAAGTTCCGAAGCCGCACCAACATAATAGAGATACAGAAACACCGTGGCCCCTTTCTTTCAGATAACTCTGCACTATTGCGAGCTGGAAATGCCACTTCCAGCTTAGCTGTGCAGAAGAAGAACAACAAGAAGAAGAAATATCTCGAAATATGTCCGTCAGGCCCCTTCCCTTGAGATAAATCTGCAAATATCTCGGAAACGAAGCGAGCTATGGCAAAATGTTAAGAGACCTTATTTGTAGAGAATTAAGTTTCCTACTTTTTATGTTCTATGATATTTTTTGATCAGATGCGTAGTTCTCGAGATATATCAAGATATTTAAAAGTTCCGAAGCCGCACCAACATAATAGAGATACAGGAACACCGTGGCCCCTTTCTTTCAGATAACTCTGCACTATTGCGAGCTGGAAATGCCACTTCCAGTTTAGCTGTGCAGAAGAAGAACAACAAGAAGAAGAAATATCTCGAAATATGTCCGTCAGGCCCCTTCCCTTGAGATATATCTGCAAATATCTCGGAAACGAAGCGAGCTATGGCAAAATGCTAAGAGACCTTTTTTGTAGAGAATTATGTTTCCTACAAGTTATGTTCTATGATATTTTTTGATCAGAAGCGTAGTTTTCGAGATATATTGAGATATTTAAAAGTTCCGAAGCCGCACCAACATAATAGAGATACAGAAACACCGTGGCCCCTTTCTTTCAGATAACTCTGCACTATTGCGAGCTGGAAATGCCACTTCCAGTTTAGCTGTGCAGAAGAAGAACAACAAGAAGAAGAAATATCTCGAAATATGTCCGTCAGGCCCCTTCCCTTGAGATATATCTGCAAATATCTCGGAAACGAAGCGAGCTATGGCAAAATGTTAAGAGACTTTATTTGTAGAGAATTAAGTTTCCTACTTTTTATGTTCTATGATATTTTTTGATCAGATGCGTAGTTCTCGAGATATATCAAGATATTTAAAAGTTCTGAAGCCGCACCAACATAATAGAGATACAGAAACACCGTGGCCCCTTTCTTTCAGATAACTCTGCACTATTGCGAGCTGGAAATGCCACTTCCAGTTTAGCTGTGCAGAAGAAGAACAACAAGAAGAAGAAATATCTCGAAATATGTCCGTCAGGCCCCTTCCCTTGAGATATATCTGCAAATATCTCGGAAACGAAGCGAGCTATGGCAAAATGTTAAGAGACTTTATTTGTAGAGAATTAAGTTTCCTACTTTTTATGTTCTATGATATTTTTTGATCAGATGCGTAGTTCTCGAGATATATCAAGATATTTAAAAGTTCCGAAGCCGCACCAACATAATAGAGATACAGAAACACCGTGGCCCCTTTCTTTGAGATAACTCTGCACTATTGCGAGCTGTAAATGCCACTTCCAGCTTAGCTGTGCAGAAGAAGAACAACAAGAAGAAGAAATGTCTCGAAATATGTCCGTCAGGCCCCTTCCCTTGAGATAAATCTGCAAATATGGCGGAAACCAAGCGAGCTATGGCAAAATGTTAAGAGACCTTATTTGTAGAGAATTAAGTTTCCTACTTTTTATGTTCTATGATATTTTTTGATCAGATGCGTAGTTCTCGAGATATATCAAGATATTTAAAAGTTCCGAAGCCGCACCAACATAATAGAGATACAGGAACACCGTGGCCCCTTTCTTTCAGATAACTCTGCACTATTGCGAGCTGGAAATGCCACTTCCAGTTTAGCTGTGCAGAAGAAGAACAACAAGAAGAAGAAATATCTCGAAATATGTCCGTCAGGCCCCTTCCCTTGAGATATATCTGCAAATATCTCGGAAACGAAGCGAGCTATGGCAAAATGCTAAGAGACCTTTTTTGTAGAGAATTATGTTTCCTACAAGTTATGTTCTATGATATTTTTTGATCAGAAGCGTAGTTTTCGAGATATATCGAGATATTTAAAAGTTCCGAAGCCGCACCAACATAATAGAGATACAGAAACACCGTGGCCCCTTTCTTTCAGATAACTCTGCACTATTGCGAGCTGGAAATGCCACTTCCAGTTTAGCTGTGCAGAAGAAGAACAACAAGAAGAAGAAATATCTCGAAATATGTCCGTCAGGCCCCTTCCCTTGAGATATATCTGCAAATATCTCGGAAACGAAGCGAGCTATGGCAAAATGTTAAGAGACTTTATTTGTAGAGAATTAAGTTTCCTACTTTTTATGTTCTATGATATTTTTTGATCAGATGCGTAGTTCTCGAGATATATCAAGATATTTAAAAGTTCCGAAGCCGCACCAACATAATAGAGATACAGAAACACCGTGGCCCCTTTCTTTGAGATAACTCTGCACTATTGCGAGCTGTAAATGCCACTTCCAGCTTAGCTGTGCAGAAGAAGAACAACAAGAAGAAGAAATATCTCGAAATATGTCCGTCAGGCCCCTTCCCTTGAGATAAATCTGCAAATATCTCGGAAACGAAGCGTGCTATGGCAAAATGTTAAGACACCTTATTTGTAGAGAATTATGTTTCCTACAAGTTATGTTCTATGATATTTTTTGATCAGAAGCGTAGTTTTCGAGATATATCGAGATATTTAAAAGTTCCGAAGCCGCACCAACATAATAGAGATACAGAAACACCGTGGCCCCTTTCTTTCAGATAACTCTGCACTATTGCGAGCTGGAAATGCCACTTCCAGCTTAGCTGTGCAGAAGAAGAACAACAAGAAGAAGAAATATCTCGAAATATGTCCGTCAGGCCCCTTCCCTTGAGATAAATCTGCAAATATCTCGGAAACGAAGCGAGCTATGGCAAAATGTTAAGAGACCTTATTTGTAGAGAATTAAGTTTCCTACTTTTTATGTTCTATGATATTTTTTGATCAGATGCGTAGTTCTCGAGATATATCAAGATATTTAAAAGTTCCGAAGCCGCACCAACATAATAGAGATACAGGAACACCGTGGCCCCTTTCTTTCAGATAACTCTGCACTATTGCGAGCTGGAAATGCCACTTCCAGTTTAGCTGTGCAGAAGAAGAACAACAAGAAGAAGAAATATCTCGAAATATGTCCGTCAGGCCCCTTCCCTTGAGATATATCTGCAAATATCTCGGAAACGAAGCGAGCTATGGCAAAATGCTAAGAGACCTTTTTTGTAGAGAACTATGTTTCCTACAAGTTATGTTCTATGATATTTTTTGATCAGAAGCGTAGTTTTCGAGATATATCGAGATATTTAAAAGTTCCGAAGCCGCACCAACATAATAGAGATACAGAAACACCGTGGCCCCTTTCTTTCAGATAACTCTGCACTATTGCGAGCTGGAAATGCCACTTCCAGTTTAGCTGTGCAGAAGAAGAACAACAAGAGGAAGAAATATCTCGAAATATGTCCGTCAGGCCCCTTCCCTTGAGATATATCTGCAAATATCTCGGAAACGAAGCGAGCTATGGCAAAATGTTAAGAGACTTTATTTGTAGAGAATTAAGTTTCCTACTTTTTATGTTCTATGATATTTTTTGATCAGATGCGTAGTTCTCGAGATATATCAAGATATTTAAAAGTTCTGAAGCCGCACCAACATAATAGAGATACAGAAACACCGTGGCCCCTTTCTTTCAGATAACTCTGCACTATTGCGAGCTGGAAATGCCACTTTCAGTTTAGCTGTGCAGAAGAAGAACAACAAGAAGAAGAAATATCTCGAAATATGTCCGTCAGGCCCCTTCCCTTGAGATATATCTGCAAATATCTCGGAAACGAAGCGAGCTATGGCAAAATGTTAAGAGACGTTATTTGTAGAGAATTAAGTTTCCTACTTTTTATGTTCTATGATATTTTTTGATCAGATGCGTAGTTCTCGAGATATATCAAGATATTTAAAAGTTCCGAAGCCGCACCAACATAATAGAGATACAGAAACACCGTGGCCCCTTTCTTTGAGATAACTCTGCACTATTGCGAGCTGTAAATGCCACTTCCAGCTTAGCTGTGCAGAAGAAGAACAACAAGAAGAAGAAGTATCTCGAAATATGTCCGTCAGGCCCCTTCCCTTGAGATAAATCTGCAAATATCGCGGAAACCAAGCGAGCTATGGCAAAATGTTAAGAGACCTTATTTGTAGAGAATTAAGTTTCCTACTTTTTATGTTCTATGATATTTTTTGATCAGATGCGTAGTTCTCGAGATATATCAAGATATTTAAAAGTTCCGAAGCCGCACCAACATAATAGAGATACAGGAACACCGTGGCCCCTTTCTTTCAGATAACTCTGCACTATTGCGAGCTGGAAATGCCACTTCCAGTTTAGCTGTGCAGAAGAAGAACAACAAGAAGAAGAAATATCTCGAAATATGTCCGTCAGGCCCCTTCCCTTGAGATATATCTGCAAATATCTCGGAAACGAAGCGAGCTATGGCAAAATGCTAAGAGACCTTTTTTGTAGAGAATTATGTTTCCTACAAGTTATGTTCTATGATATTTTTTGATCAGAAGCGTAGTTTTCGAGATATATCGAGATATTTAAAAGTTCCGAAGCCGCACCAACATAATAGTGATACAGAAACACCGTGGCCCCTTTCTTTCAGATAACTCTGCACTATTGCGAGCTGGAAATGCCACTTCCAGTTTAGCTGTGCAGAAGAAGAACAACAAGAAGAAGAAATATCTCGAAATATGTCCGTCAGGCCCCTTCCCTTGAGATATATCTGCAAATATCTCGGAAACGAAGCGAGCTATGGCAAAATGTTAAGAGACTTTATTTGTAGAGAATTAAGTTTCCTACTTTTTATGTTCTATGATATTTTTTGATCAGATGCGTAGTTCTCGAGATATATCAAGATATTTAAAAGTTCTGAAGCCGCACCAACATAATAGAGATACAGAAACACCGTGGCCCCTTTCTTTCAGATAACTCTGCACTATTGCGAGCTGGAAATGCCACTTCCAGTTTAGCTGTGCAGAAGAAGAACAACAAGAAGAAGAAATATCTCGAAATATGTCCGTCAGGCCCCTTCCCTTGAGATATATCTGCAAATATCTCGGAAACGAAGCGAGCTATGGCAAAATGTTAAGAGACGTTATTTGTAGAGAATTAAGTTTCCTACTTTTTATGTTCTATGATATTTTTTGATCAGATGCGTAGTTCTCGAGATATATCAAGATATTTAAAAGTTCTGAAGCCGCACCAACATAATAGAGATACAGAAACACCGTGGCCCCTTTCTTTCAGATAACTCTGCACTATTGCGAGCTGGAAATGCCACTTCCAGTTTAGCTGTGCAGAAGAAGAACAACAAGAAGAAGAAATATCTCGAAATATGTCCGTCAGGCCCCTTCCCTTGAGATATATCTGCAAATATCTCGGAAACGAAGCGAGCTATGGCAAAATGTTAAGAGACGTTATTTGTAGAGAATTAAGTTTCCTACTTTTTATGTTCTATGATATTTTTTGATCAGATGCGTAGTTCTCGAGATATATCAAGATATTTAAAAGTTCCGAAGCCGCACCAACATAATAGAGATACAGAAACACCGTGGCCCCTTTCTTTGAGATAACTCTGCACTATTGCGAGCTGTAAATGCCACTTCCAGCTTAGCTGTGCAGAAGAAGAACAACAAGAAGAAGAAGTATCTCGAAATATGTCCGTCAGGCCCCTTCCCTTGAGATAAATCTGCAAATATCGCGGAAACCAAGCGAGCTATGGCAAAATGTTAAGAGACCTTATTTGTAGAGAATTAAGTTTCCTACTTTTTATGTTCTATGATATTTTTTGATCAGATGCGTAGTTCTCGAGATATATCAAGATATTTAAAAGTTCCGAAGCCGCACCAACATAATAGAGATACAGGAACACCGTGGCCCCTTTCTTTCAGATAACTCTGCACTATTGCGAGCCGCAAATGCCACTTCCAGCTTAGCTGTTCAGAAGAAGAACAACAAGAAGAAGAAATATCTCGCAATCTGTCCGTCAGGCCCCTTCCCTTGAGATAAATCTGCAAATATCTCGGATACGAAGCGAGCTATGGCAAAATGTTAAGAGACCTTTTTTGTAGAGAATTAAGTTTCCTACTTTTTATGTTCTATGATATTTTTTGATCAGATGCGTAGTTCTCGAGATATATCAAGATATTTAAAAGTTCCGAAGCCGCACCAACATAATAGAGATACAGAAACACCGTGGCCCCTTTCTTTGAGATAACTCTGCACTAGTGCGAGCCGCAAATGCCACTTCCAGCTTAGCTGTGCAGAAGAAGAACAACAAGAAGAAGAAATATCTCGCAATATGTCCGTCAGGCCCCTTCCCTTGAGATAAATCTGCAAATATCTCGGAAACGAAGCGAGCTATGGCAAAATGTTAAGAGACCTTTTTTGTAGAGAATTACATTTACTACTTTTTATGTTCTATGATATTTTTTGATCAGATGCGTAGTTCTCGAGATATATAAAGATATTTAAAAGTTCCGAAGCCGCACCAACATAATAGAGATACAGAAACACCGTGGCCCCTTTCTTTGAGATAACTCTGCACTAGTGCGAGCCGCAAATGCCACTTCCAGCTTAGCTGTACAGAAGAATAACAACAAGAAGAAGAAATATCTCGAAATATGTCCGTCAGGCCCCTTCCCTTGAGATAAATCTGCAAATATCTCGGAAACGAAGCGAGCTATGGCAAAATGTTAAGAGGCCTTTTTTGTAGAGAATTACATTTCCTACAATTTATGTTCTATGATATTTTTTGATCAGAAGCGTAGTTTTCGAGATATATCAAGATATTTAAAAGTTCCGAAGCCGCACCAACATAATAGAGATACAGAAACACCGTGGCCCCTTTCTTTGAGATAACTCTGCACTAGTGCGAGCCGCAAATGCCACTTCCAGCTTAGCTCTGCAGAAGAAGAACAACAAGAAGAAATATCTCGAAATATGTCCGTCAGGCCCCTTCCCTTGAGATAAATCTGCAAATATCTCGGAAACGAAGCGAGCTATGGCAAAATGTTGAGAGACCTTTTTTGTAGAGAATTAAGTTTCCTACTATTTATGTTCTATGATATTTTTTGATCAGATGCGTAGTTCTCGAGATATATCAAGATATTTAAAAGTTCCGAAGCCGCACCAACATAATAGAGATACAGAAACACCGTGGCCCCTTTCTTTGAGATAACTCTGCACTAGTGCGAGCCGTAAATGCCACTTCCAGCTTAGCTGTGCAGAAGAAGGACAACAAGAAGAAGAAATATCTCGCAATATGTCCGTCAGGCCCCTTCCCTTGAGATAAATCTGCAAATATCTCGGAAACGAAGCGAGCTATGGCAAAATGTTAAGAGACCTTTTTTGTAGAGAATTACATTTCCTACTTTTTATGTTCTATGATATTTTTTGATCAGATGCGTAGTTCTCGAGATATGTCAAGATATTTAAAAGTTCCGAAGCCGCACCAACATAATAGAGATACAGAAACACCGTGGCCCCTTTCTTTGAGATAACTCTTGCACTAGTGCGAGCCGTAAATGCCACTTCCAGCTTAGCTGTGCAGAAGAAGAACAACAAGAAGAAGAAATATCTCGAAATATGTCCGTCAGGCCCCTTCCCTTGAGATAAATCTGCAAAAATCTCGGAAACGAAGCGAGCTATGGCAAAATGTTAAGAGACCTTTTTTGTAGAGAATTACATTTCCTACTTTTTATGTTCTATGATATTTTTTGATCAGCTGCGTAGTTCTCGAGATATATCAAGATATTTAAAAGTTCCGAAGCCGCACCAACATAATAGAGATACAGAAACACCGTGGCCCCTTTCTTTGAGATAACTCTGCACTAGTGCGAGCCGCAAATGCCACTTCCAGCTTAGCTGTTCAGAAGAAGAACAACAAGAAGAAGAAGTATCTCGCAATCTGTCCGTCAGGCCCCTTCCCTTGAGATAAATCTGCAAATATCTCGGAAACGAAGCGAGCTATGGCAAAATGTTAAGAGACCTTTTTTGTAGAGAATTAAGTTTCCTACTTTTTATGTTCTATGATATTTTTTGATCAGATGCGTAGTTCTCGAGATATATCAAGATATTTAAAAGTTCCGAAGCCGCACCAACATAATAGAGATACAGAAACACCGTGGCCCCTTTCTTTGAGATAACTCTGCACTAGTGCGAGCCGCAAATGCCACTTCCAGCTTAGCTGTGCAGAAGAAGAACAACAAGAAGAAGAAATATCTCGCAATATGTCCGTCAGGCCCCTTCCCTTGAGATAAATCTGCAAATATCTCGGAAACGAAGCGAGCTATGGCAAAATGTTAAGAGACCTTTTTTGTAGAGAATTACATTTACTACTTTTTATGTTCTATGATATTTTTTGATCAGATGCGTAGTTCTCGAGATATATAAAGATATTTAAAAGTTCCGAAGCCGCACCAACATAATAGAGATACAGAAACACCGTGGCCCCTTTCTTTGAGATAACTCTGCACTAGTGCGAGCCGCAAATGCCACTTCCAGCTTAGCTGTACAGAAGAATAACAACAAGAAGAAGAAATATCTCGAAATATGTCCGTCAGGCCCCTTCCCTTGAGATAAATCTGCAAATATCTCGGAAACGAAGCGAGCTATGGCAAAATGTTAAGAGGCCTTTTTTGTAGAGAATCACATTTCCTACTTTTTATGTTCTATGATATTTTTTGATCAGATGCGTAGTTCTCGAGATATATCAAGATATTTAAAAGTTCCGAAGCCGCACCAACATAATAGAGATACAGAAACACCGTGGCCCCTTTCTTTGAGATAACTCTGCACTAGTGCGAGCCGCAAATGCCACTTCCAGCTTAGCTGTACAGAAGAATAACAACAAGAAGAAGAAATATCTCGAAATATGTCCGTCAGGCCCCTTCCCTTGAGATAAATCTGCAAATATCTCGGAAATGAAGCGAGCTATGGCAAAATGTTAAGAGACCTTTTTTGTAGAGAATTATGTTTCCTACAATTTATGTTCTATGATATTTTTTGATCAGAAGCGTAGTTTTCGAGATATATCAAGATATTTAAAAGTTCCGAAGCCGCACCAACATAATAGAGATACAGAAACACCGTGGCCCCTTTCTTTGAGATAACTCTGCACTAGTGCGAGCCGCAAATGCCACTTCCAGCTTAGCTCTGCAGAAGAAGAACAACAAGAAGAAATATCTCGAAATATGTCCGTCAGGCCCCTTCCCTTGAGATAAATCTGCAAATATCTCGGAAACGAAGCGAGCTATGGCAAAATGTTGAGAGACCTTTTTTGTAGAGAATTAAGTTTCCTACTATTTATGTTCTATGATATTTTTTGATCAGATGCGTAGTTCTCGAGATATATCAAGATATTTAAAAGTTCCGAAGCTGCACCAACATAATAGAGATACAGAAACACACTGGCCCCTTTCTTTGAGATAACTCTGCACTAGTGCGAGCCGCAAATGCCACTTCCAGCTTAGCTGTGCAGAAGAAGAACAACAAGAAGAAGAAATATCTCGAAATATGTCCGTTAGGCCCCTTCCCTTGAGATAAATGTGCAAATATCTCGGAAACGAAGCGAGCTATGCCAAATGTTGAGAGACCTTTTTTGTAGAGAATTAAGTTTCCTACTATTTATGTTCTATGATATTTTTTGATCAGATGCGTAGTTCTCGAGATATATCAAGATATTTAAAAGTTCCGAAGCCGCACCAACATAATAGAGATACAGAAACACCGTGGCCCCTTTCTTTGAGATAACTCTGCACTAGTGCGAGCCGCAAATGCCACTTCCAGCTTAGCTGTGCAGAAGAAGAACAACAAGAAGAAGAAATATCTCGAAATATATCCGTCAGGCCCCTTCCCTTGAGATAAATCTGCAAATATCTCGGAAACGAAGCGAGCTATGGCAAAATGTGGAGAGACCTTTTTTGTAGAGAATTAAGTTTCCTACTATTTATGTTCTATGATATTTTTTGATCAGATGCGTAGTTCTCGAGATATATCAAGATATTTAAAAGTTCCGAAGCCGCACCAACATAATAGAGATACAGAAACACCGTGGCCCCTTTCTTTGAGATAACTCTGCACTATTGCGAGCTGCAAATGCCACTTCCAGCTTAGCTGTGCAGAAGAAGTACAACAAGAAGAAGAAATATCTCGAAATATGCCCGTCAGGCCCGTTACTTTGAGCTGAATCTGCAAATATCTCGAAAACGAAGCGAGCTATGGCAAAATGTTAGGAGACGTTTTTTGTAGAGAATTAAGTTTTCTACTTTTTATGTTCCATGATATTTTTTGATCAGATGCGTAGTTCTCGAGATATATCAAGATATTTAAAAGTTCCGAAGCCGCACCAACATAATAGAGATACAGAAACACCGTGGCCCCTTTCTTTGAGATAACTCTGCACTAGTGCGAGCCGCAAATGCCACTTCCAGCTTAGCTGTGCAGAAGAAGAACAACAAGAAGAAGAAATATCTCGAAATATGTCCGTTAGGCCCCTTCCCTTGAGATAAATGTGCAAATATCTCGGAAACGAAGCGAGCTATGGCAAAATGTTGAGAGACCTTTTTTGTAGAGAATTAAGTTTCCTACTATTTATGTTCTATGATATTTTTTGATCAGATGCGTAGTTCTCGAGATATATCAAGATATTTAAAAGTTCCGAAGCCGCACCAACATAATAGAGATACAGAAACACCGTGGCCCCCTTCTTTGAGATAACTCTGCACTATTGCGAGCTGCAAATGCCACTTCCAGCTTAGCTGTGCAGAAGAAGAACAACAAGAAGAAGAAATATCTCGAAATATGTCCGTTAGGCCCCTTCCCTTGAGATAAATGTGCAAATATCTCGGAAACGAAGCGAGCTATGGCAAAATGTTGAGAGACCTTTTTTGTAGAGAATTAAGTTTCCTACTATTTATCTTCTATGATATTTTTTGATCAGATGCGTAGTTCTCGAGATATATCAAGATATTTAAAAGTTCCGAAGCCGCACCAACATAATAGAGATACAGAAACACCGTGGCCCCTTTCTTTGAGATAACTCTGCACTATTGCGAGCTGCAAATGCCACTTCCAGCTTCGCTGTGCAGAAGAAGAACAGCAAGAAGAAGACATATCTCGAAATATGTCCGTTAGGCCCCTTCCCTTGAGATATATGTGCAAATATCTCGGAAATGAAGCGAGCTATGGCAAAATGTTGGGAGACCTTTTTTGTAGAGAATTAAGTTTCCTACTATTTATGTTCTATGATATTTTTTGATCAGATGCGTAGTTCTCGAGATATATCAAGATATTTAAAAGTTCCGAAGCCGCACCAACATAATAGAGATACAGAAACACCGTGGCCCCCTTCTTTGAGATAACTCTGCACTATTGCGAGCTGCAAATGCCACTTCCAGCTTAGCTGTGCAGAAGAAGAACAACAAGAAGAAGAAATATCTCGAAATATGTCCGTCAGGCCCGTTACTTTGAGCTGAATCTGCAAATATCTCGAAAACGAAGCGAGCTATGGCAAAATGTTAAGAGACGTTTTTTGTAGAGAATTATGTTTCCTACTTTTTATGTTCTATGATATTTTTTGATCAGATGCGTAGTTCTCGAGATATGTCAAGATATTTAAAAGTTCCGAAGCCGCACCAACATAATAGAGATACAGAAACACCGTGGCCCCTTTCTTTGAGATAACTCTGCACTAGTGCGAGCCGCAAATGCCACTTCCAGCTTAGCTGTGCAGAAGAAGAACAACAAGAAGAAGAAATATCTCGAAATATGTCCGTTAGGCCCCTTCCCTTGAGATAAATGTGCAAATATCTCGGAAACGAAGCGAGCTATGGCAAAATGTTCAGAGACCTTTTTTGTAGAGAATTAAGTTTCCTACTATTTATGTTCTATGATATTTTTTGATCAGATGCGTAGTTCTCGAGATATATCAAGATATTTAAAAGTTCCGAAGCCGCACCAACATAATAGAGATACAGAAACACCGTGGCCCCTTTCTTTGAGATAACTCTGCACTATTGCGAGCTGCAAATGCCACTTCCAGCTTAGCTGTGCAGAAGAAGTACAACAAGAAGAAGAAATATCTCGAAATATGCCCGTCAGGCCCGTTACTTTGAGCTGAATCTGCAAATATCTCGAAAACGAAGCGAGCTATGGCAAAATGTTAGGAGACGTTTTTTGTAGAGAATTAAGTTTTCTACTTTTTATGTTCCATGATATTTATTGATCAGTTGCGTAGTTCTCGAGATATATCAAGATATTTAAAAGTTCCGAAGCCGCACCAACATAATAGAGATACAGAAACACCGTGGCCCCTTTCTTTGAGATAACTCTGCACTAGTGCGAGCCGCAAATGCCACTTCCAGCTTAGCTGTGCAGAAGAAGAACAACAAGAAGAAGAAATATCTCGAAATATGTCCGTTAGGCCCCTTCCCTTGAGATAAATGTGCAAATATCTCGGAAACGAAGCGAGCTATGGCAAAATGTTGAGAGACCTTTTTTGTAGAGAATTAAGTTTCCTACTATTTATGTTCTATGATATTTTTTGATCAGATGCGTAGTTCTCGAGATATATCAAGATATTTAAAAGTTCCGAAGCCGCACCAACATAATAGAGATACAGAAACACCGTGGCCCCCTTCTTTGAGATAACTCTGCACTATTGCGAGCTGCAAATGCCACTTCCAGCTTAGCTGTGCAGAAGAAGAACAACAAGAAGAAGAAATATCTCGAAATATGTCCGTTAGGCCCCTTCCCTTGAGATAAATGTGCAAATATCTCGGAAACGAAGCGAGCTATGGCAAAATGTTGAGAGACCTTTTTTGTAGAGAATTAAGTTTCCTACTATTTATCTTCTATGATATTTTTTGATCAGATGCGTAGTTCTCGAGATATATCAAGATATTTAAAAGTTCCGAAGCCGCACCAACATAATAGAGATACAGAAACACCGTGGCCCCTTTCTTTGAGATAACTCTGCACTATTGCGAGCTGCAAATGCCACTTCCAGCTTCGCTGTGCAGAAGAAGAACAGCAAGAAGAAGAAATATCTCGAAATATGTCCGTTAGGCCCCTTCCCTTGAGATATATGTGCAAATATCTCGGAAATGAAGCGAGCTATGGCAAAATGTTGGGAGACCTTTTTTGTAGAGAATTAAGTTTCCTACTATTTATGTTCTATGATATTTTTTGATCAGATGCGTAGTTCTCGAGATATATCAAGATATTTAAAAGTTCCGAAGCCGCACCAACATAATAGAGATACAGAAACACCGTGGCCCCCTTCTTTGAGATAACTCTGCACTATTGCGAGCTGCAAATGCCACTTCCAGCTTAGCTGTGCAGAAGAAGAACAACAAGAAGAAGAAATATCTCGAAATATGTCCGTCAGGCCCGTTACTTTGAGCTGAATCTGCAAATATCTCGAAAACGAAGCGAGCTATGGCAAAATGTTAAGAGACGTTTTTTGTAGAGAATTATGTTTCCTACTTTTTATGTTCTATGATATTTTTTGATCAGATGCGTAGTTCTCGAGATATGTCAAGATATTTAAAAGTTCCGAAGCCGCACCAACATAATAGAGATACAGAAACACCGTGGCCCCTTTCTTTGAGATAACTCTGCACTAGTGCGAGCCGCAAATGCCACTTCCAGCTTAGCTGTGCAGAAGAAGAACAACAAGAAGAAGAAATATCTCGAAATATGTCCGTTAGGCCCCTTCCCTTGAGATAAATGTGCAAATATCTCGGAAACGAAGCGAGCTATGGCAAAATGTTCAGAGACCTTTTTTGTAGAGAATTAAGTTTCCTACTATTTATGTTCTATGATATTTTTTGATCAGATGCGTAGTTCTCGAGATATATCAAGATATTTAAAAGTTCCGAAGCCGCACCAACATAATAGAGATACAGAAACACCGTGGCCCCCTTCTTTGAGATAACTCTGCACTATTGCGAGCTGCAAATGCCACTTCCAGCTTAGCTGTGCAGAAGAAGAACAACAAGAAGAAGAAATATCTCGAAATATGTCCGTCAGGCCCCTTCCCTTGAGATATATGTGCAAATATCTCGGAAATGAAGCGAGCTATGGCAAAATGTTGGGAGACCTTTTTTGTAGAGAATTAAGTTTCCTACTATTTATGTTCTATGATATTTTTTGATCAGATGCGTAGTTCTCGAGATATATCAAGATATTTAAAAGTTCCGAAGCCGCACCAACATAATAGAGATACAGAAACACCGTGGCCCCCTTCTTTGAGATAACTCTGCACTATTGCGAGCTGCAAATGCCACTTCCAGCTTAGCTGTGCAGAAGAAGAACAACAAGAAGAAGAAATATCTCGAAATATGTCCGTCAGGCCCGTTACTTTGAGCTGAATCTGCAAATATCTCGAAAACGAAGCGAGCTATGGCAAAATGTTAAGAGACGTTTTTTGTAGAGAATTATGTTTCCTACTTTTTATGTTCTATGATATTTTTTGATCAGATGCGTAGTTCTCGAGATATGTCAAGATATTTAAAAGTTCCGAAGCCGCACCAACATAATAGAGATACAGAAACACCGTGGCCCCTTTCTTTGAGATAACTCTGCACTAGTGCGAGCCGCAAATGCCACTTCCAGCTTAGCTGTGCAGAAGAAGAACAACAAGAAGAAGAAATATCTCGAAATATGTCCGTTAGGCCCCTTCCCTTGAGATAAATGTGCAAATATCTCGGAAACGAAGCGAGCTATGGCAAAATGTTCAGAGACCTTTTTTGTAGAGAATTAAGTTTCCTACTATTTATGTTCTATGATATTTTTTGATCAGATGCGTAGTTCTCGAGATATATCAAGATATTTAAAAGTTCCGAAGCCGCACCAACATAATAGAGATACAGAAACACCGTGGCCCCTTTCTTTGAGATAACTCTGCACTATTGCGAGCTGCAAATGCCACTTCCAGCTTCGCTGTGCAGAAGAAGAACAACAAGAAGAAGAAATATCTCGAAATATGTCCGTTAGGCCCCTTCCCTTGAGATATATGTGCAAATATCTCGGAAATGAAGCGAGCTATGGCAAAATGTTGGGAGACCTTTTTTGTAGAGAATTAGGTTTCCTACTATTTATGTTCTATGATATTTTTTGATCAGATGCGTAGTTCTCGAGATATATCAAGATATTTAAAAGTTCCGAAGCCGCACCAACATAATAGAGATACAGAAACACCGTGGCCCCCTTCTTTGAGATAACTCTGCACTATTGCGAGCTGCAAATGCCACTTCCAGCTTAGCTGTGCAGAAGAAGAACAACAAGAAGAAGAAATATCTCGAAATATGTCCGTCAGGCCCGTTACTTTGAGCTGAATCTGCAAATATCTCGAAAACGAAGCGAGCTATGGCAAAATGTTAAGAGACGTTTTTTGTAGAGAATTATGTTTCCTACTTTTTATGTTCTATGATATTTTTTGATCAGATGCGTAGTTCTCGAGATATGTCAAGATATTTAAAAGTTCCGAAGCCGCACCAACATAATAGAGATACAGAAACACCGTGGCCCCTTTCTTTGAGATAACTCTGCACTATTGCGAGCTGCAAATGCCACTTCCAGCTGAGCTGTGCAGAAGAAGAACAACAAGAAGAAGAAATATCTCGAAATATGTCCGTCAGGCCCCTTCCCTTGAGATAAATGTGCAAATATCTCGGAAACGAAGCGAGCTATGGCAAAATGTTGAGAGATCATTTTTGTAGAGAATTAAGTTTCCTACTATTTATGTTGTATGATATTTTTTGACCAGATGCGTAGTTCTCGAGATATATCAAGATATTTAAAAGTTCCGAAGCCGCACCAACATAATAGAGATACAGAAACACCGTGGCCCCTTTCTTTGATATAACTCTGCACTATTGCGAGCTGCAAATGCCACTTCCAGCTTAGCTGTGCAGAAGAAGAACAACAAGAAGAAGAAATATCTAGAAATATGTCCGTCAGGCCCCTTCCCTTGAGATAAATCTGCAAATATCTCGGAAACGAAGCGAGCTATGGCAAAATGTTGAGAGACCTTTTTTGTAGAGAATTAAGTTTCCTACTATTTATGTTCTATGATATTTTTTGATCAGATGCGTAGTTCTCGAGATATATCAAGATATTTAAAAGTTCCGAAGCCGCACCAACATAATAAAGATACAGAAACACCGTGGCCCCCTTCTTTGAGATAACTCTGCACTATTGCGAGCTGCAAATGCCACTTCCAGCTTAGCTGTGCAGAAGAAGAACAACAAGAAGAAGAAATATCTTGAAATATGTCCGTCAGGCCCCTTCCCTTGAGATAAATCTGCAAATATCTCGGAAACGAAGCGAGCTATGGCAAAATGTTAAGAGACCTTTTTTGTAGAGAATTAAGTTTCCTACTTTTTATGTTCTATGATATTTTTTGATCAGATGCGTAGTTCTCGGGATATATCAAGATATTGAAAAGTTCCGAAGCCGCACCAACATAATAGAGATACAGAAACACCGTGGCCCCTTTCTTTGAGATAACTCTGCACTATTGCGAGCTGTAAGTGCCACTTCCAGCTTAGCTGTGCAGAAGAAGAACAACAAGAAGAAGAAATATCTCGAAATATGTCCGTCAGGCCCGTTACTTTGAGCTGAATCTGCAAATATCTCGAAAACGAAGCGAGCTATGGCAAAATGTTAAGAGACGTTTTTTGTAGAGAATTATGTTTCCTACTTTTTATGTTCTATGATATTTTTTGATCAGATGCGTAGTTCTCGAGATATGTCAAGATATTTAAAAGTTCCGAAGCCGCACCAACATAATAGAGATACAGAAACACCGTGGCCCCTTTCTTTGAGATAACTCTGCACTATTGCGAGCTGCAAATGCCACTTCCAGCTTAGCTGTGCAGAAGAAGAACAACAAGAAGAAGAAATATCTCGAAATATGTCCGTCAGGCCCCTTCCCTTGAGATAAATCTGCAAATATCTCGGAAACGAAGCGAGCTATGGCAAAATGTTAAGAGACCTTTTTTGTAGAGAATTAAGTTTCCTACTTTTTATGTTCTGTGATATTTTTTGATCAGATGCGTAGTTCTCCAGATATATCAAGATATTTAAAAGTTCCGAAGCCGCACCAACATAATAGAGATACAGAAACACCGTGGCCCCTTTCTTTGAGATAACTCTGCACTATTGCGAGCTGGAAATGCCACTTCCAGTTTAGCTGTGCAGAAGAAGAACAACAAGAAGAAGAAATATCTCGAAATATGTCCGTCAGGCCCGTTCCTTTGAGCTGAATCTGCAAATATCTCGGAAACGAAGCGAGCTATGGCAAAATGTTAAGAGACGTTTTTTGTAGAGAATTATGTTTCCTACAATTTATGTTCTATGATATTTTTTGATCAGAAGCGTAGTTTTCGAGATATATCGAGATATTTAAAAGTTCCGAAGCCGCACCAACATAATAGAGATACAGAAACACCGTGGCCCCTTTCTTTGAGATAACTCTGCACTATTGCGAGCTGCAAATGCCACTTCCAGCTTAGCTGTGCAGAAGAAGAACAACAAGAAGAAGAAATATCTCGAAATATGTCCGTTAGGCCCCTTCCCTTGAGATAAATGTGCAAATATCTCGGAAACGAAGCGAGCTATGGCAAAATGATGAGAGACCTTTTTTGTAGAGAATTAAGTTTCCTACTATTTATGTTGTATGATATTTTTTGATCAGATGCGTAGTTCTCGAGATATATCAAGATATTTAAAAGTTCCGAAGCTGCACCAACATAATAGAGATACAGAAACACCGTGGCCCCTTTCTTTGAGATAACTCTGCACTAGTGCGAGCCGCAAATGCCACTTCCAGCTTAGCTGTACAGAAGAAGAACAACAAGAAGAAGAAATATCTCGAAATATGTCCGTTAGGCCCCTTCCCTTGAGATAAATGTGCAAATATCTCGGAAACGAAGCGAGCTATGGCAAAATGTTGAGAGACCATTTTTGTAGAGAATTAAGTTTCCTACTATTTATGTTCTATGATATTTTTTGATCAGATGCGTAGTTCTTGAGATATATCAAGATATTTAAAAGTTCCGAAGCCGCACCAACATAATAGAGATACAGAAACACCGTGGCCCCTTTCTTTGAGATAACTCTGCACTATTGCGAGCTGCAAATGCCACTTCCAGCTAAGCTGTGCAGAAGAAGAACAACAAGAAGAAGAAATATCTCGAAATATGTGCGTTAGGCCCCTTCCCTTGAGATAAATCTGCAAATATCTCGGAAATGAAGCGAGCTATGGCAAAATGTTGAGAGACCTTTTTTGTAGAGAATTAAGTTTCCTACTTTTTATGTTCTATGATATTTTTTGATCAGATGCGTAGTTCTCGAGATATATCAAGATATTTAAAAGTTCCGAAGCCGCACCAACATAATAGAGATACAGAAACACCGTGGCCCCTTTCTTTGAGATAACTCTGCACTATTGCGAGCCGCAAATGCCACTTCCAGCTTAGCTGTGCAGAAGAAGAACAACAAGAAGAAGAAATATCTCGAAATATGTCCGTTAGGCCCCTTCCCTTGAGATAAATGTGCAAATATCTCGGAAACGAAGCGAGCTATGGCAAAATGTTGAGAGACCTTTTTTGTAGAGAATTAAGTTTCCTACTATTTATGTTGTATGATATTTTTTGACCAGATGCGTAGTTCTCGACATATATCAAGATATTTAAAAGTTCCGAAGCCGCACCAACATAATAGAGATACAGAAACACCGTGGCCCCTTTCTTTGATATAACTCTGCACTATTGCGAGCTGCAAATGCCACTTCCAGCTTAGCTGTGCAGAAGAAGAACAACAAGAAGAAGAAATATCTAGAAATATGTCCGTCAGGCCCCTTCCCTTGAGATAAATCTGCAAATATCTCGGAAACGAAGCGAGCTATGGCAAAATGTTGAGAGACCTTTTTTGTAGAGAATTAAGTTTCCTACTATTTATGTCCTATGATATTTTTTGATCAGATGCGTAGTTCTCGAGATATATCAAGATATTTAAAAGTTCCGAAGCCGCACCAACATAATAGAGATACAGAAACACCGTGGCCCCCTTCTTTGAGATAACTCTGCACTAGTGCGAGCCGCAAATGCCACTTCCAGCTTAGCTGTGCAGAAGAAGAACAACAAGAAGAAGAAATATCTAGAAATATGTCCGTCAGGCCCCTTCCCTTGAGATAAATCTGCAAATATCTCGGAAACGAAGCGAGCTATGGCAAAATGTTGAGAGACCTTTTTTGTAGAGAATTAAGTTTCCTACTATTTATGTTCTATGATATTTTTTGATCAGATGCGTAGTTCTCGAGATATATCAAGATATGTAAAAGTACCGAAGCTGCACCAATATAATAGAGGTACAGAAACACCGTGGCCTCTTTCTTTGAGATAACTCTGCACTATTGCGAGCTGCAAATGCCACTTCGAGCTTAGCTGTGCAGAAGAAGTACAACAAGAAGAAGAAATATCTCGAAATATGTCCGTCAGACCCCTTCCTTTGAGATAAATCTGCAAATATCTCGGAAACGAAGCGAGCTATGGCAAAATGTTAAGAGACCTTTTTTGTAGAGAATTATGTTTCCTACAATTTACGTTCTATGATATTTTTTGATCAGAAGCGTAGTTTTCGAGATATATCGAGATATTTAAAAGTTCCGAAGCCGCACCAACATAATAGAGATACAGAAACACCGTGGCCCCTTTCTTTGAGATAACTCTGCACTATTGCGAGCTGCAAATGCCACTTCCAGCTTAGCTGTGCAGAAGAAGAACAACAAGAAGAAGAAATATCTCGAAATATGTCCGTAAGGCCCCTTCCCTTGAGATAAATCTGCAAATATCTCGGAAACCAAGCGAGCTATGGCAAAATGTTAAGAGACCTTTTTTGTAGAGAATTAAGTTTCCTACTTTTTATGTTCTATGATATTTTTTGATCAGATGCGTAGTTCTCGAGATATATCAAGATATTTAAAAGTTCCGAAGCCGCACCAACATAATAGAGATACAGAAACACCGTGGCCCCTTTCTTTGAGATAACTCTGCACTATTGCGAGCTGCAAATGCCACTTCCAGCTTAGCTGTGCAGAAGAAGAACAACAAGAAGAAGAAATATCTCGAAATATGTCCGTCAGGCCACTTCCCTTGAGATAAATCTGCAAATATCTCGGAAACGAAGCGAGCTATGGCAAAATGTTAAGAGACCTTTTTTGTAGAGAATTAAGTTTCCTACTTTTCATGTTCTATGATATTTTTTGATCAGATGCGTAGTTCTCGAGATATATCAAGATATTTAAAAGTTCCGAAGCCGCACCAACATAGTAGAGATACAGAAACACCGTGGCCCCTTTCTTTGAGATAACTCTGCACTAGTGCGAGCCGCAAATGCCACTTCCAGCTTAGCTGTGCAGAAGAAGAACAACAAGAAGAAGAAATATCTCGAAATATGTCCGTCAGGCCCCTTCCCTCGAGATAAATCTGCAAATATCTCGGAAACGAAGCGAGCTATGGCAAAATGTTAAGAGACTTTATTTATAGAGAATTAAGTTTCCTACTTTTTATGTTCTATGATATTTTTTGATCAGATGCGTAGTTCTCGAGATATATCAAGATATTTAAAAGTTCCGAAGCCGCACCAACATAATAGAGATACAGAAACACCGTGGCCCCTTTGTTTGAGATAACTCTGCACTATTGCGAGCTGCAAATGCCACTTCCAGCTTAGCTGTGCAGAAGAAGAACAACAAGAAGAAGAAATATCTCGAAATATGTCCGTCAGGCCCCTTCCCTTGAGATATATCTGCAAATATCTCGGAAACGAAACGAGCTATGGCAAAATCTTAAGAGACCTTTTTTGTAGAGAATTATGTTTCCTACAATTTATGTTCTATGATATTTTTTGATCAGAAGCGTAGTTTTCGAGATATATCGAGATATTTAAAAGTTCCGAAGCCGCACCAACATAATAGAGATACAGAAACACCGTGGCCCCTTTCTTTGAGATAACTCTGCACTATTGCGAGCTGGAAATGCCACTTCCAGCTTAGCTGTGCAGAAGAAGAACAACAACAAGAAGAAATATCTCGAAATATGTCCGTCAGGCCCCTTCTCTTGAGATATATCTGCAAATATCTCGGAAACGAAACGAGCTATGGCAAAATCTTAAGAGACCTTTTTTGTAGAGAATTATGTTTCCTACAATTTATGTTCTATGATATTTTTTGATCAGAAGCGTAGTTTTCGAGATATATCGAGATATTTAAAAGTTCCGAAGCCGCACCAACATAATAGAGATACAGAAACACCGTGGCCCCTTTCTTTGAGATAACTCTGCACTAGTGCGAGCCGCAAATGCCACTTCCAGCTTAGCTGTGCAGAAGAAGAACAACAAGAAGAAGAAATATCTCGAAATATGTCCGTCAGGCCCCTTCCCTTGAGATAAATCTGCAAATATCTCGGAAACGAAGCGAGCTATGGCAAAATGTTAAGAGACTTTATTTATAGAGAATTAAGTTTCCTACTTTTTATGTTCTATGATATTTTTTGATCAGATGCGTAGTTCTCGAGATATATCAAGATATTTAAAAGTTCCGAAGCCGCACCAACATAATAGAGATACAGAAGCATCGTGGCCCCTTTCTTTGAGATAACTCTGCACTATTGCGAGCTGCAAATGCCACTTCCAGCTTAGCTGTGCAGAAGAAGAACAGCAAGAAGAAGAAATATCTCGAAATATGTCCGTCAGGCCCCTTGCCTTGAGATAAATCTGCAAATATCTCGGAAACGAAGCGAGCTATGGCAAAATGTTAAGAGACTTTATTTGTAGAGAATTAAGTTTCCTACTTTTTATGTTCTATGATATTTTTTGATCAGATGCGTAGTTCTCGAGATATATCAAGATATTTAAAAGTTCCGAAGCCGCACCAACATAATAGAGATACAGAAACACCGTGGCCCCTTTCTTTGAGATAACTCTGCACTATTGCGAGCTGCAAATGCCACTTCCAGCTTAGCTGTGCAGAAGAAGAACAGCAAGAAGAAGAAATATCTCGAAATATGTCCGTCAGGCCCCTTGCCTTGAGATAAATCTGCAAATATCTCGGAAACGAAGCGAGCTATGGCAAAATGTTAAGAGACTTTATTTGTAGAGAATTAAGTTTCCTACTTTTTATGTTCTATGATATTTTTTGATCAGATGCGTAGTTCTCGAGATATATCAAGATATTTAAAAGTTCCGAAGCCGCACCAACATAGTAGAGATACAGAAACACCGTGGCCCCTTTCTTTGAGATAACTCTGCACTAGTGCGAGCCGCAAATGCCACTTCCAGCTTAGCTGTGCAGAAGAAGAACAACAAGAAGAAGAAATATCTCGAAATATGTCCGTCAGGCCCCTTCCCTCGAGATAAATCTGCAAATATCTCGGAAACGAAGCGAGCTATTGCAAAATGTTAAGAGACGTTTTTTGTAGAGAATTATGTTTCCTACAATTTATGTTCTATGATATTTTTTGATCAGAAGCGTAGTTTTCGAGATATATCGAGATATTTAAAAGTTCCGAAGCCGCACCAACATAATACAGATACAGAAACACCGTGGCCCCATTCTTTGAGATAACTCTGCACTATTGCGAGCTGTAAATGCCACTTCCAGCTTAGCTGTGCAGAAGAAGAACAACAACAAGAAGAAATATCTCGAAATATGTCCGTCAGGCCCCTTCCCTTGAGATAAATCTGCAAATATCTCGGAAACGAAGCGAGCTATGGCAAAATGTTAGGAGACCTTTTATGTAGAGAATTAAGTTTCCTACTTTTTATGTTCTATGATATTTTTTGATCAGATGCGAAGTTCTCGAGATATATCAAGATATTTAAGAGTTCCGAAGCCGCACCAACATAATAGAGATACAGAAACACCGTGGCCCCTTTGTTTGAGATAACTCTGCACTATTGCGAGCTGCAAATGCCACTTCCAGCTTAGCTGTGCAGAAGAAGAACAACAAGAAGAAGAAATATCTCGAAATATGTCCGTCAGGCCCCTTCCCTTGAGATATATCTGCAAATATCTCGGAAACGAAACGAGCTATGGCAAAATCTTAAGAGACCTTTTTTGTAGAGAATTATGTTTCCTACAATTTATGTTCTATGATATTTTTTGATCAGAAGCGTAGTTTTCGAGATATATCGAGATATTTAAAAGTTCCGAAGCCGCACCAACATAATAGAGATACAGAAACACCGTGGCCCCTTTCTTTGAGATAACTCTGCACTATTGCGAGCTGTAAATGCCACTTCCAGCTTAGCTGTGCAGAAGAAGAACAACAACAAGAAGAAATATCTCGAAATATGTCCGTCAGGCCCCTTCCCTTGAGATAAATCTGCAAATATCTCGGAAACGAAGCGAGCTATGGCAAAATGTTAAGAGACCTTTTTTGTAGAGAATTAAGTTTCCTACTTTTTATGTTCTATGATATTTTTTGATCAGATGCGAAGTTCTCGAGATATATCAAGATATTTAAAAGTTCCGAAGCCGCACCAACATAATAGAGATACAGAAACACCGTGGCCCCTTTCTTTGAGATAACTCTGCACTAGTGCGAGCCGCAAATGCCACTTCCAGCTTAGCTGTGCAGAAGAAGAACAACAAGAAGAAGAAATATCTCGAAATATGTCCGTCAGGCCCCTTCCCTCGAGATAAATCTGCAAATATCTCGGAAACGAAGCGAGCTATTGCAAAATGTTAAGAGACGTTTTTTGTAGAGAATTATGTTTCCTACAATTTATGTTCTATGATATTTTTTGATCAGAAGCGTAGTTTTCGAGATATATCGAGATATTTAAAAGTTCCGAAGCCGCACCAACATAATAGAGATACAGAAACACCGTGGCCCCTTTCTTTGAGATAACTCTGCACTATTGCGAGCTGCAAATGCCACTTCCAGCTTAGCTGTGCAGAAGAAGAACAGCAAGAAGAAGAAATATCTCGAAATATGTCCGTCAGGCCCCTTGCCTTGAGATAAATCTGCAAATATCTCGGAAACGAAGCGAGCTATGGCAAAATGTTAAGAGACTTTATTTGTAGAGAATTAAGTTTCCTACTTTTTATGTTCTATGATATTTTTTGATCAGATGCGTAGTTCTCGAGATATATCAAGATATTTAAAAGTTCCGAAGCCGCACCAACATAGTAGAGATACAGAAACACCGTGGCCCCTTTCTTTGAGATAACTCTGCACTAGTGCGAGCCGCAAATGCCACTTCCAGCTTAGCTGTGCAGAAGAAGAACAACAAGAAGAAGAAATATCTCGAAATATGTCCGTCAGGCCCCTTCCCTCGAGATAAATCTGCAAATATCTCGGAAACGAAGCGAGCTATTGCAAAATGTTAAGAGACGTTTTTTGTAGAGAATTATGTTTCCTACAATTTATGTTCTATGATATTTTTTGATCAGAAGCGTAGTTTTCGAGATATATCGAGATATTTAAAAGTTCCGAAGCCGCACCAACATAATACAGATACAGAAACACCGTGGCCCCATTCTTTGAGATAACTCTGCACTATTGCGAGCTGTAAATGCCACTTCCAGCTTAGCTGTGCAGAAGAAGAACAACAACAAGAAGAAATATCTCGAAATATGTCCGTCAGGCCCCTTCCCTTGAGATAAATCTGCAAATATCTCGGAAACGAAGCGAGCTATGGCAAAATGTTAGGAGACCTTTTATGTAGAGAATTAAGTTTCCTACTTTTTATGTTCTATGATATTTTTTGATCAGATGCGAAGTTCTCGAGATATATCAAGATATTTAAGAGTTCCGAAGCCGCACCAACATAATAGAGATACAGAAACACCGTGGCCCCTTTGTTTGAGATAACTCTGCACTATTGCGAGCTGCAAATGCCACTTCCAGCTTAGCTGTGCAGAAGAAGAACAACAAGAAGAAGAAATATCTCGAAATATGTCCGTCAGGCCCCTTCCCTTGAGATATATCTGCAAATATCTCGGAAACGAAACGAGCTATGGCAAAATCTTAAGAGACCTTTTTTGTAGAGAATTATGTTTCCTACAATTTATGTTCTATGATATTTTTTGATCAGAAGCGTAGTTTTCGAGATATATCGAGATATTTAAAAGTTCCGAAGCCGCACCAACATAATAGAGATACAGAAACACCGTGGCCCCTTTCTTTGAGATAACTCTGCACTATTGCGAGCTGTAAATGCCACTTCCAGCTTAGCTGTGCAGAAGAAGAACAACAACAAGAAGAAATATCTCGAAATATGTCCGTCAGGCCCCTTCCCTTGAGATAAATCTGCAAATATCTCGGAAACGAAGCGAGCTATGGCAAAATGTTAAGAGACCTTTTTTGTAGAGAATTAAGTTTCCTACTTTTTATGTTCTATGATATTTTTTGATCAGATGCGAAGTTCTCGAGATATATCAAGATATTTAAAAGTTCCGAAGCCGCACCAACATAATAGAGATACAGAAACACCGTGGCCCCTTTCTTTGAGATAACTCTGCACTAGTGCGAGCCGCAAATGCCACTTCCAGCTTAGCTGTGCAGAAGAAGAACAACAAGAAGAAGAAATATCTCGAAATATGTCCGTCAGGCCCCTTCCCTCGAGATAAATCTGCAAATATCTCGGAAACGAAGCGAGCTATTGCAAA
Source organism: Osmia lignaria lignaria (assembly GCF_051020975.1). Taxonomy (NCBI): domain Eukaryota; kingdom Metazoa; phylum Arthropoda; class Insecta; order Hymenoptera; family Megachilidae; genus Osmia; species Osmia lignaria. The sequence continues at coordinate 1,943,390 of NW_027478162.1, read as the reverse complement.
ATGTTAAGAGACGTTTTTTGTAGAGAATTATGTTTCCTACAATTTATGTTCTATGATGTTTTTTGATCAGAAGCGTAGTTTTCGAGATATATCGAGATATTTAAAAGTTCCGAAGCCGCACCAACATAATACAGATACAGAAACACCGTGGCCCCATTCTTTGAGATAACTCTGCACTATTGCGAGCTGTAAATGCCACTTCCAGCTTAGCTGTGCAGAAGAAGAACAACAACAAGAAGAAATATCTCGAAATATGTCCGTCAGGCCCCTTCCCTTGAGATAAATCTGCAAATATCTCGGAAACGAAGCGAGCTATGGCAAAATGTTAAGAGACCTTTTATGTAGAGAATTAAGTTTCCTACTTTTTATGTTCTATGATATTTTTTGATCAGATGCGAAGTTCTCGAGATATATCAAGATATTTAAGAGTTCCGAAGCCGCACCAACATAATAGAGATACAGAAACACCGTGGCCCCTTTGTTTGAGATAACTCTGCACTATTGCGAGCTGCAAATGCCACTTCCAGCTTAGCTGTGCAGAAGAAGAACAACAAGAAGAAGAAATATCTCGAAATATGTCCGTCAGGCCCCTTCCCTTGAGATATATCTGCAAATATCTCGGAAACGAAACGAGCTATGGCAAAATCTTAAGAGACCTTTTTTGTAGAGAATTATGTTTCCTACAATTTATGTTCTATGATATTTTTTGATCAGAAGCGTAGTTTTCGAGATATATCGAGATATTTAAAAGTTCGGAAGCCGCACCAACATAATAGAGATACAGAAACACCGTGGCCCCTTTCTTTGAGATAACTCTGCACTAGTGCGAGCCGCAAATGCCACTTCCAGCTTAGCTGTGCAGAAGAAGAACAACAAGAAGAAGAAATATCTCGAAATATGTCCGTCAGGCCCCTTCCCTTGAGATAAATCTGCAAATATCTCGGAAACGAAGCGAGCTATGGCAAAATGTTAAGAGACCTTTTTTGTATAGAATTAAGTTTCCTACTTTTTATGTTCTATGATATTTTTTGATCAGATGCGTAGTTCTCGAGATATATCAAGATATTTAAAAGTTCCGAAGCCGCACCAACATAATAGAGATACAGAAACACCGTGGCCCCTTTCTTTGAGATAACTCTGCACTATTGCGAGCTGCAAATGCCACTTCCAGCTTAGCTGTGCAGAAGAAGAACAGCAAGAAGAAGAAATATCTCGAAATATGTCCGTCAGGCCCCTTGCCTTGAGATAAATCTGCAAATATCTCGGAAACGAAGCGAGCTATGGCAAAATGTTAAGAGACTTTATTTGTAGAGAATTAAGTTTCCTACTTTTTATGTTCTATGATATTTTTTGATCAGATGCGTAGTTCTCGAGATATATCAAGATATTTAAAAGTTCCGAAGCCGCACCAACATAATAGAGATACAGAAACACCGTGGCCCCTTTCTTTGAGATAACTCTGCACTATTGCGAGCTGCAAATGCCACTTCCAGCTTAGCTGTGCAGAAGAAGAACAACAAGAAGAAGAAATATCTCGAAATATGTCCGTCAGGCCCCTTCCCTTGAGATATATCTGCAAATATCTCGGAAACGAAGCGAGCTATGGCAAAATGTTAAGAGACCTTATTTGTAGAGAATTAAGTTTCCTACTTTTTATGTTCTATGATATTTTTTGATCAGATGCGTAGTTCTCGAGATATATCAAGATGTTTAAAAGTTCCGAAGCCGCACCAACATAATAGAGATACAGAAACACCGTGGCCCCTTTCTTTGAGATAACTCTGCACTATTGCGAGCTGCAAATGCCACTTCCAGCTTAGCTGTGCAGAAGAAGAACAGCAAGAAGAAGAAATATCTCGAAATATGTCCGTCAGGCCCCTTGCCTTGAGATAAATCTGCAAATATCTCGGAAACGAAGCGAGCTATGGCAAAATGTTAAGAGACTTTATTTGTAGAGAATTAAGTTTCCTACTTTTTATGTTCTATGATATTTTTTGATCAGATGCGTAGTTCTCGAGATATATCAAGATATTTAAAAGTTCCGAAGCCGCACCAACATAATAGAGATACAGAAACACCGTGGCCCCTTTCTTTGAGATAACTCTGCACTATTGCGAGCTGCAAATGCCACTTCCAGCTTAGCTGTGCAGAAGAAGAACAGCAAGAAGAAGAAATATCTCGAAATATGTCCGTCAGGCCCCTTGCCTTGAGATAAATCTGCAAATATCTCGGAAACGAAGCGAGCTATGGCAAAATGTTAAGAGACTTTATTTGTAGAGAATTAAGTTTCCTACTTTTTATGTTCTATGATATTTTTTGATCAGATGCGTCGTTCTCGAGATATATCAAGATATTTAAAAGTTCCGAAGCCGCACCAACATAGTAGAGATACAGAAACACCGTGGCCCCTTTCTTTGAGATAACTCTGCACTAGTGCGAGCCGCAAATGCCACTTCCAGCTTAGCTGTGCAGAAGAAGAACAACAAGAAGAAGAAATATCTCGAAATATGTCCGTCAGGCCCCTTCCCTCGAGATAAATCTGCAAATATCTCGGAAACGAAGCGAGCTATTGCAAAATGTTAAGAGACGTTTTTTGTAGAGAATTATGTTTCCTACAATTTATGTTCTATGATATTTTTTGATCAGAAGCGTAGTTTTCGAGATATATCGAGATATTTAAAAGTTCCGAAGGCGCACCAACATAATAGAGATACAGAAACACCGTGGCCCCTTTCTTTGAGATAACTCTGCACTATTGCGAGCTGTAAATGCCACTTCCAGCTTAGCTGTGCAGAAGAAGAACAACAACAAGAAGAAATATCTCGAAATATGTCCGTCAGGCCCCTTCCCTTGAGATAAATCTGCAAATATCTCGGAAACGAGGCGAGCTATGGCAAAATGTTAAGAGACCTTTTATGTAGAGAATTAAGTTTCCTACTTTTTATGTTCTATGATATTTTTTGATCAGATGCAAAGTTCTCGAGATATATCAAGATATTTAAAAGTTCCGAAGCCGCACCAACATAATAGAGATACAGAAACACCGTGGCCCCTTTGTTTGAGATAACTCTGCACTATTGCGAGCTGCAAATGCCACTTCCAGCTTAGCTGTGCAGAAGAAGAACAACAAGAAGAAGAAATATCTCGAAATATGTCCGTCAGGCCCCTTCCCTTGAGATATATCTGCAAATATCTCGGAAACGAAACGAGCTATGGCAAAATCTTAAGAGACCTTTTTTGTAGAGAATTATGTTTCCTACAATTTATGTTCTATGATATTTTTTGATCAGAAGCGTAGTTTTCGAGATATATCGAGATATTTAAAAGTTCCGAAGCCGCACCAACATAATAGAGATACAGAAACACCGTGGCCCCTTTCTTTGAGATAACTCTGCACTATTGCGAGCTGTAAATGCCACTTCCAGCTTAGCTGTGCAGAAGAAGAAGAACAACAAGAAGAAATATCTCGAAATATGTCCGTCAGGCCCCTTCCCTTGAGATAAATCTGCAAATATCTCGGAAACGAAGCGAGCTATGGCAAAATGTTAAGAGACCTTTTTTGTAGAGAATTAAGTTTCCTACTTTTTATGTTCTATGATATTTTTTGATCAGATGCGAAGTTCTCGAGATATATCAAGATATTTAAAAGTTCCGAAGCCGCACCAACATAATAGAGATACAGAAACACCGTGGCCCCTTTCTTTGAGATAACTCTGCACTATTGCGAGCTGCAAATGCCACTTCCAGCTTAGCTGTGCAGAAGAAGAACAACAAGAAGAAGAAATATCTCGAAATATGTCCGTCAGGCCCCTTCCCTTGAGATATATCTGCAAATATCTCGGAAACGAAACGAGCTATGGCAAAATCTTAAGAGACCTTTTTTGTAGAGAATTATGTTTCCTACAATTTATGTTCTATGATATTTTTTGATCAGAAGCGTAGTTTTCGAGATATATCGAGATATTTAAAAGTTCCGAAGCCGCACCAACATAATAGAGATACAGAAACACCGTGGCCCCTTTCTTTGAGATAACTCTGCACTAGTGCGAGCCGCAAATGCCACTTCCAGCTTAGCTGTGCAGAAGAAGAACAACAAGAAGAAGAAATATCTCGAAATATGTCCGTCAGGCCCCTTCCTTTGAGATAAATCTGCAAATATCTCGGAAACGAAGCGAGCTATCGCAAAATGTTAAGAGACCTTTTTTGTAGAGAATTAAGTTTCCTACTTTTTATGTTCTATGATATTTTTTGATCAGATGCGTAGTTCTCGAGATATATCAAGATATTTAAAAGTTCCGAAGCCGCACCAACATAATAGAGATACAGAAACACCGTGGCCCCTTTCTTTGAGATAACTCTGCACTATTGCGAGCTGCAAATGCCACTTCCAGCTTAGCTGTGCAGACGAAGAACAGCAAGAAGAAGAAATATCTCGAAATATGTCCGTCAGGCCCCTTGCCTTGAGATAAATCTGCAAATATCTCGGAAACGAAGCGAGCTATGGCAAAATGTTAAGAGACGTTTTTTGTAGAGAATTATGTTTCCTACAATTTATGTTCTATGATATTTTTTGATCAGAAGCGTAGTTTTCGAGATATATCGAGATATTTAAAAGTTCCGAAGCCGCACCAACATAATAGAGATACAGACACACCGTGGCCCCTTTCTTTGAGATAACTCTGCACTAGTGCGAGCCGCAAATGCCACTTCCAGCTTAGCTGTGCAGAAGAAGAACAACAAGAAGAAGAAATATCTCGAAATATGTCCGTCAGGCCCCTTCCCTTGAGATAAATCTGCAAATATCTCGGAAACGAAGCGAGCTATGGCAAAATGTTAAGAGACGTTTTTTGTAGAGAATTAAGTTTCCTACTTTTTATGTTCTATGATATTTTTTGATCAGATGCGTAGTTCTCGAGATATATCTAGATATTTAAAAGTTTCGAAGCCGCACCAACATAATAGTGATACAGAAACACCGTGGCCCCTTTCTTTGAGATAACTCTGCACTATTGCGAGCTGCAAATGCCACTTCCAGCTTAGCTGTGCAGAAGAAGAACAACAAGAAGAAGAAATATCCCGAAATATGTCCGTCAGGCCCCTTCCCTTGAGATATATCTGCAAATATCTCGGAAACGAAACGAGCTATGGCAAAATCTTAAGAGACCTATTTTGTAGAGAATTATGTTTCCTACAATTTATGTTCTATGATATTTTTTGATCAGAAGCGTAGTTTTCGAGATATATCGAGATATTTAAAAGTTCCGAAGCCGCACCAACATAATAGAGATACAGAAACACCGTGGCCCCTTTCTTTGAGATAACTCTGCACTATTGCGAGCTGCAAATGCCACTTCCAGCTTAGCTGTGCAGAAGAAGAACAACAAGAAGAAGAAATATCTCGAAATATGTCCGTCAGGCCCCTTCCCTCGAGATAAATCTGCGAATATCTCGGAAACGAAGCGAGCTATGGCAAAATGTTAAGAGACGTTTTTTGTAGAGAATTATGTTTCCTACAATTTATGTTCTATGATATTTTTTGATCAGAAGCGTAGTTTTCGAGATATATCGAGATATTTAAAAGTTCCAAAGCCGCACCAACATAATAGAGATACAGAAACACCGTGGCCCCTTTCTTTGAGATAACTCTGCACTAGTGCGAGCCGCAAATGCCACTTCTAGCTTAGCTGTGCAGAAGAAGAACAACAAGAAGAAGAAATATCACGAAATATGTCCGTCAGGCCCCTTCCTTTGAGATAAATCTGCAAATATCTCGGAAACGAAGCGAGCTATCGCAAAATGTTAAGAGACCTTTTTTGTAGAGAATTAAGTTTCCTACTTTTTATGTTCTATGATATTTTTTGATCAGATGCGTAGTTCTCGAGATATATCAAGATATTTAAAAGTTCCGAAGCCGCACCAACATAATAGAGATACAGAAACACCGTGGCCCCTTTCTTTGAGATAACTCTGCACTAGTGCGAGCTGCAAATGCCACTTCCAGCTTAGCTGTGCAGAAGAAGAACAGCAAGAAGAAGAAATATCTCGAAATATGTCCGTCAGGCCCCTTGCCTTGAGATAAATCTGCAAATATCTCGGAAACGAAGCGAGCTATGGCAAAATGCTAAGAGACGTTTTTTGTAGAGAATTATGTTTCCTACAATTTATGTTCTATGATATTTTTTGATCAGAAGCGTAGTTTTCGAGATATATCGAGATATTTAAAAGTTCCGAAGCCGCACCAACATAATAGAGATACAGAAACACCGTGGCCCCTTTCTTTGAGATAACTCTGCACTAGCGCGAGCCGCAAATGCCACTTCCAGCTTAGCTGTGCAGAAGAAGAACAACAAGAAGAAGAAATATCTCGAAATATGTCCGTAAGGCCCCTTCCCTTGAGATATATCTGCAAATATCTCGGAAACGAAACGAGCTATGGCAAAATCTTAAGAGACCTTTTTTGTATAGAATTAAGTTTCCTACTTTTTATGTTCTATGATATTTTTTGAGCAGATGCGTAGTTCTCGAGATATATCAAGATATTTAAAAGTTCCGAAGCCGCACCAACATAATAGAGATACAGAAACACCGTGGCCCCTTTCTTTGAGATAACTCTGCACTATTGCGAGCTGCAAATGCCACTTCCAGCTTAGCTGTGCAGAAGAAGAACAACAAGAAGAAGAAATATCTCGAAATATGTCCGTCAGGCCCCTTCCCTTGAGATAAATCTGCAAATATCTCGGAAACCAGGCGAGCTATGGCAAAATGTTAAGAGACTTTATTTGTAGAGAATTAAGTTTCCTACTTTTTATGTTCTATGATATTTTTTGATCAGAAGCGTAGTTTTCGAGATATATCGAGATATTTAAAAGTTCCGAAGCCGCACCAACATAATAGAGATACAGAAACACCGTGGCCCCTTTCTTTGAGATAACTCTGCACTAGTGCGAGCCGCAAATGCCACTTCCAGCTTAGCTGTGCAGAAGAAGAACAACAAGAAGAAGAAATATCTCGAAATATGTCCGTCAGGCCCCTTCCCTTGAGATAAATCTGCAAATATCTCGGAAACGAAGCGAGCTATGGCAAAATGTTAAGAGACGTTTTTTGTAGAGAATTAAGTTTCCTACTTTTTATGTTCTATGATATTTTTTGATCAGATGCGTAGTTCTCGAGATATATCTAGATATTTAAAAGTTTCGAAGCCGCACCAACATAATAGTGATACAGAAACACCGTGGCCCCTTTCTTTGAGATAACTCTGCACTATTGCGAGCTGCAAATGCCACTTCCAGCTTAGCTGTGCAGAAGAAGAACAACAAGAAGAAGAAATATCTCGAAATATGTCCGTCAGGCCCCTTCCCTTGAGATATATCTGCAAATATCTCGGAAACGAAACGAGCTATGGCAAAATCTTAAGAGACCTTTTTTGTATAGAATTAAGTTTCCTACTTTTTATGTTCTATGATATTTTTTGAGCAGATGCGTAGTTCTCGAGATATATCAAGATATTTAAAAGTTCCGAAGCCGCACCAACATAATAGAGATACAGAAACACCGTGGCCCCTTTCTTTGAGATAACTCTGCACTATTGCGAGCTGCAAATGCCACTTCCAGCTTGGCTGTGCAGAAGAAGAACAACAAGAAGAAGAAATATCTCGAAATATGTCCGTCAGGCCCCTTCCCTTGAGATAAATCTGCAAATATCTCGGAAACCAGGCGAGCTATGGCAAAATGTTAAGAGACTTTATTTGTAGAGAATTACGTTTCCTACTTTTTATGTTCTATGATATTTTCTGATCAGATGCGTAGTTCTCGAGATATATCAAGATATTTAAAAGTTCCGAAGCCGCACCAACATAATAGAGATACAGAAACACCGTGGCCCCTTTCTTTGAGATAACTCTGCACTAGTGCCAGCCGCAAATGCCACTTCCAGCTTAGCTGTGCAGAAGAAGAACTACAAGAAGAAGAAATATCTCGAAATATGTCCGTCAGGCCCCTTCCCTCGAGATAAATCTGCAAATATCTCGGAAACGAAGCGAGCTATTGCAAAATGTTAAGAGACCTTTTTTGTAGAGAATTATGTTTCCTACAATTTATGCTCTATGATATTTTTTGATCAGATGCGTAGTTCTCGAGATATATCAAGATATTTAAAAGTTCCGAAGCCGCACCAACATAATAGAGATACAGAAACACCGTGGCCCCTTTCTTTGAGATAACTCTGCACTATTGCGAGCTGCAAATGCCACTTCCAGCTTAGCTGTGCAGACGAAGAACAACAAGAAGAAGAAATATCTCGAAATATGTCCGTCAGGCCCCTTCCCTTGAGATAAATCTGCAAATATCTCGGAAACGAAGCGAGCTATGGCAAAATGTTAAGAGACTTTATTTGTAGAGAATGAAGTTTCCTACTTTTTATGTTCTATGATATTTTTTGATCAGATGCGTAGTTCTCGAGATATATCAAGATATTTAAAAGTTCCGAAGCCGCACCAACATAATAGAGATACAGAAACACCGTGGCCCCTTTCTTTGAGATAACTCTGCACTAGTGCGAGCCGCAAATGCCACTTCCAGCTTAGCTGTGCAGAAGAAGAACAACAAGAAGGAGAAATATCTCGAAATATGTCCGTCAGGCCCCTTCCCTTGAGATAGATCTGCAAATATCTCGGAAACGAAGCGAGCTATGGCAAAATGTTACGAGACGTTTTTTGTAGAGAATTAAGTTTCCTACTTTTTATGTTCTATGATATTTTTTGATCAGATGCGTAGTTCTCGAGATATATCTAGATATTTAAAAGTTTCGAAGCCGCACCAACATAATAGTGATACAGAAACACCGTGGCCCCTTTCTTTGAGATAACTCTGCACTATTGCGAGCTGCAAATGCCACTTCCAGCTTAGCTGAGCAGAAGAAGAACAACAAGAAGAAGAAATATCTCGAAATATGTCCGTCAGGCCCCTTCCCTTGAGATATATCTGCAAATATCTCGGAAACGAAACGAGCTATGGCAAAATCTTAAGAGACCTCTTTGTAGAGAATTATGTTTCCTACAATTTATGTTCTATGATATTTTTTGATCAGAAGCATAGTTTTCGAGATATATCGAGATATGTAAAAGTTCCGAAGCCGCACCAACATAATAGAGATACAGAAACACCGTGGCCCCTTTCCTTGAGATAACTCTGCACTATTGCGAGCTGCAAATGCCACTTCCAGCTTAGCTGTGCAGAAGAAGAACAACAAGAAGAAGAAATATCTCGAAATATGTCCGTCAGGCCCCTTCCCTTGAGATAAATCTGCAAATATCTCGGAAACGAAGCGAGCTATGGCAAAATGTTAAGAGACTTTATTTGTAGAGAATTAAGTTTCCTACTTTTTATGTTCTATGATATTTTTTGATCAGATGGGTAGTTCTCGAGATATATCAAGATATTTAAAAGTTCAGAAGCCGCACCAACATAATAGAGATACAGAAACACCGTGGCCCCTTTCTTTGAGATAACTCTGCGCTATTGCGAGCTGGAAACGCCACTTCCAGTTTAGCTGTGCAGAAGAAGAACAACAAGAAGAAGAAATATCTCGAAATATGTCCGTCAGGCCCCTTCCCTTGAGATATATCTGCAAATATCTCGGAAACGAAACGAGCTATGGCAAAATGATAAGAGACCTTTTTTGTAGAGAATTATGTTTCCTACAGTTCAGGTTCTATGATATTTTTTGATCAGAAGCATAGTTTTCGAGATATATCGAGATATTTAAAAGTTCCGAAGCCGCACCAACATAATAGAGATACAGAAACACCGTGGCCCCTTTCTTTGAGATAACTCTGCACTATTGCGAGCTGCAAATGCCACTTCCAGCTTAGCTGAGCAGAAGAAGAACAACAAGAAGAAGAAATATCTCGAAATATGTCCGTCAGGCCCCTTCCCTTGAGATATATCTGCAAATATCTCGGAAACGAAACGAGCTATGGCAAAATCTTAAGAGACCTTTTTTGTAGAGAATTATGTTTCCTACAATTTATGTTCTATGATATTTTTTGATCAGAAGCATAGTTTTCGAGATATATCGAGATATGTAAAAGTTCCGAAGCCGCACCAACATAATAGAGATACAGAAACACCGTGGCCCCTTTCCTTGAGATAACTCTGCACTATTGCGAGCTGCAAATGCCACTTCCAGCTTAGCTGTGCAGAAGAAGAACAACAAGAAGAAGAAATATCTCGAAATATGTCCGTCAGGCCCCTTCCCTTGAGATAAATCTGCAAATATCTCGGAAACGAAGCGAGCTATGGCAAAATGTTAAGAGACTTTATTTGTAGAGAATTAAGTTTCCTACTTTTTATGTTCTATGATATTTTTTGATCAGATGGGTAGTTCTCGAGATATATCAAGATATTTAAAAGTTCAGAAGCCGCACCAACATAATAGAGATACAGAAACACCGTGGCCCCTTTCTTTGAGATAACTCTGCGCTATTGCGAGCTGGAAACGCCACTTCCAGTTTAGCTGTGCAGAAGAAGAACAACAAGAAGAAGAAATATCTCGAAATATGTCCGTCAGGCCCCTTCCCTTGAGATAAATCTGCAAATATCTCGGAAACGAAGCGAGCTATGGCAAAATGTTAAGAGACCTTTTTTGTAGAGAATTATGTATCCTACAATTTAGGTTCTATAATATTTTTTGATCAGAAGCATAGTTTTCGAGATATATCGAGATATTTAAAAGTTCCGAAGCCGCACCAACATAATAGAGATACAGAAACACCGTGGCCCCTTTCTTTGAGATAACTCTGCACTATTGCGAGCTGCAAATGCCACTTCCAGCTTAGCTGCGCTGAAGAAGAACAACAAGAAGAGGAAATATCTCGAAATATGTCCGTCAGGCCCCTTCCCTTGAGATATATCTGCATATATCTCGGAAACGAAGCGAGCTATGGCAAAATGTTGAGAGACCTTTTTTGTAGAGAATTAAGTTTTCTACTTTTTATGTTCTATGATATTTTTTGAGCAGAAGCGTAGTTTTCGAGATATATCGAGATATTTAAAAGTTCCGAAGCCGCACCAACATAATAGAGATACAGAAACACCGTGGCCCCTTTCTTTGAGATAACTCTGCACTAGTGCGAGCCGCAAATGCCACATCCAGCTTAGCTGTGCAGAAGAAGAACAACAAGAAGAAGAAATATCTCGAAATATGTCCGTCAGGCCCCTTCCCTTGAGATAAATCTGCCAATATCTCGGAAACGAAGCGAGCTATGGCAAAATGTTAAGAGACCTTTTTTGTAGAGAATTAAGTTTCCTACTTTTTATGTTTTATGATATTTTTTGATCAGATGCGTAGTTCTCGAGATATATCTAGATATTTAAAAGTTTCGAAGCCGCACCAACATAATAGAGATACAGAAACACCGTGGCCCCTTTCCTTGAGATAACTCTGCACTATTGCGAGCTGCAATGCCACTTCCAGCTTAGCTGCGCAGAAGAAGAACAACAAGAAGAAGAAATATCTCGAAATATGTCCGTCAGGCCCCTTCCCTTGAGATAAATCTGCAAATATCTCGGAAACGAAGCGAGCTATGGCAAAATGTTAAGAGACCTTCTTTGTAGAGAATTAAGTTTCCTACTTTTTATCTTCTATGATATTTTTTGATCAGATGCGTAGTTCTCGAGATATATCAAGATATTTAAAAGTTCCGAAGCCGCACCAACATAATAGAGATACAGAAACACCGTGGCCCCTTTCTTTGAGATAACTCTGCACTATTGCGAGCTGGAAATGCCACTTCCAGTTTAGCTGTGCAGAAGAAGAACAACAAGAAGAAGAAATATCTCGAAATATGTCCGTCAGGCCCCTTCCCTTGAGATAAATCTGCAAATATCTCGGAAACGAAGCGAGCTATGGCAAAATGTTAAGAGACATTTTTTGTAGAGAATTAAGTTTCCTACTTTTTATGTTCTATGATATTTTTTGATCAGATGCGTAGTTCTCGAGATATATCAAGATATTTAAAAGTTCCGAAGCCGCACCAACATAATAGAGATACAGAAACACCGTGGCCCCTTTCTTTGAGATAACTCTGCACTATTGCGAGCTGTAAATGCCACTTCCAGCTTAGCTGTGCAGAAGTGGAACAACAAGAAGAAGAAATATCTCGAAATATGTCCGTCAGGCCCCTTCCCTTGAGATATATCTGCAAATATCTCGGAAACGAAGCGAGCTATGGCAAAATGTTCAGAGACCTTTTTTGTAGAGAATTAAGTTTCCTAGTTTTTATCTTCTATGATATTTTTTGATCAGATGCGTAGTTCTCGAGATATATCAAGATATTTAAAAGTTCCGAAGCCGCACCAACATAATAGAGATACAGAAACACCGTGGCCCCTCTCTTTGAGATAACTCTGCACAATTGCGAGCTGCAAATGCCACTTCCAGCTTAGCTGTGCAGAAGAAGAACAACAAGAAGAAGAAATATCTCGAAATATGTCCGTCAGGCCCCTTCCCTTGAGATAAATCTGCAAATATCTCGGAAACGAAGTGAGCTATGGCAAAATGCTAAGAGACCTTTTTTGTAGAGAATTAAGTTTCCTACTTTTCATCTTCTATGATATTTTTTGATCAGATGCGTAGTTCTCGAGATATATCAAGATATTTAAAAGTTCCGACGCCGCACCAACATAATAGAGATACAGAAACACCGTGGCCCCTCTCTTTGAGATAACTCTGCACTATTGCGAGCTGCAAATGCCACTTCCAGCTTAGCTGTGCAGAGGAAGGACAACAAGAAGAAGAAATATCTCGAAATATGTCCGTCAGGCCCGTTCCTTTGAGCTGAATCTGCAAATATCTCGGAAACGAAGCGAGCTATGGCAAAATGTTAAGAGACGTTTTTTGTAGAGAATTATGTTTCCTACAATTTATGTTCTATGACATTTTTTGATCAGAAGCGTAGTTTTCGAGATATATCGAGATATTTAAAAGTTCCGAAGCCGCACCAACATAATAGAGATACAGAAACACCGTGGCCCCTTTCTTTGAGATAACTCTGCACTAGTGCGAGCCGCAAATGCCACTTCCAGCTTAGCTGTGCAGAAGAAGAACAACAAGAAGAAGAAATATCTCGAAATATGTCCGTCAGGCCCCTTCCCTTGAGATAAATCTGCAAATATCTCGGAAACGAAGCGAGCTATGGCAAAATGTTAAGAGACTTTATTTGTAGAGAATTAAGTTTCCTACTTTTTATGTTCTATGATATTTTTTGATCAGATGGGTAGTTCTCGAGATATATCAAGATATTTAAAAGTTCAGAAGCCGCACCAACATAATAGAGATACAGAAACACCGTGGCCCCTTTCTTTGAGATAACTCTGCGCTATTGCGAGCTGGAAACGCCACTTCCAGTTTAGCTGTGCAGAAGAAGAACAACAAGAAGAAGAAATATCTCGAAATATGTCCGTCAGGCCCCTTCCCTTGAGATATATCTGCAAATATCTCGGAAACGAAACGAGCTATGGCAAAATGTTAAGAGACCTTTTCTGTAGAGAATTATGTATCCTACAATTTAGGTTCTATGATATTTTTTGATCAGAAGCATAGTTTTCGAGATATATCGAGATATTTAAAAGTTCCGAAGCCGCACCAACATAATAGAGATACAGAAACACCGTGGCCCCTTTCTTTGAGATAACTCTGCACTAGTGCGAGCCGCAAATGCCACATCCAGCTTAGCTGTGCAGAAGAAGAACAACAAGAAGAAGAAATATCTCGAAATATGTCCGTCAGGCCCCTTCCCTTGAGATAAATCTGCAAATATCTCGGAAACGAAGCGAGCTATGGCAAAATGTTAAGAGACCTTTTTTGTAGAGAATTAAGTTTCCTACTTTTTATGTTTTATGATATTTTTTGATCAGATGCGTAGTTCTCGAGATATATCTAGATATTTAAAAGTTTCGAAGCCGCACCAACATAATAGAGATACAGTAACACCGTGGACCCTTTCTTTGAGATAACTCTGCACTATTGCGAGCTGTAAATGCCACTTCCAGCTTAGCTGTGCAGAAGTGGAACAACAAGAAGAAGAAATATCTCGAAATATGTCCGTCAGGCCCCTTCCCTTGAGATATATCTGCAAATATCTCGGAAACGAAGCGAGCTATGGCAAAATGTTCAGAGACCTTTTTTGTAGAGAATTAAGTTTCCTAGTTTTTATCTTCTATGATATTTTTTGATCAGATGCGTAGTTCTCGAGATATATCAAGATATTTAAAAGTTCCGAAGCCGCACCAACATAATAGAGATACAGAAACACCGTGGCCCCTCTCTTTGAGATAACTCTGCACAATTGCGAGCTGCAAATGCCACTTCCAGCTTAGCTGTGCAGAAGAAGAACAACAAGAAGAAGAAATATCTCGAAATATGTCCGTCAGGCCCCTTCCCTTGAGATAAATCTGCATATATCTCGGAAACGAAGCGAGCTATGGCAAAATGTTGAGAGACCTTTTTTGTAGAGAATTAAGTTTTCTACTTTTTATGTTCTATGATATTTTTTGAGCAGAAGCGTAGTTTTCGAGATATATCGAGATATTTAAAAGTTCCGAAGCCGCACCAACATAATAGAGATACAGAAACACCGTGGCCCCTTTCTTTGAGATAACTCTGCACTATTGCGAGCTGTAAATGCCACTTCCAGCTTAGCTGTGCAGAAGTGGAACAACAAGAAGAAGAAATATCTCGAAATATGTCCGTCAGGCCCCTTCCCTTGCGATATATCTGCAAATATCTCGGAAACGAAGCGAGCTATGGCAAAATGTTCAGAGACCTTTTTTGTAGAGAATTAAGTTTCCTAGTTTTTATCTTCTATGATATTTTTTGATCAGATGCGTAGTTCTCGAGATATATCAAGATATTTAAAAGTTCCGAAGCCGCACCAACATAATAGAGATACAGAAACACCGTGGCCCCTCTCTATGAGATAACTCTGCACAATTGCGAGCTGCAAATGCCACTTCCAGCTTAGCTGCGCAGAAGAAGAACAACAAGAAGAGGAAATATCTCGAAATATGTCCGTCAGGCCCCTTCCCTTGAGATAAATCTGCAAATATCTCGGAAACGAAGCGAGCTATGGCAAAATGTTAAGAGGCCTTTTTTGTAGAGAATTAAGTTTCCTACTTTTTATGTTTTATGATATTTTTTGATCAGATGCGTAGTTCTCGAGATATATCTAGATATTTAAAAGTTTCGAAGCCGCACCAACATAATAGAGATACAGAAACACCGTGGCCCCTTTCCTTGAGATAACTCTGCACTATTGCGAGCTGCAATGCCACTTCCAGCTTAGCTGCGCAGAAGAAGAACAACAAGAAGAAGAAATATCTCGAAATATGTCCGTCAGGCCCCTTCCCTTGAGATAAATCTGCATATATCTCGGAAACGAAGCGAGCTATGGCAAAATGTTGAGAGACCTTTTTTGTAGAGAATTAAGTTTTCTACTTTTTATGTTCTATGATATTTTTTGAGCAGAAGCGTAGTTTTCGAGATATATCGAGATATTTAAAAGTTCCGAAGCCGCACCAACATAATAGAGATACAGAAACACCGTGGCCCCTTTCTTTGAGATAACTCTGCACTAGTGCGAGCCGCAAATGCCACTTCCAGCTTAGCTGTGCAGAAGAAGAACAACAAGAAGAAGAAGTATCTGGAAATATGTCCGTCAGGCCCCTTCCCTTGAGATAAATCTGCAAATATCTCGGAAACGAAGCGAGCTATGGCAAAATGTTAAGAGACATTTTTTGTAGAGAATTAAGTTTCCTACTTTTTATGTTCTATGATATTTTTTGATCAGATGCGTAGTTCTCGAGATATATCAAGATATTTAAAAGTTCCGAAGCCGCACCAACATAATAGAGATACAGAAACACCGTGGCCCCTTTCTTTGAGATAACTCTGCACTATCGCGAGCTGTAAATGCCACTTCCAGCTTAGCTGTGCAGAAGTGGAACAACAAGAAGAAGAAATATCTCGAAATATGTCCGTCAGGCCCCTTCCCTTGAGATATATCTGCAAATATCTCGGAAACGAAGCGAGCTATGGCAAAATGTTCAGAGACCTTTTTTGTAGAGAATTAAGTTTCCTAGTTTTTATCTTCTATGATATTTTTTGATCAGATGCGTAGTTCTCGAGATATATCAAGATATTTAAAAGTTCCGAAGCCGCACCAACATAATAGAGATACAGAAACACGGTGGCCCCTCTCTTTGAGATAACTCTGCACAATTGCGAGCTGCAAATGCCACTTCCAGCTTAGCTGTGCAGAAGAAGAACAACAAGAAGAAGAAATATCTCGAAATATGTCCGTCAGGCCCCTTCCCTTGAGATATATCTGCATATATCTCGGAAACGAAGCGAGCTATGGCAAAATGTTGAGAGACCTTTTTTGTAGAGAATTAAGTTTTCTACTTTTTATGTTCTATGATATTTTTTGAGCAGAAGCGTAGTTTTCGAGATATATCGAGATATTTAAAAGTTCCGAAGCCGCACCAACATAATAGAGATACAGAAACACCGTGGCCCCTTTCTTTGAGATAACTCTGCACTAGTGCGAGCCGCAAATGCCACATCCAGCTTAGCTGTGCAGAAGAAGAACAACAAGAAGAAGAAATATCTCGAAATATGTCCGTCAGGCCCCTTCCCTTGAGATAAATCTGCAAATATCTCGGAAACGAAGCGAGCTATGGCAAAATGTTAAGAGACCTTTTTTGTAGAGAATTAAGTTTCCTACTTTTTATGTTTTATGATATTTTTTGATCAGATGCGTAGTTCTCGAGATATATCTAGATATTTAAAAGTTTCGAAGCCGCACCAACATAATAGAGATACAGAAACACCGTCGCCCCTTTCCTTGAGATAACTCTGCACTATTGCGAGCTGCAATGCCACTTCCAGCTTAGCTGCGCAGAAGAAGAACAACAAGAAGAAGAAATATCTCGAAATATGTCCGTCAGGCCCCTTCCCTTGAGATAAATCTGCATATATCTCGGAAACGAAGCGAGCTATGGCAAAATGTTGAGAGACCTTTTTTGTAGAGAATTAAGTTTTCTACTTTTTATGTTCTATGATATTTTTTGAGCAGAAGCGTAGTTTTCGAGATATATCGAGATATTTAAAAGTTCCGAAGCCGCACCAACATAATAGAGATACAGAAACACCGTGGCCCCTTTCTTTGAGATAACTCTGCACTAGTGCGAGCCGCAAATGCCACTTCCAGCTTAGCTGTGCAGAAGAAGAACAACAAGAAGAAGAAGTATCTCGAAATATGTCCGTCAGGCCCCTTCCCTTGAGATAAATCTGCATATATCTCGGAAACGAAGCGAGCTATGGCAAAATGTTGAGAGACCTTTTTTGTAGAGAATTAAGTTTTCTACTTTTTATGTTCTATGATATTTTTTGAGCAGAAGCGTAGTTTTCGAGATATATCGAGATATTTAAAAGTTCCGAAGCCGCACCAACATAATAGAGATACAGAAACACCGTGGCCCCTTTCTTTGAGATAACTCTGCACTAGTGCGAGCCGCAAATGCCACTTCCAGCTTAGCTGTGCAGAAGAAGAACAACAAGAAGAAGAAGTATCTCGAAATATGTCCGTCAGGCCCCTTCCCTTGAGATAAATCTGCAAATATCTCGGAAACGAAGCGAGCTATGGCAAAATGTTAAGAGACATTTTTTGTAGAGAATTAAGTTTCCTACTTTTTATGTTCTATGATATTTTTTGATCAGATGCGTAGTTCTCGAGATATATCAAGATATTTAAAAGTTCCGAAGCCGCACCAACATAATAGAGATACAGAAACACCGTGGCCCCTTTCTTTGAGATAACTCTGCACTATTGCGAGCTGTAAATGCCACTTCCAGCTTAGCTGTGCAGAAGTGGAACAACAAGAAGAAGAAATATCTCGAAATATGTCCGTCAGGCCCCTTCCCTTGAGATAAATCTGCAAATATCTCGGAAACGAAGTGAGCTATGGCAAAATGCTAAGAGACCTTTTTTGTAGAGAATTAAGTTTCCTACTTTTCATCTTCTATGATATTTTTTGATCAGATGCGTAGTTCTCGAGATATATCAAGATATTTAAAAGTTCCGACGCCGCACCAACATAATAGAGATACAGAAACACCGTGGCCCCTCTCTTTGAGATAACTCTGCACTATTGCGAGCTGCAAATGCCACTTCCAGCTTAGCTGTGCAGAAGAAGAACAACAAGAAGAAGAAATATCTCGAAATATGTCCGTCAGGCCCCTTCCCTTGAGATAAATCTACATATATCTCGGAAACGAAGCGAGCTATGGCAAAATGTTAAGAGACCTTTTTTGTAGAGAATTAAGTTTCCTAGTTTTTATCTTCTATGATATTTTTTGATCAGATGCGTAGTTCTCGAGATATATCAAGATATTTAAAAGTTCCGAAGCCGCACCAACATAACAGAGATACCGAAACACCGTGGCCCCTTTCTTTGAGATAACTCTGCACTATTGCGCGCTGCAAATGCCACTTCCAGCTTAGCTGTGCAGAAGAAGAACAACAAGAAGAGGAAATATCTCGAAATATGTCCGTCAGGCCCCTTCCCTTGAGATAAATCTGCAAATATCTCGGAAACGAAGCGAGCTATGGCAAAATGTTAAGAGACCTTTTTTGTAGAGAATTAAGTTTCCTACTTTTTATGTTCTATGATATTTTTTGATCAGATGCGTAGTTCTCGAGATATATCCAGATATTTAAAAGTTCCGGAGCGGCACCAACATAGTAGAGATACAGAAACACCGTGGCCCCTTTCTTTGAGGTAACTCTGCACTATTGCGGGCTGCAAATGCCACTTCCAGCTTAGCTGTGCAGAAGAAGAACAACAAGAAGAAGAAATATCTCGAAATATGTCCGTCAGACCCCTTCCCTTGAGATAAATCTGCAAATATCTCGGAAACGAAGCGAGCTATGGCAAAATGTTAAGAGACCTTTTTTGTAGAGATTAAGTTTCCTACTTTTTATGTTGTATGACATTTTTTGATCAGATGCGTAGTTCTCGGGATATATCAAGATATTTAAAAGTTCCGAAGCCGCACCAACATAATAGAGATACAGAAACACCGTGGCCCCTTTCTTTGAGATAACTCTGCACTATTGCGACCTGCAAATGCCACTTCCAGCTTAGCTGTGCAGAAGAAGAACAACAAGAAGAAGAAATATCTCGAAATATGTCCGTCAGGCCCCTTCCCTTGAGATAAATCTGCAAATATCTCGGAAACGAAGCGAGCTATGGCAAAATGTTGAGAGACCTTTTTTGTAGAGAATTAAGTTTCCTACTATTTATGTTCTATGATATTTTTTGATCAGATGCGTAGTTCTCGAGATATATCAAGATATTTAAAAGTTCCGAAGCCGCACCAACATAATAGAGATACAGAAACACCGTGGCCCCTTTCTTTGAGATAACTCTGCACTATTGCGAGCTGCAAATGCCACTTCCAGCTTAGCTGTGCAGAAGAAGAACAACAAGAAGAAGAAATATCTCGAAATATGTCCGTCAGGCCCCTTCCCTTGAGATAAATCTGCAAATATCTCGGAAACGAAGCGAGCTATGGCAAAATGTTAAGGGACCTTATTTGTAGAGAATTGAGTTTCCTACTTTTTATGTTCTATGATATTTTTTGATCAGACGCGTAGTTCTCGAGATATATCAAGATATTTAAAAGTTCCGATGCCGCACCAACATAAGAGAGATACAGAAACACCGTGGCCCCTTTCTTTGAGATAACTATGCACTATTGCGAGCTGCAAATGCCACTTCCAGCTTAGCTGTGCAGAAGAAGAACAACAAGAAGAAGAAATATCTCGACATATGTCCGTCAGGCCCCTTCCCTTGAGATAAATCTGCAAATATCTCGGAAACGAAGCGAGCTATGGCAAAATGTTAAGAGACCCTTTTTGTAGAGAATTAAGTTTCCTACTTTTTACCTTCTATGATATTTTTTGATCAGACGCGTAGTTCTCGAGATATATCAAGATATTTAAAAGTTCCGAAGCCGCACCAACATAATAGAGATACAGAAACACCGTGGCCCCTTTCTTTGAGATAACTCTGCACTATTGCGAGCTGGAAATGCCACTTCCAGTTTAGCTGTGCAGAAGAAGAACAACAAGAAGAAGAAATATCTCGAAATATGTCCGTCAGGCCCGTTCCTTTGAGCTGAATCTGCAAATATCTCGGAAACGAAGCGAGCTATGGCAAAATGTTGAGAGACCTTTTTTGTAGAGAATTAAGTTTCCTACTATTTATGTTCTATGATATTTTTTGATCAGATGCGTAGTTCTCGAGATATATCAAGATATTTAAAAGTTCCGAAGCCGCACCAACATAATAGAGATACAGAAACACCGTGGCCCCTTTCTTTGAGATAACTCTGCACTATTGCGAGCTGCAAATGCCACTTCCAGCTTAGCTGTGCAGAAGAAGAACAACAAGAAGAAGAAATATCTCGAAATATGTCCGTCAGGCCCCTTCCCTTGAGATAAATCTGCAAATATCTCGGAAACGAAGCGAGCTATGGCAAAATGTTAAGAGACCTTTTTTGTAGAGAATTAAGTTTCCTACTTTTTACCTTCTATGATATTTTTTGATCAGACGCGTAGTTCTCGAGATATATCAAGATATTTAAAAGTTCCGAAGCCGCACCAACATAATAGAGATACAGAAACACCGTGGCCCCTTTCTTTGAGATAACTCTGCACTATTGCGAGCTGGAAATGCCACTTCCAGTTTAGCTGTGCAGAATAAGAACAACAAGAAGAAGAAATATCTCGAAATATGTCCGTCAGGCCCGTTCCTTTGAGCTGAATCTGCAAATATCTCGGAAACGAAGCGAGCTATGGCAAAATGTTAAGAGACGTTTTTTGTAGAGAATTATGTTTCCTACAATTTATGTTCTATGATATTTTTTGATCAGAAGCGTAGTTTTCGAGATATATCGAGATATTTAAAAGTTCCGGAGCCGCACCAACATAATAGGGATACAGAAACACCGTGGCCCCTTTCTTTGAGATAACTCTGCACTAGTGCGAGCCGCAAATGCCACTTCCAGCTTAGCTGTGCAGAAGAAGAACAACAAGAAGAAGAAATATCTCGAAATATGTCCGTCAGGCCCCTTCCCTTGAGATAAATCTGCAAATATCTCGGAAACCAAGCGAGCTATGGCAAAATGTTAAGAGACGTTTTTTGTAGAGAATTATGTTCCCTACAATTTATGTTCTATGATATTTTTTGATCAGAAGCGTAGTTTTCGAGATATATCGAGATATTTAAAAGTTCCGAAGCCGCACCAACATAATAGGGATACAGAAACACCGTGGCCCCTTTCTTTGAGATAACTCTGCACTAGTGCGAGCCGCAAATGCCACTTCCAGCTTAGCTGTGCAGAAGAAGAACAACAAGAAGAAGAAATATCTCGAAATATGTCCGTCAGGCCCCTTCCCTTGAGATAAATCTGCAAATATCCCGGAAACCAAGCGAGCTATGGCAAAATGTTAAGAGACCTTTTTTGTAGAGAATTATGTTTCCTACTTTTTATGTTCTATGATATTTTTTGATCAGACGCGTAGTTCTCGAGATATATCAAGATATTTAAAAGTTCCGAAGCCGCACGAACATAATAGAGATACAGAAACACCGTGGCCCCTTTCTTTGAGATAACTCTGTACTATTGCGAGCTGCAAATGCCACTTCCAGCTTAGCTGTGCAGAAGAAGAACAACAAGAAGAAGAAATATCTCGAAATATGTCCGTCAGGCCCCTTCCCTTGAGATAAATCTGCACATATCTCGGAAACGAAGCGAGCTATGGCAAAATGTTGAGAGACCTTTTTTGTAGAGAATTAAGTTTCCTACTATTTATGTTCTATGATATTTTTTGATCAGATGCGTAGTTCTCGAGATATATCAAGATATTTAAAAGTTCCGAAGCCGCACCAACATAATAGAGATACAGAAACACCGTGGCCCCTTTCTTTGAGATAACTCTGCACTATTGCGAGCTGCAAATGCCACTTACAGCTTAGCTGTGCAGAAGAAGAACAACAAGAAGAAGAAATATCTCGAAATATGTCCGTCAGGCCCCTTCCCTTGAGATAAATCTGCAAATATCTCGGAAACGAAGCGAGCTATGGCAAAATGTTGAGAGACCTTTTTTGTAGAGAATTAAGTTTCCTACTATTTATGTTCTATGATATTTTTTGATCAGATGCGTAGTTCTCGAGATATATCAAGATATTTAAAAGTTCCGAAGCCGCACCAACATAATAGAGATACAGAAACACCGTGGAACCCTTTCTTTGAGATAACTCTGCACTAGTGCGAGCCGCAAATGCCACTTCTAGCTTAGCTGTGCAGAAGAACAACAAGAAGAAGAAATATCTCGAAATATGTCCGTCAGGCCCCTTCCCTTGAGATAAATCTGCAAATATCTGGGAAACCAAGCGAGCTATGGCAAAATGTTAAGAGACCTTTTTTGTAGAGAATTATGTTTCCTACTTTTTATGTTCTATGATATTTTTTGATCAGACGCGTAGTTCTCGAGATATATCAAGATATTTAAAAGTTCCGAAGCCGCACCAACATAGTAGAGATACAGAAACACCGTGGCCCCTTTCTTTGAGATAACTCTGCACTATTGCGAGCTGCAAATGCCACTTCCAGCTTAGCTGTGCAGAAGAAGAACAACAAGAAGAAGAAATATCTCGAAATATGTCCGTCAGGCCCGTTCCTTTGAGCTGAATCTGCAAATATCTCGGAAACGAAGCGAGCTATGGCAAAATGTTAAGAGAGGTTTTTTGTAGAGAATTATGTTTCCTACAATTTATGTTCTATGATATTTTTTGATCAGAAGCGTAGTTTTCGAGATATATCGAGATATGTAAAAGTTCCGAAGCCGCACCAACATAATAGGGATACAGAAACACCGTGGCCCCTTTCTTTGAGATAACTCTGCACTAGTGAGAGCCGCAAATGCCACTTCCAGCTTAGCTGTGCAGAAGAAGAACAACAAGAAGAAGAAATATCTCGAAATATGTCCGTCAGGCCCCTTCCCTTGAGATAAATCTGCAAATATCTCGGAAACCAAGCGAGCTATAGCAAAATGTTAAGAGACGTTTTTTGTAGAGAATTATGTTTCCTACAATTTATGTTGTATGATATTTTTTGATCAGAAGCGTAGTTTTCGAGATATATCGAGATATTTAAAAGTTCCGAAGCCGCACCAACATAATAGGGATACAGAAACACCGTGGCCCCTTTCTTTGAGATAACTCTGCACTATTGCGAGCTGCAAATGCCACTTCCAGCTTAGCTGTGCAGAAGAAGAACAACAAGAAGAAGAAATATCTCGAAATATGTCCGTCAGGCCCCTTCCCTTGAGATAAATCTGCAAATATCTCGGAAACGAAGCGAGCTATGGCAAAATGTTAAGAGACCTTTTTTGTAGAGAATGATGTTTCCTACTTTTTATGTTCTATGATATTTTTTGATCAGACGCGTAGTTCTCGAGATATATCAAGATATTTAAAAGTTCCGAAGCCGCACCAACATAATAGAGATACAGAAACACCGTGGCCCCTTTCTTTGAGATAACTCTGCACTATTGCGAGCTGCAAATGCCACTTCCAGCTTAGCTGTGCAGAAGAAGAACAACAAGAAGAAGAAATATCTCGAAATATGTCCGTCAGGCCCGTTCCTTTGAGCTGAATCTGCAAATATCTCGGAAACGAAGCGAGCTATGGCAAAATGTTAAGAGAGGTTTTTTGTAGAGAATTATGTTTCCTACAATTTATGTTCCATGATATTTTTTGATCAGAAGCGTAGTTTTCGAGATATATCGAGATATTTAAAAGTTCCGAAGCCGCACCAACATAATAGGGATACAGAAACACCGTGGCCCCTTTCTTTGAGATAACTCTGCACTAGTGCGAGCCGCAAATGCCACTTCCAGCTTAGCTGTGCAGAAGAAGATCAACAAGAAGAAGAAATATCTCGAAATATGTCCGTCAGGCCCCTTCCCTTGAGATAAATCTGCAAATATCTCGGAAACGAAGCGAGCTATGGCAAAATGTTGGGAGACCTTTTTTGTAGAGAATTAAGTTTCCTACTATTTATGTTCTATGATATTTTTTGATCAGATGCGTAGTTCTCGAGATATATCAAGATATTTAAAAGTTCCGAAGCCGCACCAACATAATAGAGATACAGAAACACCGTGGAACCCTTTCTTTGAGATAACTCTGCACTAGTGCGAGCCGCAAATGCCACTTCTAGCTTTGCTGTGCAGAAGAAGAACAACAAGAAGAAGAAATATCTCGAAATATGTCCGTCAGACCCCTTCCCTTGAGATAAATCTGCAAATATCTCGGAAACGAAGCGAGCTATGGCAAAATGTTCAGAGACCTTTTTTGTAGAGAATTAAGTTTCCTAGTTTTTATCTTCTATGATATTTTTTGATCAGATGCGTAGTTCTCGAGATATATCAAGATATTTAAAAGTTCCGAAGCCGCACCAACATAATAGAGATACAGAAACACCGTGGCCCCTCTCTTTGAGATAACTCTGCACAATTGCGAGCTGCAAATGCCACTTCCAGCTTAGCTGCGCAGAAGAAGAACAACAAGAAGAGGAAATATCTCGAAATATGTCCGTCAGGCCCCTTCCCTTGAGATAAATCTGCAAATATCTCGGAAACGAAGCGAGCTATGGCAAAATGTTAAGAGGCCTTTTTTGTAGAGAATTAAGTTTCCTACTTTTTATGTTTTATGATATTTTTTGATCAGATGCGTAGTTCTCGAGATATATCTAGATATTTAAAAGTTTCGAAGCCGCACCAACATAATAGAGATACAGAAACAACGTGGCCCCTTTCCTTGAGATAACTCTGCACTATTGCGAGCTGCAATGCCACTTCCAGCTTAGCTGCGCAGAAGAAGAACAACAAGAAGAAGAAATATCTCGAAATATGTCCGTCAGGCCCCTTCCCTTGAGATAAATCTGCATATATCTCGGAAACGAAGCGAGCTATGGCAAAATGTTGAGAGACCTTTTTTGTAGAGAATTAAGTTTTCTACTTTTTATGTTCTATGATATTTTTTGAGCAGAAGCGTAGTTTTCGAGATATATCGAGATATTTAAAAGTTCCGAAGCCGCACCAACATAATAGAGATACAGAAACACCGTGGCCCCTTTCTTTGAGATAACTCTGCACTAGTGCGAGCCGCAAATGCCACTTCCAGCTTAGCTGTGCAGAAGAAGAACAACAAGAAGAAGAAGTATCTCGAAATATGTCCGTCAGGCCCCTTCCCTTGAGATAAATCTGCAAATATCTCGGAAACGAAGCGAGCTATGGCAAAATGTTAAGAGACATTTTTTGTAGAGAATTAAGTTTCCTACTTTTTATGTTCTATGATATTTTTTGATCAGATGCGTAGTTCTCGAGATATATCAAGATATTTAAAAGTTCCGAAGCCGCACCAACATAATAGAGATACAGAAACACCGTGGCCCCTTTCTTTGAGATAACTCTGCACTATCGCGAGCTGTAAATGCCACTTCCAGCTTAGCTGTGCAGAAGTGGAACAACAAGAAGAAGAAATATCTCGAAATATGTCCGTCAGGCCCCTTCCCTTGAGATATATCTGCAAATATCTCGGAAACGAAGCGAGCTATGGCAAAATGTTCAGAGACCTTTTTTGTAGAGAATTAAGTTTCCTAGTTTTTATCTTCTATGATATTTTTTGATCAGATGCGTAGTTCTCGAGATATATCAAGATATTTAAAAGTTCCGAAGCCGCACCAACATAATAGAGATACAGAAACACGGTGGCCCCTCTCTTTGAGATAACTCTGCACAATTGCGAGCTGCAAATGCCACTTCCAGCTTAGCTGTGCAGAAGAAGAACAACAAGAAGAAGAAATATCTCGAAATATGTCCGTCAGGCCCCTTCCCTTGAGATATATCTGCATATATCTCGGAAACGAAGCGAGCTATGGCAAAATGTTGAGAGACCTTTTTTGTAGAGAATTAAGTTTTCTACTTTTTATGTTCTATGATATTTTTTGAGCAGAAGCGTAGTTTTCGAGATATATCGAGATATTTAAAAGTTCCGAAGCCGCACCAACATAATAGAGATACAGAAACACCGTGGCCCCTTTCTTTGAGATAACTCTGCACTAGTGCGAGCCGCAAATGCCACATCCAGCTTAGCTGTGCAGAAGAAGAACAACAAGAAGAAGAAATATCTCGAAATATGTCCGTCAGGCCCCTTCCCTTGAGATAAATCTGCAAATATCTCGGAAACGAAGCGAGCTATGGCAAAATGTTAAGAGACCTTTTTTGTAGAGAATTAAGTTTCCTACTTTTTATGTTTTATGATATTTTTTGATCAGATGCGTAGTTCTCGAGATATATCTAGATATTTAAAAGTTTCGAAGCCGCACCAACATAATAGAGATACAGAAACACCGTCGCCCCTTTCCTTGAGATAACTCTGCACTATTGCGAGCTGCAATGCCACTTCCAGCTTAGCTGCGCAGAAGAAGAACAACAAGAAGAAGAAATATCTCGAAATATGTCCGTCAGGCCCCTTCCCTTGAGATAAATCTGCATATATCTCGGAAACGAAGCGAGCTATGGCAAAATGTTGAGAGACCTTTTTTGTAGAGAATTAAGTTTTCTACTTTTTATGTTCTATGATATTTTTTGAGCAGAAGCGTAGTTTTCGAGATATATCGAGATATTTAAAAGTTCCGAAGCCGCACCAACATAATAGAGATACAGAAACACCGTGGCCCCTTTCTTTGAGATAACTCTGCACTAGTGCGAGCCGCAAATGCCACTTCCAGCTTAGCTGTGCAGAAGAAGAACAACAAGAAGAAGAAGTATCTCGAAATATGTCCGTCAGGCCCCTTCCCTTGAGATAAATCTGCATATATCTCGGAAACGAAGCGAGCTATGGCAAAATGTTGAGAGACCTTTTTTGTAGAGAATTAAGTTTTCTACTTTTTATGTTCTATGATATTTTTTGAGCAGAAGCGTAGTTTTCGAGATATATCGAGATATTTAAAAGTTCCGAAGCCGCACCAACATAATAGAGATACAGAAACACCGTGGCCCCTTTCTTTGAGATAACTCTGCACTAGTGCGAGCCGCAAATGCCACTTCCAGCTTAGCTGTGCAGAAGAAGAACAACAAGAAGAAGAAGTATCTCGAAATATGTCCGTCAGGCCCCTTCCCTTGAGATAAATCTGCAAATATCTCGGAAACGAAGCGAGCTATGGCAAAATGTTAAGAGACATTTTTTGTAGAGAATTAAGTTTCCTACTTTTTATGTTCTATGATATTTTTTGATCAGATGCGTAGTTCTCGAGATATATCAAGATATTTAAAAGTTCCGAAGCCGCACCAACATAATAGAGATACAGAAACACCGTGGCCCCTTTCTTTGAGATAACTCTGCACTATTGCGAGCTGTAAATGCCACTTCCAGCTTAGCTGTGCAGAAGTGGAACAACAAGAAGAAGAAATATCTCGAAATATGTCCGTCAGGCCCCTTCCCTTGAGATAAATCTGCAAATATCTCGGAAACGAAGTGAGCTATGGCAAAATGCTAAGAGACCTTTTTTGTAGAGAATTAAGTTTCCTACTTTTCATCTTCTATGATATTTTTTGATCAGATGCGTAGTTCTCGAGATATATCAAGATATTTAAAAGTTCCGACGCCGCACCAACATAATAGAGATACAGAAACACCGTGGCCCCTCTCTTTGAGATAACTCTGCACTATTGCGAGCTGCAAATGCCACTTCCAGCTTAGCTGTGCAGAAGAAGAACAACAAGAAGAAGAAATATCTCGAAATATGTCCGTCAGGCCCCTTCCCTTGAGATAAATCTACATATATCTCGGAAACGAAGCGAGCTATGGCAAAATGTTAAGAGACCTTTTTTGTAGAGAATTAAGTTTCCTAGTTTTTATCTTCTATGATATTTTTTGATCAGATGCGTAGTTCTCGAGATATATCAAGATATTTAAAAGTTCCGAAGCCGCACCAACATAACAGAGATACCGAAACACCGTGGCCCCTTTCTTTGAGATAACTCTGCACTAGTGCGAGCCGCAAATGCCACATCCAGCTTAGCTGTGCAGAAGAAGAACAACAAGAAGAAGAAATATCTCGAAATATGTCCGTCAGGCCCCTTCCCTTGAGATAAATCTGCAAATATCTCGGAAACGAAGCGAGCTATGGCAAAATGTTAAGAGACCTTTTTTGTAGAGAATTAAGTTTCCTACTTTTTATGTTTTATGATATTTTTTGATCAGATGCGTAGTTCTCGAGATATATCTAGATATTTAAAAGTTTCGAAGCCGCACCAACATAATAGAGATACAGAAACACCGTCGCCCCTTTCCTTGAGATAACTCTGCACTATTGCGAGCTGCAATGCCACTTCCAGCTTAGCTGCGCAGAAGAAGAACAACAAGAAGAAGAAATATCTCGAAATATGTCCGTCAGGCCCCTTCCCTTGAGATAAATCTGCATATATCTCGGAAACGAAGCGAGCTATGGCAAAATGTTGAGAGACCTTTTTTGTAGAGAATTAAGTTTTCTACTTTTTATGTTCTATGATATTTTTTGAGCAGAAGCGTAGTTTTCGAGATATATCGAGATATTTAAAAGTTCCGAAGCCGCACCAACATAATAGAGATACAGAAACACCGTGGCCCCTTTCTTTGAGATAACTCTGCACTAGTGCGAGCCGCAAATGCCACTTCCAGCTTAGCTGTGCAGAAGAAGAACAACAAGAAGAAGAAGTATCTCGAAATATGTCCGTCAGGCCCCTTCCCTTGAGATAAATCTGCATATATCTCGGAAACGAAGCGAGCTATGGCAAAATGTTGAGAGACCTTTTTTGTAGAGAATTAAGTTTTCTACTTTTTATGTTCTATGATATTTTTTGAGCAGAAGCGTAGTTTTCGAGATATATCGAGATATTTAGAAGTTCCGAAGCCGCACCAACATAATAGAGATACAGAAACACCGTGGCCCCTTTCTTTGAGATAACTCTGCACTAGTGCGAGCCGCAAATGCCACTTCCAGCTTAGCTGTGCAGAAGAAGAACAACAAGAAGAAGAAGTATCTCGAAATATGTCCGTCAGGCCCCTTCCCTTGAGATAAATCTGCATATATCTCGGAAACGAAGCGAGCTATGGCAAAATGTTGAGAGACCTTTTTTGTAGAGAATTAAGTTTTCTACTTTTTATGTTCTATGATATTTTTTGAGCAGAAGCGTAGTTTTCGAGATATATCGAGATATTTAAAAGTTCCGAAGCCGCACCAACATAATAGAGATACAGAAACACCGTGGCCCCTTTCTTTGAGATAACTCTGCACTAGTGCGAGCCGCAAATGCCACTTCCAGCTTAGCTGTGCAGAAGAAGAACAACAAGAAGAAGAAGTATCTCGAAATATGTCCGTCAGGCCCCTTCCCTTGAGATAAATCTGCAAATATCTCGGAAACGAAGCGAGCTATGGCAAAATGTTAAGAGACATTTTTTGTAGAGAATTAAGTTTCCTACTTTTTATGTTCTATGATATTTTTTGATCAGATGCGTAGTTCTCGAGATATATCAAGATATTTAAAAGTTCCGAAGCCGCACCAACATAATAGAGATACAGAAACACCGTGGCCCCTTTCTTTGAGATAACTCTGCACTATTGCGAGCTGTAAATGCCACTTCCAGCTTAGCTGTGCAGAAGTGGAACAACAAGAAGAAGAAATATCTCGAAATATGTCCGTCAGGCCCCTTCCCTTGAGATAAATCTGCAAATATCTCGGAAACGAAGTGAGCTATGGCAAAATGCTAAGAGACCTTTTTTGTAGAGAATTAAGTTTCCTACTTTTCATCTTCTATGATATTTTTTGATCAGATGCGTAGTTCTCGAGATATATCAAGATATTTAAAAGTTCCGACGCCGCACCAACATAATAGAGATACAGAAACACCGTGGCCCCTCTCTTTGAGATAACTCTGCACTATTGCGAGCTGCAAATGCCACTTCCAGCTTAGCTGTGCAGAAGAAGAACAACAAGAAGAAGAAATATCTCGAAATATGTCCGTCAGGCCCCTTCCCTTGAGATAAATCTACATATATCTCGGAAACGAAGCGAGCTATGGCAAAATGTTAAGAGACCTTTTTTGTAGAGAATTAAGTTTCCTAGTTTTTATCTTCTATGATATTTTTTGATCAGATGCGTAGTTCTCGAGATATATCAAGATATTTAAAAGTTCCGAAGCCGCACCAACATAACAGAGATACCGAAACACCGTGGCCCCTTTCTTTGAGATAACTCTGCACTATTGCGCGCTGCAAATGCCACTTCCAGCTTAGCTGTGCAGAAGAAGAACAACAAGAAGAGGAAATATCTCGAAATATGTCCGTCAGGCCCCTTCCCTTGAGATAAATCTGCAAATATCTCGGAAACGAAGCGAGCTATGGCAAAATGTTAAGAGACCTTTTTTGTAGAGAATTAAGTTTCCTACTTTTTATGTTCTATGATATTTTTTGATCAGATGCGTAGTTCTCGAGATATATCCAGATATTTAAAAGTTCCGGAGCGGCACCAACATAGTAGAGATACAGAAACACCGTGGCCCCTTTCTTTGAGGTAACTCTGCACTATTGCGGGCTGCAAATGCCACTTCCAGCTTAGCTGTGCAGAAGAAGAACAACAAGAAGAAGAAATATCTCGAAATATGTCCGTCAGACCCCTTCCCTTGAGATAAATCTGCAAATATCTCGGAAACGAAGCGAGCTATGGCAAAATGTTAAGAGACCTTTTTTGTAGAGATTAAGTTTCCTACTTTTTATGTTGTATGACATTTTTTGATCAGATGCGTAGTTCTCGGGATATATCAAGATATTTAAAAGTTCCGAAGCCGCACCAACATAATAGAGATACAGAAACACCGTGGCCCCTTTCTTTGAGATAACTCTGCACTATTGCGACCTGCAAATGCCACTTCCAGCTTAGCTGTGCAGAAGAAGAACAACAAGAAGAAGAAATATCTCGAAATATGTCCGTCAGGCCCCTTCCCTTGAGATAAATCTGCAAATATCTCGGAAACGAAGCGAGCTATGGCAAAATGTTGAGAGACCTTTTTTGTAGAGAATTAAGTTTCCTACTATTTATGTTCTATGATATTTTTTGATCAGATGCGTAGTTCTCGAGATATATCAAGATATTTAAAAGTTCCGAAGCCGCACCAACATAATAGAGATACAGAAACACCGTGGCCCCTTTCTTTGAGATAACTCTGCACTATTGCGAGCTGCAAATGCCACTTCCAGCTTAGCTGTGCAGAAGAAGAACAACAAGAAGAAGAAATATCTCGAAATATGTCCGTCAGGCCCCTTCCCTTGAGATAAATCTGCAAATATCTCGGAAACGAAGCGAGCTATGGCAAAATGTTAAGGGACCTTATTTGTAGAGAATTGAGTTTCCTACTTTTTATGTTCTATGATATTTTTTGATCAGACGCGTAGTTCTCGAGATATATCAAGATATTTAAAAGTTCCGATGCCGCACCAACATAAGAGAGATACAGAAACACCGTGGCCCCTTTCTTTGAGATAACTATGCACTATTGCGAGCTGCAAATGCCACTTCCAGCTTAGCTGTGCAGAAGAAGAACAACAAGAAGAAGAAATATCTCGACATATGTCCGTCAGGCCCCTTCCCTTGAGATAAATCTGCAAATATCTCGGAAACGAAGCGAGCTATGGCAAAATGTTAAGAGACCCTTTTTGTAGAGAATTAAGTTTCCTACTTTTTACCTTCTATGATATTTTTTGATCAGACGCGTAGTTCTCGAGATATATCAAGATATTTAAAAGTTCCGAAGCCGCACCAACATAATAGAGATACAGAAACACCGTGGCCCCTTTCTTTGAGATAACTCTGCACTATTGCGAGCTGGAAATGCCACTTCCAGTTTAGCTGTGCAGAAGAAGAACAACAAGAAGAAGAAATATCTCGAAATATGTCCGTCAGGCCCGTTCCTTTGAGCTGAATCTGCAAATATCTCGGAAACGAAGCGAGCTATGGCAAAATGTTGAGAGACCTTTTTTGTAGAGAATTAAGTTTCCTACTATTTATGTTCTATGATATTTTTTGATCAGATGCGTAGTTCTCGAGATATATCAAGATATTTAAAAGTTCCGAAGCCGCACCAACATAATAGAGATACAGAAACACCGTGGCCCCTTTCTTTGAGATAACTCTGCACTATTGCGAGCTGCAAATGCCACTTCCAGCTTAGCTGTGCAGAAGAAGAACAACAAGAAGAAGAAATATCTCGAAATATGTCCGTCAGGCCCCTTCCCTTGAGATAAATCTGCAAATATCTCGGAAACGAAGCGAGCTATGGCAAAATGTTAAGAGACCTTTTTTGTAGAGAATTAAGTTTCCTACTTTTTACCTTCTATGATATTTTTTGATCAGACGCGTAGTTCTCGAGATATATCAAGATATTTAAAAGTTCCGAAGCCGCACCAACATAATAGAGATACAGAAACACCGTGGCCCCTTTCTTTGAGATAACTCTGCACTATTGCGAGCTGGAAATGCCACTTCCAGTTTAGCTGTGCAGAAGAAGAACAACAAGAAGAAGAAATATCTCGAAATATGTCCGTCAGGCCCGTTCCTTTGAGCTGAATCTGCAAATATCTCGGAAACGAAGCGAGCTATGGCAAAATGTTAAGAGACGTTTTTTGTAGAGAATTATGTTTCCTACAATTTATGTTCTATGATATTTTTTGATCAGAAGCGTAGTTTTCGAGATATATCGAGATATTTAAAAGTTCCGGAGCCGCACCAACATAATAGGGATACAGAAACACCGTGGCCCCTTTCTTTGAGATAACTCTGCACTAGTGCGAGCCGCAAATGCCACTTCCAGCTTAGCTGTGCAGAAGAAGAACAACAAGAAGAAGAAATATCTCGAAATATGTCCGTCAGGCCCCTTCCCTTGAGATAAATCTGCAAATATCTCGGAAACCAAGCGAGCTATGGCAAAATGTTAAGAGACGTTTTTTGTAGAGAATTATGTTTCCTACAATTTATGTTCTATGATATTTTTTGATCAGAAGCGTAGTTTTCGAGATATATCGAGATATTTAAAAGTTCCGAAGCCGCACCAACATAATAGGGATACAGAAACACCGTGGCCCCTTTCTTTGAGATAACTCTGCACTAGTGCGAGCCGCAAATGCCACTTCCAGCTTAGCTGTGCAGAAGAAGAACAACAAGAAGAAGAAATATCTCGAAATATGTCCGTCAGGCCCCTTCCCTTGAGATAAATCTGCAAATATCTCGGA
Organism: Osmia lignaria lignaria; assembly: GCF_051020975.1. NCBI lineage: Eukaryota > Metazoa > Arthropoda > Insecta > Hymenoptera > Megachilidae > Osmia > Osmia lignaria. The sequence goes on along the minus strand of NW_027478162.1, from coordinate 1,909,933 downwards.
AACCAAGCGAGCTATGGCAAAATGTTAAGAGACCTTTTTTGTAGAGAATTATGTTTCCTACTTTTTATGTTCTATGATGTTTTTTGATCAGACGCGTAGTTCTCGAGATATATCAAGATATTTAAAAGTTCCGAAGCCGCACGAACATAATAGAGATACAGAAACACCGTGGCCCCTTTCTTTGAGATAACTCTGTACTATTGCGAGCTGCAAATGCCACTTCCAGCTTAGCTGTGCAGAAGAAGAACAACAAGAAGAAGAAATATCTCGAAATATGTCCGTCAGGCCCCTTCCCTTGAGATAAATCTGCACATATCTCGGAAACGAAGCGAGCTATGGCAAAATGTTGAGAGACCTTTTTTGTAGAGAATTAAGTTTCCTACTATTTATGTTCTATGATATTTTTTGAGCAGATGCGTAGTTCTCGAGATATATCAAGATATTTAAAAGTTCCGAAGCCGCACCAACATAATAGAGATACAGAAACACCGTGGCCCCTTTCTTTGAGATAACTCTGCACTATTGCGAGCTGCAAATGCCACTTACAGCTTAGCTGTGCAGAAGAAGAACAACAAGAAGAAGAAATATCTCGAAATATGTCCGTCAGGCCCCTTCCCTTGAGATAAATCTGCAAATATCTCGGAAACGAAGCGAGCTATGGCAAAATGTTGAGAGACCTTTTTTGTAGAGAATTAAGTTTCCTACTATTTATGTTCTATGATATTTTTTGATCAGATGCGTAGTTCTCGAGATATATCAAGATATTTAAAAGTTCCGAAGCCGCACCAACATAATAGAGATACAGAAACACCGTGGAACCCTTTCTTTGAGATAACTCTGCACTAGTGCGAGCCGCAAATGCCACTTCTAGCTTAGCTGTGCAGAAGAACAACAAGAAGAAGAAATATCTCGAAATATGTCCGTCAGGCCCCTTCCCTTGAGATAAATCTGCAAATATCTGGGAAACCAAGCGAGCTATGGCAAAATGTTAAGAGACCTTTTTTGTAGAGAATTATGTTTCCTACTTTTTATGTTCTATGATATTTTTTGATCAGACGCGTAGTTCTCGAGATATATCAAGATATTTAAAAGTTCCGAAGCCGCACCAACATAGTAGAGATACAGAAACACCGTGGCCCCTTTCTTTGAGATAACTCTGCACTATTGCGAGCTGCAAATGCCACTTCCAGCTTAGCTGTGCAGAAGAAGAACAACAAGAAGAAGAAATATCTCGAAATATGTCCGTCAGGCCCGTTCCTTTGAGCTGAATCTGCAAATATCTCGGAAACGAAGCGAGCTATGGCAAAATGTTAAGAGAGGTTTTTTGTAGAGAATTATGTTTCCTACAATTTATGTTCTATGATATTTTTTGATCAGAAGCGTAGTTTTCGAGATATATCGAGATATGTAAAAGTTCCGAAGCCGCACCAACATAATAGGGATACAGAAACACCGTGGCCCCTTTCTTTGAGATAACTCTGCACTAGTGCGAGCCGCAAATGCCACTTCCAGCTTAGCTGTGCAGAAGAAGAACAACAAGAAGAAGAAATATCTCGAAATATGTCCGTCAGGCCCCTTCCCTTGAGATAAATCTGCAAATATCTCGGAAACCAAGCGAGCTATAGCAAAATGTTAAGAGACGTTTTTTGTAGAGAATTATGTTTCCTACAATTTATGTTGTATGATATTTTTTGATCAGAAGCGTAGTTTTCGAGATATATCGAGATATTTAAAAGTTCCGAAGCCGCACCAACATAATAGGGATACAGAAACACCGTGGCCCCTTTCTTTGAGATAACTCTGCACTATTGCGAGCTGCAAATGCCACTTCCAGCTTAGCTGTGCAGAAGAAGAACAACAAGAAGAAGAAATATCTCGAAATATGTCCGTCAGGCCCCTTCCCTTGAGATAAATCTGCAAATATCTCGGAAACGAAGCGAGCTATGGCAAAATGTTAAGAGACCTTTTTTGTAGAGAATGATGTTTCCTACTTTTTATGTTCTATGATATTTTTTGATCAGACGCGTAGTTCTCGAGATATATCAAGATATTTAAAAGTTCCGAAGCCGCACCAACATAATAGAGATACAGAAACACCGTGGCCCCTTTCTTTGAGATAACTCTGCACTATTGCGAGCTGCAAATGCCACTTCCAGCTTAGCTGTGCAGAAGAAGAACAACAAGAAGAAGAAATATCTCGAAATATGTCCGTCAGGCCCGTTCCTTTGAGCTGAATCTGCAAATATCTCGGAAACGAAGCGAGCTATGGCAAAATGTTAAGAGAGGTTTTTTGTAGAGAATTATGTTTCCTACAATTTATGTTCCATGATATTTTTTGATCAGAAGCGTAGTTTTCGAGATATATCGAGATATTTAAAAGTTCCGAAGCCGCACCAACATAATAGGGATACAGAAACACCGTGGCCCCTTTCTTTGAGATAACTCTGCACTAGTGCGAGCCGCAAATGCCACTTCCAGCTTAGCTGTGCAGAAGAAGATCAACAAGAAGAAGAAATATCTCGAAATATGTCCGTCAGGCCCCTTCCCTTGAGATAAATCTGCAAATATCTCGGAAACCAAGCGAGCTATGGCAAAATGTTAAGAGACCTTTTTTGTAGAGAATTATGTTTCCTACTTTTTATGTTCTATGATATTTTTTGATCAGACGCGTAGTTCTCGAGATATATCAAGATATTTAAAAGTTCCGAAGCCGCACCAACATAATAGAGATACAGAAAAACCGTGGCCCCTTTCTTTGAGATAACTCTGTACTATTGCGATCTGCAAATGCCACTTCCAGCTTAGCTGTGCAGAAGAAGAACAACAAGAAGAAGAAATATCTCGAAATATGTCCGTCAGGCCCCTTCCCTTGAGATAAATCTGCACATATCTCGGAAACGAAGCGAGCTATGGCAAAATGTTGAGAGACCTTTTTTGTAGAGAATTAAGTTTCCTACTATTTATGTTCTATGATATTTTTTGATCAGATGCGTAGTTCTCGAGATATATCAAGATATTTAAAAGTTCCGAAGCCGCACCAACATAATAGAGATACAGAAACACCGTGGCCCCTTTCTTTGAGATAACTCTGCACTATTGCGAGCTGCAAATGCCACTTCCAGCTTAGCTGTGCAGAAGAAGAACAACAAGAAGAAGAAATATCTCGAAATATGTCCGTCAGGCCCCTTCCCTTGAGATAAATCTGCAAATATCTCGGAAACGAAGCGAGCTATGGCAAAATGTTAAGAGACCTTTTTTGTAGAGAATTATGTTTCCTACTTTTTATGTTCTATGATATTTTTTGATCAGACGCGTAGTTCTCGAGATATATCAAGATATTTAAAAGTTCCGAAGCCGCACCAACATAATAGAGATACAGAAACACCGTGGCCCCTTTCTTTGAGATAACTCTGCACTATTGCGAGCTGCAAATGCCACTTCCAGCTTAGCTGTGCAGAAGAAGAACAACAAGAAGAAGAAATATCTCGAAATATGTCCGTCAGGCCCGTTCCTTTGAGCTGAATCTGCAAATATCTCGGAAACGAAGCGAGCTATGGCAAAATGTTAAGAGAGGTTTTTTGTAGAGAATTATGTTTCCTACAATTTATGTTCTATGATATTTTTTGATCAGAAGCGTAGTTTTCGAGATATATCGAGATATTTAAAAGTTCCGAAGCCGCACCAACATAATAGGGATACAGAAACACCGTGGCCCCTTTCTTTGAGATAACTCTGCACTAGTGCGAGCCGCAAATGCCACTTCCAGCTTAGCTGTGCAGAAGAAGATCAACAAGAAGAAGAAATATCTCGAAATATGTCCGTCAGGCCCCTTCCCTTGAGATAAATCTGCAAATATCTCGGAAACGAAGCGAGCTATGGCAAAATGTTGGGAGAACTTTTTTGTAGAGAATTAAGTTTCCTACTATTTATGTTCTATGATATTTTTTGATCAGATGCGTAGTTCTCGAGATATATCAAGATATTTAAAAGTTCCGAAGCCGCACCAACATAATAGAGATACAGAAACACCGTGGAACCCTTTCTTTGAGATAACTCTGCACTAGTGCGAGCCGCAAATGCCACTTCTAGCTTAGCTGTGCAGAAGAAGAACAACAAGAAGAAGAAATATCTCGAAATATGTCCGTCAGGCCCCTTCCCTTGAGATAAATCTGCAAATATCTCGGAAACCAAGCGAGCTATGGCAAAATGTTAAGAGACCTTTTTTGTAGAGAATTATGTTTCCTACTTTTTATGTTCCATGATATTTTTTGATCAGACGCGTAGTTCTCGAGATATATCAAGATATTTAAAAGTTCCGAAGCCGCACCAGCATAATAGAGATACAGAAACACCGTGGCCCCTTTCTTTGAGATAACTCTGTACTATTGCGAGCTGCAAATGCCACTTCCAGCTTAGCTGTGCAGAAGAAGAACAACAAGAAGAAGAAATATTTCGAAATATGTCCGTCAGGCCCCTTCCCTTGAGATAAATCTGCAAATATCTCGGAAACCAAGCGAGCTATGGCAAAATGTTAAGAGACCTTTTTTGTAGAGAATTATGTTTCCTACTTTTTATGTTCTATGATATTTTTTGATCAGACGCGTAGTTCTCGAGATATATCAAGATATTTAAAAGTTCCGAAGCCGCACCAACATAATAGAGATACAGAAACACCGTGGCCCCTTTCTTTGAGATAACTCTGTACTATTGCGAGCTGCAAATGCCACTTCCAGCTTAGCTGTGCAGAAGAAGAACAACAAGAAGAAGAAATATCTCGAAATATGTCCGTCAGGCCCCTTCCCTTGAGATAAATCTGCAAATATCTCGGAAACGAAGCGAGCTATGGCAAAATGTTGAGAGACCTCTTTTGTAGAGAATTAAGTTTCCTACTTTTTATGTTCTATGATATTTTTTGATCAGATGCGTTGTTCTCGAGATATATCAAGATATTTAAAAGTTCCGAAGCCGCACCAACATAATAGAGATAGAGAAACACCGTGGCCCCTTTCTTTGAGATAACTCTGCACTATTGCGAGCTGCAAATGCCATTTCCAGCTTAGCTGTGCAGAAGAAGAACAACAAGAAGAAGAAATATCTCGAAATATGTCCGTCAGGCCCCTTCCCTTGAGATAAATCTGCAAATATCTCGGAAACGAAGAGAGCTATGGCAAAATGTTAAGAGACCTTATTTGTAGAGAATTGAGTTTCCTACTTTTTATGTTCTATGATATTTTTTGATCAGACGCGTAGTTCTCGAGATATATCGAGATATTTAAAAGTTCCGAAGCCGCACCAACATAAGAGAGATACAGAAACACCGTGGCCCCTTTCTTTGAGATAACTATGCACTATTGCGAGCTGCAAATGCCACTTCCAGCTTAGCTGTGCAGAAGAAGAACAACAAGAAGAAGAAATATCTCGAAATATGTCCGTCAGGCCCCTTCCCTTGAGATAAATCTGCAAATATCTCGGAAACGAAGCGAGCTATGGCAAAATGTTAAGAGACGTTTTTTGTAGAGAATTATGTTTCCTACAATTTATGTTCTATGATATTTTTTGATCAGAAGCGTAGTTTTCGAGATATATCGAGATATTTAAAAGTTCCGAAGCCGCACCAACATAATAGGGATACAGAAACACCGTGGCCCCTTTCTTTGAGATTACTCTGCACTAGTGCGAGCCGCAAATGCCACTTCCAGCTTAGCTGTGCAGAAGAAGAACAACAAGAAGAAGAAATATCTCGAAATATGTCCGTCAGGCCCCTTCCCTTGAGATAAATCTGCAAATATCTCGGAAACGAAGCGAGCTATGGCAAAATGTTGAGAGACCTTTTTTGTAGAGAATTAAGTTTCCCACTATTTATGTTCTATGATATTTTTTGATCAGATGCGTAGTTCTCGAGATATATCAAGATATTTAAAAGTTCCGAAGCCGCACCAACATAGTAGAGATACAGAAACACCGTGGCCCCTCTCTTTGATATAACTCTGCACAATTGCGAGCTGCAAATGCCACTTCCAGCTTAGCTGTGCAGAAGAAGAACAACAAGAAGAAGAAATATCTCGAAATATGACCGTCAGGCCCCTTCCCTTGAGATAAATCTGCAAATATCTCGGAAACGAAGCGAGCTATGGCAAAATGCTGAGAGACCTTTTTTGTAGAGAATTAAGTTTCCTACTTTTTATCTTCTATGATATTTTTTGATCAGATGCGTAGTTCTCGAGATATATCGAGATATTTAAAAGTTCCGAAGCCGCACCAACATAATAGAGATACAGAAACACCGTGGCCCCTTTCTTTGAGATAACTCTGCACTAGTGCGAGCCGCAAATGCCACTTCCAGCTTAGCTGTGCAGAAGAAGAACAACAAGAAGAAGAAATATCTCGAAATATGTCCGTCAGGCCCCTTCCCTTGAGATAAATCTGCAAATATCTCGGAAACGAAGCGAGCTATGGCAAAATGTTAAGAGACCTTTTTTGTAGAGAATTAAGTTTTCCACTTTTTATGATCCATGATATTTTTTGATCAGATGCGTAGTTCTCGAGATATATCAAGATATTTAAAAGTTCCGAAGCCGCACCAGCATAATAGAGATACAGAAACACCGTGGCCCCTTTCTTTGAGATAACTCTGTACTATTGCGAGCTGCAAATGCCACTTCCAGCTTAGCTGTGCAGAAGAAGAACAACAAGAAGAAGAAATATTTCGAAATATGTCCGTCAGGCCCCTTCCCTTGAGATAAATCTGCAAATATCTCGGAAACCAAGCGAGCTATGGCAAAATGTTAAGAGACCTTTTTTGTAGAGAATTATGTTTCCTACTTTTTATGTTCTATGATATTTTTTGATCAGACGCGTAGTTCTCGAGATATATCAAGATATTTAAAAGTTCCGAAGCCGCACCAACATAATAGAGATACAGAAACACCGTGGCCCCTTTCTTTGAGATAACTCTGTACTATTGCGAGCTGCAAATGCCACTTCCAGCTTAGCTGTGCAGAAGAAGAACAACAAGAAGAAGAAATATCTCGAAATATGTCCGTCAGGCCCCTTCCCTTGAGATAAATCTGCAAATATCTCGGAAACGAAGCGAGCTATGGCAAAATGTTAAGAGACCTTTTTTGTAGAGAATTAAGTTTCCTACATTTTATCTTCTATGATATTTTTTGATCAGATGCGTAGTTCTCGAGATATATCAAGATATTTAAAAGTTCCGAATCCGCACCAACATAATAGAGATACAGAAACACCGTGGTCCCTCTCTTTGAGATAACTCTGCACTATTGCGAGCTGGAAATGCCACTTCCAGTTTAGCTGTGCAGAAGAAGAACAACAAGAAGAAGAAATATCTCGAAATATGTCCGTTAGGCCCCTTCCCTTGAGATAAATCTGCAAATATCTCGGAAACGAAGCGAGCTATGGCAAAATGTTGAGAGACCTCTTTTGTAGAGAATTAAGTTTCCTACTTTTTATGTTCTATGATATTTTTTGATCAGATGCGTTGTTCTCGAGATATATCAAGATATTTAAAAGTTCCGAAGCCGCACCAACATAATAGAGATAGAGAAACACCGTGGCCCCTTTCTTTGAGATAACTCTGCACTATTGCGAGCTGCAAATGCCATTTCCAGCTTAGCTGTGCAGAAGAAGAACAACAAGAAGAAGAAATATCTCGAAATATGTCCGTCAGGCCCCTTCCCTTGAGATAAATCTGCAAATATCTCGGAAACGAAGAGAGCTATGGCAAAATGTTAAGAGACCTTATTTGTAGAGAATTGAGTTTCCTACTTTTTATGTTCTATGATATTTTTTGATCAGACGCGTAGTTCTCGAGATATATCGAGATATTTAAAAGTTCCGAAGCCGCACCAACATAAGAGAGATACAGAAACACCGTGGCCCCTTTCTTTGAGATAACTATGCACTATTGCGAGCTGCAAATGCCACTTCCAGCTTAGCTGTGCAGAAGAAGAACAACAAGAAGAAGAAATATCTCGAAATATGTCCGTCAGGCCCCTTCCCTTGAGATAAATCTGCAAATATCTCGGAAACGAAGCGAGCTATGGCAAAATGTTAAGAGACGTTTTTTGTAGAGAATTATGTTTCCTACAATTTATGTTCTATGATATTTTTTGATCAGAAGCGTAGTTTTCGAGATATATCGAGATATTTAAAAGTTCCGAAGCCGCACCAACATAATAGGGATACAGAAACACCGTGGCCCCTTTCTTTGAGATTACTCTGCACTAGTGCGAGCCGCAAATGCCACTTCCAGCTTAGCTGTGCAGAAGAAGAACAACAAGAAGAAGAAATATCTCGAAATATGTCCGTCAGGCCCCTTCCCTTGAGATAAATCTGCAAATATCTCGGAAACGAAGCGAGCTATGGCAAAATGTTGAGAGACCTTTTTTGTAGAGAATTAAGTTTCCCACTATTTATGTTCTATGATATTTTTTGATCAGATGCGTAGTTCTCGAGATATATCAAGATATTTAAAAGTTCCGAAGCCGCACCAACATAGTAGAGATACAGAAACACCGTGGCCCCTCTCTTTGAGATAACTCTGCACAATTGCGAGCTGCAAATGCCACTTCCAGCTTAGCTGTGCAGAAGAAGAACAACAAGAAGAAGAAATATCTCGAAATATGACCGTCAGGCCCCTTCCCTTGAGATAAATCTGCAAATATCTCGGAAACGAAGCGAGCTATGGCAAAATGCTGAGAGACCTTTTTTGTAGAGAATTAAGTTTCCTACTTTTTATCTTCTATGATATTTTTTGATCAGATGCGTAGTTCTCGAGATATATCGAGATATTTAAAAGTTCCGAAGCCGCACCAACATAATAGAGATACAGAAACACCGTGGCCCCTTTCTTTGAGATAACTCTGCACTAGTGCGAGCCGCAAATGCCACTTCCAGCTTAGCTGTGCAGAAGAAGAACAACAAGAAGAAGAAATATCTCGAAATATGTCCGTCAGGCCCCTTCCCTTGAGATAAATCTGCAAATATCTCGGAAACGAAGCGAGCTATGGCAAAATGTTAAGAGACCTTTTTTGTAGAGAATTAAGTTTTCCACTTTTTATGATCCATGATATTTTTTGATCAGATGCGTAGTTCTCGAGATATATCAAGATATTTAAAAGTTCCGAAGCCGCACCAACATAATAGAGATACAGAAACACCGTGGCCCCTTTCTTTGAGATAACTGTGCACTAGTGCGAGCCGCAAATGCCACTTCCAGCTTAGCTGTGCAGAAGAAGAACAACAAGAAGAAGAAATATCGCGAAATATGTCCGTCAGGCCCCTTCCCTTGAGATAAATCTGCAAATATCTCGGAAACGAAGCGAGCTATGGCAAAATATTAAGAGACCTTTTTCGTAGAGAATTAAGTTTCCTACTTTTCATCTTCTATGATATTTTTTGATCAGATGCGTAGTTTTTGAGATATATCAAGATATTTAAAAGTTCCGAAGCCGCACCAACATAATAGAGATACAGAAACACCGTGGCCCCTCTCTTTGAGATAACTCTGCACAATTGCGAGCTGCAAATGCCACTTCCAGCTTAGCTGTGCAGAAGAAGAACAACAAGAAGAAGAAATATCTCGAAATATGTCCGTCAGGCCCCTTCCCTTGAGATAAATCTGCAAATATCTCGGAAACGAAGCGAGCTATGGCAAAATGCTGAGAGACCTTTTTTGTAGAGAATTAAGTTTCCTACTTTTTATCTCCTATGATATTTTTTGATCAGATGCGTAGTTCTCGAGATATATCGAGATATTTAAAAGTTCCGAAGCCGCACCAACATAATAGAGATACAGAAACACCGTGGCCCCTTTCTTTGAGATAACTCTGCACTAGTGCGAGCCGCAAATGCCACTTCCAGCTTAGCTGTGCAGAAGAAGAACAACAAGAAGAAGAAATATCGCGAAATATGTCCGTCAGGCCCCTTCCCTTGAGATAAATCTGCAAATATCTCGGAAACGAAGCGAGCTATGGCAAAATGTTAAGAGACCTTTTTTGTAGAGAATTAAGTTTCCTACTTTTTATCTTCTATGATATTTTTTGATCAGTTGCATAGTTCTCGAGATATATCAAGATATTTAAAAGTTCCGAAGCCGCACCAACATAAGAGAGATACAGAAACACCGTGGCCCCTTTCTTTGAGATAACTATGCACTACTGCGAGCTGCAAATGCCACTTCCAGCTTAGCTGTGCAGAAGAAGAACAACAAGAAGAAGAAATATCTCGAAATATGTCCGTCAGGCCCCTTCCCTTGAGATAAATCTGCAAATATCTCGGAAACGAAGGGAGCTATGGCAAAATGCTAAGAGACCTTTTTTGTAGAGAATTAAGTTTCCTACTTTTCATCTTCTATGATATTTTTTGATCAGATGCGTAGTTCTCGAGATATATCAAGATATTTAAAAGTTCCGACGCCGCACCAACATAATAGAGATACAGAAACACCGTGGCCCCTCTCTTTGAGATAACTCTGCACTATTGCGAGCTGGAAATGCCACTTCCAGTTTAGCTGTACAGAAGAAGAACAACAAGAAGAAGAAATATCTCGAAATATGTCCGTCAGGCCCCTTCCCTTGAGATAAATCTGCAAATATCTCGGAAACGAAGCGAGCTATTGCAAAATGTTAAGAGACCTTTTTTGTAGAGAATTAAGTTTCCTACTTTCTATCTTCTATGATATTTTTTGATCAGATACGTAGTTCTCGAGATATATCAAGATATTTAAAAGTTCCGAAGCCGCACCAACATAATAGAGATACAGAAACACCGTGGCCCCTTTCTTTGAGATAACTCTGCACTATTGCGAGCTGCAAATGCCACTTCCAGCTTAGCTGTGCAGAAGAAGAACAACAAGAAGAAGAAATATCTCGAAATATGTCCGTCAGGCCCCTTCCCTTGAGATAAATCAGCTAATATCTCGGAAACCAAGCGAGCTATGGCAAAATGTTAAGAGACCTTTTTTGTAGAGAATTAAGTTTCCTACTTTTTATGTTCTATGATATTTTTTGATCAGATGCGTAGTTCCCGAGATATATCAAGATATTTAAAAGTTCCGAAGCCGCACCAACATAATAGAGATACAGAAACACCGTGGCCCCTTTCTTTGAGATAACTCTGCACTATTGCGAGCTGTAAATGCCACTTCCAGCTTAGCTGTGCAGAAGAAGAACAACAAGAAGAAGAAATATCTCGAAATATGTCCGTCAGGCCTCTTCCCTTGAGATATATCTGCAAGTATCTCCGAAACGAAGCGAGCTATGGCAAAATGTTAAGAGACCTTTTTTGTAGAGAATTATGTTTCCTACAATTTATGTTCTATGATAATTTTTGATCAGAAGCGTAATTTTCGAGATATATCGAGATATTTAAAAGTTCCGAAGCCGCACCAACATAATAGAGATACAGAAACACCGTGGCCCCTATCTTTGAGATAACTCTGCACTAGTGCGAGCCGCAAATGCCACTTCCAGCTTAGCTGTGCAGAAGAAGAACAACAAGAAGAAGAAATATCTCGAAATATGTCCGTCAGGCCCCTTCCCTTTAGATAAATCTGCAAATATCTCGAAAACGAAGCGAGCTATGGCAAAATGTTAAGAGACCTTTTTTGTAGAGAATTAGGTTTTCCACTTTTTATGATGCATGATATTTTTTGATCAGATGCGTAGTTCTCGAGATATATCAAGATATTTAAAAGTTCCGAAGCCGCACCAACATAATAGAGATACAGAAACACCGTGGCCCCTTTCTTTGAGATAACTCTGCACTATTGCGAGCTGCAAATGCCACTTCCAGCTTAGCTGTGCAGAGGAAGAACAACAAGAAGAAGAAATATCTCGAAATATGTCCGTCAGGCCCGTTCCTTTGAGCTGAATCTGCAAATATCTCGGAAACGAAGCGAGCTATGGCAAAATGTTAAGAGACGTTTTTTGTAGAGAATTATGTTTCCTACAATTTATGTTCTATGATATTTTTTGATCAGAAGCGTAGTTTTCGAGATATATCGAGATATTTAAAAGTTCCGAAGCCGCACCAACATAATAGAGATACAGAAACACCGTGGCCCCTTTCTTTGAAATAACTCTGCACTAGTGCGAGCCGCAAATGCCACTTCCAGCTTAGCTGTGCAGAAGAAGAACAACAAGAAGCAGAAATATCTCGAAATATGTCCGTCAGGCCCCTTCCCTTGAGATAAATCTGCAAATATCTCGGAAACGAAGCGAGCTATGGCAAAATGTTAAGAGACCTTTTTTGTAGCGAATTAAGTTTCCTACTTTTTATGTTCCCTGATATTTTTTGATCAGATGCGTAGATCTCGAGATATATCAAGATATTTAAAAGTTCCGAAGCCGCACCAACATAATAGAGATACAGAAACACCGTGGCCCCTTTCTTTGAGATAACTCTGCACTAGTGCGAGCCGCAAATTCCACTTCCAGCTTAGCTGTGCAGAAGAAGAACAACAAGAAGAAGAAATATCTCGAAATATGTCCGTCAGGCCCCTTCCCTTGAGATATATCTGCAAATATCTCGGAAACGAAGCGAGCTATGGCAAAATGATAGGAGACCTTTTTTGTAGAGAATTAAGTTTCCTACTTTTTACGTTCTATGATATTTTTTGATCAGATGCGTAGTTCTCGAGATATATCAAGATATTTAAAAGTTCCGAAGCCGCACCAACATAATAGAGATACAGAAACACCGTGGACCCTTTCTTTGAGATAACTCTGCACTATTGCGAGCTGCAAATGCCACTTCCAGCTTAGCTGTGCAGAAGAAGAACAACAAGAAGAAGAAATATCTCGAAATATGTCCGGCAGGCCCCTTCCCTTGAGATATATCTGCAAATATCTCGGAAACGAAGCGAGCTATGGCAAAATGTTAAGCGACCTTTTTTGTAGAGAATTAAGTTTCCTACTTTTTACGTTCTATGATATTTTTTGATCAGATGCGTAGTTCTCGAGATATATCAAGATATTTAAAAGTTCCGAAGCCGCACCAACATAATAGAGATACAGAAACACCGTGGCCCCTTTCTTTGAGATAACTCTGCACTATTGCGAGCTATAAATGCCACTTCCAGCTTAGCTGTGCAGAAGAAGAACAACAAGAAGAAGAAATATCTCGAAATATGTCCGTCAGGCCCCTTCCCTTGAGATAAATCTGCAAATATCTCGGAAACGAAGCGAGCTATGGCAAAATCTTAAGAGACCTTTTTTGTAGAGAATTAAGTTTCCTACTTTTTATGTTCGATGATATTTTTTGATCAGATGCGTAGTTCTCGAGATATATCCAGATATTTAAAAGTTCCGAAGCCGCACCAACATAATAGAGATACAGAAACACCGTGGCCCCTTTCTTTGAGGTAACTCTGCACTATTGCGAGCTGCAAATGCCACTTCCAGCTTAGCTGTGCAGAAGAAGAACAACAAGAAGAAGAAATATCTCGAAATATGTCCGTCAGGCCCCTTCCCTTGAGATAAATCAGCTAATATCTCGGAAACCAAGCGAGCTATGGCAAAATGTTAAGAGACCTTTTTTGTAGAGAATTAAGTTTCCTACTTTTTATGTTCTATGATATTTTTTGATCAGATGCGCAGTTCTCGAGATATATCAAGATATTTAAAAGTTCCGAAGCCGCACCAACATAATAGAGATACAGTAACACCGTGGACCCTTTCTTTGAGATAAATCTGCAAATATCTCGGAAACGAAGAGAACTATGGCAAAATGTTAAGAGACCTTTTTTGTAGAGAATTATGTTTCCTACAATTTATGTTCTATGATATTTTTTGATCAGAAGCGTAGTTTTCGAGATATATCGAGATATTTAAAAGTTCCGAAGCCGCACCAACATAATAGAGATACAGAAACACCGTGGCCCCTATCTTTGAGATAACTCTGCACTAGTGCGAGCCGCAAATGCCACTTCCAGCTTAGCTGTGCAGAAGAAGAACAACAAGAAGAAGAAATATCTCGAAATATGTCCGTCAGGCCACTTCCCTTGAGATAAATCTGCAAATATCTCGGAAACGAAGCGAGCTATGGCAAAATGTTAAGAGCCCCTTTTTATAGAGAATTAAGTTTCCTACTTTTTATGTTCTATGATATTTTTTGATCAGATGCGTAGTTCTCGAGATATATCAAGATATTTAAAAGTTCCGAAGCCGCACCAACATAATAGAGATACAGAAACACCGTGGCCCCTTTCTTTGAGATAACTCTGCACTATTGCGAGCTGCAAATGCCACTTCCAGCTTAGCTGTGCAGAAGAAGAACAACAAGAAGAAGAAATATCTCGAAATATGTCCGTCAGGCCCCATCCCTTGAGATAAATCTGCAAATATCTCGGAAACGAAGCGAGCTATGGCAAAATCTTAAGAGACCTTTTTTGTAGAGAATTAAGTTTCCTACTTTTTATGTTCTATGATATTTTTTGATCAGATGCGTAGTTCTCGAGATATATCCAGATATTTAAAAGTTCCGAAGCCGCACCAACATAACAGAGATACAGAAACACCGTGGCCCCTTTCGTTGAGGTAACTCTGCACTATTGCGAGCTGCAAATGCCACTTCCAGCTTAGCTGTGCAGAAGAAGAACAACAAGAAGAAGAAATATCTCGAAATATGTCCGTCAGGCCCCTTCCCTTGAGATAAATCAGCTAATATCTCGGAAACCAAGCGAGCTATGGCAAAATGTTAAGAGACCTTTTTTGTAGAGAATTAAGTTTCCTACTTTTTATGTTCTATGATATTTTTTGATCAGATCCGTAGTTCTCGAGATATATCAAGATATTTAAAAGTTCCGAAGCCGCACCAACATAATAGAGATACAGAAACACCGTGGCCCCTTTCTTTGAGATAACTCTGCACTATTGCGAGCTGCAAATGCCACTTCCAGCTTAGCTGTGCAGAGGAAGAACAACAAGAAGAAGAAATATCTCGAAATATGTCCGTCAGGCCCGTTCCTTTGAGCTGAATCTGCAAATATCTCGGAAACGAAGCGAGCTAGGGCAAAATGTTAAGAGACGTTTTTTGTAGAGAATTATGTTTCCTACAATTTATGTTCTATGATATTTTTTGATCAGAAGCGTAGTTTTCGAGATATATCGAGATATTTAAAAGTTCCGAAGCCGCACCAACATAATAGAGATACAGAAACACCGTGGCCCCTTTCTTTGAAATAACTCTGCACTAGTGCGAGCCGCAAATGCCACTTCCAGCTTAGCTGTGCAGAAGAAGAACAACAAGAAGCAGAAATATCTCGAAATATGTCCGTCAGGCCCCTTCCCTTGAGATAAATCTGCAAATATCTCGGAAACGAAGCGAGCTATGGCAAAATGTTAAGAGACCTTTTTTGTAGCGAATTAAGTTTCCTACTTTTTATGTTCTATGATATTTTTTGATCAGATGCGCAGTTCTCGAGATATATCAAGATATTTAAAAGTTCCGAAGCCGCACCAACATAATAGAGATACAGTAACACCGTGGCCCCTTTCTTTGAGATAAATCTGCAAATATCTCGGAAACGAAGAGAACTATGGCAAAATGTTGAGAGACCTTTTTTGTAGAGAATTATGTTTCCTACAATTTATGTTCTATGATATTTTTTGATCAGAAGCGTAGTTTTCGAGATATATCGAGATATTTAAAAGTTCCGAAGCCGCACCAACATAATAGAGATACAGAAACACCGTGGCCCCTATCTTTGAGATAACTCTGCACTAGTGCGAGCCGCAAATGCCACTTCCAGCTTAGCTGTGCAGAAGAAGAACAACAAGAAGAAGAAATATCTCGAAATATGTCCGTCAGGCCCCTTCCCTTGAGATAAATCTGCAAATATCTCGGAAACGAAGCGAGCTATGGCAAAATCTTAAGAGACCTTTTTTGTAGAGAATTAAGTTTCCTACTTTTTATGTTCTATGATATTTTTTGATCAGATGCGTAGTTCTCGAGATATATCCAGATATTTAAAAGTTCCGAAGCCGCACCAACATAATAGAGATACAGAAACACCGTGGCCCCTTTCGTTGAGGTAACTCTGCACTATTGCGAGCTGCAAATGCCACTTCCAGCTTAGCTGTGCAGAAGAAGAACAACAAGAAGAAGAAATGTCTCGAAATATGTCCGTCAGGCCCCTTCCCTTGAGATAAATCAGCTAATATCTCGGAAACCAAGCGAGCTATGGCAAAATGTTAAGAGACCTTTTTTGTAGAGAATTAAGGTTCCTACTTTTTATGTTCTATGATATTTTTTGATCAGATCCGTAGTTCTCGAGATATATCAAGATATTTAGAAGTTCCGAAGCCGCACCAACATAATAGAGATACAGAAACACCGTGGCCCCTTTCTTTGAGATAACTCTGCACTAGTGCGAGCCGCAAATGCCACTTCCAGCTTAGCTGTGCAGAAGAAGAACAACAAGAAGAAGAAATATCTCGAAATATGTCCGTCAGGCCCCTTCCCTCGAGATAAATCTGCAAATATCTCGGAAACAAAGCGAGCTATGGCAAAATGTTAAGAGACCTTTTTTGTAGAGAATTAAGTTGCCTACTTTTTATGTTCTATGATATTTTTTGATCAGATGCGTAGTTCTCGAGATATATCAAGATATTTAAAAGTTCCGAGGCCGCACCAACATAATAGAGATACAGAAACACCGTGGCCCCTCTCTTTGAGATAACTCTGCACTATTGCGAGCTGCAAATGCCACTTCCAGCTTAGCTGTGCAGAAGAAGAACAACAAGAAGAAGAAATATCTCGAAATATGTCCGGCAGGCCCCTTCCCTTGAGATAAATCTGCAAATATCTCGGAAACGAAGCGAGCTATGGCAAAATGTTAAGCGACCTTTTTTGTAGAGAATTAAGTTTCCTACTTTTTACGTTCTATGATATTTTTTGATCAGATGCGTAGTTCTCGAGATATATCAAGATATTTAAAAGTTCCGAAGCCGCACCAACATAATAGAGATACAGAAACACCGTGGCCCCTTTCTTTGAGATAACTCTGCACTATTGCGAGCTGCAAATGCCACTTCCAGCTTAGCTGTGCAGAAGAAGAACAACAAGAAGAAGAAATATCTCGAAATATGTCCGTCAGGCCCCTTCCCTTGAGATAAATCTGCAAATATCTCGGAAACGAAGCGAGCTATGGCAAAATCTTAAGAGACCTTTTTTGTAGAGAATTAAGTTTCCTACTTTTTATGTTCTATGATATTTTTTGATCAGATGCGTAGTTCTCGAGATATATCCAGATATTTAAAAGTTCCGAAGCCGCACCAACATAATAGAGATACAGAAACACCGTGGCCCCTTTCTTTGAGATAACTCTGCACTATTGCGAGCTGCAAATGCCACTCCCAGCTTAGCTGTGCAGGAGAAGAACAACAAGAAGAAGAAATATCTCGAAATATGTCCGTCAGGCCCCTTCCCTTGAGATAAATCTGCAAATATCTCGGAAACGAAGCGAGCTATGGCAAAATGGTAAGAGACCTTTTTTGTAAAGAATTAAGCTTCCTACTTTTTATGTTCTGTGATATTTTTTGATCAGATGCGTAGTTCTCGAGATATATCAAGATATTTAAAAGTTCCGAAGCCGCACCAACATAATAGAGATACAGAAACACCGTGGCCCCTTTCTTTGAGATAACTCTGCACTATTGCGAGCTGTAAATGCCACTTCCAGTTTAGCTGTGCAGAAGAAGAACAACAAGAAGAAGAAATATCTCGAAATATGTCCGTCAGGCCCCTTCCCTTGAGATATATCTGCAAATATCTCGGAAACGAAGCGAGCTATGGCAAAATCTTAAGAGACCTTTTTTGTAGAGAATTAAGTTTCCTACTTTTTATGTTCTATGATATTTTTTGATCAGATGCGTAGTTCTCGAGATATATCCAGATATTTAAAAGTTCCGAAGCCGCACCAACATAATAGAGATACAGAAACACCGTGGCCCCTTTCTTTGAGATAACTCTGCACTATTGCGAGCTGTAAATGCCACTTCCAGTTTAGCTGTGCAGAAGAAGAACAACAAGAAGAAGAAATATCTCGAAATATGTCCGTCAGGCCCCTTCCCTTGAGATATATCTGCAAATATCTCGGAAACGAAACGAGCTATGGCAAAATCTTAAGAGACCTTTTTTGTACAGAATTATGTTTCCTACAATTTATGTTCTATGATATTTTTTGATCAGAAGCGTAGTTTTCGAGATATATCGAGATATTTAAAAGTTCCGAAGCCGCACCAACATAATAGAGATACAGAAACACCGTGGCCCCTTTCTTTGAGATAACTCTGCACTATTGCGAGCTGCAAATGCCACTTCCAGCTTAGCTGTGCAGAAGAAGAACAACAAGAAGAAGAAATATCTCGAAATATGTCCGTCAGGCCCCTTCCCTTGAGATAAATCTGCAAATATCTCGGAAACGAAGCGAGCTATGGCAAAATGGTAAGAGACCTTTTTTGTAGAGAATTAAGTTTCCTACTTTTTATGTTCTATGATATTTTTTGATCAGACGCGTAGTTTTCGAGATATATCGAGATATTTAAAAGTTCCGAAGCCGCACCAACATAATAGAGATACAGAAACACCGTGGCCCCTTTCTTTGAGATAACTCTGCACTATTGCGAGCTGTAAATGCCACTTCCAGTTTAGCTGTGCAGAAGAAGAACAACAAGAAGAAGAAATATCTCGAAATATGTCCGTCAGGCCCCTTCCCTTGTGATAAATCAGCAAATATCTCGGAAACGAAGCGAGCTATGGCATAATGTTAAGAGACCTTTTTTGTAGAGAATTAAGCTTCCTACTTTTTATGTTCTATGATATTTTTTGATCAGATGCGTAGTTCTCGAGATATATCAAGATATTTAAAAGTTCCGAAGCCGCACCAACATAACAGAGATACAGAAACACCGTGGCCCCTTTCTTTGAGATAACTCTGCACTAGTGCGAGCCGCAAATGCCACTTCCAGCTTAGCTGTGCAGAAGAAGAGCAACAAGAAGAAGAAATATCTCGAAATATGTCCGTCGGGCCCCTTCCCTCGAGATAAATCAGCAAATATCTCGGAAACGAAGCGAGCTATGGCATAATGTTAAGAGACCTTTTTTGTAGAGAATTAAGCTTCCTACTTTTTATGTTCTATGATATTTTTTGATCAGATGCGTTGTTCTCGAGATATATCAAGATACGTAAAAGTTCCGAAGCCGCACCAACATAATAGAGATACAGAAACACCGTGGCCCCTTTCTTTCAGATAACTCTGCACTATTGCGAGCTGCAAATGCCACTTCCAGCTTAGCTGTGCAGAAGAAGAACAACAAGAAGAAGAAATATCACGAAATATGTCCGTTAGGCCCCTTCCCTTGAGATAAATCTGCAAATATCTCGGAAACGAAGCGAGCTATGGCAAAATGTTAAGAGACCTTTTTTGTAGAGAATTAAGTTTCCTACTCTTTATGTTCTATGATATTTTTTGATCAGATGCGTAGTTCTCGAGATATATCAAGATATTTAAAAGTTGCGAGGCCGCACCAACATAATAGAGATACAGAAACACCGTGGCCCCTTTCTTTGAGATAACTCTGCACTATTGCGAGCTGCAAATGCCACTTCCAGCTTAGCTGTGCAGAAGAAGAACAACAAGAAGAAGAAATATCTCGAAATATGTCCGTCAGGCCCCTTCCCTTGAGATAAATCTGCAAATATCTCGGAAACGAAGCGAGCTATGGCAAAATGGTAAGAGACCTTTTTTGTAGAGAATTAAGTTTCCTACTTTTTATGTTCTATGATATTTTTTGATCAGATGCGTAGTTCTCGAGATATATCGAGATATTTAAAAGTCCCGAAGCCGCACCAACATAATAGAGATACAGAAACACCGTGGCCCCTTTCTTTGAGATAACTCTGCACTAGTGCGATCCGCAAATGCCACTTCCAGCTTAGCTGTGCAGAAGAAGAACAACAAGAAGAAGAAATATCTCGAAATATGTCCGTCAGGCCCCTTCCCTTGAGATATATCTGCAAATATCTCGGAAACGAAACGAGCTATGGCAAAATGTTAAGAGACCTTTTTTGTAGAGAATTATGTTTCCTACAATTTATGTTCTATGATATTTTTTGATCAGAAACGTAGTTTTCGAGATATATCGAGATATTTAAAAGTCCCGAAGCCGCACCAACATAATAGAGATACAGAAACACCGTGGCCCCTTTCGTTGAGATAACTCTGCACTAGTGCGAGCCGCAAATGCCACTTCCAGCTTAGCTGTGCAGAAGAAGAACAACAAGAAGAAGAAATATCTGGAAATATGTCCGTCAGGCCCCTTCCCTCGAGATAAATCTGCAAATATCTCGGAAACGAAGCGAGCTATGGCAAAATGTTAAGAGACCTTTTTTGTAGAGAATTAAGTTTCCTACTCTTTATGTTCTATGATATTTTTTGATCAGATGCGTAGTTCTCGAGATATATCAAGATATTTAAAAGTTCCGAAGCCGCACCAACATAATAGAGATACAGAAACACCGTGGCCCCTTTCTTTGAGATAACTATGCACTATTGCGAGCTGTAAATGCCACTTCCAGCTTAGCTGTGCAGTAGAAGAACAACAAGAAGAAGAAATATCTCGAAATATGTCCGTCAGGCCCCTTCCCTCGAGATAAATTTGCAAATATCTCGGAAACGAAGCGAGCTATGGCAAAATGTTAAGAGACCTTTGTTGTAGAGAATTAAGTTTCATACTTGTTATGTTCTATGATATTTTTTGATCAGATGCGTTGTTCTCGAGATATATCAAGATATTTAAAAGTTCCGAAGCCGCACCAACATAATAGAGATACAGAAACACCGTGGCCCCTTTCTTTGAGATAACTCTGCACTATTGCGAGCTGCAAATGCCACTTCCAGCTTAGCTGTGCAGAAGAAGAACAACAAGAAGAAGAAATATCTCGAAATATGTCCGTCAGGCCCCTTCCCTCGAGATAAATCAGCAACTATCTCGGGAACCAAACGAGCTATGGCATAATCTTAAGAGACCTTTTTTGTAGAGAATTAAGCTTCCTACTTTTTATGTTCTATGATATTTTTCGATCAGATGCGTACTTCTCGAGATATATCAAGATATTTAAAAGTTCCGAAGCCGCACCAACATAACAGAGATACAGAAACACCGTGGCCCCTTTCTTTGAGATAACTCTGCACTATTGCGAGCTGGAAATGCCACTTCCAGTTTAGCTGTGCAGAAGAAGAGCAACAAGAAGAAGAAATATCTCGAAATATGTCCGTCAGGCCCCTTCCCTTGAGATATATCTGCAAATATCTCGGAAACGAAACGAGCTATGGCAAAATCGTAAGAGACCTTTTTTGTAGAGAATTATGTTTCCTACAATTTATGTTCTATGATATTTTTTGATCAGAAGCGTAGTTTTCGAGATATATCGAGATATTTAAAAGTCCCGAAGCCGCACCAACATAATAGAGATACAGAAACACCGTGGCCCCTTTCTTTGAGATAACTCTGCACTAGTGCGAGCCGCAAATGCCACTTCCAGCTTAGCTGTGCAGAAGAAAAACAACAAGAAGAAGAAATATCTCGAAATATGTCCGTCAGGCCCCTTCCCTTGAGATAAATCTGCCAATATCTCGGAAACGAAGCGAGCTATGGCAAAATGTTAAGAGACCTTTTTTGTAGAGAATTAAGTTTCCTACTTTTTATGTTCTATGATATTTTTTGATCAGATGCGTAGTTCTCGAGATATATCAAGATATTTAAAAGTTCCGAAGCCGCACCAACATAATAGAGATACAGAAACACCGTGGCCCCTTTCTTTGAGATAACTCTGCACTATTGCGAGCTGGAAATGCCACTTCCAGTTTAGCTGTGCAGAAGAAGAACAACAAGAAGAAGAAATATCTCGAAATATGTCCGTCAGGCCCGTTCCTTTGAGCTGAATCTGCAAATATCTCGGAAACGAAGCGAGCTATGGCAAAATGTTAACAGACGTTTTTTGTACAGAATTATGTTTCCTACAATTTATGATCTATGATATTTTTTGATCAGAAGCGTAGTTTTCGAGATATATCGAGATATTTAAAAGTTCCGAAGCCGCACCAACATAATAGAGATACAGAAACACCGTGGCCCCTTTCTTTGAGATAACTCTGCACTATTGCGAGCTGGAAATGCCACTTCCAGTTTAGCTGTGCAGAAGAAGAACAACAAAAAGAAGAAATATCTCGAAATATGTCCGTCAGGCCCGTTCCTTTGAGCTGAATCTGCAAATATCTCGGAAACGAAGCGAGCTATGGCAAAATGTTAAGAGACCTTTTTTGTAGAGAATTAGGTTTCCTACTTTTTATCTTCTATGATATTTTTTGATCAGATGAGTAGTTCTCGAGATATATCAAGATATTTAAAAGTTCCGAAGCCGCACCAACATAATAGAGATACAGAAACACCGTGGCCCCTCTCTTTGAGATAACTCTGCACTATTGCGAGCTGGAAATGCCACTTCCAGTTTAGCTGTGCAGAAGAAGAACAACAAGAAGAAGAAATATTTCGAAATATGTCCGTTAGGCCCCTTCCCTTGAGATAAATCTGCAAATATCTCGGAAACGAAGCGAGCTATGGCAAAATGTTAAGAGACCTTTTTTGTAGAGAATTAGGTTTCCTACTTTTTATCTTCTATGATATTTTTTGATCAGATGAGTAGTTCTCGAGATATATCAAGATATTTAAAAGTTCCGAAGCCGCACCAACATAATAGAGATACAGAAACACCGTGGCCCCTTTCTTTGAGATAACTCTGCACTAGTGCGAGCCGCAAATGCCACTTCCAGCTTAGCTGTGCAGAAGAAGAACAACAAGAAGAAGAAATATCTCGAAATATGTCCGTCGGGCCCCTTCCCTCGAGATAAATCAGCAAATATCTCGGAAACGAAGCGAGCTATGGCATAATGTTAAGAGACCTTTTTTGTAGAGAATTAAGCTTCCTACTTTTTATGTTCTATGATATTTTTTGATCAGATGCGTTGTTCTCGAGATATATCAAGATACTTAAAAGTTCCGAAGCCGCACCAACATAATAGAGATACAGAAACACCGTGGCCCCTTTCTTTCAGATAACTCTGCACTATTGCGAGCTGCAAATGCCACTTCCAGCTTAGCTGTGCAGAAGAAGAACAACAAGAAGAAGAAATATCACGAAATATGTCCGTTAGGCCCCTTCCCTTGAGATAAATCTGCAAATATCTCGGAAACGAAGCGAGCTATGGCAAAATGTTAAGAGACCTTTTTTGTAGAGAATTAAGTTTCCTACTCTTTATGTTCTATGATATTTTTTGATCAGATGCGTAGTTCTCGAGATATATCAAGATATTTAAAAGTTGCGAGGCCGCACCAACATAATAGAGATACAGAAACACCGTGGCCCCTTTCTTTGAGATAACTCTGCACTATTGCGAGCTGCAAATGCCACTTCCAGCTTAGCTGTGCAGAAGAAGAACAACAAGAAGAAGAAATATCTCGAAATATGTCCGTCAGGCCCCTTCCCTTGAGATAAATCTGCAAATATCTCGGAAACGAAGCGAGCTATGGCAAAATGGTAAGAGACCTTTTTTGTAGAGAATTAAGTTTCCTACTTTTTATGTTCTATGATATTTTTTGATCAGATGCGTAGTTCTCGAGATATATCGAGATATTTAAAAGTCCCGAAGCCGCACCAACATAATAGAGATACAGAAACACCGTGGCCCCTTTCTTTGAGATAACTCTGCACTAGTGCGATCCGCAAATGCCACTTCCAGCTTAGCTGTGCAGAAGAAGAACAACAAGAAGAAGAAATATCTCGAAATATGTCCGTCAGGCCCCTTCCCTTGAGATATATCTGCAAATATCTCGGAAACGAAACGAGCTATGGCAAAATGTTAAGAGACCTTTTTTGTAGAGAATTATGTTTCCTACAATTTATGTTCTATGATATTTTTTGATCAGAAACGTAGTTTTCGAGATATATCGAGATATTTAAAAGTCCCGAAGCCGCACCAACATAATAGAGATACAGAAACACCGTGGCCCCTTTCGTTGAGATAACTCTGCACTAGTGCGAGCCGCAAATGCCACTTCCAGCTTAGCTGTGCAGAAGAAGAACAACAAGAAGAAGAAATATCTCGAAATATGTCCGTCAGGCCCCTTCCCTCGAGATAAATCTGCAAATATCTCGGAAACGAAGCGAGCTATGGCAAAATGTTAAGAGACCTTTTTTGTAGAGAATTAAGTTTCCTACTCTTTATGTTCTATGATATTTTTTGATCAGATGCGTAGTTCTCGAGATATCTCAAGATATTTAAAAGTTCCGAAGCCGCACCAACATAATAGAGATACAGAAACACCGTGGCCCCTTTCTTTGAGATAACTATGCACTATTGCGAGCTGTAAATGCCACTTCCAGCTTAGCTGTGCAGTAGAAGAACAACAAGAAGAAGAAATATCTCGAAATATGTCCGTCAGGCCCCTTCCCTCGAGATAAATTTGCAAATATCTCGGAAACGAAGCGAGCTATGGCAAAATGTTAAGAGACCTTTGTTGTAGAGAATTAAGTTTCCTACTTGTTATGTTCTATGATATTTTTTGATCAGATGCGTTGTTCTCGAGATATATCAAGATATTTAAAAGTTCCGAAGCCGCACCAACATAATAGAGATACAGAAACACCGTGGCCCCTTTCTTTGAGATAACTCTGCACTATTGCGAGCTGCAAATGACACTTCCAGCTTAGCTGTGCAGAAGAAGAACAACAAGAAGAAGAAATATCACGAAATATGTCCGTTAGGCCCCTTCCTTTGAGATAAATCTGCAAATATCTCGGAAACGAAACGAGCTATGGCAAAATGTTAAGAGACCTTTTTTGTAGAGAATTAAGTTTTCCACTCTTTATGTTCTATGATATTTTTTGATCAGATGCGTAGTTCTCGAGATATATCAAGATATTTAAAAGTTCCGAAGCCGCACCAACATAATAGAGATACAGAAACACCGTGGCCCCTTTCTTTGAGATAACTCTGCACTATTGCGAGCTGCAAATGCCACTTCCAGCTGAGCTGTGCAGAAGAAGAACAACAAGAAGAAGAAATATCTCGAAATATGTCCGTCAGGCCCCTTCCCTCGAGATAAATCAGCAACTATCACGGGAACCAAACGAGCTATGGCATAATCTTAAGAGACCTTTTTTGTAGAGAATTAAGCTTCCTACTTTTTATGTTGTATGATATTTTTCGATCAGATGCGTACTTCTCGAGATATATCAAGATATTTAAAAGTTCCGAAGCCGCACCAACATAACAGAGATACAGAAACACCGTGGCCCCTTTCTTTGAGATAACTCTGCACTATTGCGAGCTGGAAATGCCACTTCCAGTTTAGCTGTGCAGAAGAAGAGCAACAAGAAGAAGAAATATCTCGAAATATGTCCGTCAGGCCCCTTCCCTTGAGATATATCTGCAAATATCTCGGAAACGAAACGAGCTATGGCAAAATCGTAAGAGACCTTTTTTGTAGAGAATTATGTTTCCTACAATTTATGTTCTATGATATTTTTTGATCAGAAGCGTAGTTTTCGAGATATATCGAGATATTTAAAAGTCACGAAGCCGCACCAACATAATAGAGATACAGAAACACCGTGGCCCCTTTCTTTGAGATAACTCTGCACTAGTGCGAGCCGCAAATGCCACTTCCAGCTTAGCTGTGCAGAAGAAAAACAACAAGAAGAAGAAATATCTCGAAATATGTCCGTCAGGCCCCTTCCCTTGAGATAAATCTGCCAATATCTCGGAAACGAAGCGAGCTATGGCAAAATGTTAAGAGACCTTTTTTGTAGAGAATTAAGTTTCCTACTTTTTATGTTCTATGATATTTTTTGATCAGATGCGTAGTTCTCGAGATATATCAAGATATTTAAAAGTTCCGAAGCCGCACCAACATAATAGAGATACAGAAACACCGTGGCCCCTTTCTTTGAGATAACTCTGCACTATTGCGAGCTGGAAATGCCACTTCCAGTTTAGCTGTGCAGAAGAAGAACAACAAGAAGAAGAAATATCTCGAAATATGTCCGTCAGGCCCGTTCCTTTGAGCTGAATCTGCAAATATCTCGGAAACGAAGCGAGCTATGGCAAAATGTTAACAGACGTTTTTTGTACAGAATTATGTTTCCTACAATTTATGATCTATGATATTTTTTGATCAGAAGCGTAGTTTTCGAGATATATCGAGATATTTAAAAGTTCCGAAGCCGCACCAACATAATAGAGATACAGAAACACCGTGGCCCCTTTCTTTGAGATAACTCTGCACTATTGCGAGCTGGAAATGCCACTTCCAGTTTAGCTGTGCAGAAGAAGAACAACAAAAAGAAGAAATATCTCGAAATATGTCCGTCAGGCCCGTTCCTTTGAGCTGAATCTGCAAATATCTCGGAAACGAAGCGAGCTATGGCAAAATGTTAAGAGACCTTTTTTGTAGAGAATTAGGTTTCCTACTTTTTATCTTCTATGATATTTTTTGATCAGATGAGTAGTTCTCGAGATATATCAAGATATTTAAAAGTTCCGAAGCCGCACCAACATAATAGAGATACAGAAACACCGTGGCCCCTCTCTTTGAGATAACTCTGCACTATTGCGAGCTGGAAATGCCACTTCCAGTTTAGCTGTGCAGAAGAAGAACAACAAGAAGAAGAAATATTTCGAAATATGTCCGTTAGGCCCCTTCCCTTGAGATAAATCTGCAAATATCTCGGAAACGAAGCGAGCTATGGCAAAATGTTAAGAGACCTTTTTTGTAGAGAATTAAGCTTCCTACTTTTTATGTAGTATGATATTTTTTGATCAAATGCGTAGTTCTCGAGATATATCAAGATATTCTAAAGTTCCGAAGCCGCACCAACATAATAGAGATACAGAAACACCGTGGCCCCTTTCTTTGAGATAACTCTGCACTATTGCGAGCTGGAAATGCCACTTCCAGTTTAGCTGTGCAGAAGAAGAACAACAAGAAGAAGAAATATCTCGAAATATGTCCGTCAGGCCCCTTCCCTTGAGATAAATCTGCAAATATCTCGGAAACGAAGCGAGCTATGGCAAAATGTTAAGGGACCTTTTTTGTAGGGAATTAAGTTTCCTACTTTTTATCTTCTACGATATTTTTTGATCAGATGAGTAGTTCTCGAGATATATCAAGATACTTAAAAGTTCCGAAGCCGCACCAACATAACAGAGATACAGAAACACCGTCGCCCCTTTCTTCGAGATAACTCTGCACTATTGCGAGCTGCAAATGCCAGTTCCAGTTTAGCTGTGCAGAAGAAGAACAACAAGAAGAAGAAATATCTCGAAATATGTCCGTCAGGCCCGTTCCTTTGAGCTGAATCTGCAAATATCTCGGAAACGAAGCGAGCTATGGCAAAATGTTAAGAGACGTTTTTTGTAGAGAATTATGTTTCCTACAATTTATGAGCTATCATATTTTTTGATCAGAAGCGTAGTTTTCGAGATATTTAAAAGTTCCGAAGCCGCACCAACATAATAGAGATACAGAAACACCGTGGCCCCTTTCTTTGAGATAACTCTGCACTAGTGCGAGCCGCAAATGCCACTTCCAGCTTAGCTGTGCAGAAGAAGAACAACAAGAAGAAGAAATATCTCGAAATATGTCCGTCAGGCCCCTTCCCTTGAGATAAATCGGCAAATATCTCGGAAACGAAGCGAGCTATGGCAAAATGTTAAGAGACCTTTTTTGTAGAGAATTAAGTTTCCTACTTTTTATCTTCTATGATATTTTTTGATCAGATGAGTAGTTCTCGAGATATATCAAGATATTTAAAAGTTCCGAAGCCGCACCAACATAATAGAGATACAGAAACACCGTGGCCCCTCTCTTTGAGATAACTCTGCGCTATGGCGAGCTGGAAATGCCACTTCCAGTTTAGCTGTGCAGAAGAAGAACAACAAGAAGAAGAAATATCTCGAAATATGTCCGTCAGGCCCCGTCCCTTGAGATAAATCTGCAAATATCTCGGAAACGAAGCGAGCTATGGCAAAATGTTAAGAGACCTTTTTTGTAGAGAATTATGTTTCCTACAATTTAGGTTCTATGATATTTTTTGATCAGAAGCATAGTTTTCGAGATATATCGAGATATTTAAAAGTTCCGAAGCCGCACCAACATAATAGAGATACAGAAACACCGTGGCCCCTTTCTTTGAGATAACTCTGCACTATTGCGAGCTGCAAATGCCACTTCCAGCTTAGCTGCGAGGAAGAAGAACAACAAGAAGAGGAAATATCTCGAAATATGTCCGTCAGGCCCCTTCCCTTGAGATAAATCTGCATATATCTGGGAAACGAAGCGAGCTATGGCAAAATGTTAAGAGACCTTTTTTGTAGAGAATTAAGTTTCCTACTTTTTATGTTCTATGATATTTTTTGATCAGATGCGTAGTTCTCGAGATATATCAAGATATTTAAAAGTTCCGAAGCCGCACCAACATAATAGAGATACAGAAACACCGTGGCCCCTTTCCTTGAGATAACTCTGCACTATTGCGAGCTGCAAATGCCACTTCCAGCTTAGCTGTGCAGAAGAAGAACAACAAGAAGAAGAAATATCTCGAAATATGTCCGTCAGGCCCCTTCCCTTGAGATAAATCTGCAAATATCTCGGAAACGAAGCGAGCTATGGCAAAATGTTAAGAGACCTTTTTTGTAGAGAATTAAGTTTCCTACTTTTTATGTTCTATGATATTTTTTGATCAGAAGCGTAGTTTTCGAGATATATCAAGATATTTAAAAGTTCCGAAGCCGCACCAACATAATAGAGATACAGAAACACCGTGGCCCCTTTCTTCGAGATAACTCTGCACTATTGCGAGCTGCAAATGCCAGTTCCAGTTTAGCTGTGCAGAAGAAGAACAACAAGAAGAAGAAATATCTCGAAATATGTCCGTCAGGCCCGTTCCTTTGAGCTGAATCTGCAAATATCTCGGAAACGAAGCGAGCGATGGCAAAATGTTAACACACGTTTTTTGTAGAGAATTATGTTTCCTACAATTTATGATCTATGATATTTTTTGATCAGAATCGTAGTTTTCGAGATATTTAAAAGTTCCGAAGCCGCACCAACATAATAGAGATACAGAAACACCGTGGCCCCTTTCTTTGAGATAACTCTGCACTAGTGCGAGCCGCAAATGCCACTTCCAGCTTAGCTGTGCAGAAGAAGAACAACAAGAAGAAGAAATATCTCGAAATATGTCCGTCAGGCCCCTTCCCTTGAGATATATCTGCAAATATCTCGGAAACGAAGCGAGCTATGGCAAAATGTTAAGAGACCTTTTTTGTAGACCATTATGTCTCCTACAAGTTATGTTCTATGATATTTTTTGATCAGAAGCGTAGTTTTCGAGATATATCGAGATATTTAAAAGTTCCGAAGCCGCACCAACATAATAGAGATACAGAAACACCGTGGCCCCTTTCTTTGAGATAACTCTGCACTATTGCGAGCTGCAAATGCCACTTCCAGCTTAGCTGTGCAGAAGAAGAACAACAAGAAGAAGAAATATCTCGAAATATGTCCGTCAGGCCCCTTCCCTTGAGATATATCTGCATATATCTCGGAAACGAAGCGAGCTATGGCAAAATGTTAAGAGACCTTTTTTGTAGAGAATTAAGTTTCCTACTTTTTATGTTCTATGATATTTTTTTATCAGATAGGTAGTTCCCGAGATATATCAAGATATTTAAAAGTTCCGAAGCCGCACCAACACAATAGAGATACAGAAACACCGTGGCCACTTTCTTTGAGATAACTCTGCGCTATTGCGAGCTGGAAACGCCACTTCCAATTTAGCTGTGCAGAAGAAGAACAACAAGAAGAAGAAATATCTCGAAATATGTCCGTCAGGCCCCTTCCCTTGAGATATATCTGCAAATATCTCGGAAACGAAACGAGCTATGGCAAAATGTTAAGAGACCTTTTTTGTAGAGAATTATGTTTCCTACAATTTATGTTCTATGATATTTTTTGATCAGATGCGTTGTTCTCGAGATATATCAAGATATTTAAAAGTTCCGAAGCTGCACCAACATAATAGAGGTACAGAAACACCGTGGCCTCTTTCTTTGAGATAACTCTGCACTATTGCGAGCTGCAAATGCCACTTCCAGCTTAGCTGTGCCGAAGAAGAACAACAAGAAGAAGAAATATCTCGAAATATATCCGTCAGGCCCCTTCCCTCGAGATAAATCTGCAAATATCTCGGAAACGAAGCGAGCTATGGCAAAATGTTAAGAGACCTTTTTTGTAGAGAATTAAGTTTCCTACTCTTTATGTTCTATGATATTTTTTGATGAGATGCGTAGTTCTCGAGATATATCAAGATATTTAAAAGTTCCGAAGCCGCACCAACATAATAGAGATACAGAAACACCGTGGCCCCTTTCTTTGAGATAACTATGCACTATTGCGAGCTGTAAATGCCACTTCCAGCTTAGCTGTGCAGTAGAAGAACAACAAGAAGAAGAAATATCTCGAAATATGTCCGTCAGGCCCCTTCCCTCGAGATAAATTTGCAAATATCTCGGAAACGAAGCGAGCTATGGCAAAATGTTAAGAGACCTTTGTTGTAGAGAATTAAGTTTCCTACTTGTTATGTTCTATGATATTTTTTGATCAGATGCGTTGTTCTCGAGATATATCAAGATATTTAAAAGTTCCGAAGCCGCACCAACATAATAGAGATACAGAAACACCGTGGCCCCTTTCTTTGAGATAACTCTGCACTATTGCGAGCTGCAAATGACACTTCCAGCTTAGCTGTGCAGAAGAAGAACAACAAGAAGAAGAAATATCACGAAATATGTCCGTTAGGCCCCTTCCTTTGAGATAAATCTGCAAATATCTCGGAAACGAAACGAGCTATGGCAAAATGTTAAGAGACCTTTTTTGTAGAGAATTAAGTTTTCCACTCTTTATGTTCTATGATATTTTTTGATCAGATGCGTAGTTCTCGAGATATATCAAGATATTTAAAAGTTCCGAAGCCGCACCAACATAATAGAGATACAGAAACACCGTGGCCCCTTTCTTTGAGATAACTCTGCACTATTGCGAGCTGCAAATGCCACTTCCAGCTTAGCTGTGCAGAAGAAGAACAACAAGAAGAAGAAATATCTCGAAATATGTCCGTCAGGCCCCTTCCCTCGAGATAAATCAGCAACTATCTCGGGAACCAAACGAGCTATGGCATAATCTTAAGAGACCTTTTTTGTAGAGAATTAAGCTTCCTACTTTTTATGTTCTATGATATTTTTCGATCAGATGCGTACTTCTCGAGATATATCAAGATATTTAAAAGTTCCGAAGCCGCACCAACATAACAGAGATACAGAAACACCGTGGCCCCTTTCTTTGAGATAACTCTGCACTATTGCGAGCTGGAAATGCCACTTCCAGTTTAGCTGTGCAGAAGAAGAGCAACAAGAAGAAGAAATATCTCGAAATATGTCCGTCAGGCCCCTTCCCTTGAGATATATCTGCAAATATCTCGGAAACGAAACGAGCTATGGCAAAATCGTAAGAGACCTTTTTTGTAGAGAATTATGTTTCCTACAATTTATGTTCTATGATATTTTTTGATCAGAAGCGTAGTTTTCGAGATATATCGAGATATTTAAAAGTCACGAAGCCGCACCAACATAATAGAGATACAGAAACACCGTGGCCCCTTTCTTTGAGATAACTCTGCACTAGTGCGAGCCGCAAATGCCACTTCCAGCTTAGCTGTGCAGAAGAAAAACAACAAGAAGAAGAAATATCTCGAAATATGTCCGTCAGGCCCCTTCCCTTGAGATAAATCTGCCAATATCTCGGAAACGAAGCGAGCTATGGCAAAATGTTAAGAGACCTTTTTTGTAGAGAATTAAGTTTCCTACTTTTTATGTTCTATGATATTTTTTGATCAGATGCGTAGTTCTCGAGATATATCAAGATATTTAAAAGTTCCGAAGCCGCACAAACATAATAGAGATACAGAAACACCGTGGCCCCTTTCTTTGAGATAACTCTGCACTATTGCGAGCTGGAAATGCCACTTCCAGTTTAGCTGTGCAGAAGAAGAACAACAAGAAGAAGAAATATCTCGAAATATGTCCGTCAGGCCCGTTCCTTTGAGCTGAATCTGCAAATATCTCGGAAACGAAGCGAGCTATGGCAAAATGTTAACAGACGTTTTTTGTACAGAATTATGTTTCCTACAATTTATGATCTATGATATTTTTTGATCAGAAGCGTAGTTTTCGAGATATATCGAGATATTTAAAAGTTCCGAAGCCGCAACAACATAATAGAGATACAGAAACACCGTGGCCCCTTTCTTTGAGATAACTCTGCACTATTGCGAGCTGGAAATGCCACTTCCAGTTTAGCTGTGCAGAAGAAGAACAACAAAAAGAAGAAATATCTCGAAATATGTCCGTCAGGCCCGTTCCTTTGAGCTGAATCTGCAAATATCTCGGAAACGAAGCGAGCTATGGCAAAATGTTAAGAGACCTTTTTTGTAGAGAATTAGGTTTCCTACTTTTTATCTTCTATGATATTTTTTGATCAGATGAGTAGTTCTCGAGATATATCAAGATATTTAAAAGTTCCGAAGCCGCACCAACATAATAGAGATACAGAAACACCGTGGCCCCTCTCTTTGAGATAACTCTGCACTATTGCGAGCTGGAAATGCCACTTCCAGTTTAGCTGTGCAGAAGAAGAACAACAAGAAGAAGAAATATTTCGAAATATGTCCGTTAGGCCCCTTCCCTTGAGATAAATCTGCAAATATCTCGGAAACGAAGCGAGCTATGGCAAAATGTTAAGAGACCTTTTTTGTAGAGAATTAAGCTTCCTACTTTTTATGTAGTATGATATTTTTTGATCAAATGCGTAGTTCTCGAGATATATCAAGATATTCTAAAGTTCCGAAGCCGCACCAACATAATAGAGATACAGAAACACCGTGGCCCCTTTCTTTGAGATAACTCTGCACTATTGCGAGCTGGAAATGCCACTTCCAGTTTAGCTGTGCAGAAGAAGAACAACAAGAAGAAGAAATATCTCGAAATATGTCCGTCAGGCCCCTTCCCTTGAGATAAATCTGCAAATATCTCGGAAACGAAGCGAGCTATGGCAAAATGTTAAGGGACCTTTTTTGTAGGGAATTAAGTTTCCTACTTTTTATCTTCTACGATATTTTTTGATCAGATGAGTAGTTCTCGAGATATATCAAGATACTTAAAAGTTCCGAAGCCGCACCAACATAACAGAGATACAGAAACACCGTCGCCCCTTTCTTCGAGATAACTCTGCACTATTGCGAGCTGCAAATGCCAGTTCCAGTTTAGCTGTGCAGAAGAAGAACAACAAGAAGAAGAAATATCTCGAAATATGTCCGTCAGGCCCGTTCCTTTGAGCTGAATCTGCAAATATCTCGGAAACGAAGCGAGCTATGGCAAAATGTTAAGAGACGTTTTTTGTAGAGAATTATGTTTCCTACAATTTATGATCTATCATATTTTTTGATCAGAAGCGTAGTTTTCGAGATATTTAAAAGTTCCGAAGCCGCACCAACATAATAGAGATACAGAAACACCGTGGCCCCTTTCTTTGAGATAACTCTGCACTAGTGCGAGCCGCAAATGCCACTTCCAGCTTAGCTGTGCAGAAGAAGAACAACAAGAAGAAGAAATATCTCGAAATATGTCCGTCAGGCCCCTTCCCTTGAGATAAATCTGCAAATATCTCGGAAACGAAGCGAGCTATGGCAAAATGTTAAGAGACCTTTTTTGTAGAGAATTAAGTTTCCTACTTTTTATCTTCCATGATATTTTTTGATCAGATGAGTAGTTCTCGAGATATATCAAGATATTTAAAAGTTCCGAAGCCGCACCAACATAATAGAGATACAGAAACACCGTGGCCCCTCTCTTTGAGATAACTCTGCGCTATGGCGAGCTGGAAATGCCACTTCCAGTTTAGCTGTGCAGAAGAAGAACAACAAGAAGAAGAAATATCTCGAAATATGTCCGTCAGGCCCCGTCCCTTGAGATAAATCTGCAAATATCTCGGAAACGAAGCGAGCTAAGGCAAAATGTTAAGAGACCTTTTTTGTAGAGAATTATGTTTCCTACAATTTAGGTTCTATGATATTTTTTGATCAGAAGCATAGTTTTCGAGATATATCGAGATATTTAAAAGTTCCGAAGCCGCACCAACATAATAGAGATACAGAAACACCGTGGCCCCTTTCTTTGAGATAACTCTGCACTATTGCGAGCTGCAAATGCCACTTCCAGCTTAGCTGCGAGGAAGAAGAACAACAAGAAGAGGAAATATCTCGAAATATGTCCGTCAGGCCCCTTCCCTTGAGATAAATCTGCATATATCTGGGAAACGAAGCGAGCTATGGCAAAATGTTAAGAGACCTTTTTTGTAGAGAATTAAGTTTCCTACTTTTTATGTTCTATGATATTTTTTGATCAGATGCGTAGTTCTCGAGATATATCAAGATATTTAAAAGTTCCGAAGCCGCACCAACATAATAGAGATACAGAAACACCGTGGCCCCTTTCCTTGAGATAACTCTGCACTATTGCGAGCTGCAAATGCCACTTCCAGCTTAGCTGTGCAGAAGAAGAACAACAAGAAGAAGAAATATCTCGAAATATGTCCGTCAGGCCCCTTCCCTTGAGATAAATCTGCAAATATCTCGGAAACGAAGCGAGCTATGGCAAAATGTTAAGAGACCTTTTTTGTAGAGAATTAAGTTTCCTACTTTTTATGTTCTATGATATTTTTTGATCAGAAGCGTAGTTTTCGAGATATATCAAGATATTTAAAAGTTCCGAAGCCGCACCAACATAATAGAGATACAGAAACACCGTGGCCCCTTTCTTCGAGATAACTCTGCACTATTGCGAGCTGCAAATGCCAGTTCCAGTTTAGCTGTGCAGAAGAAGAACAACAAGAAGAAGAAATATCTCGAAATATGTCCGTCAGGCCCGTTCCTTTGAGCTGAATCTGCAAATATCTCGGAAACGAAGCGAGCGATGGCAAAATGTTAACACACGTTTTTTGTAGAGAATTATGTTTCCTACAATTTATGATCTATGATATTTTTTGATCAGAATCGTAGTTTTCGAGATATTTAAAAGTTCCGAAGCCGCACCAACATAATAGAGATACAGAAACACCGTGGCCCCTTTCTTTGAGATAACTCTGCACTAGTGCGAGCCGCAAATGCCACTTCCAGCTTAGCTGTGCAGAAGAAGAACAACAAGAAGAAGAAATATCTCGAAATATGTCCGTCAGGCCCCTTCCCTTGAGATATATCTGCAAATATCTCGGAAACGAAGCGAGCTATGGCAAAATGTTAAGAGACCTTTTTTGTAGAGCATTATGTCTCCTACAAGTTATGTTCTATGATATTTTTTGATCAGAAGCGTAGTTTTCGAGATATATCGAGATATTTAAAAGTTCCGAAGCCGCACCAACATAATAGAGATACAGAAACACCGTGGCCCCTTTCTTTGAGATAACTCTGCACTATTGCGAGCTGCAAATGCCACTTCCAGCTTAGCTGTGCAGAAGAAGAACAACAAGAAGAAGAAATATCTCGAAATATGTCCGTCAGGCCCCTTCCCTTGAGATATATCTGCATATATCTCGGAAACGAAGCGAGCTATGGCAAAATGTTAAGAGACCTTTTTTGTAGAGAATTAAGTTTCCTACTTTTTATGTTCTATGATATTTTTTTATCAGATAGGTAGTTCCCGAGATATATCAAGATATTTAAAAGTTCCGAAGCCGCACCAACACAATAGAGATACAGAAACACCGTGGCCACTTTCTTTGAGATAACTCTGCGCTATTGCGAGCTGGAAACGCCACTTCCAATTTAGCTGTGCAGAAGAAGAACAACAAGAAGAAGAAATATCTCGAAATATGTCCGTCAGGCCCCTTCCCTTGAGATATATCTGCAAATATCTCGGAAACGAAACGAGCTATGGCAAAATGTTAAGAGACCTTTTTTGTAGAGAATTATGTTTCCTACAATTTATGTTCTATGATATTTTTTGATCAGATGCGTTGTTCTCGAGATATATCAAGATATTTAAAAGTTCCGAAGCTGCACCAACATAATAGAGGTACAGAAACACCGTGGCCTCTTTCTTTGAGATAACTCTGCACTATTGCGAGCTGCAAATGCCACTTCCAGCTTAGCTGTGCCGAAGAAGAACAACAAGAAGAAGAAATATCTCGAAATATATCCGTCAGGCCCCTTCCCTTGAGATAAATCTGCATATATCTCGGAAACGAAGCGAGCTATGGCAAAATGTTAAGGGACCTTTTTTGTAGAGAATTAAGTTTCCTACTTTTTATGTTCTATGATATTTTTTTATCAGATGCGTAGTTCCCGAGAGATATCAAGATATTTAAAAGTTCCGATGCCGCATCAACATAATAGAGATACAGAAACACCGTGGCCCCTTTCTTTGAGATAACTCTGCACTATTGCGAGCTGGAAATGCCACTTCCAGTTTAGCTGTGCAGAAGGAGAACAACAAGAAGAAGAAATATCTCGAAATATGTCCGTCAGGCCCTTTCCCTCGAGATAAATCTGCATATATCTCGGAAACGAAGCGAGCTATGGCAAAATGTTAAGAGACCTTTTTTGTAGAGAATTAGGTTTCCTACTTTTTATGGTCTATGATATTTTTTTATCAGATGCGTAGTTCCCGAGATATATCAAGATATTTAAAAGTTCCGAAGCCGCACCAACATAATAGAGATACAGAAACACCGTGGCCCCTTTCTTTGAGATAACTCTGCACTATTGCGAGCTGCAAATGCCACTTCCAGCTTAGCTGTGCAGAAGAAGAACAACAAGAAGAAGAAATATCTCGAAATATGTCCGTCAGGCCCCTTCCCTTGAGATAAATCTGCAAATATCTCGGAAACGAAGCGAGCTATGGCAAAATGTTAAGAGACTTTATTTGTAGAGAATTAAGTTTCCTACTTTTTATGTTCTATGATATTTTTTGATCAGATGCGTAGTTCTCGAGATATATCAAGATATTTAAAAGTTCCGAAGCCGCACCAACATAATAGAGATACAGAAACACCGTGGCCCCTTTCTTTGAGATAACTCTGCGCTATTGCGAGCTGGAAACGCCACTTCCAATTTAGCTGTGCAGAAGAAGAACAACAAGAAGAGGAAATATCTCGAAATATGTCCGTCAGGCCCCTTCCCTTGAGATATATCTGCAAATATCTCGGAAACGAAACGAGCTCTGGCAAAATGTTAAGAGACCTTTTTTGTAGAGAATTATGTTTCCTACAATTTATGTTGTATGATATTTTTTGATCAGATGCGTTGCTCTCGAGATATATCAAGATATTTAAAAGTTCCGAAGCTGCTCCAACATAATAGAGGTACAAAAACACCGTGGCCTCTTTCTTTGAGATAACTCTGCACTATTGCGAGCTGCAAATGCCACTTCCAGCTTAGCTGTGCCGAAGAAGAACAACAAGAAGAAGAAATATCTCGAAATATGTCCGTCAGGCCCCTTCCCTTGAGATATATCTGCAAATATCTCGGAAACGAAGCGAGCTATGGCAAAATGTTAAGAGACCTTTTTTGTAGAGAATTAAGTTTCCTACTTTTTATGTTCTATGATGTTTTTTGATCAGATGCGTAGTTCTCGAGATATATCAAGATATTTAAAAGTTCCGAAGCCGCACCAACATAATAGAGATACAGAAACACCGTGGCCCCTTTCTTTGAGATAACTCTGCACTATTGCGAGCTGCAAATGCCACTTCCAGCTTAGCTGTGCAGAGGAAGAACAACAAGAAGAAGAAATATCTCGAAATATGTCCGTCAGGCCCGTTCCTTTGAGCTGAATCTGCAAATATCTCGGAAACGAAGCGAGCTATGGCAAAATGCTAAGAGACGTTTATTGTAGAGAATTATGTTTCCTACAATTTATGATCTATGATATTTTTTGATCAGAAGCGTAGTTTTCGAGATATATCGAGATATTTAAAAGTTCCGAAGGCGCACCAACATAATAGAGATACAGAAACACCGTGGCCCCTTTCTTTGAGATAACTCTGCACTATTGCGACCTGCAAATGCCACTTCCAGCTTAGCTGTGCAGAAGAAGAACGACAAGAAGAAGAAATATCTCGAAATATGTCCGTCAGGCCCCTTCCCTTGAGATAAATCTGCAAATATCTCGGAAACGAAGCGAGCTATGGCAAAATGTTAAGAGACCTTATTTGTAGAGAATTAGGTTTCCTACTCTTTATGTTCTATGATATTTTTTGATCAGATGCGTAGTTCTCGAGATATATCAAGATATTTAAAAGTTCCGAAGCCGCACCAACATAATAGAGATACAGAAACACCGTGGCCCCTTTCTTTGAGATAACTATGCACTATTGCGAGCTGCAAATGCCACTTCCAGCTGAGCTGTGCAGAAGAAGAACAACAAGAAGAAGAAATATCTCGAAATATGTCCGCCAGGCCCCTTCCCTCGAGATAAATCTGCAAATATCTCGGAAACGAAGCGAGCTATGGCAAAATGTTAAGAGACCTTTTTTGTAGAGAATTAAGTTTCCTAGTTTTTATGTTCTATGATATTTTTTAATCAGATGCGTAGATCTCGAGATATATCAAGATATGTAAAAGTTCCGAAGCCGCACCAACATAATAGAGATACAGAAACACCGTGGCCCCTTTCTTTGAGATAACTCTGCACTATTGCGAGCTGCAAATGCCACTTCCAGCTTAGCTGTGCAGAAGAAGAACAACAAGAAGAAGAAATATCTCGAAATATGTCCGTCAGGCCCCTTCCCTTGAGATAAATCTGCAAATATCTCGGAAACGAAGCGAGCTATGGCAAAATGTTAAGAGACTTTTTTTGTAGAGAATTATGTTTCCTACTTTTTATGTTCTATGATATTTTTTGATCAGACGCGTAGTTCTCGAGATATATCAAGATATTTAAAAGTTCCGAAGCCGCACCAACATAATAGAGATACAGAAACACCGTGGCCCCTTTCTTTGAGATAACTCTGCACTATTGCGAGCTGCAAATGCCACTTCCAGCTTAGCTGTGCAGAAGAAGAACAACAAGAAGAAGAAATATCTCGAAATATGTCCGTCAGGCCCCTCCCCTTGAGATACATCTGCAAATATCTCGGAAACGAAGCGAGCTATGGCAAAATGTTAAGAGACGTTTTTTGTAGAGAATTAAGTTTCCTACTTTTTATGTTCTATGATGTTTTTTGATCAGATGCGTAGTTCTCGAGATATATCAAGATATTTAAAAGTTCCGAAGCCGCACCAACATAATAGAGATACAGAAACACCGTGGCCCCTTTCTTTGAGATAACTCTGCACTATTGCGAGCTGCAAATGCCACTTCCAGCTTAGCTGTGCAGAGGAAGAACAACAAGAAGAAGAAATATCCCGAAATATGTCCGTCAGGCCCGTTCCTTTGAGCTGAATCTGCAAATATCTCGGAAACGAAGCGAGCTATGGCAAAATGTTAAGAGACGTTTTTTGTAGAGAATTATGTTTCCTACAATTTATGATCTATGATATTTTTTGATCAGAAGCGTAGTTTTCGAGATATATCGAGATATTTAAAAGTTCCGAAGGCGCACCAACATAATCGAGATACAGAAACACCGTGGCCCCTTTCTTTGAGATAACTCTGCACTATTGCGACCTGCAAATGCCACTTCCAGCTTAGCTGTGCAGAAGAAGAACGACAAGAAGAAGAAATATCTCGAAATATGTCCGTCAGGCCCCTTCCCTTGAGATAAATCTGCAAATATCTCGGAAACGAAGCGAGCTGTGGCAAAATGTTAAGCGACCTTATTTGTAGAGAATTAAGTTTCCTACTTTTTATATTCTATGATATTTCTTGATCAGATGCGTAGTTCTCGAGATATATCAAGATATTTAAAAGTTCCGAAGCTGCGCCAACATAATAGAGATACAGAAACACCGTGGCCCCTTTCTTTGAGATAACTCTGCACTATTGCGAGCTGCAAATGCCACTTCCAGCTTAGCTGTGCAGAAGAAGAACAACAAGAAGAAGAAATATCTCGAAATATGTCCGTCAGGCCCCTTCCCTTGAGATAAATCTGCAAATATCTCGGAAACGAAGCGAGCTATGGCAAAATGTTAAGAGACCTTTTTTGTAGAGAATTATGTTTCCTACAATTTACGTTCTATGATATTTTTTGATCAGAAGCGTAGTTTTCGAGATATATCGGGATATTTAAAAGATCCGAAGCCGCACCAACATAATAGAGATACAGAATCGCCGTGGCCCCTTTCTTTGAGATAACTCTGCACTATTGCGAGCTGCAAATGCCACTTCCAGCTTAGCTGTGCAGAAGAAGAACAACAAGAAGAAGAAATATCTCGAAATATGTCCGTCAGGCCCCTTCCCTTGAGATAAATCTGCAAATATCTCGGAAACGAAGCAAGCTATGGCAAAATGTTAAGAGACCTTTTTTGTAGAGAATTAAGTTTCCTACTTTTTATGTTCTATGATGTTTTTTGATCAGATGCGTAGTTCTCGAGATATATCAAGATATTTAAAAGTTCCGAAGCCGCACCAACATAATAGAGATACAGAAACACCGTGGCCCCTTTCTTTGAGATAACTCTGCACTATTGCGAGCTGCAAATGCCACTTCCAGCTTAGCTGTGCAGAGGAAGAACAACAAGAAGAAGAAATATCTCGAAATATGTCCGTCAGGCCCGTTCCTTTGAGCTGAATCTGCAAATATCTCGGAAACGAAGCGAGCTATGGCAAAATGCTAAGAGACGTTTATTGTAGAGAATTATGTTTCCTACAATTTATGATCTATGATATTTTTTGATCAGAAGCGTAGTTTTCGAGATATATCGAGATATTTAAAAGTTCCGAAGGCGCACCAACATAATAGAGATACAGAAACACCGTGGCCCCTTTCTTTGAGATAACTCTGCACTATTGCGACCTGCAAATGCCACTTCCAGCTTAGCTGTGCAGAAGAAGAACGACAAGAAGAAGAAATATCTCGAAATATGTCCGTCAGGCCCCTTCCCTTGAGATAAATCTGCAAATATCTCGGAAACGAAGCGAGCTATGGCAAAATGTTAAGCGACCTTATTTGTAGAGAATTAAGTTTCCTACTTTTTATGTTCTATGATATTTTTTGATCAGATGCGTAGTTCTCGAGATATATCAAGATATTTAAAAGTTCCGAATCTGCGCCAACATAATAGAGATACAGAAACACCGTGGCCCCTTTCTTTGAGATAACTCTGCACTATTGCGAGCTGCAAATGCCACTTCCAGCTTAGCTGTGCAGAAGAAGAACAACAAGAAGAAGAAATATCTCGAAATATGTCCGTCAGGCCCCTTCCCTTGAGATAAATCTGCAAATATCTCGGAAACGAAGCGAGTTATGGCAAAATGTTAAGAGACCTTATTTGTAGAGAATTAAGTTTCCTACTCTTCATGTTCTATGATATTTTTTGATCAGATGCGTAGTTCTCGAGATATATCAAGATATTTAAAAGTTCCGAAGCCGCACCAACATAATAGAGATACAGAAACACCGTGGCCCCTTTCTTTGAGATAACTATGCACTATTGCGAGCTGCAAATGCCACTTCCAGCTGAGCTGTGCAGAAGAAGAACAACAAGAAGAAGAAATATCTCGAAATATGTCCGTCAGGCCCCTTCCCTCGAGATAAATCTGCAAATATCTCGGAAACGAAGCGAGCTATGGCAAAATGTTAAGAGACCTTTTTTGTAGAGAATTAAGTTTCCTAGTTTTTATGTTCTATGATATTTTTTAATCAGATGCGTAGATCTCGAGATATATCAAGATATGTAAAAGTTCCGAAGCCGCACCAACATAATAGAGATACAGAAACACCGTGGCCCCTTTCTTTGAGATAACTCTGCACTATTGCGAGCT
This sequence comes from Osmia lignaria lignaria, assembly GCF_051020975.1. Taxonomy (NCBI): domain Eukaryota; kingdom Metazoa; phylum Arthropoda; class Insecta; order Hymenoptera; family Megachilidae; genus Osmia; species Osmia lignaria. The sequence goes on along the minus strand of NW_027478162.1, from coordinate 1,867,811 downwards.
GCAAATGCCACTTCCAGCTGAGCTGTGCAGAAGAAGAACAACAAGAAGAAGAAATATCTCGAAATATGTCCGTCAGGCCCCTTCCCTCGAGATAAATCTGCAAATATCTCGGAAACGAAGCGAGCTATGGCAAAATGTTAAGAGACCTTTTTTGTAGAGAATTAAGTTTCCTAGTTTTTATGTTCTATGATATTTTTTAATCAGATGCGTAGATCTCGAGATATATCGAGATATTTAAAAGTTCCGAAGGCGCACCAACATAATAGAGATACAGAAACACCGTGGCCCCTTTCTTTGAGATAACTCTGCACTATTGCGACCTGCAAATGCCACTTCCAGCGTAGCTGTGCAGAAGAAGAACGACAAGAAGAAGAAATATCTCGAAATATGTCCGTCAGGCCCCTTCCCTTGAGATAAATCTGCAAATATCTCGGAAACGAAGCGAGCTATGGCAAAATGTTAAGAGACCTTTTTTGTAGAGAATTATGTTTCCTACAATTTACGTTCTATGATATTTTTTGATCAGAAGCGTAGTTTTCGAGATATATCGGGATATTTAAAAGATCCGAAGCCGCACCAACATAATAGAGATACAGAATCGCCGTGGCCCCTTTCTTTGAGATAACTCTGCACTATTGCGAGCTGCAAATGCCACTTCCAGCTTAGCTGTGCAGAAGAAGAACAACAAGAAGAAGAAATATCTCGAAATATGTCCGTCAGGCCCCTTCCCTTGAGATAAATCTGCAAATATCTCGGAAACGAAGCGAGCTATGGCAAAATGTTAAGAGACCTTTTTTGTAGAGAATTAAGTTTCCTACTTTTTATGTTCTATGATGTTTTTTGATCAGATGCGTAGTTCTCGAGATATATCAAGATATTTAAAAGTTCCGAAGCCGCACCAACATAATAGAGATACAGAAACACCGTGGCCCCTTTCTTTGAGATAACTCTGCACTATTGCGAGCTGCAAATGCCACTTCCAGCTTAGCTGTGCAGAGGAAGAACAACAAGAAGAAGAAATATCTCGAAATATGTCCGTCAGGCCCGTTCCTTTGAGCTGAATCTGCAAATATCTCGGAAACGAAGCGAGCTATGGCAAAATGCTAAGAGACGTTTATTGTAGAGAATTATGTTTCCTACAATTTATGATCTATGATATTTTTTGATCAGAAGCGTAGTTTTCGAGATATATCGAGATATTTAAAAGTTCCGAAGGCGCACCAACATAATAGAGATACAGAAACACCGTGGCCCCTTTCTTTGAGATAACTCTGCACTATTGCGACCTGCAAATGCCACTTCCAGCTTAGCTGTGCAGAAGAAGAACGACAAGAAGAAGAAATATCTCGAAATATGTCCGTCAGGCCCCTTCCCTTGAGATAAATCTGCAAATATCTCGGAAACGAAGCGAGCTATGGCAAAATGTTAAGCGACCTTATTTGTAGAGAATTAAGTTTCCTACTTTTTATGTTCTATGATATTTTTTGATCAGATGCGTAGTTCTCGAGATATATCAAGATATTTAAAAGTTCCGAATCTGCGCCAACATAATAGAGATACAGAAACACCGTGGCCCCTTTCTTTGAGATAACTCTGCACTATTGCGAGCTGCAAATGCCACTTCCAGCTTAGCTGTGCAGAAGAAGAACAACAAGAAGAAGAAATATCTCGAAATATGTCCGTCAGGCCCCTTCCCTTGAGATAAATCTGCAAATATCTCGGAAACGAAGCGAGCTATGGCAAAATGTTAAGAGACCTTTTTTGTAGAGAATTATGTTTCCTACAACTTACGTTCTATGATATTTTTTGATCAGAAGCGTAGTTTTCGAGATATATCGGGATATTTAAAAGATCCGAAGCCGCACCAACATAATAGAGATACAGAATCGCCGTGGCCCCTTTCTTTGAGATAACTCTGCACTATTGCGAGCTGCAAATGCCACTTCCAGCTTAGCTGTGCAGAAGAAGAACAACAAGAAGAAGAAATATCTCGAAATATGTCCGTCAGGCCCCTTCCCTTGAGATAAATCTGCAAATATCTCGGAAACGAAGCGAGTTATGGCAAAATGTTAAGAGACCTTATTTGTAGAGAATTAAGTTTCCTACTCTTCATGTTCTATGATATTTTTTGATCAGATGCGTAGTTCTCGAGATATATCAAGATATTTAAAAGTTCCGAAGCCGCACCAACATAATAGAGATACAGAAACACCGTGGCCCCTTTCTTTGAGATAACTATGCACTATTGCGAGCTGCAAATGCCACTTCCAGCTGAGCTGTGCAGAAGAAGAACAACAAGAAGAAGAAATATCTCGAAATATGTCCGTCAGGCCCCTTCCCTCGAGATAAATCTGCAAATATCTCGGAAACGAAGCGAGCTATGGCAAAATGTTAAGAGACCTTTTTTGTAGAGAATTAAGTTTCCTAGTTTTTATGTTCTATGATATTTTTTAATCAGATGCGTAGATCTCGAGATATATCAAGATATGTAAAAGTTCCGAAGCCGCACCAACATAATAGAGATACAGAAACACCGTGGCCCCTTTCTTTGAGATAACTCTGCACTATTGCGAGCTGCAAATGCCACTTCCAGCTGAGCTGTGCAGAAGAAGAACAACAAGAAGAAGAAATATCTCGAAATATGTCCGTCAGGCCCCTTCCCTCGAGATAAATCTGCAAATATCTCGGAAACGAAGCGAGCTATGGCAAAATGTTAAGAGACCTTTTTTGTAGAGAATTAAGTTTCCTACTTTTTATGTTCTATGATGTTTTTTGATCAGATGCGTAGTTCTCGAGATATATCAAGATATTTAAAAGTTCCGAAGCCGCACCAACATAATAGAGATACAGAAACACCGTGGCCCCTTTCTTTGAGATAACTCTGCACTATTGCGAGCTGCAAATGCCACTTCCAGCTTAGCTGTGCAGAGGAAGAACAACAAGAAGAAGAAATATCTCGAAATATGTCCGTCAGGCCCGTTCCTTTGAGCTGAATCTGCAAATATCTCGGAAACGAAGCGAGCTATGGCAAAATGCTAAGAGACGTTTATTGTAGAGAATTATGTTTCCTACAATTTATGATCTATGATATTTTTTGATCAGAAGCGTAGTTTTCGAGATATATCGAGATATTTAAAAGTTCCGAAGGCGCACCAACATAATAGAGATACAGAAACACCGTGGCCCCTTTCTTTGAGATAACTCTGCACTATTGCGACCTGCAAATGCCACTTCCAGCTTAGCTGTGCAGAAGAAGAACGACAAGAAGAAGAAATATCTCGAAATATGTCCGTCAGGCCCCTTCCCTTGAGATAAATCTGCAAATATCTCGGAAACGAAGCGAGCTATGGCAAAATGTTAAGCGACCTTATTTGTAGAGAATTAAGTTTCCTACTTTTTATGTTCTATGATATTTTTTGATCAGATGCGTAGTTCTCGAGATATATCAAGATATTTAAAAGTTCCGAATCTGCGCCAACATAATAGAGATACAGAAACACCGTGGCCCCTTTCTTTGAGATAACTCTGCACTATTGCGAGCTGCAAATGCCACTTCCAGCTTAGCTGTGCAGAAGAAGAACAACAAGAAGAAGAAATATCTCGAAATATGTCCGTCAGGCCCCTTCCCTTGAGATAAATCTGCAAATATCTCGGAAACGAAGCGAGTTATGGCAAAATGTTAAGAGACCTTATTTGTAGAGAATTAAGTTTCCTACTCTTCATGTTCTATGATATTTTTTGATCAGATGCGTAGTTCTCGAGATATATCAAGATATTTAAAAGTTCCGAAGCCGCACCAACATAATAGAGATACAGAAACACCGTGGCCCCTTTCTTTGAGATAACTATGCACTATTGCGAGCTGCAAATGCCACTTCCAGCTGAGCTGTGCAGAAGAAGAACAACAAGAAGAAGAAATATCTCGAAATATGTCCGTCAGGCCCCTTCCCTCGAGATAAATCTGCAAATATCTCGGAAACGAAGCGAGCTATGGCAAAATGTTAAGAGACCTTTTTTGTAGAGAATTAAGTTTCCTAGTTTTTATGTTCTATGATATTTTTTAATCAGATGCGTAGATCTCGAGATATATCAAGATATGTAAAAGTTCCGAAGCCGCACCAACATAATAGAGATACAGAAACACCGTGGCCCCTTTCTTTGAGATAACTCTGCACTATTGCGAGCTGCAAATGCCACTTCCAGCTGAGCTGTGCAGAAGAAGAACAACAAGAAGAAGAAATATCTCGAAATATGTCCGTCAGGCCCCTTCCCTCGAGATAAATCTGCAAATATCTCGGAAACGAAGCGAGCTATGGCAAAATGTTAAGAGACCTTTTTTGTAGAGAATTAAGTTTCCTAGTTTTTATGTTCTATGATATTTTTTAATCAGATGCGTAGATCTCGAGATATATCGAGATATTTAAAAGTTCCGAAGGCGCACCAACATAATAGAGATACAGAAACACCGTGGCCCCTTTCTTTGAGATAACTCTGCACTATTGCGACCTGCAAATGCCACTTCCAGCGTAGCTGTGCAGAAGAAGAACGACAAGAAGAAGAAATATCTCGAAATATGTCCGTCAGGCCCCTTCCCTTGAGATAAATCTGCAAATATCTCGGAAACGAAGCGAGCTATGGCAAAATGTTAAGAGACCTTTTTTGTAGAGAATTATGTTTCCTACAATTTACGTTCTATGATATTTTTTGATCAGAAGCGTAGTTTTCGAGATATATCGGGATATTTAAAAGATCCGAAGCCGCACCAACATAATAGAGATACAGAATCGCCGTGGCCCCTTTCTTTGAGATAACTCCGCACTATTGCGAGCTGCAAATGCCACTTCCAGCTTAGCTGTGCAGAAGAAGAACAACAAGAAGAAGAAATATCTCGAAATATGTCCGTCAGGCCCCTTCCCTTGAGATAAATCTGCAAATATCTCGGAAACGAAGCGAGCTATGGCAAAATGTTAAGAGACCTTTTTTGTAGAGAATTAAGTTTCCTACTTTTTATGTTCTATGATGTTTTTTGATCAGATGCGTAGTTCTCGAGATATATCAAGATATTTAAAAGTTCCGAAGCCGCACCAACATAATAGAGATACAGAAACACCGTGGCCCCTTTCTTTGAGATAACTCTGCACTATTGCGAGCTGCAAATGCCACTTCCAGCTTAGCTGTGCAGAGGAAGAACAACAAGAAGAAGAAATATCTCGAAATATGTCCGTCAGGCCCGTTCCTTTGAGCTGAATCTGCAAATATCTCGGAAACGAAGCGAGCTATGGCAAAATGCTAAGAGACGTTTATTGTAGAGAATTATGTTTCCTACAATTTATGATCTATGATATTTTTTGATCAGAAGCGTAGTTTTCGAGATATATCGAGATATTTAAAAGTTCCGAAGGCGCACCAACATAATAGAGATACAGAAACACCGCGGCCCCTTTCTTTGAGATAACTCTGCACTATTGCGACCTGCAAATGCCACTTCCAGCTTAGCTGTGCAGAAGAAGAACGACAAGAAGAAGAAATATCTCGAAATATGTCCGTCAGGCCCCTTCCCTTGAGATAAATCTGCAAATATCTCGGAAACGAAGCGAGCTATGGCAAAATGTTAAGCGACCTTATTTGTAGAGAATTAAGTTTCCTACTTTTTATGTTCTATGATATTTTTTGATCAGATGCGTAGTTCTCGAGATATATCAAGATATTTAAAAGTTCCGAATCTGCGCCAACATAATAGAGATACAGAAACACCGTGGCCCCTTTCTTTGAGATAACTCTGCACTATTGCGAGCTGCAAATGCCACTTCCAGCTTAGCTGTGCAGAAGAAGAACAACAAGAAGAAGAAATATCTCGAAATATGTCCGTCAGGCCCCTTCCCTTGAGATAAATCTGCAAATATCTCGGAAACGAAGCGAGCTATGGCAAAATGTTAAGAGACCTTTTTTGTAGAGAATTATGTTTCCTACAACTTACGTTCTATGATATTTTTTGATCAGAAGCGTAGTTTTCGAGATATATCGGGATATTTAAAAGATCCGAAGCCGCACCAACATAATAGAGATACAGAATCGCCGTGGCCCCTTTCTTTGAGATAACTCTGCACTATTGCGAGCTGCAAATGCCACTTCCAGCTTAGCTGTGCAGAAGAAGAACAACAAGAAGAAGAAATATCTCGAAATATGTCCGTCAGGCCCCTTCCCTTGAGATAAATCTGCAAATATCTCGGAAACGAAGCGAGTTATGGCAAAATGTTAAGAGACCTTATTTGTAGAGAATTAAGTTTCCTACTCTTCATGTTCTATGATATTTTTTGATCAGATGCGTAGTTCTCGAGATATATCAAGATATTTAAAAGTTCCGAAGCCGCACCAACATAATAGAGATACAGAAACACCGTGGCCCCTTTCTTTGAGATAACTATGCACTATTGCGAGCTGCAAATGCCACTTCCAGCTGAGCTGTGCAGAAGAAGAACAACAAGAAGAAGAAATATCTCGAAATATGTCCGTCAGGCCCCTTCCCTCGAGATAAATCTGCAAATATCTCGGAAACGAAGCGAGCTATGGCAAAATGTTAAGAGACCTTTTTTGTAGAGAATTAAGTTTCCTAGTTTTTATGTTCTATGATATTTTTTAATCAGATGCGTAGATCTCGAGATATATCAAGATATGTAAAAGTTCCGAAGCCGCACCAACATAATAGAGATACAGAAACACCGTGGCCCCTTTCTTTGAGATAACTCTGCACTATTGCGAGCTGCAAATGCCACTTCCAGCTGAGCTGTGCAGAAGAAGAACAACAAGAAGAAGAAATATCTCGAAATATGTCCGTCAGGCCCCTTCCCTCGAGATAAATCTGCAAATATCTCGGAAACGAAGCGAGCTATGGCAAAATGTTAAGAGACCTTTTTTGTAGAGAATTAAGTTTCCTAGTTTTTATGTTCTATGATATTTTTTAATCAGATGCGTAGATCTCGAGATATATCGAGATATTTAAAAGTTCCGAAGGCGCACCAACATAATAGAGATACAGAAACACCGTGGCCCCTTTCTTTGAGATAACTCTGCACTATTGCGACCTGCAAATGCCACTTCCAGCGTAGCTGTGCAGAAGAAGAACGACAAGAAGAAGAAATATCTCGAAATATGTCCGTCAGGCCCCTTCCCTTGAGATAAATCTGCAAATATCTCGGAAACGAAGCGAGCTATGGCAAAATGTTAAGCGACCTTATTTGTAGAGAATTAAGTTTCCTACTTTTTTCGTTCTATGATATTTTTTGATCAGATGCGTAGTTCTCGAGATATATCAAGATATTTAAAAGTGCCGAAGCTGCGCCAACATAATAGAGATACAGAAACACCGTGGCCCCTTTCTTTGAGATAACTCTGCACTATTGCGAGCTGCAAATGCCACTTCCAGCTTAGCTGTGCAGAAGAAGAACAACAAGAAGAAGAAATATCTCGAAATATGTCCGTTAGGCCCCTTCCCTTGAGATAAATCTGCAAATATCTCGGAAACGAAGCGAGCTATGGCAAAATGTTAAGAGACCTTTTTTGTAGAGAATTATTTTTCCTACAATTTACGTTCTATGATACTTTTTGATCAGAAGCGTAGTTTTCGAGATATATCGAGATATTTAAAAGTTCCGAAGCCGCACCAACATAATAGAGATACAGAAATACCGTGGCCCCTTTCTTTGAGATAACTCTGCACTATTGCGAGCTGCAAATGCCACTTCCAGCTTAGCTGTGCAGAAGAAGAACAACAAGAAGAAGAAATATCTCGAAATATGTCCGTCAGGCCCCTTCCCTTGAGATAAATCTGCAAATATCTCGGAAACGAAGCGAGCTATGGCAAAATGATAACAGACCTTTTTTGTAGAGAATTATGTTTCCTACAATTTACGTTCTCTGATATTTTTTGATCAGAAGCGTAGTTTTCGAGATATATCGAGATATTTAAAAGTTCCGAAGCCGCACCAACATAATAGAGATACAGAAACACCGTGGCCCCTTTCTTTGAGATAACTCTGCACTATTGCGACCTGCAAATGCCACATCCAGCTTCGCTGTGCAGAAGAAGAACAACAAGAAGAAGAAATATCTCGAAATATGTCCGTCAGGCCCCTTCCCTTGAGATAAATCAGCCAATATCTCGGAAACGAAGCGAGCTATGGCAAAATGTTAAGAGACCTTTTTTGTAGAGAATTATGTTTCCTACAATTTACGTTCTCTAATATTTTTTGATCAGGAGTGTAGTTTTCGAGATATATCGAGATATTTAAAAGTTCCGAAGCCGCACCAACATAATAGAGATACAGAAACACCGCGGCCTCTTTCTTTGAGATAACTCTGCACTATTGCGAGCTGCAAATGCCACTTCCAGCTTAGCTGTGCAGAAGAAGAACAACAAGAAGAAGAAATATCTCGAAATATGTCCGTCAGGCCCCTTCCCTTGAGATAAATCTGCAAATATCTCGGAAACGAAGCGAGCTATGGCAAAATGATAACAGACCTTTTTTGTAGAGAATTATGTTTCCTACAATTTACGTTCTCTGATATTTTTTGATCAGAAGCGTAGTTTTCGAGATATATCGAGATATTTAAAAGTTCCGAAGCCGCACCAACATAATAGAGATACAGAAACACCGTGGCCCCTTTCTTTGAGATAACTCTGCACTATTGCGACCTGCAAATGCCACATCCAGCTTCGCTGTGCAGAAGAAGAACAACAAGAAGAAGAAATATCTCGAAATATGTCCGTCAGGCCCCTTCCCTTGAGATAAATCAGCAAATATCTCGGAAACGAAGCGAGCTATGGCCAAATGTTAAGAGACCTTTTTTGTAGAGAATTATGTTTCCTACAATTTACGTTCACTAATATTTTTTGATCAGAAGCGTAGTTTTCGAGATATATCGAGATATTTAAAAGTTCCGAAGCCGCACCAACATAATAGAGATACAGAAACACCGTGGCCTCTTTCTTTGAGATAACTCTGCACTATTGCGAGCTGCAAATGTCACTTCCAGCTTAGCTGTGCAGAAGAAGAACAACAAGAAGAAGAAATATCTCGAAATATGTCCGTTAGGCCCCTTCCCTTGAGATAAATCTGCAAATATCTCGGAAACGAAGCGAGCTATGGCAAAATGTTAAGAGACCTTTTTTGTAGAGAATTAAGTTTCCTACTTTTTATCTTCTATGATATTTTTTGATCAGATGCGTAGTTCTCGAGATATATCAAGATATTTAATAGTTCCGAAGCTGCACCAACATAATAGAGGTACAGAAACACCGTGGCCTCTTTCTTTGAGATAACTCTGCACTATTGCGAGCTGCAAATGTCACTTCCAGCTTAGCTGTGCAGAAGAAGAACAACAAGAAGAAGAAATATCTCGAAATATGTCCGTTGGGCCCCTTCCCTTGAGATAAATCTGCAAATATCTCGGAAACGAAGCGAGCTATGGCAAAATGTTAAGAGACCTTTTTTGTAGAGAATTAAGTTTCCTACTTTTTATGTTCTATGATATTTTTTGATCAGATGCGAAGTTCTCGAGATATATCATGATATTTAAAAGTTCCGAAGCCGCACCAACATGATAGAGATACAGAAACACCGTGGCCCCTTTCTTTGAGATAACTCTGCACTATTGCGAGCTGGAAATGCCACTTCCAGTTTAGCTGTGCAGAAGAAGAACAACAAGAAGAAGAAATATCTCGAAATATGTCCGTCAGGCCCCTTCCCTCGAGATAAATCTGCAAATATCTCGGAAACGAAGCGAGCTATGGCAAAATGTTAAGAGACCTTTTTTGTAGAGAATTAAGTTTCCTACTTTTTATGTTCTATGATATTTTTTTGTCAGATGCGTAGTTCTCGAGATATATCAAGATATTTAAAAGTTCCGAAGCCGCACCAACATAATAGAGATACAGAAACACCGTGGCCCCTTTCTTTCAGATAACTCTGCACTATTGCGAGCTGGAAATGCCACTTCCAGTTTAGCTGTGCAGAAGAAGAACAACAAGAAGAAGAAATATCTCGAAATATGTCCGTCAGGCCCCTTCCCTTGAGATAAATCTGCAAATATCTCGGAAACGAAGCGAGCTATGGCAAAATGTTAAGAGACATTTTTTGTAGAGAATCAAGTTTCCTACTTTTTATGTTCTATGATATTTTTTAATCAGATGCGTAGTTCTCGGGATATATCAAGATATTTAAAAGTTCCGAAGCCGCACCAACATAATAGAGATACAGAAACACCGTGGCCCCTTTCTTTGAGATAACTCTGCACTATTGCGAGCTGGAAATGCCACTTCCAGTTTAGCTGTGCAGAAGAAGAACAACAAGAAGAAGAAATATCTCGAAATATGTCCGTCAGGCCCCTTCCCTTGAGATATATCTGCAAATATCTCGGAAACGAAGCGAGCAATGGCAAAATGGTAAGAAACCTTTTTTGTAGAGAATTATGTTTCCTACAAGTTATGTTCTATGATATTTTTTGATCAGAAGCGTAGTTTTCGAGACATATCGAGATATTTGAAAGTTCCGAAGCCGCACCAACATAATAGAGATACAGAAACACCATGGCCCCTTTCGTTGAGATAACTCTGCACTATTGCGACCTGCAAATGCCACTTCCAGCTTAGCTGTGCAGAAGAAGAACAACAAGAAGAAGAAACATCTCGAAATATGTCCGTCAGGCCCCTTCCCTTGAGATAAATCTGCAAATATCTCGGAAACGATGCCAGCTGTGGGAAAATGTTAAGAGACCTTTTTTGTAGAGAATTAAGTTTCCTACTTTTTATGTTCTATGATATTTTTTGATCAGATGCGTAGTTCTCGAGATATATCAAGATATTTAAAAGTTCCGAAGCCGCACCAACATAATAGAGATACAGAAACACCGTGGCCTCTTTCTTTGAGATAACTCTGCACTATTGCGCGCTGCAAATGCCACTTCCAGCTTAGCTCTGCAGAAGAAGAACAACAAGAAGAAGAAATATCTCGAAATATGTCCGTCAGGCCCCTTCCCTTGAGATAAATCTGCAAATATCTCGGAAACGAAGCGAGCTATGGCAAAATGTTAAGAGACTTTATTTGTAGAGAATTAAGTTTCCTACTTTTTATGCTCTATGATATTTTTTGATCAGATGCGTAGTTCTCGAGATATATCAAGATATTTAAAAGTTCCGAAGCCGCATCAACATAATAGAGATACAGAAACACCGTGGCCCCTTTCTTTGAGATAACTCTGCACTATTGCGAGCTGGAAATGCCACTTCCAGATTAGCTGTGCAGAAGAAGAACAACAAGAAGAAGAAATATCTCGAAATATGTCCGTCAGGCCCCTTCCCTTGAGATATATCTGCAAATATCTCGGAAACGAAGCGAGCTATGGCAAAATGTTAAGAGACCTTTTTTGTAGAGAATTAAGTTTTCTACTTTTTATGTTCTATGATATTTTTTGATCAGAAGCGTAGTTTTCGAGATATATCGAGATATTTAAAAGTTCCGAAGCCGCACCAACATAATAGAGATACAGAAACACCGTGGCCCCTTTCTTTGAGATAACTCTGCACTAGTGCGAGCCGCAAATGCCACTTCCAGCTTAGCTGTGCAGAAGAAGAACAACAAGAAGAAGAAATATCTCGAAATATGTCCGTCAGGCCCCTTCCCTTGAGATACATCTGCAAATATCTCGGAAACGAAGCGAGCTATGGCAAAATGTTAAGAGACTTTATTTGTAGAGAATTAAGTTTCGTACTTTTTATGTTCTATGATATTTTTTGATCAGATGCGTAGTTCTCGAGATATATCAAGATATTTAAAAGTTCCGAAGCCGCACCAACATAATAGAGATACAGAAACACCGTGGCCCCTTTCTTTGAGATAACTCTGCACTAGTGCGAGCGGCAAATGCCACTTCCAGCTTAGCTGTGCAGAAGAAGAACAACAAGAAGAAGAAATATCTCGAAATATGTCCGTCAGGCCCCTTCCCCCGAGATAAATCTGCAAATATCTCGGAAACGAAGCGAGCTATGGCAAAATGTTAAGAGACGTTTTTTGTAGAGAATTAAGTTTCCTACTTTTTATGTTGTATGATATTTTTTTATCAGATGCGTAGTTCTCGAGATATATCAAGATATTTAAAAGTTCCGAAGCCGCGCCAACATAATAGAGATACAGAAACACCGTGGCCCCTTTCTTTGAGATAACTCTGCACTATTGCGAGCTGGAAATGCCACTTCCAGTTTAGCTGTGCAGAAGAAGAACAACAAGAAGAAGAAATATCTCGCAATATGTCCGTCAGGCCCCTTCCCTTGAGATATATCTGCAAATATCTCGGAAACGAAGTGAGCTATGGCAAAATGGTAAGAGACCTTTTTTGTAGAGAATTATGTTTCCTACAAGTTATGTTCCATGATATTTTTTGATCGGAAGCGTAGTTTTCGAGATATATCGAGATATTTGAAAGTTCCGAAGCCGCACCAACATAATAGAGATACAGAAACACCGTGGCCCCTTTCTTTGAGATAACTCTGCACTATTGCGAGCTGGAAATGCCACTTCCAGTTTAGCTGTGCAGAAGAAGAACAACAAGAAGAAGAAATATCTCGAAATATGTCCGTCAGGCCCCTTCCCTTGAGATAAATCTGCAAATATCTCGGAAACGAAGCGAGTTATGGCAAAATGTTAAGAGACCTTATTTGTAGAGAATTAAGTTTCCTACTCTTCATGTTCTATGATATTTTTTGATCAGATGCGTAGTTCTCGAGATATATCAAGATATTTAAAAGTTCCGAAGCCGCACCAACATAATAGAGATACAGAAACACCGTGGCCCCTTTCTTTGAGATAACTATGCACTATTGCGAGCTGCAAATGCCACTTCCAGCTGAGCTGTGCAGAAGAAGAACAACAAGAAGAAGAAATATCTCGAAATATGTCCGTCAGGCCCCTTCCCTCGAGATAAATCTGCAAATATCTCGGAAACGAAGCGAGCTATGGCAAAATGTTAAGAGACCTTTTTTGTAGAGAATTAAGTTTCCTAGTTTTTATGTTCTATGATATTTTTTAATCAGATGCGTAGATCTCGAGATATATCAAGATATGTAAAAGTTCCGAAGCCGCACCAACATAATAGAGATACAGAAACACCGTGGCCCCTTTCTTTGAGATAACTCTGCACTATTGCGAGCTGCAAATGCCACTTCCAGCTGAGCTGTGCAGAAGAAGAACAACAAGAAGAAGAAATATCTCGAAATATGTCCGTCAGGCCCCTTCCCTCGAGATAAATCTGCAAATATTTCGGAAACGAAGCGAGCTATGGCAAAATGTTAAGAGACCTTTTTTGTAGAGAATTAAGTTTCCTAGTTTTTATGTTCTATGATATTTTTTAATCAGATGCGTAGATCTCGAGATATATCGAGATATTTAAAAGTTCCGAAGGCGCACCAACATAATAGAGATACAGAAACACCGTGGCCCCTTTCTTTGAGATAACTCTGCACTATTGCGACCTGCAAATGCCACTTCCAGCGTAGCTGTGCAGAAGAAGAACGACAAGAAGAAGAAATATCTCGAAATATGTCCGTCAGGCCCCTTCCCTTGAGATAAATCTGCAAATATCTCGGAAACGAAGCGAGCTATGGCAAAATGTTAAGCGACCTTATTTGTAGAGAATTAAGTTTCCTACTTTTTTCGTTCTATGATATTTTTTGATCAGATGCGTAGTTCTCGAGATATATCAAGATATTCAAAGTGCCGAAGCTGCGCCAACATAATAGAGATACAGAAACACCGTGGCCCCTTTCTTTGAGATAACTCTGCACTATTGCGAGCTGCAAATGCCACTTCCAGCTTAGCTGTGCAGAAGAAGAACAACAAGAAGAAGAAATATCTCGAAATATGTCCGTTAGGCCCCTTCCCTTGAGATAAATCTGCAAATATCTCGGAAACGAAGCGAGCTATGGCAAAATGTTAAGAGACCTTTTTTGTAGAGAATTATTTTTCCTACAATTTACGTTCTATGATACTTTTTGATCAGAAGCGTAGTTTTCGAGATATATCGAGATATTTAAAAGTTCCGAAGCCGCACCAACATAATAGAGATACAGAAATACCGTGGCCCCTTTCTTTGAGATAACTCTGCACTATTGCGAGCTGCAAATGCCACTTCCAGCTTAGCTGTGCAGAAGAAGAACAACAAGAAGAAGAAATATCTCGAAATATGTCCGTCAGGCCCCTTCCCTTGAGATAAATCTGCAAATATCTCGGAAACGAAGCGAGCTATGGCAAAATGATAACAGACCTTTTTTGTAGAGAATTATGTTTCCTACAATTTACGTTCTCTGATATTTTTTGATCAGAAGCGTAGTTTTCGAGATATATCGAGATATTTAAAAGTTCCGAAGCCGCACCAACATAATAGAGATACAGAAACACCGTGGCCCCTTTCTTTGAGATAACTCTGCACTATTGCGACCTGCAAATGCCACATCCAGCTTCGCTGTGCAGAAGAAGAACAACAAGAAGAAGAAATATCTCGAAATATGTCCGTCAGGCCCCTTCCCTTGAGATAAATCAGCCAATATCTCGGAAACGAAGCGAGCTATGGCAAAATGTTAAGAGACCTTTTTTGTAGAGAATTATGTTTCCTACAATTTACGTTCTCTAATATTTTTTGATCAGGAGTGTAGTTTTCGAGATATATCGAGATATTTAAAAGTTCCGAAGCCGCACCAACATAATAGAGATACAGAAACACCGCGGCCTCTTTCTTTGAGATAACTCTGCACTATTGCGAGCTGCAAATGCCACTTCCAGCTTAGCTGTGCAGAAGAAGAACAACAAGAAGAAGAAATATCTCGAAATATGTCCGTCAGGCCCCTTCCCTTGAGATAAATCTGCAAATATCTCGGAAACGAAGCGAGCTATGGCAAAATGATAACAGACCTTTTTTGTAGAGAATTATGTTTCCTACAATTTACGTTCTCTGATATTTTTTGATCAGAAGCGTAGTTTTCGAGATATATCGAGATATTTAAAAGTTCCGAAGCCGCACCAACATAATAGAGATACAGAAACACCGTGGCCCCTTTCTTTGAGATAACTCTGCACTATTGCGACCTGCAAATGCCACATCCAGCTTCGCTGTGCAGAAGAAGAACAACAAGAAGAAGAAATATCTCGAAATATGTCCGTCAGGCCCCTTCCCTTGAGATAAATCAGCAAATATCTCGGAAACGAAGCGAGCTATGGCCAAATGTTAAGAGACCTTTTTTGTAGAGAATTATGTTTCCTACAATTTACGTTCACTAATATTTTTTGATCAGAAGCGTAGTTTTCGAGATATATCGAGATATTTAAAAGTTCCGAAGCCGCACCAACATAATAGAGATACAGAAACACCGTGGCCTCTTTCTTTGAGATAACTCTGCACTATTGCGAGCTGCAAATGTCACTTCCAGCTTAGCTGTGCAGAAGAAGAACAACAAGAAGAAGAAATATCTCGAAATATGTCCGTTAGGCCCCTTCCCTTGAGATAAATCTGCAAATATCTCGGAAACGAAGCGAGCTATGGCAAAATGTTAAGAGACCTTTTTTGTAGAGAATTATGTTTCCTACAATTTATGTTCTATGATATTTTTTGATCAGAAGCGTAGTTTTCGAGATATATCGAGATATTTAAAAGTTCCGAAGCCGCACCAACATAATAGAGATACAGAAACACCGTGGCCCCTTTCTTTGAGATAACTCTGCACTATTGCGACCTGCAAATGCCACTTCCAGCTTAGCTGTGCAGAAGAAGAACAACAAGAAGAAGAAATATCTCGAAATATGTCCGTTAGGCCCCTTCCCTTGAGATAAATCTGCAAATATCTCGGAAACGAAGCGAGCTATGGCAAAATGTTAAGAGACCTTTTTTGTAGAGAATTAAGTTTCCTACTTTTTATCTTCTATGATATTTTTTGATCAGATGCGTAGTTCTCGAGATATATCAAGATATTTAATAG
Source organism: Osmia lignaria lignaria (assembly GCF_051020975.1). NCBI lineage: Eukaryota > Metazoa > Arthropoda > Insecta > Hymenoptera > Megachilidae > Osmia > Osmia lignaria. The sequence goes on along the minus strand of NW_027478162.1, from coordinate 1,851,793 downwards.
TTCCGAAGCTGCACCAACATAATAGAGGTACAGAAACACCGTGGCCTCTTTCTTTGAGATAACTCTGCACTATTGCGAGCTGCAAATGTCACTTCCAGCTTAGCTGTGCAGAAGAAGAACAACAAGAAGAAGAAATATCTCGAAATATGTCCGTTGGGCCCCTTCCCTTGAGATAAATCTGCAAATATCTCGGAAACGAAGCGAGCTATGGCAAAATGTTAAGAGACCTTTTTTGTAGAGAATTAAGTTTCCTACTTTTTATGTTCTATGATATTTTTTGATCAGATGCGAAGTTCTCGAGATATATCATGATATTTAAAAGTTCCGAAGCCGCACCAACATGATAGAGATACAGAAACACCGTGGCCCCTTTCTTTGAGATAACTCTGCACTATTGCGAGCTGGAAATGCCACTTCCAGTTTAGCTGTGCAGAAGAAGAACAACAAGAAGAAGAAATATCTCGAAATATGTCCGTCAGGCCCCTTCCCTCGAGATAAATCTGCAAATATCTCGGAAACGAAGCGAGCTATGGCAAAATGTTAAGAGACCTTTTTTGTAGAGAATTAAGTTTCCTACTTTTTATGTTCTATGATATTTTTTTGTCAGATGCGTAGTTCTCGAGATATATCAAGATATTTAAAAGTTCCGAAGCCGCACCAACATAATAGAGATACAGAAACACCGTGGCCCCTTTCTTTCAGATAACTCTGCACTATTGCGAGCTGGAAATGCCACTTCCAGTTTAGCTGTGCAGAAGAAGAACAACAAGAAGAAGAAATATCTCGAAATATGTCCGTCAGGCCCCTTCCCTTGAGATAAATCTGCAACTATCTCGGAAACGAAGCGAGCTATGGCAAAATGTTAAGAGACATTTTTTGTAGAGAATCAAGTTTCCTACTTTTTATGTTCTATGATATTTTTTAATCAGATGCGTAGTTCTCGGGATATATCAAGATATTTAAAAGTTCCGAAGCCGCACCAACATAATAGAGATACAGAAACACCGTGGCCCCTTTCTTTGAGATAACTCTGCACTATTGCGAGCTGGAAATGCCACTTCCAGTTTAGCTGTGCAGAAGAAGAACAACAAGAAGAAGAAATATCTCGAAATATGTCCGTCAGGCCCCTTCCCTTGAGATATATCTGCAAATATCTCGGAAACGAAGCGAGCAATGGCAAAATGGTAAGAAACCTTTTTTGTAGAGAATTATGTTTCCTACAAGTTATGTTCTATGATATTTTTTGATCAGAAGCGTAGTTTTCGAGACATATCGAGATATTTGAAAGTTCCGAAGCCGCACCAACATAATAGAGATACAGAAACACCATGGCCCCTTTCGTTGAGATAACTCTGCACTATTGCGACCTGCAAATGCCACTTCCAGCTTAGCTGTGCAGAAGAAGAACAACAAGAAGAAGAAACATCTCGAAATATGTCCGTCAGGCCCCTTCCCTTGAGATAAATCTGCAAATATCTCGGAAACGATGCCAGCTGTGGGAAAATGTTAAGAGACCTTTTTTGTAGAGAATTAAGTTTCCTACTTTTTATGTTCTATGATATTTTTTGATCAGATGCGTAGTTCTCGAGATATATCAAGATATTTAAAAGTTCCGAAGCCGCACCAACATAATAGAGATACAGAAACACCGTGGCCTCTTTCTTTGAGATAACTCTGCACTATTGCGCGCTGCAAATGCCACTTCCAGCTTAGCTCTGCAGAAGAAGAACAACAAGAAGAAGAAATATCTCGAAATATGTCCGTCAGGCCCCTTCCCTTGAGATAAATCTGCAAATATCTCGGAAACGAAGCGAGCTATGGCAAAATGTTAAGAGACTTTATTTGTAGAGAATTAAGTTTCCTACTTTTTATGCTCTATGATATTTTTTGATCAGATGCGTAGTTCTCGAGATATATCAAGATATTTAAAAGTTCCGAAGCCGCATCAACATAATAGAGATACAGAAACACCGTGGCCCCTTTCTTTGAGATAACTCTGCACTATTGCGAGCTGGAAATGCCACTTCCAGATTAGCTGTGCAGAAGAAGAACAACAAGAAGAAGAAATATCTCGAAATATGTCCGTCAGGCCCCTTCCCTTGAGATATATCTGCAAATATCTCGGAAACGAAGCGAGCTATGGCAAAATGTTAAGAGACCTTTTTTGTAGAGAATTAAGTTTTCTACTTTTTATGTTCTATGATATTTTTTGATCAGAAGCGTAGTTTTCGAGATATATCGAGATATTTAAAAGTTCCGAAGCCGCACCAACATAATAGAGATACAGAAACACCGTGGCCCCTTTCTTTGAGATAACTCTGCACTAGTGCGAGCCGCAAATGCCACTTCCAGCTTAGCTGTGCAGAAGAAGAACAACAAGAAGAAGAAATATCTCGAAATATGTCCGTCAGGCCCCTTCCCTTGAGATACATCTGCAAATATCTCGGAAACGAAGCGAGCTATGGCAAAATGTTAAGAGACTTTATTTGTAGAGAATTAAGTTTCGTACTTTTTATGTTCTATGATATTTTTTGATCAGATGCGTAGTTCTCGAGATATATCAAGATATTTAAAAGTTCCGAAGCCGCACCAACATAATAGAGATACAGAAACACCGTGGCCCCTTTCTTTGAGATAACTCTGCACTAGTGCGAGCGGCAAATGCCACTTCCAGCTTAGCTGTGCAGAAGAAGAACAACAAGAAGAAGAAATATCTCGAAATATGTCCGTCAGGCCCCTTCCCCCGAGATAAATCTGCAAATATCTCGGAAACGAAGCGAGCTATGGCAAAATGTTAAGAGACGTTTTTTGTAGAGAATTAAGTTTCCTACTTTTTATGTTGTATGATATTTTTTTATCAGATGCGTAGTTCTCGAGATATATCAAGATATTTAAAAGTTCCGAAGCCGCGCCAACATAATAGAGATACAGAAACACCGTGGCCCCTTTCTTTGAGATAACTCTGCACTATTGCGAGCTGGAAATGCCACTTCCAGTTTAGCTGTGCAGAAGAAGAACAACAAGAAGAAGAAATATCTCGCAATATGTCCGTCAGGCCCCTTCCCTTGAGATATATCTGCAAATATCTCGGAAACGAAGCGAGCTATGGCAAAATGTTAAGAGACCTTTTTTGTAGAGAATTAAGTTTTCTACTTTTTATGTTCTATGATATTTTTTGATCAGAAGCGTAGTTTTCGAGATATATCGAGATATTTAAAAGTTCCGAAGCCGCACCAACATAATAGAGATACAGAAACACCGTGGCCCCTTTCTTTGAGATAACTCTGCACTAGTGCGAGCCGCAAATGCCACTTCCAGCTTAGCTGTGCAGAAGAAGAACAACAAGAAGAAGAAATATCTCGAAATATGTCCGTCAGGCCCCTTCCCTTGAGATACATCTGCAAATATCTCGGAAACGAAGCGAGCTATGGCAAAATGTTAAGAGACTTTATTTGTAGAGAATTAAGTTTCGTACTTTTTATGTTCTATGATATTTTTTGATCAGATGCGTAGTTCTCGAGATATATCAAGATATTTAAAAGTTCCGAAGCCGCACCAACATAATAGAGATACAGAAACACCGTGGCCCCTTTCTTTGAGATAACTCTGCACTAGTGCGAGCGGCAAATGCCACTTCCAGCTTAGCTGTGCAGAAGAAGAACAACAAGAAGAAGAAATATCTCGAAATATGTCCGTCAGGCCCCTTCCCCCGAGATAAATCTGCAAATATCTCGGAAACGAAGCGAGCTATGGCAAAATGTTAAGAGACGTTTTTTGTAGAGAATTAAGTTTCCTACTTTTTATGTTGTATGATATTTTTTTATCAGATGCGTAGTTCTCGAGATATATCAAGATATTTAAAAGTTCCGAAGCCGCGCCAACATAATAGAGATACAGAAACACCGTGGCCCCTTTCTTTGAGATAACTCTGCACTATTGCGAGCTGGAAATGCCACTTCCAGTTTAGCTGTGCAGAAGAAGAACAACAAGAAGAAGAAATATCTCGCAATATGTCCGTCAGGCCCCTTCCCTTGAGATATATCTGCAAATATCTCGGAAACGAAGCGAGCTATGGCAAAATGTTAAGAGACCTTTTTTGTAGAGAATTAAGTTTTCTACTTTTTATGTTCTATGATATTTTTTGATCAGAAGCGTAGTTTTCGAGATATATCGAGATATTTAAAAGTTCCGAAGCCGCACCAACATAATAGAGATACAGAAACACCGTGGCCCCTTTCTTTGAGATAACTCTGCACTAGTGCGAGCCGCAAATGCCACTTCCAGCTTAGCTGTGCAGAAGAAGAACAACAAGAAGAAGAAATATCTCGAAATATGTCCGTCAGGCCCCTTCCCTTGAGATACATCTGCAAATATCTCGGAAACGAAGCGAGCTATGGCAAAATGTTAAGAGACTTTATTTGTAGAGAATTAAGTTTCGTACTTTTTATGTTCTATGATATTTTTTGATCAGATGCGTAGTTCTCGAGATATATCAAGATATTTAAAAGTTCCGAAGCCGCACCAACATAATAGAGATACAGAAACACCGTGGCCCCTTTCTTTGAGATAACTCTGCACTAGTGCGAGCGGCAAATGCCACTTCCAGCTTAGCTGTGCAGAAGAAGAACAACAAGAAGAAGAAATATCTCGAAATATGTCCGTCAGGCCCCTTCCCCCGAGATAAATCTGCAAATATCTCGGAAACGAAGCGAGCTATGGCAAAATGTTAAGAGACGTTTTTTGTAGAGAATTAAGTTTCCTACTTTTTATGTTGTATGATATTTTTTTATCAGATGCGTAGTTCTCGAGATATATCAAGATATTTAAAAGTTCCGAAGCCGCGCCAACATAATAGAGATACAGAAACACCGTGGCCCCTTTCTTTGAGATAACTCTGCACTATTGCGAGCTGGAAATGCCACTTCCAGTTTAGCTGTGCAGAAGAAGAACAACAAGAAGAAGAAATATCTCGCAATATGTCCGTCAGGCCCCTTCCCTTGAGATATATCTGCAAATATCTCGGAAACGAAGTGAGCTATGGCAAAATGGTAAGAGACCTTTTTTGTAGAGAATTATGTTTCCTACAAGTTATGTTCCATGATATTTTTTGATCGGAAGCGTAGTTTTCGAGATATATCGAGATATTTGAAAGTTCCGAAGCCGCACCAACATAATAGAGATACAGAAACACCGTGGCCCCTTTCTTTGAGATAACTCTGCACTATTGCGAGCTGGAAATGCCACTTCCAGTTTAGCTGTGCAGAAGAAGAACAACAAGAAGAAGAAATATCTCGAAATATGTCCGTCAGGCCCCTTCCCTTGAGATATATCTGCAAATATCTCGGAAACGAAACGAGCTATGGCAAAATCTTAAGAGACCTTTTTTGTAGAGAATTATGTTTCCTACAATTTATGTTCTATGATATTTTTTGATCAGAAGCGTAGTTTTCGAGATATATCGAGATATTTAAAAGTTCCGAAGCCGCACCAACATAATAGAGATACAGAAACACCGTGGCCCCTTTCTTTGAGATAACTCTGCACTAGTGCGAGCCGCAAATGCCACTTCCAGCTTAGCTGTGCAGAAGAAGAACAACAAGAAGAAGAAATATCTCGAAATATGTCCGTCAGGCCCCTTCCCTCGAGATAAATCTGCAAATATCTCGGAAACGAAGCGAGCTATGGCAAAATGTTAAGAGACCTTTTTTGTAGAGAATTAAGTTTCCTACTTTTTATGTTCTATGATATTTTTTGATCAGATGCGTAGTTCTCGAGATATATCAAGATATTTAAAAGTTCCGAAGCCGCACCAACATAATAGAGATACAGAAACACCGTGGCCCCTTTCTTTCAGATAACTCTGCACTATTGCGAGCTGGAAATGCCACTTCCAGTTTGGCTGTGCAGAAGAAGAACAACGCGAAGAAGAAATATCTCGAAATATGTCCGTCAGGCCCCTTCCCTTGAGATATATCTGCAAATATCTCGGAAACGAAGCGAGCTATGGCAAAATGTTAAGAGACCTTTTTTGTAGAGAATTAAGTTTTCTACTTTTTATGTTCTATGATATTTTTTGATCAGAAGCGTAGTTTTCGAGATATATCGAGATATTTAAAAGTTCCGAAGCCGCACCAACATAATAGAGATACAGAAACACCGTGGCCCCTTTCTTTGAGATAACTCTGCACTAGTGCGAGCCGCAAATGCCACTTCCAGCTTAGCTGTGCAGAAGAAGAACAACAAGAAGAAGAAATATCTCGAAATATGTCCGTCAGGCCCCTTCCCTTGAGATACATCTGCAAATATCTCGGAAACGAAGCGAGCTATGGCAAAATGTTAAGAGACTTTATTTGTAGAGAATTAAGTTTCCTACTTTTTATGTTCTATGATATTTTTTGATCAGATGCGTAGTTCTCGAGATATATCAAGATATTTAAAAGTTCCGAAGCCGCGCCAACATAATAGAGATACAGAAACACCGTGGCCCCTTTCTTTGAGATAACTCTGCACTATTGCGAGCTGGAAATGCCACTTCCAGTTTAGCTGTGCAGAAGAAGAACAACAAGAAGAAGAAATATCTCGCAATATGTCCGTCAGGCCCCTTCCCTTGAGATATATCTGCAAATATCTCGGAAACGAAGTGAGCTATGGCAAAATGGTAAGAGACCTTTTTTGTAGAGAATTATGTTTCCTACAAGTTATGTTCCATGATATTTTTTGATCGGAAGCGTAGTTTTCGAGATATATCGAGATATTTGAAAGTTCCGAAGCCGCACCAACATAATAGAGATACAGAAACACCGTGGCCCCTTTCTTTGAGATAACTCTGCACTATTGCGAGCTGGAAATGCCACTTCCAGTTTAGCTGTGCAGAAGAAGAACAACAAGAAGAAGAAATATCTCGAAATATGTCCGTCAGGCCCCTTCCCTTGAGATATATCTGCAAATATCTCGGAAACGAAACGAGCTATGGCAAAATCTTAAGAGACCTTTTTTGTAGAGAATTATGTTTCCTACAATTTATGTTCTATGATATTTTTTGATCAGAAGCGTAGTTTTCGAGATATATCGAGATATTTAAAAGTTCCGAAGCCGCACCAACATAATAGAGATACAGAAACACCGTGGCCCCTTTCTTTGAGATAACTCTGCACTAGTGCGAGCCGCAAATGCCACTTCCAGCTTAGCTGTGCAGAAGAAGAACAACAAGAAGAAGAAATATCTCGAAATATGTCCGTCAGGCCCCTTCCCTCGAGATAAATCTGCAAATATCTCGGAAACGAAGCGAGCTATGGCAAAATGTTAAGAGACCTTTTTTGTAGAGAATTAAGTTTCCTACTTTTTATGTTCTATGATATTTTTTGATCAGATGCGTAGTTCTCGAGATATATCAAGATATTTAAAAGTTCCGAAGCCGCACCAACATAATAGAGATACAGAAACACCGTGGCCCCTTTCTTTCAGATAACTCTGCACTATTGCGAGCTGGAAATGCCACTTCCAGTTTAGCTGTGCAGAAGAAGAACAACAAGAAGAAGAAATATCTCGAAATATGTCCGTCAGGCCCCTTCCCTTGAGATATATCTGCAAATATCTCGGAAACGAAGCGAGCTATGGCAAAATGTTAAGAGACCTTTTTTGTAGAGAATTAAGTTTTCTACTTTTTATGTTCTATGATATTTTTTGATCAGAAGCGTAGTTTTCGAGATATATCGAGATATTTAAAAGTTCCGAAGCCGCACCAACATAATAGAGATACAGAAACACCGTGGCCCCTTTCTTTGAGATAACTCTGCACTAGTGCGCGCTGCAAATGCCACTTCCAGCTTAGCTGTGCAGAAGAAGAACAACAAGAAGAAGAAATATCTCGAAATATGTCCGTCAGGCCCCTTCCCTCGAGATAAATCTGCAAATATCTCGGAAACGAAGCGAGCTATGGCAAAATGTTAAGAGACCTTTTTTGTAGAGAATTAAGTTTCCTACTTTTTATGTTCTATGATATTTTTTGATCAGATGCGTAGTTCTCGAGATATATCAAGATATTTAAAAGTTCCGGAGCCGCACCAACATAATAGAGATACAGAAACACCGTGGCCCCTTTCTTTCAGATAACTCTGCACTATTGCGAGCTGGAAATGCCACTTCCAGTTTAGCTGTGCAGAAGAAGAACAACAAGAAGAAGAAATATCTCGAAATATGTCCGTCAGGCCCCTTCCCTTGAGATATATCTGCAAATATCTCGGAAACGAAGCGAGCTATGGCAAAATGTTAAGAGACCTTTTTTGTAGAGAATTAAGTTTTCTACTTTTTATGTTCTATGATATTTTTTGATCAGAAGCGTAGTTTTCGAGATATATCGAGATATTTAAAAGTTCCGAAGCCGCACCAACATAATAGAGATACAGAAACACCGTGGCCCCTTTCTTTGAGATAACTCTGCACTAGTGCGAGCCGCAAATGCCACTTCCAGCTTAGCTGTGCAGAAGAAGAACAACAAGAAGAAGAAATATCTCGAAATATGTCCGTCAGGCCCCTTCCCTTGAGATACATCTGCAAATATCTCGGAAACGAAGCGAGCTATGGCAAAATGTTAAGAGACTTTATTTGTAGAGAATTAAGTTTCCTACTTTTTATGTTCTATGATATTTTTTGATCAGATGCGTAGTTCTCGAGATATATCAAGATATTTAAAAGTTCCGAAGCCGCACCAACATAATAGAGATACAGAAACACCGTGGCCCCTTTCTTTGAGATAACTCTGCACTATTGCTAGCTGGAAATGCCACTTCCAGTTTAGCTGTGCAGAAGAAGAACAACAAGAAGAAGAAATATCTCGAAATATGTCCGTCAGGCCCCTTCCCTTGAGATAAATCTGCAAATATCTCGGAAACGAAGCGAGCTATGGCAAAATGTTAAGAGACGTTTCTTGTAGAGAATTAAGTTTCCTACTTTTTATGTTCTATGATATTTTTTGATCAGATGCGAAGTTCTCGAGATATATCATGATATTTAAAAGTTCCGAAGCCGCACCAACATGATAGAGATACAGAAACACCGTGGCCCCTTTCTTTAAGATAACTCTGCACTATTGCGAGCTGGAAATGCCACTTCCAGTTTAGCTGTGCAGAAGAAGAACAACAAGAAGAAGAAATATCTCGAAATATGTCCGTCAGGCCCCTTCCCTTGAGATATATCTGCAAATATCTCGGAAACGAAACGAGCTATGGCAAAATCTTAAGAGACCTTTTTTGTAGAGAATTGTGTTTCCTACAATTTATGTTCTACGATATTTTTTGATCAGAAGCGTAGTTTTCGAGATATATCGAGATATTTAAAAGTTCCGAAGCCGCACCAACATAATGGAGATACAGAAACACCGTGGCCCCTTTCTTTGAGATAACTCTGCACTAGTGCGAGCGGCAAATGCCACTTCCAGCTTAGCTGTGCAGAAGAAGAACAACAAGAAGAAGAAATATCTCGAAATATGTCCGTCAGGCCCCTTCCCCCGAGATAAATCTGCAAATATCTCGGAAACGAAGCGAGCTATGGCAAAATGTTAAGAGACGTTTTTTGTAGAGAATTAAGTTTCCTACTTTTTATGTTGTATGATATTTTTTTATCAGATGCGTAGTTCTCGAGATATATCAAGATATTTAAAAGTTCCGAAGCCGCGCCAACATAATAGAGATACAGAAACACCGTGGCCCCTTTCTTTGAGATAACTCTGCACTATTGCGAGCTGGAAATGCCACTTCCAGTTTAGCTGTGCAGAAGAAGAACAACAAGAAGAAGAAATATCTCGAAATATGTCCGTCAGGCCCCTTCCCTTGAGATATATCTGCAAATATCTCGGAAACGAAGCGAGCTATGGCAAAATGGTAAGAGACCTTTTTTGTAGAGAATTATGTTTCCTACAAGTTATGTTCCATGATATTTTTTGATCGGAAGCGCAGTTTTCGAGATATATCGAGATATTTGAAAGTTCCGAAGCCGCACCAACATAATAGAGATACAGAAACACCGTGGCCCCTTTCTTTGAGATAACTCTGCACTATTGCGAGCTGGAAATGCCACTTCCAGTTTAGCTGTGCAGAAGAAGAACAACAAGAAGAAGAAATATCTCGAAATATGTCCGTCAGGCCCCTTCCCTTGAGATATATCTGCAAATATCTCGGAAACGAAGCGAGCTATGGCAAAATGTTAAGAGACCTTTTTTGTAGAGAATTAAGTTTTCTACTTTTTATGTTCTATGATATTTTTTGATCAGAAGCGTAGTTTTCGAGATATATCGAGATATTTAAAAGTTCCGAAGCCGCACCAACATAATAGAGATACAGAAACACCGTGGCCCCTTTCTTTGAGATAACTCTGCACTAGTGCGAGCCGCAAATGCCACTTCCAGCTTAGCTGTGCAGAAGAAGAACAACAAGAAGAAGAAATATCTCGAAATATGTCCGTCAGGCCCCTTCCCTTGAGATACATCTGCAAATATCTCGGAAACGAAGCGAGCTATGGCAAAATGTTAAGAGACTTTATTTGTAGAGAATTAAGTTTCCTACTTTTTATGTTCTATGATATTTTTTGATCAGATGCGTAGTTCTCGAGATATATCAAGATATTTAAAAGTTCCGAAGCCGCACCAACATAATAGAGATACAGAAACACCGTGGCCCCTTTCTTTGAGATAACTCTGCACTATTGCTAGCTGGAAATGCCACTTCCAGTTTAGCTGTGCAGAAGAAGAACAACAAGAAGAAGAAATATCTCGAAATATGTCCGTCAGGCCCCTTCCCTTGAGATAAATCTGCAAATATCTCGGAAACGAAGCGAGCTATGGCAAAATGTTAAGAGACGTTTCTTGTAGAGAATTAAGTTTCCTACTTTTTATGTTCTATGATATTTTTTGATCAGATGCGAAGTTCTCGAGATATATCATGATATTTAAAAGTTCCGAAGCCGCACCAACATGATAGAGATACAGAAACACCGTGGCCCCTTTCTTTAAGATAACTCTGCACTATTGCGAGCTGGAAATGCCACTTCCAGTTTAGCTGTGCAGAAGAAGAACAACAAGAAGAAGAAATATCTCGAAATATGTCCGTCAGGCCCCTTCCCTTGAGATATATCTGCAAATATCTCGGAAACGAAACGAGCTATGGCAAAATCTTAAGAGACCTTTTTTGTAGAGAATTGTGTTTCCTACAATTTATGTTCTACGATATTTTTTGATCAGAAGCGTAGTTTTCGAGATATATCGAGATATTTAAAAGTTCCGAAGCCGCACCAACATAATGGAGATACAGAAACACCGTGGCCCCTTTCTTTGAGATAACTCTGCACTAGTGCGAGCGGCAAATGCCACTTCCAGCTTAGCTGTGCAGAAGAAGAACAACAAGAAGAAGAAATATCTCGAAATATGTCCGTCAGGCCCCTTCCCCCGAGATAAATCTGCAAATATCTCGGAAACGAAGCGAGCTATGGCAAAATGTTAAGAGACGTTTTTTGTAGAGAATTAAGTTTCCTACTTTTTATGTTGTATGATATTTTTTTATCAGATGCGTAGTTCTCGAGATATATCAAGATATTTAAAAGTTCCGAAGCCGCGCCAACATAATAGAGATACAGAAACACCGTGGCCCCTTTCTTTGAGATAACTCTGCACTATTGCGAGCTGGAAATGCCACTTCCAGTTTAGCTGTGCAGAAGAAGAACAACAAGAAGAAGAAATATCTCGAAATATGTCCGTCAGGCCCCTTCCCTTGAGATATATCTGCAAATATCTCGGAAACGAAGCGAGCTATGGCAAAATGGTAAGAGACCTTTTTTGTAGAGAATTATGTTTCCTACAAGTTATGTTCCATGATATTTTTTGATCGGAAGCGCAGTTTTCGAGATATATCGAGATATTTGAAAGTTCCGAAGCCGCACCAACATAATAGAGATACAGAAACACCGTGGCCCCTTTCTTTGAGATAACTCTGCACTATTGCGAGCTGGAAATGCCACTTCCAGTTTAGCTGTGCAGAAGAAGAACAACAAGAAGAAGAAATATCTCGAAATATGTCCGTCAGGCCCCTTCCCTTGAGATATATCTGCAAATATCTCGGAAACGAAACGAGCTATGGCAAAATCTTAAGAGACCTTTTTTGTAGAGAATTATGTTTCCTACAATTTATGTTCTATGATATTTTTTGATCAGAAGCGTAGTTTTCGAGATATATCGAGATATTTAAAAGTTCCGAAGCCGCACCAACATAATAGAGATACAGAAACACCGTGGCCCCTTTCTTTGAGATAACTCTGCACTAGTGCGAGCCGCAAATGCCACTTCCAGCATAGCTGTGCAGAAGAAGAACAACAAGAAGAAGAAATATCTCGAAATATGTCCGTCAGGCCCCTTCCCTCGAGATATATCTGCAAATATCTCGGAAACGAAGCGAGCTATGGCAAAATGTTAAGAGACCTTTTTTGTAGAGAATTAAGTTTCCTACTTTTTATGTTCTATGATATTTTTTGATCAGATGCGAAGTTCTGGAGATATATCATGATATTTAAAAGTTCCGAAGCCGCACCAACATAATAGAGATACAGAAACACCGTGGCCCCTTTCTTTGAGATAACTCTGCACTATTGCGAGCTGTAAATGCCACTTCCAGCTTAGCTGTGCAGAAGGAGAACAACAAGAAGAAGAAATATCTCGAAATATGTCCGTCAGGCCCCTTCCCTCGAGATAAATCTGCAAATATCTCGGAAACGAAGCGAGCTATGGCAAAATGTTAAGAGACCTTTTTTGTAGAGAATTAAGTTTCCTACTTTTTATGTTCTATGATATTTTTTGATCAGATGCGAAGTTCTCGAGATATATCAAGATATTTAAAAGTTCCGAAGCCGCACCAACATAATAGAGATACAGAAACACCGTGGCCCCTTTCTTTGAGATAACTCTGCACTATTGCGAGCTGTAAATGCCACTTCCAGCTTAGCTGTGCAGAAGAAGAACAACAAGAAGAAGAAATATCTCGAAATATGTCCGTCAGGCCCCTTCCCTTGAGATAAATCTGCAAATATCTCGGAAACGAAGCGAGCTATGGCAAAATGTTAAGAGACGTTTTTTGTAGAGAATTAAGTTTCCTACTTTTTATGTTCTATGATATTTTTTGATCAGATGCGAAGTTCTCGAGATATATCATGATACTTAAAAGTTCCGAAGCCGCACCAACATGATAGAGATACAGAAACACCGTGGCCCCTTTCTTTGAGATAACTCTGCACTATTGCGAGCTGGAAATGCCACTTCCAGTTTAGCTGTGCAGAAGAAGAACAACAAGAAGAAGAAATATCTCGAAATATGTCCGTCAGGCCCCGTCCCTTGAGATATATCTGCAAATATCTCGGAAACGAAACGAGCTATGGCAAAACCTTAAGAGACCTTTTTTGTAGAGAATTATGTTTCCTACAATTTATGTTCTATGATATTTTTTGATCAGAAGCGTAGTTTTCGAGATATATCGAGATATTTAAAAGTTCCGAAGCCGCACCAACATAACAGAGATACAGAAACACCGTGGCCCCTTTCTTTGAGATAACTCTGCACTAGTGGGAGCCGCAAATGCCACTTCCAGCTTAGCTGTGCTGAAGAAGAACAACAAGAAGAAGAAATATCTCGAAATATGTCCGTCAGGCCCCTTCCCTCGAGATAAATCTGCAAATATCTCGGAAACCAAGCGAGCTATGGCAAAATCTTAAGAGACCTTTTTTGTAGAGAATTAAGTTTCCTACTATTTATGTTTTATGATATTTTTTGATCAGATGCGTAGTTCTCGAGATATATCAAGATATTTAAAAGTTCCGAAGCCGCACCAACATGATAGAGATACAGAAACACCGTGGCCCCTTTCTTTGAGATAACTCTGCACTAGTGCGAGCCGCAAATGCCACTTCCAGCTTAGCTGTGCAGAAGAAGAAATATCTCGAAATATGTCCGTCAGGCCCCTTCCCTCGAGATAAATCTGCAAATATCTCGGAAACGAAGCGAGCTATGGCAAAATGTTAAGAGACCTTTTTTGTAGAGAATTAAGTTTTCTACTTTTTATGTTCTATGATATTTTTTGATCAGAAGCGTAGTTTTCGAGATATATCGATGTATTTAAAAGTTCCGAAGCCGCACCAACATAATAGAGATACAGAAACACCGTGGCCCCTTTCTTTGAGATAACTCTGCACTATTGCGAGCTGTAAATGCCACTTCCAGCTTAGCTGTGCAGAAGAAGAACAACAAGAAGAAGAAATATCTCGAAATATGTCCGTCAGGCCCCTTCCCTCGAGATAAATCTGCCAATATCTCGGAAACGAAGCGAGCTATGGCAAAATGTTAAGAGACCTTTTTTGTAGAGAATTAAGTTTCCTACTTTTATATGTTCTATGATATTTTTTGATCAGATGCGTAGTTCTCGAGATATATCAAGATATTTAAAAGTTCCGAAGCCGCACCAACATAATAGAGATACAGAAACACCGCGGCCCCTTTCTTTCAGATAACTCTGCACTATTGCGAGCTGGAAATGCCACTTCCAGTTTAGCTGTGCAGAAGAAGAACAACAAGAAGAAGAAATATCTCGAAATATGTCCGTCAGGCCCCTTCCCTTGAAATATCTCTGCAAATATCGCGGAAACGAAGCGAGCTATGGCAAAATGGTAAGAGACCTTTTTTGTAGAGAATTATGTTTCCTACAAGTTATGTTGTATGATATTTTTTGATCAGATGCGTAGTTCTCGAGATATATCAAGATATTTAAAAGTTCCGAAGCCGCACCAACATAACGGAGATACAGAAACACCGTGGCCCCTTTCTTTGAGATAAGTCTGCACTATTGCGAGCTGTAAATGCCACTTCCAGCTTAGCTGTGCAGAAGAAGAACAACAAGAAGAAGAAATATCTCGAAATATGTCCGTCAGGCCCCTTCCCTTGAGATAAATCTGCAAATATCTCGGAAACGAAGCGAGCTATGGCAAAATGTTAAGAGACGTTTTTTGTAGAGAATTAAGTTTCCTACTTTTTATGTTCTATGATATTTTTTGATCAGATGCGAAGTTCTCGAGATATATCATGATATTTAAAAGTTCCGAAGCCGCACCAACATGATAGAGATACAGAAACACCGTGGCCCCTTTCTTTGAGATAACTCTGCACTATTGCGAGCTGGAAATGCCACTTCCAGTTTAGCTGTGCAGAAGAAGAACAACAAGAAGAAGAAATATCTCGAAATATGTCCGTCAGGCCCCGTCCCTTGAGATATATCTGCAAATATCTCGGAAACGAAACGAGCTATGGCAAAACCTTAAGAGACCTTTTTTGTAGAGAATTATGTTTCCTACAATTTATGTTCTATGATATTTTTTGATCAGAAGCGTAGTTTTCGAGATATATCGAGATATTTAAAAGTTCCGAAGCCGCACCAACATAACAGAGATACAGAAACACCGTGGCCCCTTTCTTTGAGATAACTCTGCACTAGTGCGAGCCGCAAATGCCACTTCCAGCTTAGCTGTGCTGAAGAAGAACAACAAGAAGAAGAAATATCTCGAAATATGTCCGTCAGGCCCCTTCCCTCGAGATAAATCTGCAAATATCTCGGAAACCAAGCGAGCTATGGCAAAATCTTA
Source organism: Osmia lignaria lignaria (assembly GCF_051020975.1). Lineage (NCBI taxonomy): Eukaryota > Metazoa > Arthropoda > Insecta > Hymenoptera > Megachilidae > Osmia > Osmia lignaria. The sequence continues at coordinate 1,836,130 of NW_027478162.1, read as the reverse complement.
AGAGACCTTTTTTGTAGAGAATTAAGTTTCCTACTTTTTATGTTCTATGATATTTTTTGATCAGATGCGTAGTTCTCGAGATATATCAAGATATTTAAAAGTTCCGAAGCCGCACCAACATAATAGAGATACAGAAACACCGTGGCCCCTTTCTTTGAGATAACTCTGCACTAGTGCGAGCCGCAAATGCCACTTCCAGCTTAGCTGTGCAGAAGAAGAACAACAAGAAGAAGAAATATCTCGAAATATGTCCGTCAGGCCCCTTCCCTCGAGATAAATCTGCAAATATCTCGGAAACGAAGCGAGCTATGGCAAAATGTTAAGAGACCTTTTTTGTAGAGAATTAAGTTTTCTACTTTTTATGTTCTATGATATTTTTTGATCAGAAGCGTAGTTTTCGAGATATATCGATGTATTTAAAAGTTCCGAAGCCGCACCAACATAATAGAGATACAGAAACACCGTGGCCCCTTTCTTTGAGATAACTCTGCACTATTGCGAGCTGTAAATGCCACTTCCAGCTTAGCTGTGCAGAAGAAGAACAACAAGAAGAAGAAATATCTCGAAATATGTCCGTCAGGCCCCTTCCCTCGAGATAAATCTGCAAATATCTCGGAAACGAAGCGAGCTATGGCAAAATGTTAAGAGACCTTTTTTGTAGAGAATTAAGTTTCCTACTTTTTATGTTCTATGATATTTTTTGATCAGATGCGTAGTTCTCGAGATATATCAAGATATTTAAAAGTTCCGAAGCCGCACCAACATAATAGAGATACAGAAACACCGCGGCCCCTTTCTTTCAGATAACTCTGCACTATTGCGAGCTGGAAATGCCACTTCCAGTTTAGCTGTGCAGAAGAAGAACAACAAGAAGAAGAAATATCTCGAAATATGTCCGTCAGGCCCCTTCCCTTGAAATATCTCTGCAAATATCGCGGAAACGAAGCGAGCTATGGCAAAATGGTAAGAGACCTTTTTTGTAGAGAATTATGTTTCCTACAAGTTATGTTGTATGATATTTTTTGATCAGAAGCGTAGTTTTCGAGATATATCGAGATATTTGAAAGTTCCGAAGCCGCACCAACATAATAGAGATACAGAAACACCGTGGCCCCTTTATTTGAGATAACTCAGCACTATTGCGAGCTGGAAATGCCACTTCCAGTTTAGCTGTGCAGAAGAAGAACAACAAGAAGAAGAAATATCTGGAAATATGTCCGTCAGGCCCCTTCCCTTGAGATATATCTGCAAATATCTCGGAAACGAAACGAGCTATGGCAAAATGTTAAGAGACCTTTTTTGTAGAGAATTATGTTTCCTACAATTTATATTCTATGATATTTTTTGATCAGAAGCGTAGTTTTCGAGATATATCGAGATATTTAAAAGTTCCGAAGCCGCACCAACATAATAGAGATACAGAAACACCGTGGCCCCTTTCTTTGAGATAACTCTGCACTAGTGCGAGCCGCAAATGCCACTTCCAGCTTTGCTGTGCAGAAGAAGAACAACAAGAAGAAGAAATATCTCGAAATATGTCCGTCAGGCCCCTTCCCTCGAGATAAATCTGCAAATATCTCAGAAACGAAGCGAGCTATGGCAAAATGTTAAGAGACGTTTTTTGTAGAGAATTAAGTTTCCTACTTTTTATGTTCTATGATATTTTTTGATCAGATGCGAAGTTCTCGAGATATATCATGATATTTAAAAGTTCCGAAGCCGCAACAACATGATAGAGATACAGAAACACCGTGGCCCCTTTCTTTGAGATAACTCTGCACTATTGCGAGCTGGAAATGCCACTTCCAGTTTAGCTGTGCAGAAGAAGAACAACAAGAAGAAGAAATATCTCGAAATATGTTCGTCAGGCCCCTTCCCTTGAGATATATCTGCAAATATCTCGGAAACGAAACGAGCTATGGCAAAATCTTAAGAGACCTTTTTTGTAGAGAATTATGTTTCCTACAATTTATGTTCTATGATATTTTTTGATCAGAAGCGTAGTTTTCGAGATATATCGAGATATTTAAAAGTTCCGAAGCCGCACCAACATAACAGAGATACAGAAACACCGTGGCCCCTTTCTTTGAGATAACTCTGCACTAGTGCGAGCCGCAAATGCCACTTCCAGCTTAGCTGTGTAGAAGAAGAACAACAAGAAGAAGAAATATCTCGAAATATGTCCGACAGGCCCCTTCCCTCGAGATAAATCTGCAAATATCTCGGAAACGAAGCGAGCTATGGCAAAATCTTAAGAGACCTTTTTTGTAGAGAATTAAGTTTCCTACTTTTTATGTTCTATGGTATTTTTTGATCAGATGCGTAGTTCTCGAGATATATCAAGATATTTAAAAGTTCCGAAGCCGCACCAACATGATAGAGATACAGAAACACCGTGGCCCCTTTCTTTGAGATAACTCTGCACTAGTGCGAGCCGCAAATGCCACTTCCAGCTTAGCTGTGCAGAAGAAGAACAACAAGAAGAAGAAATATCTCGAAATATGTCCGTCAGGCCCTTTCCCTCGAGATAAATCTGCAAATATCTCGGAAACGAAGCGAGCTATGGCAAAATGTTAAGAGACCTTTTTTGTAGAGAATTAAGTTTTCTACTTTTTATGTTCTATAATATTTTTTGATCAGAAGCGTAGTTTTCGAGATATATCGATGTATTTAAAAGTTCCGAAGCCGCACCAACATAATAGAGATACAGAAACACCGTGGCCCCTTTCTTTGAGATAACTCTGCACTATTGCGAGCTGTAAATGCCACTTCCAGCTTAGCTGTGCAGAAGAAGGACAACAAGAAGAAGAAATATCTCGAAATATGTCCGTCAGGCCCCTTCCCTTGAAATATCTCTGCAAATATCGCGGAAACGAAGCGAGCTATGGCAAAATGGTAAGAGACCTTTTTTGTAGAGAATTATGTTTCCTACAAGTTATGTTGTATGATATTTTTTGATCAGAAGCGTAGTTTTCGAGATATATCGAGATATTTGAAAGTTCCGAAGCCGCACCAACATAATAGAGATACAGAAACACCGTGGCCCCTTTCTTTGAGATAACTCTGCACTAGTGCGAGCCGCAAATGCCACTTCCAGCTTAGCTGTGCGGAAAAAGAACAACAAGAAGAAGAAATATCTCGAAATATGTCCGTCAGGCCCCTTCCCTCGAGATAAATCTGCAAATATCTCGGAAACGAAGCGAGCTATGGCAAAATGTTAAGAGACCTTTTTTGTAGAGAATCAAGTTTCCTACTTTTCATGTTCTATGATATTTTTTGATCAGATGCGTAGTTCTCGAGATATATCAAGATATTTAAAAGTTCCGAAGCCGCACCAACATAATAGAGATACAGAAACACCGCGGCCCCTTTCTTTCAGATAACTCTGCACTATTGCGAGCTGGAAATGCCACTTCCAGTTTAGCTGTGCAGAAGAAGAACAACAAGAAGAAGAAATATCTCGAAATATGTCCGTCAGGCCCCTTCCCTTGAAATATCTCTGCAAATATCGCGGAAACGAAGCGAGCTATGGCAAAATGGTAAGAGACCTTTTTTGTAGAGAATTATGTTTCCTACAAGTTACGTTGTATGATATTTTTTGATCAGAAGCGTAGTTTTCGAGATATATCGAGATATTTGAAAGTTCCGAAGCCGCACCAACATAATAGAGATACAGAAACACCGTGGCCCCTTTCTTTCAGATAACTCTGCACTATTGCGAGCTGGAAATGCCACTTCCAGTTTAGCTGTGCAGAAGAAGAACAACAAGAAGAAGAAATATCTCGAAATATGTCCGTCAGGCCCCTTCCCTTGAGATATATCTGCAAATATCTCGGAAACGAAGCGAGCTATGGCAAAATGTTAAGAGACGTTTTTTGTAGAGAATTAAGTTTCCTACTTTTTAGGTTCTATGATATTTTTTGACCAGATGCGTAGTTCTCGAGATATATCAAGATATTTAAAAGTTCCGAAGCCGCACCAACATAATAGAGATACAGAAACACCGTGGCCCCTTTCTTTCAGATAACTCTGCACTATTGCGAGCTGGAAATGCCACTTCCAGTTTAGCTGTGCAGAAGAAGAACAACAAGAAGAAGAAATATCTCGAAATATGTCCGTCAGGCCCCTTCCCTTGAGATATATCTGCAAATATCTCGGAAACGAAGCGAGCTATGGCAAAATGGTAAGAGACCTTTTTTGTAGAGAATTAAGTTTCCTACTTTTTATGTTCTATGATATTTTTTGATCAGATGCGTAGTTCTCGAGATATATCAAGATATTTAAAAGTTCCGAAGCCGCACCAACATAATAGAGATACAGAAACACCGCGGCCCCTTTCTTTCAGATAACTCTGCACTATTGCGAGCTGGAAATGCCACTTCCAGTTTAGCTGTGCAGAAGAAGAACAACAAGAAGAAGAAATATCTCGAAATATGTCCGTCAGGCCCCTTCCCTTGAGATATATCTGCAAATATCTCGGAAACGAAACGAGCTATGGCAAAATGTTAAGAGACCTTTTTTGTAGAGAATTATGTTTCCTACAATTTATGTTCTATGATATTTTTTGATCAGAAGCGTAGTTTTCGAGATATATCGAGATATTTAAAAGTTCCGAAGCCGCACCAACATAATAGAGATACAGAAACACCGTGGCCCCTTTCTTTGAGATAACTCTGCACTAGTGCGAGCCGCAAATGCCACTTCCAGCTTAGCTGTGCAGAAGAAGAACAACAAGAAGAAGAAATATCTCGAAATATGTCCGTCAGGCCCCTTCCCTTGAGATAAATCTGCAAATATCTCGGAAACGAAGCGAGCTATGGCAAAATGTTAAGAGACGTTTTTTGTAGAGAATTAAGTTTCCTACTTTTTAGGTTCTATGATATTTTTTGACCAGATGCGTAGTTCTCGAGATATATCAAGATATTTAAAAGTTCCGAAGCCGCACCAACATAATAGAGATACAGAAACACCGCGGCCCCTTTCTTTCAGATAACTCTGCACTATTGCGAGCTGGAAATGCCACTTCCAGTTTAGCTGTGCAGAAGAAGAACAACAAGAAGAAGAAATATCTCGAAATATGTCCGTCAGGCCCCTTCCCTTGAGATATATCTGCAAATATCTCGGAAACGAAACGAGCTATGGCAAAATGTTAAGAGACCTTTTTTGTAGAGAATTATGTTTCCTACAATTTATGTTCTATGATATTTTTTGATCAGAAGCGTAGTTTTCGAGATATATCGAGATATTTAAAAGTTCCGAAGCCGCACCAACATAATAGAGATACAGAAACACCGTGGCCCCTTTCTTTGAGATAACTCTGCACTAGTGCGAGCCGCAAATGCCACTTCCAGCTTAGCTGTGCAGAAGAAGAACAACAAGAAGAAGAAATATCTCGAAATATGTCCGTCAGGCCCCTTCCCTTGAGATAAATCTGCAAATATCTCGGAAACGAAACGAGCTATGGCAAAATCTTAAGAGACCTTTTTTGTAGAAAATTATGTTTCCTACAATTTATGTTCTATGATATTTTTTGATCAGATGCGAAGTTCTCGAGATATATCATGATATTTAAAAGTACCGAAGCCGCACCAACGTGATAGAGATACAGAAACACCGTGGCCCCTTTCTTTGAGATAACTCTGCACTATTGCGAGCTGGAAATGCCACTTCCAGTTTAGCTGTGCAGAAGAAGAACAACAAGAAGAAGAAATATCTCGAAATATGTCCGTCAGGCCCCTTCCCTTGAGATATATCTGCAAATATCTCGGAAACGAAGCGAGCTATGGCAAAATGGTAAGAGACCTTTTTTGTAGAGAATTAAGTTTCCTACTTTTTATGTTCTATGATATTTTTTGATCAGATGCGTAGTTCTCGAGATATATCAAGATATTTGAAAGTTCCGAAGCCGCACCAACATAATAGAGATACAGAAACACCGCGGCCCCTTTCTTTCAGATAACTCTGCACTATTGCGAGCTGGAAATGCCACTTCCAGTTTAGCTGTGCAGAAGAAGAACAACAAGAAGAAGAAATATCTCGAAATATGTCCGTCAGGCCCCTTCCCTTGAGATATATCTGCAAATATCTCGGAAACGAAACGAGCTATGGCAAAATGTTAAGAGACCTTTTTTGTAGAGAATTATGTTTCCTACAATTTATGTTCTATGATATTTTTTGATCAGAAGCGTAGTTTTCGAGATATATCGAGATATTTAAAAGTTCCGAAGCCGCACCAACATAATAGAGATACAGAAACACCGTGGCCCCTTTCTTTGAGATAACTCTGCACTAGTGCGAGCCGCAAATGCCACTTCCAGCTTAGCTGTGCAGAAGAAGAACAACAAGAAGAAGAAATATCTCGAAATATGTCCGTCAGGCCCCTTCCCTTGAGATAAATCTGCAAATATCTCGGAAACGAAACGAGCTATGGCAAAATCTTAAGAGACCTTTTTTGTAGAAAATTATGTTTCCTACAATTTATGTTCTATGATATTTTTTGATCAGATGCGAAGTTCTCGAGATATATCATGATATTTAAAAGTACCGAAGCCGCACCAACGTGATAGAGATACAGAAACACCGTGGCCCCTTTCTTTGAGATAACTCTGCACTATTGCGAGCTGGAAATGCCACTTCCAGTTTAGCTGTGCAGAAGAAGAACAACAAGAAGAAGAAATATCTCGAAATATGTCCGTCAGGCCCCTTCCCTTGAGATATATCTGCAAATATCTCGGAAACGAAACGAGCTATGGCAAAATCTTAAGAGACCTTTTTTGTAGAGAATTAAGTTTCCTACTTTTTATGTTCTATGATATTTTTTGATCAGATGCGTAGTTCTCGAGATATATCAAGATATTTAAAAGTTCCGAAGCCGCACCAACATGATAGAGATACAGAAACACCGTGGCCCCTTTCTTTGAGATAACTCTGCACTAGTGCGAGCCGCAAATGCCACTTCCAGCTTAGCTGTGCAGAAGAAGAACAACAAGAAGAAGAAATATCTCGAAATATGTCCGTCAGGCCCCTTCCCTCGAGATAAATCTGCAAATATCTCGGAAACGAAGCGAGCTATGGCAAAACGTTAAGAGACCTTTTTTGTAGAGAATTAAGTTTTCTACTTTTTATGTTGTATGATATTTTTTGATCAGAAGCGTAGTTTTCGAGATATATCGATGTATTTAAAAGTTCCGAAGCCGCACCAACATAATAGAGATACAGAAACACCGTGGCCCCTTTCTTTGAGATAACTCTGCACTATTGCGAGCTGTAAATGCCACTTCCAGCTTAGCTGTGCAGAAGAAGAACAACAAGAAGAAGAAATATCTCGAAATATGTCCGTCAGGCCCCTTCCCTCGAGATAAATCTGCAAATATCTCGGAAACGAAGCGAGCTATGGCAAAATGTTAAGAGACCTTTTTTGTAGAGAATTAAGTTTCCTACTTTTTATGTTCTATGATATTTTTTGATCAGATGCGTAGTTCTCGAGATATATCAAGATATTTAAAAGTTCCGAAGCCGCACCAACATAATAGAGATACAGAAACACCGCGGCCCCTTTCTTTCAGATAACTCTGCACTATTGCGAGCTGGAAATGCCACTTCCAGTTTAGTTGTGCAGAAGAAGAACAACAAGAAGAAGAAATATCTCGAAATATGTCCGTCAGGCCCCTTCCCTTGAGATATATCTGCAAATATCGCGGAAACGAAGCGAGCTATGGCAAAATGGTAAGAGACCTTTTTTGTAGGGAATTATGGTTCCTACAAGTTATGTTCTATGATATTTTTTGATCAGATGCGTAGTTCTCGAGATATATCAAGATATTTAAAAGTTCCGAAGCCGCACCAACATGATAGAGATACAGAAACACCGTGGCCCCTTTCTTTCAGATAACTCTGCACTATTGCGAGCTGGAAATGCCACTTCCAGTTTAGCTGTGCAGAAGAAGAACAACAAGAAGAAGAAATATCTCGAAATATGTCCGTCAGGCCCCTTCCCTTGAGATAAATCTGCAAATATCTCGGAAACGAAGCGAGCTATGGCAAAATGTTAAGAGACTTTATTTGTAGAGAATTAAGTTTCCTACTTTTTATGTTCTATGATATTTTTTGATCAGATGCGTAGTTCTCGAGATATATCAAGATATTTAAAAGTTCCGAAGCCGCACCAACATAATAGAGATACAGAAACACCGTGGCCCCTTTATTTGAGATAACTCAGCACTATTGCGAGCTGGAAATGCCACTTCCAGTTTAGCTGTGCAGAAGAAGAACAACAAGAAGAAGAAATATCTGGAAATATGTCCGTCAGGCCCCTTCCCTTGAGATATATCTGCAAATATCTCGGAAACGAATCGAGCTATGGCAAAATGTGAAGAGAGCTTTTTTGTAGAGAATTATGTTTCCTACAATTTATGTTCTATGATATTTTTTGATCAGAAGCGTAGTTTTCGAGATATATCGAGATATTTAAAAGTTCCGAAGCCGCACCAACATAATAGAGATACAGAAACACCGTGGCCCCTTTCTTTGAGATAACTCTGCACTATTGCGAGCTGGAAATGCCACTTCCAGTATAGCTGTGCAGAAGAAGAACAACAAGAAGAAGAAATATCTCGAAATATGTCCGTCAGGCCCCTTCCCTTGAGATAAATCTGCAAATATCTCGAAAACGAAGCGAGCTATGGCAAAATGTTAAGAGACCTTTTTTGTAGAGAATTAAGTTTCCTACTTTTTATGTTCTATGATATTTTTTGATCAGATGCGTAGTTCTCGAGATATATCAAGATATTTAAAAGTTCCGAAGCCGCACCAACATAATAGAGATACAGAAACACCGTGGCCCCTTTCTTTCAGATAACTCTGCACTATTGCGAGCTGGAAATGCCACTTCCAGTTTAGCTGTGCAGAAGAAGAACAACAAGGAGAAGAAATATCTCGAAATATGTCCGTCAGGCCCCTTCCCTTGAGATATATCTGCAAATATCTCGGAAACGAAGCGAGCTATGGCAAAATGGTAAGAGACCTTTTTTGTAGAGAATTATGGTTCCTACAAGTTATGTTCTATGATATTTTTTGATCAGAAGCGTAGTTTTCGAGATATATCGAGATATTTGAAAGTTCCGAAGCCGCACCAACATAATAGAGATACAGAATCACCGTGGCCCCTTTATTTGAGATAACTCAGCACTATTGCGAGCTGGAAATGCCACTTCCAGTTTAGCTGTGCAGAAGAAGAACAACAAGAAGAAGAAATATCTGGAAATATGTCCGTCAGGCCCCTTCCCTTGCGATATATCTGCAAATATCTAGGAAACGAAACGAGCTGTGGCAAAATGTTAAGAGACCTTTTTTGTAGAGAATTATGTTTCCTACAATTTATGTTCTATGATATTTTTTGATAAGAAGCGTAGTTTTCGAGATATATCGAGATATTTAAAAGTTCAGAAGCCGCACCAACATAATAGAGATACAGAAACACCGTGGCCCCTTTCTTTCAGATAACTCTGCACTATTGCGAGCTGGAAATGCCACTTCCAGTTTAGCTGTGCAGAAGAAGAACAACAAGAAGAAGAAATATCTCGAAATATGTCCGTCAGGCCCCTTCCCTTGAGATAAATCTGCATATATCTCGGAAACGAAACGAGCTATGGCAAAATGTTAAGAGACCTTTTTTGTAGAGAATTATGTTTTCTACTTTTTATGTTCTATGATATTTTTTGATCAGAAGCGTGGTTTTCGAGATATATCGAGATATTTAAAAGATCCGAAGCCGCACCAACATAATAGAGATACAGAAACACCGTGGCCCCTTTCTTTGAGATAACTCTGCACTAGTGCGAGCCGCAAATGCCACTTCCAGCTTAGCTGTGCAGAAGAAGAACAACAAGAAGAAGAAATATCTCGAAATATGTCCGTCAGGCCCTTTCCCTCGAGATAAATCTGCAAATATCTCGGAAACGAAGCGAGCTATGGCAAAATGTTAAGAGACCTTTTTTGTAGAGAATTAAGTTTTCTACTTTTTATGTTCTATAATATTTTTTGATCAGAAGCGTAGTTTTCGAGATATATCGATGTATTTAAAAGTTCCGAAGCCGCACCAACATAATAGAGATACAGAAACACCGTGGCCCCTTTCTTTGAGATAACTCTGCACTATTGCGAGCTGTAAATGCCACTTCCAGCTTAGCTGTGCAGAAGAAGGACAACAAGAAGAAGAAATATCTCGAAATATGTCCGTCAGGCCCCTTCCCTTGAAATATCTCTGCAAATATCGCGGAAACGAAGCGAGCTATGGCAAAATGGTAAGAGACCTTTTTTGTAGAGAATTATGTTTCCTACAAGTTATGTTGTATGATATTTTTTGATCAGAAGCGTAGTTTTCGAGATATATCGAGATATTTGAAAGTTCCGAAGCCGCACCAACATAATAGAGATACAGAAACACCGTGGCCCCTTTCTTTGAGATAACTCTGCACTAGTGCGAGCCGCAAATGCCACTTCCAGCTTAGCTGTGCGGAAAAAGAACAACAAGAAGAAGAAATATCTCGAAATATGTCCGTCAGGCCCCTTCCCTCGAGATAAATCTGCAAATATCTCGGAAACGAAGCGAGCTATGGCAAAATGTTAAGAGACCTTTTTTGTAGAGAATCAAGTTTCCTACTTTTCATGTTCTATGATATTTTTTGATCAGATGCGTAGTTCTCGAGATATATCAAGATATTTAAAAGTTCCGAAGCCGCACCAACATAATAGAGATACAGAAACACCGCGGCCCCTTTCTTTCAGATAACTCTGCACTATTGCGAGCTGGAAATGCCACTTCCAGTTTAGCTGTGCAGAAGAAGAACAACAAGAAGAAGAAATATCTCGAAATATGTCCGTCAGGCCCCTTCCCTTGAAATATCTCTGCAAATATCGCGGAAACGAAGCGAGCTATGGCAAAATGGTAAGAGACCTTTTTTGTAGAGAATTATGTTTCCTACAAGTTACGTTGTATGATATTTTTTGATCAGAAGCGTAGTTTTCGAGATATATCGAGATATTTGAAAGTTCCGAAGCCGCACCAACATAATAGAGATACAGAAACACCGTGGCCCCTTTCTTTCAGATAACTCTGCACTATTGCGAGCTGGAAATGCCACTTCCAGTTTAGCTGTGCAGAAGAAGAACAACAAGAAGAAGAAATATCTCGAAATATGTCCGTCAGGCCCCTTCCCTTGAGATATATCTGCAAATATCTCGGAAACGAAGCGAGCTATGGCAAAATGTTAAGAGACGTTTTTTGTAGAGAATTAAGTTTCCTACTTTTTAGGTTCTATGATATTTTTTGACCAGATGCGTAGTTCTCGAGATATATCAAGATATTTAAAAGTTCCGAAGCCGCACCAACATAATAGAGATACAGAAACACCGTGGCCCCTTTCTTTCAGATAACTCTGCACTATTGCGAGCTGGAAATGCCACTTCCAGTTTAGCTGTGCAGAAGAAGAACAACAAGAAGAAGAAATATCTCGAAATATGTCCGTCAGGCCCCTTCCCTTGAGATATATCTGCAAATATCTCGGAAACGAAGCGAGCTATGGCAAAATGGTAAGAGACCTTTTTTGTAGAGAATTAAGTTTCCTACTTTTTATGTTCTATGATATTTTTTGATCAGATGCGTAGTTCTCGAGATATATCAAGATATTTAAAAGTTCCGAAGCCGCACCAACATAATAGAGATACAGAAACACCGCGGCCCCTTTCTTTCAGATAACTCTGCACTATTGCGAGCTGGAAATGCCACTTCCAGTTTAGCTGTGCAGAAGAAGAACAACAAGAAGAAGAAATATCTCGAAATATGTCCGTCAGGCCCCTTCCCTTGAGATATATCTGCAAATATCTCGGAAACGAAACGAGCTATGGCAAAATGTTAAGAGACCTTTTTTGTAGAGAATTATGTTTCCTACAATTTATGTTCTATGATATTTTTTGATCAGAAGCGTAGTTTTCGAGATATATCGAGATATTTAAAAGTTCCGAAGCCGCACCAACATAATAGAGATACAGAAACACCGTGGCCCCTTTCTTTGAGATAACTCTGCACTAGTGCGAGCCGCAAATGCCACTTCCAGCTTAGCTGTGCAGAAGAAGAACAACAAGAAGAAGAAATATCTCGAAATATGTCCGTCAGGCCCCTTCCCTTGAGATAAATCTGCAAATATCTCGGAAACGAAGCGAGCTATGGCAAAATGTTAAGAGACGTTTTTTGTAGAGAATTAAGTTTCCTACTTTTTAGGTTCTATGATATTTTTTGACCAGATGCGTAGTTCTCGAGATATATCAAGATATTTAAAAGTTCCGAAGCCGCACCAACATAATAGAGATACAGAAACACCGCGGCCCCTTTCTTTCAGATAACTCTGCACTATTGCGAGCTGGAAATGCCACTTCCAGTTTAGCTGTGCAGAAGAAGAACAACAAGAAGAAGAAATATCTCGAAATATGTCCGTCAGGCCCCTTCCCTTGAGATATATCTGCAAATATCTCGGAAACGAAACGAGCTATGGCAAAATGTTAAGAGACCTTTTTTGTAGAGAATTATGTTTCCTACAATTTATGTTCTATGATATTTTTTGATCAGAAGCGTAGTTTTCGAGATATATCGAGATATTTAAAAGTTCCGAAGCCGCACCAACATAATAGAGATACAGAAACACCGTGGCCCCTTTCTTTGAGATAACTCTGCACTAGTGCGAGCCGCAAATGCCACTTCCAGCTTAGCTGTGCAGAAGAAGAACAACAAGAAGAAGAAATATCTCGAAATATGTCCGTCAGGCCCCTTCCCTTGAGATAAATCTGCAAATATCTCGGAAACGAAACGAGCTATGGCAAAATCTTAAGAGACCTTTTTTGTAGAAAATTATGTTTCCTACAATTTATGTTCTATGATATTTTTTGATCAGATGCGAAGTTCTCGAGATATATCATGATATTTAAAAGTACCGAAGCCGCACCAACGTGATAGAGATACAGAAACACCGTGGCCCCTTTCTTTGAGATAACTCTGCACTATTGCGAGCTGGAAATGCCACTTCCAGTTTAGCTGTGCAGAAGAAGAACAACAAGAAGAAGAAATATCTCGAAATATGTCCGTCAGGCCCCTTCCCTTGAGATATATCTGCAAATATCTCGGAAACGAAGCGAGCTATGGCAAAATGGTAAGAGACCTTTTTTGTAGAGAATTAAGTTTCCTACTTTTTATGTTCTATGATATTTTTTGATCAGATGCGTAGTTCTCGAGATATATCAAGATATTTGAAAGTTCCGAAGCCGCACCAACATAATAGAGATACAGAAACACCGCGGCCCCTTTCTTTCAGATAACTCTGCACTATTGCGAGCTGGAAATGCCACTTCCAGTTTAGCTGTGCAGAAGAAGAACAACAAGAAGAAGAAATATCTCGAAATATGTCCGTCAGGCCCCTTCCCTTGAGATATATCTGCAAATATCTCGGAAACGAAACGAGCTATGGCAAAATGTTAAGAGACCTTTTTTGTAGAGAATTATGTTTCCTACAATTTATGTTCTATGATATTTTTTGATCAGAAGCGTAGTTTTCGAGATATATCGAGATATTTAAAAGTTCCGAAGCCGCACCAACATAATAGAGATACAGAAACACCGTGGCCCCTTTCTTTGAGATAACTCTGCACTAGTGCGAGCCGCAAATGCCACTTCCAGCTTAGCTGTGCAGAAGAAGAACAACAAGAAGAAGAAATATCTCGAAATATGTCCGTCAGGCCCCTTCCCTTGAGATAAATCTGCAAATATCTCGGAAACGAAACGAGCTATGGCAAAATCTTAAGAGACCTTTTTTGTAGAAAATTATGTTTCCTACAATTTATGTTCTATGATATTTTTTGATCAGATGCGAAGTTCTCGAGATATATCATGATATTTAAAAGTACCGAAGCCGCACCAACGTGATAGAGATACAGAAACACCGTGGCCCCTTTCTTTGAGATAACTCTGCACTATTGCGAGCTGGAAATGCCACTTCCAGTTTAGCTGTGCAGAAGAAGAACAACAAGAAGAAGAAATATCTCGAAATATGTCCGTCAGGCCCCTTCCCTTGAGATATATCTGCAAATATCTCGGAAACGAAACGAGCTATGGCAAAATCTTAAGAGACCTTTTTTGTAGAGAATTAAGTTTCCTACTTTTTATGTTCTATGATATTTTTTGATCAGATGCGTAGTTCTCGAGATATATCAAGATATTTAAAAGTTCCGAAGCCGCACCAACATGATAGAGATACAGAAACACCGTGGCCCCTTTCTTTGAGATAACTCTGCACTAGTGCGAGCCGCAAATGCCACTTCCAGCTTAGCTGTGCAGAAGAAGAACAACAAGAAGAAGAAATATCTCGAAATATGTCCGTCAGGCCCCTTCCCTCGAGATAAATCTGCAAATATCTCGGAAACGAAGCGAGCTATGGCAAAACGTTAAGAGACCTTTTTTGTAGAGAATTAAGTTTTCTACTTTTTATGTTGTATGATATTTTTTGATCAGAAGCGTAGTTTTCGAGATATATCGATGTATTTAAAAGTTCCGAAGCCGCACCAACATAATAGAGATACAGAAACACCGTGGCCCCTTTCTTTGAGATAACTCTGCACTATTGCGAGCTGTAAATGCCACTTCCAGCTTAGCTGTGCAGAAGAAGAACAACAAGAAGAAGAAATATCTCGAAATATGTCCGTCAGGCCCCTTCCCTCGAGATAAATCTGCAAATATCTCGGAAACGAAGCGAGCTATGGCAAAATGTTAAGAGACCTTTTTTGTAGAGAATTAAGTTTCCTACTTTTTATGTTCTATGATATTTTTTGATCAGATGCGTAGTTCTCGAGATATATCAAGATATTTAAAAGTTCCGAAGCCGCACCAACATAATAGAGATACAGAAACACCGCGGCCCCTTTCTTTCAGATAACTCTGCACTATTGCGAGCTGGAAATGCCACTTCCAGTTTAGTTGTGCAGAAGGAGAACAACAAGAAGAAGAAATATCTCGAAATATGTCCGTCAGGCCCCTTCCCTTGAGATATATCTGCAAATATCGCGGAAACGAAGCGAGCTATGGCAAAATGGTAAGAGACCTTTTTTGTAGGGAATTATGGTTCCTACAAGTTATGTTCTATGATATTTTTTGATCAGATGCGTAGTTCTCGAGATATATCAAGATATTTAAAAGTTCCGAAGCCGCACCAACATGATAGAGATACAGAAACACCGTGGCCCCTTTCTTTCAGATAACTCTGCACTATTGCGAGCTGGAAATGCCACTTCCAGTTTAGCTGTGCAGAAGAAGAACAACAAGAAGAAGAAATATCTCGAAATATGTCCGTCAGGCCCCTTCCCTTGAGATAAATCTGCAAATATCTCGGAAACGAAGCGAGCTATGGCAAAATGTTAAGAGACTTTATTTGTAGAGAATTAAGTTTCCTACTTTTTATGTTCTATGATATTTTTTGATCAGATGCGTAGTTCTCGAGATATATCAAGATATTTAAAAGTTCCGAAGCCGCACCAACATAATAGAGATACAGAAACACCGTGGCCCCTTTATTTGAGATAACTCAGCACTATTGCGAGCTGGAAATGCCACTTCCAGTTTAGCTGTGCAGAAGAAGAACAACAAGAAGAAGAAATATCTGGAAATATGTCCGTCAGGCCCCTTCCCTTGAGATATATCTGCAAATATCTCGGAAACGAATCGAGCTATGGCAAAATGTGAAGAGAGCTTTTTTGTAGAGAATTATGTTTCCTACAATTTATGTTCTATGATATTTTTTGATCAGAAGCGTAGTTTTCGAGATATATCGAGATATTTAAAAGTTCCGAAGCCGCACCAACATAATAGAGATACAGAAACACCGTGGCCCCTTTCTTTGAGATAACTCTGCACTATTGCGAGCTGGAAATGCCACTTCCAGTATAGCTGTGCAGAAGAAGAACAACAAGAAGAAGAAATATCTCGAAATATGTCCGTCAGGCCCCTTCCCTTGAGATAAATCTGCAAATATCTCGAAAACGAAGCGAGCTATGGCAAAATGTTAAGAGACCTTTTTTGTAGAGAATTAAGTTTCCTACTTTTTATGTTCTATGATATTTTTTGATCAGATGCGTAGTTCTCGAGATATATCAAGATATTTAAAAGTTCCGAAGCCGCACCAACATAATAGAGATACAGAAACACCGTGGCCCCTTTCTTTCAGATAACTCTGCACTATTGCGAGCTGGAAATGCCACTTCCAGTTTAGCTGTGCAGAAGAAGAACAACAAGGAGAAGAAATATCTCGAAATATGTCCGTCAGGCCCCTTCCCTTGAGATATATCTGCAAATATCTCGGAAACGAAGCGAGCTATGGCAAAATGGTAAGAGACCTTTTTTGTAGAGAATTATGGTTCCTACAAGTTATGTTCTATGATATTTTTTGATCAGAAGCGTAGTTTTCGAGATATATCGAGATATTTGAAAGTTCCGAAGCCGCACCAACATAATAGAGATACAGAATCACCGTGGCCCCTTTATTTGAGATAACTCAGCACTATTGCGAGCTGGAAATGCCACTTCCAGTTTAGCTGTGCAGAAGAAGAACAACAAGAAGAAGAAATATCTGGAAATATGTCCGTCAGGCCCCTTCCCTTGCGATATATCTGCAAATATCTAGGAAACGAAACGAGCTGTGGCAAAATGTTAAGAGACCTTTTTTGTAGAGAATTATGTTTCCTACAATTTATGTTCTATGATATTTTTTGATAAGAAGCGTAGTTTTCGAGATATATCGAGATATTTAAAAGTTCAGAAGCCGCACCAACATAATAGAGATACAGAAACACCGTGGCCCCTTTCTTTCAGATAACTCTGCACTATTGCGAGCTGGAAATGCCACTTCCAGTTTAGCTGTGCAGAAGAAGAACAACAAGAAGAAGAAATATCTCGAAATATGTCCGTCAGGCCCCTTCCCTTGAGATAAATCTGCATATATCTCGGAAACGAAACGAGCTATGGCAAAATGTTAAGAGACCTTTTTTGTAGAGAATTATGTTTTCTACTTTTTATGTTCTATGATATTTTTTGATCAGAAGCGTGGTTTTCGAGATATATCGAGATATTTAAAAGATCCGAAGCCGCACCAACATAATAGAGATACAGAAACACCGTGGCCCCTTTCTTTGAGATAACTCTGCACTAGTGCGAGCCGCAAATGCCACTTCCAGCTTAGCTGTGCAGAAGAAGAACAACAAGAAGAAGAAATATCTCGAAATATGTCCGTCAGGCCCCTTCCCTTGAGATAAATCTGCAAATATCTCGGAAACGAAGCGAGCTATGGCAAAATGTTAAGAGACTTTATTTGTGGAGAATTAAGTTTCCTACTTTTTATGTTCTATGATATTTTTTGATCAGATGCGTAGTTCTCGAGATATATCAAGATATTTAAAAGTTCCGAAGCCGCACCAACATAATAGAGATACAGAAACACCGTGGCCCCTTTCTTTCAGATAACTCTGCACTATTGCGAGCTGGAAATGCCACTTCCAGTTTAGCTGTGCAGAAGAAGAACAACAAGAAGAAGAAATATCTCGAAATATGTCCGTCAGGCCCCTTCCCTTGAGATAAATCTGCATATATCTCGGAAACGAAACGATCTATGGCAAAATGTTAAGAGACCTTTTTTGTAGAGAATTATGTTTTCTACTTTTTATGTTCTATGATATTTTTTGATCAGAAGCGTGGTTTTCGAGATATATCGAGATATTTAAAAGTTCCGAAGCCGCACCAACATAATAGAGATACAGAAACACCGTGGCCCCTTTCTTTGAGACAACGCTGCACTATTGCGAGCTGGAGATGCCACTTCCAGTTTAGCTGTGCAGAAGAAGAACAACAAGAAGAAGAAATATCTCGAAATATGACCGTAAGGCCCCTTCCCTTGAGATAAATCTGCAAATATCTCGGAAACGAAGCGAGCTATGGCAAAATGTTAAGAGACCTTTTTTGTAGAGAATTATGTTTCCTACAAGTTATGTTCTATGATATTTTTTGATCAGAAGCGTAGTTCTCAAGATATATCAAGATATTTAAAAGTTCCGAAGCCGCACCAACATAATAGAGATACAGAAACACCGTGGCCCCTTTCTTTCAGATAACTCTGCGCTATTGCGAGCTGGAAACGCCACTTCCAGTTTAGCTGTGCAGAAGAAGAACAACAAGAAGAAGAAATATCTCGAAATATGTCCGTCAGGCCCCTTCCCTTGAGATATATCTGCAAATATCTCGGAAACGAAGCGAGCTATGGCAAAATGTTGAGAGACGTTTTTTGTAGAGAATTATGTTTCCTACAATTTATGTTCTATGATATTTTTTGATCAGAAGCGTAGTTTTCGAGATTTATCGAGATATTTAAAAGTTCCGAAGCCGCACCAACATAATAGAGATACAGAAACACCGTGGCCCCTTTCTTTGAGATAACTCTGCACTAGTGCGAGCCGCAAATGCCACTTCCAGCTTAGCTGTGCAGAAGAAGAACAACAAGAAGAAGAAGTGTCTCGAAATATGTCTGTCAGGCCCCTTCCCTTGAGATAGATCTGCAAATATCTCGGAAACGAAGCGAGCTATGGCAAAATGGTAAGAGACCTTTTTTGTAGAGAATTATGGTTCCTACAAGTTATGTTCTATGATATTTTTTGATCAGAAGCGTAGTTTTCGAGATATATCGAGATATTTGAAAGTTCCGAAGCCGCACCAACATAATAGAGATACAGAATCACCGTGGCCCCTTTATTTGAGATAACTCAGCACTATTGCGAGCTGGAAATGCCACTTCCAGTTTAGCTGTGCAGAAGAAGAACAACAAGAAGAAGAAATATCTGGAAATATGTCCGTCAGGCCCCTTCCCTTGCGATATATCTGCAAATATCTCGGAAACGAAACGAGCTGTGGCAAAATGTTAAGAGACCTTTTTTGTAGAGAATTATGTTTCCTACAATTTATGTTCTATGATATTTTTTGATAAGAAGCGTAGTTTTCGAGATATATCGAGATATTTAAAAGTTCAGAAGCCGCACCAACATAATAGAGATACAGAAACACCGTGGCCCCTTTCTTTCAGATAACTCTGCACTATTGCGAGCTGGAAATCCCACTTCCAGTTTAGCTGTGCAGAAGAAGAACAACAAGAAGAAGAAATATCTCGAAATATGTCCGTCAGGCCCCTTCCCTTGAGATAAATCTGCATATATCTCGGAAACGAAACGAGCTATGGCAAAATGTTAAGAGACCTTTTTTGTAGAGAATTATGTTTCCTACAAGTTATGTTCTATGATATTTTTTGATCAGAAGCGTAGTTCTCAAGATATATCAAGATATTTAAAAGTTCCGAAGCCGCACCAACATAATAGAGATACAGAAACACCGTGGCCCCTTTCTTTCAGATAACTCTGCGCTATTGCGAGCTGGAAACGCCACTTCCAGTTTAGCTGTGCAGAAGAAGAACAACAAGAAGAAGAAATATCTCGAAATATGTCCGTCAGGCCCCTTCCCTTGAGATATATCTGCAAATATCTCGGAAACGAAGCGAGCTATGGCAAAATGTTGAGAGACGTTTTTTGTAGAGAATTATGTTTCCTACAATTTATGTTCTATGATATTTTTTGATCAGAAGCGTAGTTTTCGAGATTTATCGAGATATTTAAAAGTTCCGAAGCCGCACCAACATAATAGAGATACAGAAACACCGTGGCCCCTTTCTTTGAGATAACTCTGCACTAGTGCGAGCCGCAAATGCCACTTCCAGCTTAGCTGTGCAGAAGAAGAACAACAAGAAGAAGAAGTGTCTCGAAATATGTCTGTCAGGCCCCTTCCCTTGAGATAGATCTGCAAATATCTCGGAAACGAAGCGAGCTATGGCAAAATGGTAAGAGACCTTTTTTGTAGAGAATTATGGTTCCTACAAGTTATGTTCTATGATATTTTTTGATCAGAAGCGTAGTTTTCGAGATATATCGAGATATTTGAAAGTTCCGAAGCCGCACCAACATAATAGAGATACAGAATCACCGTGGCCCCTTTATTTGAGATAACTCAGCACTATTGCGAGCTGGAAATGCCACTTCCAGTTTAGCTGTGCAGAAGAAGAACAACAAGAAGAAGAAATATCTGGAAATATGTCCGTCAGGCCCCTTCCCTTGCGATATATCTGCAAATATCTCGGAAACGAAACGAGCTGTGGCAAAATGTTAAGAGACCTTTTTTGTAGAGAATTATGTTTCCTACAATTTATGTTCTATGATATTTTTTGATAAGAAGCGTAGTTTTCGAGATATATCGAGATATTTAAAAGTTCAGAAGCCGCACCAACATAATAGAGATACAGAAACACCGTGGCCCCTTTCTTTCAGATAACTCTGCACTATTGCGAGCTGGAAATGCCACTTCCAGTTTAGCTGTGCAGAAGAAGAACAACAAGAAGAAGAAATATCTCGAAATATGTCCGTCAGGCCCCTTCCCTTGAGATAAATCTGCATATATCTCGGAAACGAAACGAGCTATGGCAAAATGTTAAGAGACCTTTTTTGTAGAGAATTATGTTTTCTACTTTTTATGTTCTATGATATTTTTTGATCAGAAGCGTGGTTTTCGAGATATATCGAGATATTTAAAAGTTCCGAAGCCGCACCAACATAATAGAGATACAGAAACACCGTGGCCCCTTTCTTTCAGATAACTCTGCACTATTGCGAGCTGGAAATGCCACTTCCAGTTTAGCTGTGCAGAAGAAGAACAACAAGAAGAAGAAATATCTCGAAATATGTCCGTAAGGCCCCTTCCCTTGAGATAAATCTGCAAATATCTCGGGAACGAAGCGAGCTATGGCAAAATGTTAAGAGACCTTTTTTATAGAGAATTATGGTTCCTACAAGTTATGTTCTATGATATTTTTTGATCAGAAGCGTAGTTTTCGAGATATATCGAGATATTTGAAAGTTCCGAAGCCGCACCAACATAATAGAGATACAGAATCACCGTGGCCCCTTTCTTTGAGATAACGCTGCACTATTGCGAGCTGGAAATGCCACTTCCAGTTTGGCTGTGCAGAAGAAGAACAACAAGAAGAAGAAATATCTCGAAATATGTCCGTCAGGCCCCTTCCCTTGAGATAAATCTGCAAATATCTCGGAAACGAAGCGAGCTATGGCAAAATGTTAAGAGACTTTATTTGTAGAGAATTAAGTTTCCTACTTTTTATGCTCTATGATATTTTTTTATCAGATGCGTAGTTCTCGAGATATATCAAGATATTTAAAAGTTCCGAAGCCGCACCAACATAATAGAGATACAGAAACACCGTGGCCCCTTTCTTTGAGATAACTCTGCACTATTGCAAGCTGTAAATGCCACTTCCAGCTTAGCTGCGCAGAAGAAGAACAACAAGAAGAAGAAATATCTGGAAATATGTCCGTCAGGCCCCTTCCCTTGAGATAAATCTGCAAATATCTCGGAAACGAAGCGAGCTATGGCAAAATGTTAAGAGACTTTATTTGTAGAGAATCAAGTTTCCTACTTTTTATGTTCTATGATATTTTTTGATCAGATGCGTAGTTCTCGAGATATATCAAGATATTTAAAAGTTCCGAAGCCGCACCAACATAATAGAGATACAGAAACACCGTGGCCCCTTTCTTTCAGATAACTCTGCGTTATTGCGAGCTGGAAACGCCACTTCCAGTTTAGCTGTGCAGAAGAAGAACAACAAGAAGAAGAAATATCTCGAAATATGTCCGTCAGGCCCCTTCCCTTGAGATAAATCTGCAAATATCTCGGAAACGAAGCGAGCTATGGCAAAATGCTAAGAGACCTTTTTTGTAGAGAATTAAGTTTCCTACTTTTTATGTTCTATGATATTTTTTGATCAGATGCGTAGTTCTCGAGATATATGAAGATATTTAAAAGTACCGAAGCCGCACCAACATAATAGAGGTACAGAAACACCGTGGCCTCTTTCTTTGAGATAACTCTGCACTATTGCGAGCTGCAAATGCCATTTCCAGCTTAGCTGTGCAGAAGAAGAACAACAAGAAGAAGAAATATCTCGAAATATGTCCGTCAGGCCCCTTCCCTTGAGATAAATCTGCAAATATCTCGGAAACGAAGCGAGCTATGGCAAAATGTTAAGAGACTTTATTTGTAGAGAATTAAGTTTCCTACTTTTTATGTTCTATGATATTTTTTGATCAGATGCGTAGTTCTCGAGATATATCAAGATATTTAAAAGTTCCGAAGCCGCACCAACATAATAGAGATACAGAAACACCGTGGCCCCTTTCTTTGAGATAACTCTGCACTATTGCGAGCTGCAAATGCCACTTCCAGCTTAGCTGTGCAGAAGAAGAACAACAAGAAGAAGAAATATCTCGAAATATGTCCGTCAGGCCCCTTCCCTTGAGATAAATCTGCAAATATCTCGGAAACGAAGCGAGCTATGGCAAAATGTTAAGAGACGTTTTTTGTAGAGAATTATGTTTCCTACAATTTATGTTCTATGATATTTTTTGATCAGAAGCGTAGTTTTCGAGATATATCGAGATATTTAAAAGTTCCGAAGCCGCACCAACATAATAGAGATACAGAAACACCGTGGCCCCTTTCTTTGAGATAACTCTGCACTAGTGCGAGCCGCAAATGCCACTTCCAACTTCGCTGTGCAGAAGAAGAACAACAAGAAGAAGAAATATCTCGAAATATGTCCGTCAGGCCCCTTCCCTTCAGATAAATCTGCAAATATCTCGGAAACGAAGCGAGCTATGGCAAAATGTTAAGAGACCTTTTTTGTAGAGAATTAAGTTTCCTACTTTTTATGTTCTATGATATTTTTTGATCAGATGCGTGGTTCTCGAGATATATCAAGATATTTAAAAGTTCCGAAGACGCACCAACATAATAGAGATACAGAAACACCGTGGCCCCTTTCTTTGAGATAACTCTGCAAAATTGCGAGCTGCAAATGCCACTTCCAGCTTAGCTGTGCAGAAGAAGAACAACAAGAAGAAGAAATATTTCGAAATATGTCCGTCAGGCCCCTTCCCTTGTGATATATCTGCAAATATCTCGGAAACGAAGCGAGCTATGGCAATGTGGTAAGAGACCTTTTTTGTAGAGAATTATGTTTCCTACAAGTTATGTTCTATGATATTTTTTGATCAGAAGCGTAGTTTTCGAGATATATCGAGATATTTAAAAGTTCC
Source organism: Osmia lignaria lignaria (assembly GCF_051020975.1). Taxonomy (NCBI): domain Eukaryota; kingdom Metazoa; phylum Arthropoda; class Insecta; order Hymenoptera; family Megachilidae; genus Osmia; species Osmia lignaria. The sequence continues at coordinate 1,812,841 of NW_027478162.1, read as the reverse complement.
GAAGACGCACCAACATAATAGAGATACAGAAACACCGTGGCCCCTTTCTTTGAGATAACTCTGCAAAATTGCGAGCTGCAAATGCCACTTCCAGCTTAGCTGTGCAGAAGAAGAACAACAAGAAGAAGAAATATCTCGAAATGTGTCCGTCAGGCCCGTTCCTTTGAGCTGAATCTGCAAATATCTCGGAAACGAAGCGAGCTATGGCAAAATGTTAAGAGACGTTTTTTGTAGAGAATTATGTTTCCTACAATTTATGTTCTATGATATTTTTTGATCAGAAGCGTAGTTCTCGAGATATATCAAGATATTTAAAAGTTCCGAAGCCGCACCAACATAATAGAGATACAGAAACACCGTGGCCCCTTTCTTTGAGATAACTCTGCACTATTGCGAGCTGCAAATGCCACTTCCAGCTTAGCTGTGCAAGAAGAAGAACAACAAGAAGAAGAAATATCTCGAAATATGTCCGTCAGGCCCCTTCCCTTGAGATAAATCTGCAAATATCTCGGAAACGAAGCGAGCTATGGCAAAATGTTCAGAGACCTTTTTTGTAGAGAATTAAGTTTCCTACTTTTTATGTTCTATGATATTTTTTGATCAGATGCGTAGTTCTCGAGATATATCAAGATATTTAAAAGTTCCGAAGCCGCACCAACATAATAGAGATACAGAAACACCGTGGCCCCTTTCTTTGAGATAACTCTGCACTAGTGCGAGCCGCAAATGCCACTTCCAGCTTAGCTGTGCAGAAGAAGAACAACAAGAAGAAGAAATATCTCGAAATATGTCCGTCAGGCCCCTTCCCTTGAGATAAATCTGCAAATATCTCGGAAACAAAGTGAGCTATGGCAAAATGTTCAGAGACCTTTTTTGTAGAGAATTAAGTTTCCTCCTTTTTATGTTCTATGATATTTTTTGATCAGATGCGTAGTTCTCGAGATATATCAAGATATTTAAAAGTTCCGAAGCCGCACCAACATAATAGAGATACAGAAACACCGTGGCCCCTTTCTTTGAGATAACTCTGCACTAGTGCGAGCCGCAAATGCCACTTCCAGCTTAGCTGTGCAGAGGAAGAACAACAAGAAGAAGAAATATCTCGAAATATGTCCGTCAGGCCCCTTCCCTTGAGATAAATCTGCAAATATCTCGGAAACGAAGCGAGCTATGGCAAAATGTTAAGAGACCTTTTTTGTAGAGAATTAAGTTTCCTACTTTTTACGTTCTATGATATTTTTTGATCAGATGCGTAGTTCTCGAGATATATCAAGATATTTAAAAGTTCCGAAGCCGCACCAACATAATAGAGATACAGAAACACCGTGGCCCCTTTCTTTGAGATAACTCTGCACTATTGCGAGCTGCAAATGCCACTTCCAGCTTAGCTGTGCAGAAGAAGAACAACAAGAAGAAGAAATATCTCGAAATATGTCCGTCAGGCCCCTTCCCTTGAGATAAATCTGCAAATATCTCGGAAACGAAGCGAGCTATGGCAAAATCTTACGAGACTTTATTTGTAGAGAATTAAGTTTCCTACTTTTTATGTTCTATGATATATTTTGATCAGATGCGTAGTTCTCGAGATATATCAAGATATTTAAAAGTTCCGAAGCCGCACCAACATAATAGAGATACAGAAACACCGTGGCCCCTTCCTTTGAGATAACTCTGCACTATTGCGAGCTGCAAATGCCACTTCCGGCTTAGCTGTGCAAGAAGAAGAACTACAAGAAGAAGAAATATCTCGAAATATGTCCGTCAGGCCCCTTCCCTTGAGATAAATCTGCAAATATCTCGGAAACGAAGCGAGCTATGGCAAAATCTTAAGAGACTTTATTTGTAGAGAATTAAGTTTCCTACTTTTTATGTTCTATGATATTTTTTGATCAGATGGGTAGTTCTCGAGATATATCAAGATATTTAAAAGTTCCGAAGCCGCACCAACATAATAGAGGTACAGAAACACCGTGGCCCCTTTCTTTGAGATAACTGTGCACTAGTGCGAGCCGCAAATGCCACTTCCAGCTTAGCTGTGCAGAAGAGGAACAACAAGAAGAAGAAATATCTCGAAATATGTCCGTCAGGCCCCTTCCCTTGAGATAAATCTGCAAATATCTCGGAAACGAAGCGAGCTATGGCAAAATGTTCAGAGACCTTTTTTGTAGAGAATTAAGTTTCCTACTTTTTAGGTTCTATGATATTTTTTGATCAGATGCGTAGTTCTCGAGATATATCAAGATATTTAAAAGTTCCGAAGCCGCACCAACATAATAGAGATACAGAAACACCGTGGCCCCTTTCTTTGAGATAACTCTGCACTAGTGCGAGCCGCAAATGCCACTTCCAGCTTAGCTGTGCAGAAGAAGAACAACAAGAAGAAGAAATATCTCGAAATATGTCCGTCAGGCCCCTTCCCTTGAGATAAATCTGCAAATATCTCGGAAACGAAGCGAGCTATGGCAAAATGTTAAGAGACGTTTTTTGTAGAGAATTATGTTTCCTACAATTTATGTTCTATGATATTTTTTGATCAGAAGCGTAGTTTTCGAGATATATCGAGATATTTAAAAGTTCCGAAGCCGCACCAACATAATAGAGATACAGAAACACCGTGGCCCCTTTCTTTGAGATAACTCTGCACTAGTGCGAGCCGCAAATGCCACTTCCAGCTTAGCTGTGCAGAGGAAGAACAACAAGAAGAAGAAATATCTCGAAATATGTCCGTCAGGCCCCTTCCCTTGAGATAAATCTGCAAATATCTCGGAAACGAAGCGAGCTATGGCAAAATGTTAAGAGACCTTTTTTGTAGAGAATTAAGTTTTCTACTTTTTATGTTCTATGATATTTTTTGATCAGATGCGTAGTTCTCGAGATATATCAAGATATTTAAAAGTTCCGAAGCCGCACCAACATAATAGAGATACAGAAACACCGTGGCCCCTTTCTTTGAGATAATTCTGCACTATTGCGAGCTACAAATGCCACTTCCAGCTTAGCTGTGCAGAAGAAGAACAACAAGAAGAAGAAATACCTCGAAATATGTCCGTCAGGCCCCTTCCCTTGAGATAAATCTGCAAATATCTCGGAAACGAAGCGAGCTATGGCAAAATCTTACGAGACTTTATTTGTAGAGAATTAAGTTTCCTACTTTTTATGTTCTATGATATTTTTTGATCAGATGCGTAGTTCTCGAGATATATCAAGATATTTAAAAGTTCCGAAGCCGCACCAACATAATAGAGATACAGAAACACCGTGGCCCCTTTCTTTGAGATAACTCTGCACTATTGCGAGCTGCAAATGCCACTTCCGGCTTAGCTGTGCAAGAAGAAGAACTACAAGAAGAAGAAATATCTCGAAATATGTCCGTCAGGCCCCTTCCCTTGAGATAAATCTGCAAATATCTCGGAAACGAATCGAGCTATGGCAAAATGTTAAGAGACTTTATTTGTAGAGAACTAAGTTTCCTACTTTTTATGTTGTATGATATGTTTTGATCAGATGGGTAGTTCTCGAGATATATCAAGATATTTAAAAGTTCCGAAGCCGCACCAACATAATAGAGGTACAGAAACACCGTGGCCCCTTTCTTTGAGATAACTCTGCACTAGTGCGAGCCGCAAATGCCACTTCCAGCTTAGCTGTGCAGAAGAAGAACAACAAGAAGAAGAAATATCTCGAAATATGTCCGTCAGGCCCCTTCCCTTGAGATAAATCTGCAAATATCTCGGAAACGAAGCGAGCTATGGCAAAATGTTCAGAGACCTTTTTTGTAGAGAATTAAGTTTCCTACTTTTTATGTTCTATGATATTTTTTGATCAGATGCGTAGTTCTCGAGATATATCAAGATATTTGAAAGTTCCGAAGCCGCACCAACATAATAGAGATACAGAAACACCGTGGCCCCTTTCTTTGAGATAACTCTGCAAAATTGCGAGCTGCAAATGCCACTTCCAGCTTAGCTGTGCAGAAGAAGAACAACAAGAAGAAGAAATATTTCGAAATATGTCCGTCAGGCCCCTTCCCTTGTGATATATCTGCAAATATCTCGGAAACGAAGCGAGCTATGGCAAAGTGGTAAGAGACCTTTTTTGTAGAGAATTATGTTTCCTACAACTTATGTTCTATGATATTTTTTGATCAGAAGCGTAGTTTTCGAGATATATCGAGATATTTAAAAGTTCCGAAGCCGCACCAACATAATAGAGATACAGAAACACCGTGGCCCCTTTCTTTGAGATAACTCTGCACTAGTGCGAGCCGCAAATGCCACTTCCAGCTTAGCTGTGCAGAAGAAGAACAACAAGAAGAAGAAATATCTCGAAATATGTCCGTCAGGCCCCTTCCCTTGAGATATATCTGCAAATATCTCGGAAACGAAGCGAGCTATGGCAAAATGTTAAGAGACCTTTTTTGTAGAGAATTAAGTTTCCTACTTTTTATGTTCTATGATATTTTTTGATCAGATGCGTAGTTCTCGAGATATATCTAGATATTTAAAAGCTTCGAAGCCGCACCAACATAATACAGGTACAGAAACACCGCGGCCCCTTTCTTTGAGATAACTCTGCACTAGTGCGAGCCGCAAATGCCACTTCCAGCTTAGCTGTGCAGAAGAAGAACAACAAGAAGAAGAAATATCTCGAAATATGTCCGTCATGCCCCTTCCCTTGAGATAAATCTGCAAATATCTCGGAAACGAAGCGAGCTATGGCAAAATGTTCAAAGACCTTTTTTGTAGAGAATTAAGTTTCCTACTTTTTATGTTCTATGATATTTTTTGATCAGATGCGTAGTTCTCGAGATATATCAAGATATTTAAAAGTTCCGAAGCCGCACCAACATAATAGAGATACAGAAACACCGTGGCCCCTTTCTTTGAGATAACTCTGCACTAGTGCGAGCCGCAAATGCCACTTCCAGCTTAGCTGTGCAGAAGAAGAACAACAAGAAGAAGAAATATCTCGAAATATGTCCGTCAGGCCCCTTCCCTCGAGATAAATCTGCAAATATCTCGGAAACGAAGCGAGCTATGGCAAAATGTTAAGAGACGTTTTTTGTAGAGAATTATGTTTCCTACAATTTATGTTCTATGATATTTTTTGATCAGAAGCGTAGTTTTCGAGATATATCGAGATATTTAAAAGTTCCGAAGCCGCACCAACATAATAGAGATACAGAAACACCGTGGCCCCTTTCTTTGAGATAACTCTGCACTAGTGCGAGCCGCAAATGCCACTTCCAGCTTAGCTGTGCAGAGGAAGAACAACAAGAAGAAGAAATATCTCGAAATATGTCCGTCAGGCCCCTTCCCTTGAGATAAATCTGCAAATATCTCGGAAACGAAGCGAGCTATGGCAAAATGTTAAGAGACCTTTTTTGTAGAGAATTAAGTTTCCTACTTTTTATGTTGTATGATATTTTTTGATCAGATGCGTAGTTCTCGAGATATATCAAGATATTTAAAAGTTCCGAAGCCGCACCAACATAATAGAGATACAGAAACACCGTGGCCCCTTTCTTTGAGATAACTCTGCACTATTGCGAGCTGCAAATGCCACTTCCAGCTTAGCTGTGCAGAAGAAGAACAACAAGAAGAAGAAATATCTCGAAATATGTCCGTCAGGCCCCTTCCCTTGAGATAAATCTGCAAATATCTCGGAAACGAAGCGAGCTATGGCAAAATCTTACGAGACTTTATTTGTAGAGAATTAAGTTTCCTACTTTTTATGTTCTATGATATTTTTTGATCAGATGCGTAGTTCTCGAGATATATCAAGATATTTAAAAGTTCCGAAGCCGCACCAACATAATAGAGATACAGAAACACCGTGGCCCCTTTCTTTGAGATAACTCTGCACTATTGCGAGCTGCAAATGCCACTTCCGGCTTAGCTGTGCAAGAAGAAGAACTACAAGAAGAAGAAATATCTCGAAATATGTCCGTCAGGCCCCTTCCCTTGAGATAAATCTGCAAATATCTCGGAAACGAAGCGAGCTATGGCAAAATGTTAAGAGACATTATTTGTAGAGAATTAAGTTTCCTACTTTTTATGTTCTATGATATTTTTTGATCAGATGGGTAGTTCTCGAGATATATCAAGATATTTAAAAGTTCCGAAGCCGCACCAACATAATAGAGGTACAGAAACACCGTGGCCCCTTTCTTTGAGATAACTCTGCACTAGTGCGAGCCGCAAATGCCACCTCCAGCTTAGCTGTGCAGAAAAAGAACAACAAGAAGAAGAAATATCTCGAAATATGTCCGTCAGGCCCCTTCCCTTGAGATAAATCTGCAAATATCTCGGAAACGAAGCGAGCTATGGCAAAATGTTAAGAGACGTTTTTTGTAGAGAATTATGTTTCCTACAATTTATGTTCTATGATATTTTTTGATCAGAAGCGTAGTTTTCGAGATATATCGAGATATTTAAAAGTTCCGAAGCCGCACCAACATAATAGAGATACAGAAACACCGTGGCCCCTTTCTTTGAGATAACTCTGCACTAGTGCGAGCCGCAAATGCCACTTCCAGCTTCGCTGTGCAGAAGAAGAACAACAAGAAGAAGAAATATCTCGAAATATGTCCGTCAGGCCCCTTCCCTTGAGATATATCTGCAAATATCTCGGAAACGAAGCGAGCTATGGCAAAATGTTAAGAGACCTTTTTTGTAGAGAATTATGTTTCCTACAATTTATGTTCTATGATATTTTTTGATCAGAAGCGTAGTTCTCGAGATATATCAAGATATTTAAAAGTTCCGAAGCCGCACCAACATAATAGAGATACAGAAACACCGTGGCCCCTTTCTTTGAGATAACTCTGCACTATTGCGAGCTGCAAATGCCACTTCCAGCTTAGCTGTGCAGAAGAAGAACAACAAGAAGAAGAAATATCTCGAAATATGTCCGTCAGGCCCCTTCCCTTGAGATAAATCTGCAAATATCTCGGAAACGAAGCGAGCTATGGGAAAATCTTACGAGACTTTATTTGTAGAGAATTAAGTTTCCTACTTTTTATGTTCTATGATATTTTTTGATCAGATGCGTAGTTCTCGAGATATATCAAGATATTTAAAAGTTCCGAAGCCGCACCAACATAATAGAGATACAGAAACACCGTGGCCCCTTTCTTTGAGATAACTCTGCACTATTGCGAGCTGCAAATGCCACTTCCAGCTTAGCTGTGCAGAAGAAGAACAACAAGAAGAAGAAATATCTCGAAATATGTCCGTCAGGCCCCTTCCCTTGAGATAAATCTGCAAATATCTCGGAAACGAAGCGAGCTATGGCAAAATCTTACGAGACTTTATTTGTAGAGAATTAAGTTTCCTACTTTTTATGTTCTATGATATTTTTTGATCAGATGCGTAGTTCTCGAGATATATCAAGATATTTAAAAGTTCCGAAGCCGCACCAACATAATAGAGATACAGAAACACCGTGGCCCCTTTCTTTGAGATAACTCTGCACTATTGCGAGCTGCAAATGCCACTTCCAGCTTAGCTGTGCAAGAAGAAGAACAACAAGAAGAAGAAATATCTCGAAATATGTCCGTCAGGCCCCTTCCCTTGAGATAAATCTGCAAATATCTCGGAAACGAAGCGAGCTATGGCAAAATGTTCAGAGACCTTTTTTGTAGAGAATTAAGTTTCCTACTTTTTATGTTCTATGATATTTTTTGATCAGATGCGTAGTTCTCGAGATATATCAAGATATTTAAAAGTTCCGAAGCCGCACCAACATAATAGAGATACAGAAACACCGTGGCCCCTTTCTTTGAGATAACTCTGCACTAGTGCGAGCCGCAAATGCCACTTCCAGCTTAGCTGTGCAGAAGAAGAACAACAAGAAGAAGAAATATCTCGAAATATGTCCGTCAGGCCCCTTCCCTTGAGATAAATCTGCAAATATCTCGGAAACAAAGTGAGCTATGGCAAAATGTTCAGAGACCTTTTTTGTAGAGAATTAAGTTTCCTCCTTTTTATGTTCTATGATATTTTTTGATCAGATGCGTAGTTCTCGAGATATATCAAGATATTTAAAAGTTCCGAAGCCGCACCAACATAATAGAGATACAGAAACACCGTGGCCCCTTTCTTTGAGATAACTCTGCACTAGTGCGAGCCGCAAATGCCACTTCCAGCTTAGCTGTGCAGAGGAAGAACAACAAGAAGAAGAAATATCTCGAAATATGTCCGTCAGGCCCCTTCCCTTGAGATAAATCTGCAAATATCTCGGAAACGAAGCGAGCTATGGCAAAATGTTAAGAGACCTTTTTTGTAGAGAATTAAGTTTCCTACTTTTTACGTTCTATGATATTTTTTGATCAGATGCGTAGTTCTCGAGATATATCAAGATATTTAAAAGTTCCGAAGCCGCACCAACATAATAGAGATACAGAAACACCGTGGCCCCTTTCTTTGAGATAACTCTGCACTATTGCGAGCTGCAAATGCCACTTCCAGCTTAGCTGTGCAGAAGAAGAACAACAAGAAGAAGAAATATCTCGAAATATGTCCGTCAGGCCCCTTCCCTTGAGATAAATCTGCAAATATCTCGGAAACGAAGCGAGCTATGGCAAAATCTTACGAGACTTTATTTGTAGAGAATTAAGTTTCCTACTTTTTATGTTCTATGATATTTTTTGATCAGATGCGTAGTTCTCGAGATATATCAAGATATTTAAAAGTTCCGAAGCCGCACCAACATAATAGAGATACAGAAACACCGTGGCCCCTTTCTTTGAGATAACTCTGCACTATTGCGAGCTGCAAATGCCACTTCCGGCTTAGCTGTGCAAGAAGAAGAACTACAAGAAGAAGAAATATCTCGAAATATGTCCGTCAGGCCCCTTCCCTTGAGATAAATCTGCAAATATCTCGGAAACGAAGCGAGCTATGGCAAAATCTTAAGAGACTTTATTTGTAGAGAATTAAGTTTCCTACTTTTTATGTTCTATGATATTTTTTGATCAGATGGGTAGTTCTCGAGATATATCAAGATATTTAAAAGTTCCGAAGCCGCACCAACATAATAGAGGTACAGAAACACCGTGGCCCCTTTCTTTGAGATAACTGTGCACTAGTGCGAGCCGCAAATGCCACTTCCAGCTTAGCTGTGCAGAAGAGGAACAACAAGAAGAAGAAATATCTCGAAATATGTCCGTCAGGCCCCTTCCCTTGAGATAAATCTGCAAATATCTCGGAAACGAAGCGAGCTATGGCAAAATGTTCAGAGACCTTTTTTGTAGAGAATTAAGTTTCCTACTTTTTAGGTTCTATGATATTTTTTGATCAGATGCGTAGTTCTCGAGATATATCAAGATATTTAAAAGTTCCGAAGCCGCACCAACATAATAGAGATACAGAAACACCGTGGCCCCTTTCTTTGAGATAACTCTGCACTAGTGCGAGCCGCAAATGCCACTTCCAGCTTAGCTGTGCAGAAGAAGAACAACAAGAAGAAGAAATATCTCGAAATATGTCCGTCAGGCCCCTTCCCTTGAGATAAATCTGCAAATATCTCGGAAACGAAGCGAGCTATGGCAAAATGTTAAGAGACGTTTTTTGTAGAGAATTATGTTTCCTACAATTTATGTTCTATGATATTTTTTGATCAGAAGCGTAGTTTTCGAGATATATCGAGATATTTAAAAGTTCCGAAGCCGCACCAACATAATAGAGATACAGAAACACCGTGGCCCCTTTCTTTGAGATAACTCTGCACTAGTGCGAGCCGCAAATGCCACTTCCAGCTTAGCTGTGCAGAGGAAGAACAACAAGAAGAAGAAATATCTCGAAATATGTCCGTCAGGCCCCTTCCCTTGAGATAAATCTGCAAATATCTCGGAAACGAAGCGAGCTATGGCAAAATGTTAAGAGACCTTTTTTGTAGAGAATTAAGTTTTCTACTTTTTATGTTCTATGATATTTTTTGATCAGATGCGTAGTTCTCGAGATATATCAAGATATTTAAAAGTTCCGAAGCCGCACCAACATAATAGAGATACAGAAACACCGTGGCCCCTTTCTTTGAGATAATTCTGCACTATTGCGAGCTACAAATGCCACTTCCAGCTTAGCTGTGCAGAAGAAGAACAACAAGAAGAAGAAATACCTCGAAATATGTCCGTCAGGCCCCTTCCCTTGAGATAAATCTGCAAATATCTCGGAAACGAAGCGAGCTATGGCAAAATCTTACGAGACTTTATTTGTAGAGAATTAAGTTTCCTACTTTTTATGTTCTATGATATTTTTTGATCAGATGCGTAGTTCTCGAGATATATCAAGATATTTAAAAGTTCCGAAGCCGCACCAACATAATAGAGATACAGAAACACCGTGGCCCCTTTCTTTGAGATAACTCTGCACTATTGCGAGCTGCAAATGCCACTTCCGGCTTAGCTGTGCAAGAAGAAGAACTACAAGAAGAAGAAATATCTCGAAATATGTCCGTCAGGCCCCTTCCCTTGAGATAAATCTGCAAATATCTCGGAAACGAAGCGAGCTATGGCAAAATGTTAAGAGACTTTATTTGTAGAGAACTAAGTTTCCTACTTTTTATGTTCTATGATATGTTTTGATCAGATGGGTAGTTCTCGAGATATATCAAGATATTTAAAAGTTCCGAAGCCGCACCAACATAATAGAGGTACAGAAACACCGTGGCCCCTTTCTTTGAGATAACTCTGCACTAGTGCGAGCCGCAAATGCCACTTCCAGCTTAGCTGTGCAGAAGAAGAACAACAAGAAGAAGAAATATCTCGAAATATGTCCGTCAGGCCCCTTCCCTTGAGATAAATCTGCAAATATCTCGGAAACGAAGCGAGCTATGGCAAAATGTTCAGAGACCTTTTTTGTAGAGAATTAAGTTTCCTACTTTTTATGTTCTATGATATTTTTTGATCAGATGCGTAGTTCTCGAGATATATCAAGATATTTGAAAGTTCCGAAGCCGCACCAACATAATAGAGATACAGAAACACCGTGGCCCCTTTCTTTGAGATAACTCTGCAAAATTGCGAGCTGCAAATGCCACTTCCAGCTTAGCTGTGCAGAAGAAGAACAACAAGAAGAAGAAATATTTCGAAATATGTCCGTCAGGCCCCTTCCCTTGTGATATATCTGCAAATATCTCGGAAACGAAGCGAGCTATGGCAAAGTGGTAAGAGACCTTTTTTGTAGAGAATTATGTTTCCTACAACTTATGTTCTATGATATTTTTTGATCAGAAGCGTAGTTTTCGAGATATATCGAGATATTTAAAAGTTCCGAAGCCGCACCAACATAATAGAGATACAGAAACACCGTGGCCCCTTTCTTTGAGATAACTCTGCACTAGTGCGAGCCGCAAATGCCACTTCCAGCTTAGCTGTGCAGAAGAAGAACAACAAGAAGAAGAAATATCTCGAAATATGTCCGTCAGGCCCCTTCCCTTGAGATATATCTGCAAATATCTCGGAAACGAAGCGAGCTATGGCAAAATGTTAAGAGACCTTTTTTGTAGAGAATTAAGTTTCCTACTTTTTATGTTCTATGATATTTTTTGATCAGATGCGTAGTTCTCGAGATATATCTAGATATTTAAAAGTTTCGAAGCCGCACCAACATAATACAGGTACAGAAACACCGCGGCCCCTTTCTTTGAGATAACTCTGCACTAGTGCGAGCCGCAAATGCCACTTCCAGCTTAGCTGTGCAGAAGAAGAACAACAAGAAGAAGAAATATCTCGAAATATGTCCGTCAGGCCCCTTCCCTCGAGATAAATCTGCAAATATCTCGGAAACGAAGCGAGCTATGGCAAAATGTTAAGAGACGTTTTTTGTAGAGAATTATGTTTCCTACAATTTATGTTCTATGATATTTTTTGATCAGAAGCGTAGTTTTCGAGATATATCGAGATATTTAAAAGTTCCGAAGCCGCACCAACATAATAGAGATACAGAAACACCGTGGCCCCTTTCTTTGAGATAACTCTGCACTAGTGCGAGCCGCAAATGCCACTTCCAGCTTAGCTGTGCAGAGGAAGAACAACAAGAAGAAGAAATATCTCGAAATATGTCCGTCAGGCCCCTTCCCTTGAGATAAATCTGCAAATATCTCGGAAACGAAGCGAGCTATGGCAAAATGTTAAGAGACCTTTTTTGTAGAGAATTAAGTTTCCTACTTTTTATGTTGTATGATATTTTTTGATCAGATGCGTAGTTCTCGAGATATATCAAGATATTTAAAAGTTCCGAAGCCGCACCAACATAATAGAGATACAGAAACACCGTGGCCCCTTTCTTTGAGATAACTCTGCACTATTGCGAGCTGCAAATGCCACTTCCAGCTTAGCTGTGCAGAAGAAGAACAACAAGAAGAAGAAATATCTCGAAATATGTCCGTCAGGCCCCTTCCCTTGAGATAAATCTGCAAATATCTCGGAAACGAAGCGAGCTATGGCAAAATCTTACGAGACTTTATTTGTAGAGAATTAAGTTTCCTACTTTTTATGTTCTATGATATTTTTTGATCAGATGCGTAGTTCTCGAGATATATCAAGATATTTAAAAGTTCCGAAGCCGCACCAACATAATAGAGATACAGAAACACCGTGGCCCCTTTCTTTGAGATAACTCTGCACTATTGCGAGCTGCAAATGCCACTTCCGGCTTAGCTGTGCAAGAAGAAGAACTACAAGAAGAAGAAATATCTCGAAATATGTCCGTCAGGCCCCTTCCCTTGAGATAAATCTGCAAATATCTCGGAAACGAAGCGAGCTATGGCAAAATGTTAAGAGACTTTATTTGTAGAGAATTAAGTTTCCTACTTTTTATGTTCTATGATATTTTTTGATCAGATGGGTAGTTCTCGAGATATATCAAGATATTTAAAAGTTCCGAAGCCGCACCAACATAATAGAGGTACAGAAACACCGTGGCCCCTTTCTTTGAGATAACTCTGCACTAGTGCGAGCCGCAAATGCCACCTCCAGCTTAGCTGTGCAGAAGAAGAACAACAAGAAGAAGAAATATCTCGAAATATGTCCGTCAGGCCCCTTCCCTTGAGATAAATCTGCAAATATCTCGGAAACGAAGCGAGCTATGGCAAAATGTTAAGAGACGTTTTTTGTAGAGAATTATGTTTCCTACAATTTATGTTCTATGATATTTTTTGATCAGAAGCGTAGTTTTCGAGATATATCGAGATATTTAAAAGTTCCGAAGCCGCACCAACATAATAGAGATACAGAAACACCGTGGCCCCTTTCTTTGAGATAACTCTGCACTAGTGCGAGCCGCAAATGCCACTTCCAGCTTCGCTGTGCAGAAGAAGAACAACAAGAAGAAGAAATATCTCGAAATATGTCCGTCAGGCCCCTTCCCTTGAGATATATCTGCAAATATCTCGGAAACGAAGCGAGCTATGGCAAAATGTTAAGAGACCTTTTTTGTAGAGAATTATGTTTCCTACAATTTATGTTCTATGATATTTTTTGATCAGAAGCGTAGTTTTCGAGATATATCGAGATATTTAAAAGTTCCGAAGCCGCACCAACATAATAGAGATACAGAAACACCGTGGCCCCTTTCTTTGAGATAACTCTGCACTATTGCGAGCTGCAAATGCCACTTCCAGCTTAGCTGTGCAGAAGAAGAACAACAAGAAGAAGAAATATCTCGAAATATGTCCGTCAGGCCCCTTCCCTTGAGATAAACCTGCAAATATCTCGGAAACGAAGCGAGCTATGGCAAAATCTTACGAGACTTTATTTGTAGAGAATTAAGTTTCCTACTTTTTATGTTCTATGATATTTTTTGATCAGATGCGTAGTTCTCGAGATATATCAAGATATTTAAAAGTTCCGAAGCCGCACCAACATAATAGAGATACAGAAACACCGTGGCCCCTTTCTTTGAGATAACTCTGCACTATTGCGAGCTGCAAATGCCACTTCCGGCTTAGCTGTGCAAGAAGAAGAACTACAAGAAGAAGAAATATCTCGAAATATGTCCGTCAGGCCCCTTCCCTTGAGATAAATCTGCAAATATCTCGGAAACGAAGCGAGCTATGGCAAAATGTTAAGAGACTTTATTTGTAGAGAATTAAGTTTCCTACTTTTTATGTTCTATGATATTTTTTGATCAGATGGGTAGTTCTCGAGATATATCAAGATATTTAAAAGTTCCGAAGCCGCACCAACATAATAGAGGTACAGAAACACCGTGGCCCGTTTCTTTGAGATAACTCTGCACTAGTGCGAGCCGCAAATGCCACCTCCAGCTTAGCTGTGCAGAAGAAGAACAACAAGAAGAAGAAATATCTCGAAATATGTCCGTCAGGCCCCTTCCCTTGAGATAAATCTGCAAATATCTCGGAAACGAAGCGAGCTATGGCAAAATGTTAAGAGACGTTTTTTGTAGAGAATTATGTTTCCTACAATTTATGTTCTATGATATTTTTTGATCAGAAGCGTAGTTTTCGAGATATATCGAGATATTTAAAAGTTCCGAAGCCGCACCAACATAATAGAGATACAGAAACACCGTGGCCCCTTTCTTTGAGATAACTCTGCACTAGTGCGAGCCGCAAATGCCACTTCCAGCTTCGCTGTGCAGAAGAAGAACAACAAGAAGAAGAAATATCTCGAAATATGTCCGTCAGGCCCCTTCCCTTGTGATATATCTGCAAATATCTCGGAAACGAAGCGAGCTATGGCAAAGTGGTAACAGACCTTTTTTGTAGAGAATTATGTTTCCTACAAGTTATGTTCTATGATATTTTTTGATCAGAAACGTAGTTTTCGAGATATATCGAGATATTTAAAAGTTCCGAAGCCGCACCAACATAATAGAGATACAGAAACACCGTGGCCCCTTTCTTTGAGATAACTCTGCACTATTGCGAGCTGCAAATGCCACTTCCAGCTTAGCGGTGCAAGAAGAAGAACAACAAGAAGAAGAAATATCTCGAAATATGTCCGTCAGGCCCCTTCCCTTGAGATAAATCTGCAAATATCTCGGAAACGAAGCGAGCTATGGCAAAATGTTAAGAGACTTTATTTGTAGAGAATTAAGTTTCCTACTTTTTATGTTCTATGATATTTTTTGATCAGATGGGTAGTTCTCGAGATATATCAAGATATTTAAAAGTTCCGAAGCCGCACCAACATAATAGAGGTACAGAAACACCGTGGCCCCTTTCTTTGAGATAACTCTGCACTAGTGCGAGCCGCAAATGCCACTTCCAGCTTAGCTGTGCAGAAGAGGAACAACAAGAAGAAGAAATATCTCGAAATATGTCCGTCAGGCCCCTTCCCTTGAGATAAATCTGCAAATATCTCGGAAACGAAGCGAGCTATGGCAAAATGTTTAGAGACCTTTTTTGTAGAGAATTAAGTTTCCTACTTTTTATGTTCTATGATATTTTTTGATCAGATGCGTAGCTCTCGAGATATATCAAGATATTTAAAAGTTCCGAAGCCGCACCAACATAATAGAGATACAGAAACACCGTGGCCCCTTTCTTTGAGATAACTCTGCACTAGTGCGAGCCGCAAATGCCACTTCCAGCTTAGCTGTGCAGAAGAAGAACAACAAGAAGAAGAAATATCTCGAAATATGTCCGTCAGGCCCCTTCCCTTGAGATAAATCTGCAAATATCTCGGAAACGAAGCGAGCTATGGCAAAATGTTAAGAGACCTTTTTTGTAGAGAATTAAGTTTCCTACTTTTTATGTTCTATGATATTTTTTGATCAGATGCGTAGTTCTCGAGATATATCAAGATATTTAAAAGTTCCGAAGACGCACCAACATAATAGAGATACAGAAACACCGTGGCCCCTTTCTTTGAGATAACTCTGCAAAATTGCGAGCTGCAAATGCCACTTCCAGCTTAGCTGTGCAGAAGAAGAACAACAAGAAGAAGAAATATTTCGAAATATGTCCGTCAGGCCCGTTCCCTTGTGATATATCTGCAAATATCTCGGAAACGAAGCGAGCTATGGCAAAGTGGTAAGAGACCTTTTTTGTAGAGAATTATGTTTCCTACAAGTTATGTTCTATGATATTTTTTGATCAGAAGCGTAGTTTTCGAGATATATCGAGATATTTAAAAGTTCCGAAGCCGCACCAACATAATAGAGATACAGAAACACCGTGGCCCCTTTCTTTGAGATAACTCTGCACTAGTGCGAGCCGCAAATGCCACTTCCAGCTTAGCTGTGCAGAAGAAGAACAACAAGAAGAAGAAATATCTCGAAATATGTCCGTCAGGCCCCTTCCCTTGAGATAAATCTGCAAATATCTCGGAAACGAAGCGAGCTATGGCAAAATGTTCAGAGACCTTTTTTGTAGAGAATTAAGTTTCCTACTTTTTATGATCTATGATATTTTTTGATCAGATGCGTAGTTTTCGAGATATATCAAGATATTTGAAAGTTCCGAAGCCGCACCAACATAATAGAGATACAGAAACACCGTGGCCCCTTTCTTTGAGATAACTCTGCACTATTGCGAGCTGCAAATGCCACTTCCAGCTTAGCTGTGCAGAAGAAGAACAACAAGAAGAAGAACAACAAGAAGAAGAAATATCTCGAAATATGTCCGTCAGGCCCCTTCCCTTGAGATAAATCTGCAAATATCTCGGAAACGAAGCGAGCTATGGCAAAATGTTAAGAGACGTTTTTTGTAGAGAATTAGGTTTCCTACAATTTATGTTCTATGATATTTTTTGATCAGAAGCGTAGTTTTCGAGATATATCGAGATATTTAAAAGTTCCGAAGCCGCACCAACATAATAGAGATACAGAAACACCGTGGCCCCTTTCTTTGAGATAACTCTGCACTAGTGCGAGCCGCAAATGCCACTTCCAGCTTCGCTGTGCCGAAGAAGAACAACAAGAAGAAGAAATATCTCGAAATATGTCCGTCAGGCCCCTTCCCTTGAGATAAATCTGCAAATATCTCGGAAACGAAGCGAGCTATGGCAAAATGTTAAGAGACCTTTTTTGTAGAGAATTAAGTTTCCTACTTTCTATGTTCTATGATATTTTTTGATCAGATGCGTAGTTCTCGAGATATATCAAGATATTTAAAAGTTCCGAAGACGCACCAACATAATAGAGATACAGAAACACCGTGGCCCCTTTCTTTGAGATAACTCTGCAAAATTGCGAGCTGCAAATGCCACTTCCAGCTTAGCTGTGCAGAAGAAGTACACCAAGAAGAAGAAATATCTCGAAATATGTCCGTCAGGCCCCTTCCCTTGAGATAAATCGGCAAATATCTCGGAAACGAAGCGAGCTATGGCAAAATGTTAAGAGACCTTTTTTGTAGAGAATTAAGTTTCCTACTTTTTATGTTCTATGATATTTTTTGATCAGATGCGTAGTTCTCGAGATATATCAAGATATTTAAAAGTTCCGAAGACGCACCAACATAATAGAGATACAGAAACACCGTGGCCCCTTTCTTTGAGATAACTCTGCAAAATTGCGAGCTGCAAATGCCACTTCCAGCTTAGCTGTGCAGAAGAAGTACACCAAGAAGAAGAAATATCTCGAAATATGTCCGTCAGGCCCCTTCCCTTGAGATAAATCTGCAAATATCTCGGAAACGAAGCGAGCTATGGCAAAATGTTAAGAGACTTTATTTGTAGAGAATTATGTTTCCTACAATTTATGTTCTATAATATTTTTTGATCAGATGCGTAGTTCTCGAGATATATCAAGATATTTAAAAGTTCCGAAGCCGCACCAACATAATAGAGATACAGAAACACCGTGGCCCCTTTCTTTGAGATAACTCTGCACTATTGCGAGCTGCAAATGCCACTTCCAGCTTAGCGGTGCAAGAAGAAGAACAACAAGAAGAAGAAATATCTCGAAATATGTCCGTCAGGCCCCTTCCCTTGAGATAAATCTGCAAATATCTCGGAAACGAAGCGAGCTATGGCAAAATGTAAAGAGACTTTATTTGTAGAGAATTAAGTTTCCTACTTTTTATGTTCTATGATATTTTTTGATCAGATGGGTAGTTCTCGAGATATATCAAGATATTTAAAAGTTCCGAAGCCGCACCAACATAATAGAGGTACAGAAACACCGTGGCCCCTTTCTTTGAGATAACTCTGCACTAGTGCGAGCCGCAAATGCCACTTCCAGCTTAGCTGTGCAGAAGAGGAACAACAAGAAGAAGAAATATCTCTAAATATGTCCGTCAGGCCCCTTCCCTTGAGATAAATCTGCAAATATCTCGGAAACGAAGCGAGCTATGGCAAAATCTTACGAGACTTTATTTGTAGAGAATTAAGTTTCCTACTTTTTATGTTCTATGATATTTTTTGATCAGATGCGTAGTTCTCGAGATATATCAAGATATTTAAAAGTTCCGAAGCCGCACCAACATAATAGAGATACAGAAACACCGTGGCCCGTTTCTTTGAGATAACTCTGCACTAGTGCGAGCCGCAAATGCCACTTCCAGCTTAGCTGTGCAGAAGAAGAACAACAAGAAGAAGAAATATCTCGAAATATGTCCGTCAGGCCCCTTCCCTTGAGATAAATCTGCAAATATCTCGGAAACGAAGCGAGCTATGGCAAAATGTTAAGAGACGTTTTTTGTAGAGAATTATGTTTCCTACAATTTATGTTCTATGATATTTTTTGATCAGAAGCGTAGTTTTCGAGATATATCGAGATATTTAAAAGTTCCGAAGCCGCACCAACATAATAGAGATACAGAAACACCGTGGCCCCTTTCTTTGAGATAACTCTGCACTAGTGCGAGCCGCAAATGCCACTTCCAGCTTCGCTGTGCAGAAGAAGAACAACAAGAAGAAGAAATATCTCGAAATATGTCCGTCAGGCCCCTTCCCTTGTGATATATCTGCAAATATCTCGGAAACGAAGCGAGCTATGGCAAAGTGGTAACAGACCTTTTTTGTAGAGAATTATGTTTCCTACAAGTTATGTTCTATGATATTTTTTGATCAGAAACGTAGTTTTCGAGATATATCGAGATATTTAAAAGTTCCGAAGCCGCACCAACATAATAGAGATACAGAAACACCGTGGCCCCTTTCTTTGAGATAACTCTGCACTATTGCGAGCTGCAAATGCCACTTCCAGCTTAGCGGTGCAAGAAGAAGAACAACAAGAAGAAGAAATATCTCGAAATATGTCCGTCAGGCCCCTTCCCTTGAGATAAATCTGCAAATATCTCGGAAACGAAGCGAGCTATGGCAAAATGTTAAGAGACTTTATTTGTAGAGAATTAAGTTTCCTACTTTTTATGTTCTATGATATTTTTTGATCAGATGGGTAGTTCTCGAGATATATCAAGATATTTAAAAGTTCCGAAGCCGCACCAACATAATAGAGGTACAGAAACACCGTGGCCCCTTTCTTTGAGATAACTCTGCACTAGTGCGAGCCGCAAATGCCACTTCCAGCTTAGCTGTGCAGAAGAGGAACAACAAGAAGAAGAAATATCTCGAAATATGTCCGTCAGGCCCCTTCCCTTGAGATAAATCTGCAAATATCTCGGAAACGAAGCGAGCTATGGCAAAATGTTTAGAGACCTTTTTTGTAGAGAATTAAGTTTCCTACTTTTTATGTTCTATGATATTTTTTGATCAGATGCGTAGCTCTCGAGATATATCAAGATATTTAAAAGTTCCGAAGCCGCACCAACATAATAGAGATACAGAAACACCGTGGCCCCTTTCTTTGAGATAACTCTGCACTAGTGCGAGCCGCAAATGCCACTTCCAGCTTAGCTGTGCAGAAGAAGAACAACAAGAAGAAGAAATATCTCGAAATATGTCCGTCAGGCCCCTTCCCTTGAGATAAATCTGCAAATATCTCGGAAACGAAGCGAGCTATGGCAAAATGTTAAGAGACCTTTTTTGTAGAGAATTAAGTTTCCTACTTTTTATGTTCTATGATATTTTTTGATCAGATGCGTAGTTCTCGAGATATATCAAGATATTTAAAAGTTCCGAAGACGCACCAACATAATAGAGATACAGAAACACCGTGGCCCCTTTCTTTGAGATAACTCTGCAAAATTGCGAGCTGCAAATGCCACTTCCAGCTTAGCTGTGCAGAAGAAGAACAACAAGAAGAAGAAATATTTCGAAATATGTCCGTCAGGCCCGTTCCCTTGTGATATATCTGCAAATATCTCGGAAACGAAGCGAGCTATGGCAAAGTGGTAAGAGACCTTTTTTGTAGAGAATTATGTTTCCTACAAGTTATGTTCTATGATATTTTTTGATCAGAAGCGTAGTTTTCGAGATATATCGAGATATTTAAAAGTTCCGAAGCCGCACCAACATAATAGAGATACAGAAACACCGTGGCCCCTTTCTTTGAGATAACTCTGCACTAGTGCGAGCCGCAAATGCCACTTCCAGCTTAGCTGTGCAGAAGAAGAACAACAAGAAGAAGAAATATCTCGAAATATGTCCGTCAGGCCCCTTCCCTTGAGATAAATCTGCAAATATCTCGGAAACGAAGCGAGCTATGGCAAAATGTTCAGAGACCTTTTTTGTAGAGAATTAAGTTTCCTACTTTTTATGATCTATGATATTTTTTGATCAGATGCGTAGTTTTCGAGATATATCAAGATATTTGAAAGTTCCGAAGCCGCACCAACATAATAGAGATACAGAAACACCGTGGCCCCTTTCTTTGAGATAACTCTGCACTATTGCGAGCTGCAAATGCCACTTCCAGCTTAGCTGTGCAGAAGAAGAACAACAAGAAGAAGAACAACAAGAAGAAGAAATATCTCGAAATATGTCCGTCAGGCCCCTTCCCTTGAGATAAATCTGCAAATATCTCGGAAACGAAGCGAGCTATGGCAAAATGTTAAGAGACGTTTTTTGTAGAGAATTAGGTTTCCTACAATTTATGTTCTATGATATTTTTTGATCAGAAGCGTAGTTTTCGAGATATATCGAGATATTTAAAAGTTCCGAAGCCGCACCAACATAATAGAGATACAGAAACACCGTGGCCCCTTTCTTTGAGATAACTCTGCACTAGTGCGAGCCGCAAATGCCACTTCCAGCTTCGCTGTGCCGAAGAAGAACAACAAGAAGAAGAAATATCTCGAAATATGTCCGTCAGGCCCCTTCCCTTGAGATAAATCTGCAAATATCTCGGAAACGAAGCGAGCTATGGCAAAATGTTAAGAGACCTTTTTTGTAGAGAATTAAGTTTCCTACTTTCTATGTTCTATGATATTTTTTGATCAGATGCGTAGTTCTCGAGATATATCAAGATATTTAAAAGTTCCGAAGACGCACCAACATAATAGAGATACAGAAACACCGTGGCCCCTTTCTTTGAGATAACTCTGCAAAATTGCGAGCTGCAAATGCCACTTCCAGCTTAGCTGTGCAGAAGAAGTACACCAAGAAGAAGAAATATCTCGAAATATGTCCGTCAGGCCCCTTCCCTTGAGATAAATCGGCAAATATCTCGGAAACGAAGCGAGCTATGGCAAAATGTTAAGAGACCTTTTTTGTAGAGAATTAAGTTTCCTACTTTTTATGTTCTATGATATTTTTTGATCAGATGCGTAGTTCTCGAGATATATCAAGATATTTAAAAGTTCCGAAGACGCACCAACATAATAGAGATACAGAAACACCGTGGCCCCTTTCTTTGAGATAACTCTGCAAAATTGCGAGCTGCAAATGCCACTTCCAGCTTAGCTGTGCAGAAGAAGTACACCAAGAAGAAGAAATATCTCGAAATATGTCCGTCAGGCCCCTTCCCTTGAGATAAATCTGCAAATATCTCGGAAACGAAGCGAGCTATGGCAAAATGTTAAGAGACTTTATTTGTAGAGAATTATGTTTCCTACAATTTATGTTCTATAATATTTTTTGATCAGATGCGTAGTTCTCGAGATATATCAAGATATTTAAAAGTTCCGAAGCCGCACCAACATAATAGAGATACAGAAACACCGTGGCCCCTTTCTTTGAGATAACTCTGCACTATTGCGAGCTGCAAATGCCACTTCCAGCTTAGCGGTGCAAGAAGAAGAACAACAAGAAGAAGAAATATCTCGAAATATGTCCGTCAGGCCCCTTCCCTTGAGATAAATCTGCAAATATCTCGGAAACGAAGCGAGCTATGGCAAAATGTAAAGAGACTTTATTTGTAGAGAATTAAGTTTCCTACTTTTTATGTTCTATGATATTTTTTGATCAGATGGGTAGTTCTCGAGATATATCAAGATATTTAAAAGTTCCGAAGCCGCACCAACATAATAGAGGTACAGAAACACCGTGGCCCCTTTCTTTGAGATAACTCTGCACTAGTGCGAGCCGCAAATGCCACTTCCAGCTTAGCTGTGCAGAAGAGGAACAACAAGAAGAAGAAATATCTCTAAATATGTCCGTCAGGCCCCTTCCCTTGAGATAAATCTGCAAATATCTCGGAAACGAAGCGAGCTATGGCAAAATCTTACGAGACTTTATTTGTAGAGAATTAAGTTTCCTACTTTTTATGTTCTATGATATTTTTTGATCAGATGCGTAGTTCTCGAGATATATCAAGATATTTAAAAGTTCCGAAGCCGCACCAACATAATAGAGATACAGAAACACCGTGGCCCCTTTCTTTGAGATAACTCTGCACTAGTGCGAGCCGCAAATGCCACTTCCAGCTTAGCTGTGCAGAAGAAGAACAACAAGAAGAAGAAATATCTCGAAATATGTCCGTCAGGCCCCTTCCCTTGAGATAAATCTGCAAATATCTCGGAAACGAAGCGAGCTATGGCAAAATGTTCAGAGACCTTTTTTGTAGAGGATTAAGTTTCCTCCTTTTTATGTTCTATGATATTTTTTGATCAGATGCGTAGTTCTCGAGATATATCAAGATATTTAAAAGTTCCGAAGCCGCACCAGCATAATAGAGATACAGAAACACCGTGGCCCCTTTCTTTGAGATAACTCTGCACTAGTGCGAGCCGCAAATGCCACTTCCAGCTTAGCTGTGCAGAGGAAGAACAACAAGAAGAAGAAATATCTCGAAATATGTCCGTCAGGCCCCTTCCCTTGAGATAAATCTGCAAATATCTCGGAAACGAAGCGAGCTATGGCAAAATGTTAAGAGACCTTTTTTGTAGAGAATTAAGTTTCCTACTTTTTATGTTCTATGATATTTTTTGATCAGATGCGCAGTTCTCGAGATATATCAAGATATTTAAAAGTTCCGAAGCCGCACCAACATAATAGAGATACAGAAACACCGTGGCCCCTTTCTTTGAGATAACTCTGCACTATTGCGAGCTGCAAATGCCACTTCCAGCTTAGCTGTGCAGAAGAAGAACAACAAGAAGAAGAAATATCTCTAAATATGTCCGTCAGGCCCCTTCCCTTGAGATAAATCTGCAAATATCTCGGAAACGAAGCGAGCTATGGCAAAATCTTACGAGACTTTATTTGTAGAGAATTAAGTTTCCTACTTTTTATGTTCTATGATATTTTTTGATCAGATGCGTAGTTCTCGAGATATATCAAGATATTTAAAAGTTCCGAAGCCGCACCAACATAATAGAGATACAGAAACACCGTGGCCCCTTTCTTTGAGATAACTCTGCACTAGTGCGAGCCGCAAATGCCACTTCCAGCTTAGCTGTGCAGAAGAAGAACAACAAGAAGAAGAAATATCTCGAAATATGTCCGTCAGGCCCCTTCCCTTGAGATAAATCTGGAAATATCTCGGAAACGAAGCGAGCTATGGCAAAATGTTCAGAGACGTTTTTTGTAGAGAATTAAGTTTCCTACTTTTTATGTTCTATGATATTTTTTGATCAGATGCGTAGTTCTCGAGATATATCAAGATATTTAAAAGTTCCGAAGCCGCACCAATATAATAGAGATACAGAAACATCGTGGCCCCTTTCTTTGAAATAACTCTGCACTAGTGCGAGCCGCAAATGCCACTTCCAGCTTAGCTGTGCAGAAGAAGAACAACAAGAAGAAGAAATATCTCGAAATATGTCCGTCAGGCCCCTTCCCTTGAGATAAATCTGCAAATATCTCGGAAACGAAGCGAGCTATGGCAAAATGTTCAGAGACGTTTTTTGTAGAGAATTAAGTTTCCTACTTTTTATGTTCTATGATATTTTTTGATCAGATGCGTAGTTCTCGAGATATATCAAGATATTTAAAAGTTCCGAAGCCGCACCAATATAATAGAGATACAGAAACACCGTGGCCCCTTTCTTTGAGATAACTCTGCACTAGTGCGAGCCGCAAATGCCACTTCCAGCTTAGCTGTGCAGAAGAAGAACAACAAGAAGAAGAAATATCTCGAAATATGTCCGTCAGGCCCCTTCCCTTGAGATAAATCTGCAAATATCTCGGAAACGAAGCGAGCTATGGCAAAATGTTCAGAGACCTTTTTTGTAGAGAATTAAGTTTCCTACTTTTTATGTTCTATGATATTTTTTGATCAGATGCGTAGTTCTCGAGATATATCAAGATATTTAAAAGTTCCGAAGCCGCACCAACATGATAGAGATACAGAAACACCGTGGCCCCTTTCTTTGAGATAACTCTGCACTAGTGCGAGCCGCAAATGCCACTTCCAGCTTAGCTGTGCAGAGGAAGAACAACAAGAAGAAGAAATATCTCGAAATATGTCCGTCAGGCCCCTTCCCTTGAGATAAATCTGCAAATATCTCGGAAACGAAGCGAGCTATGGCAAAATGTTAAGAGACGTTTCTTGTAGAGAATTATGTTTCCTACAATTTATGTTCTATGATATTTTTTGATCAGAAGCGTAGTTTTCGAGATATATTGAGATATTTAAAAGTTCCGAAGCCGCACCAACATAATAGAGATACAGAAACACCGTGGCCCCTTTCTTTGAGATAACTCTGCACTAGTGCGAGCCGCAAATGCCACTTCCAGCTTAGCTGTGCAGAAGATGAACAACAAGAAGAAGAAATATCTCGAAATATGTCCGTCAGGCCCCTTCCCTTGAGATAAATCTGCAAATATCTCGGAAACGAAGCGAGCTATGGCAAAATGTTAAGAGACCTTTTTTGTAGAGAATTAAGTTTCCTACTTTTTATGTTCTATGATATTTTTTGATCAGATGCGTAGTTCTCGAGATATATCAAGATATTTAAAAGTTTCGAAGCCGCACCAACATAATAGAGATACAGAAACACCGTGGCCCCTTTCTTTGAGATAACTCTGCACTATTGCGAGCCGCAAATGCCACTTCCAGCTTAGCTGTGCAGAAGAAGAACAACAAGAAGAAGGAATATCTCGAAATATGTCCGTCAGGCCCCTTCCCTTGAGATAAATCTGCAAATATCTCGGAAACGAAGCGAGCTATGGCAAAATCTTACGAGACTTTATTTGTAGAGAATTAAGTTTCCTACTTTTTATGTTCTATGATATTTTTTGATCAGATGCGTAGTTCTCGAGATATATCAAGATATTTAAAAGTTCCGAAGCCGCACCAACATAATAGAGATACAGAAACACCGTGGCCACTTTCTTTGAGATAACTCTGCACTAGTGCGAGCCGTAAATGCCACTTCCAGCTTAGCTGTGCAGAGGAAGAACAACAAGAAGAAGAAATATCTCGAAATATGTCCGTCAGGCCCCTTCCCTTGAGATAAATCTGCAAATATCTCGGAAACGAAGCAAGCTATGGCAAAATGTTAAGAGACGTCTTTTGTAGAGAATTATGTTTCCTACAATTTATGTTCTATGATATTTTTTGATCAGAAGCGTAGTTTTCGAGATATATCGAGATATTTAAAAGTTCCGAAGCCGCACCAACATAATAGAGATACAGAAACACCGTGGCCCCTTTCTTTGAGATAACTCTGCACTAGTGCGAGCCGCAAATGCCACTTCCAGCTTAGCTGTGCAGAAGAAGAACAACAAGAAGAAGAAATATCTCGAAATATGTCCGTCAGGCCCCTTCCCTTGAGATAAATCTGCAAATATCTCGGAAACGAAGCGAGCTATGGCAAAATGTCAAGAGACCTTATTTGTAGAGAATTAAGTTTCCTACTTTTTATGTTCTATGATATTTTTTGATCAGATGCGTAGTTCTCGAGATATATCAAGATATTGAAAAGTTCCGAAGCCGCACCAACATAATAGAGATACAGAAACAGCGTGGCCCCTTTCTTTGAGATAACTCTGCACTAATGCGAGCCGCAAATCCCACTTCCAGCTTAGCTGTGCAGAAGAAGAACAACAAGAAGAAGAAATATCTCGAAATATGTACGTGAGGCCCCTTCCCTTGAGATAAATCTGCAAATATCTCGGAAACGAAGCGAGCTATGGCAAAATGTTAAGAGACGTTTTTTGTAGAGAATTCTGTTTCCTACAATTTATGTTCTATGATATTTTTTGATCAGAAGCGTAGTTTTCGAGATATATGGAGATATTTAAAAGTTCCGAAGCCGCACCAACATAATAGAGATACAGAAACACCGTGGCCCCTTTCTTTGAGATAACTCTGCACTACTGCGAGCCGCAAATGCCACTTCCAGCTTAGCTGTGCAGAAGAAGAACAACAAGAAGAAGAAATATCTCGAAATATGTCCGTCAGGCCCCTTCCCTTGAGATAAATCTGCAAATATCTCGGAAAGGAAGCGAGCTATGGCCAAATGTTAAGAGACCTTTTTTGTAGAGAATTAAGTTTCCTACTTTTTATGTTCTATGATATTTTTTGATCAGATGCGTAGTTCTCGAGATATATCAAGATATTTAAAAGTTCCGAAGCCGCACCAACATAATAGAGATACAGAAACACCGTGGCCCCTTTCTTTGAGATAACTCTGCACTATTGCGAGCTGCAAATGCCACTTCCAGCTTAGCTGTGCAGAAGAAGAACAACAAGAAGAAGAAATATCTCGAAATATGTCCGTCAGGCCCCTTCCCTTGAGATATATCTGCAAATATCTCGGAAACGAAGCGAGCTATGGCAAAATGTCAAGAGACCTTTTTTGTAGAGAATTATGTTTCCTACAATTTATGTTCTATGATATTTTTTGATCAGATGCGTAGTTCTCGAGATATATCAAGATATTTAAAAGTTCCGAAGCCGCACCAACATAATAGAGATACAGAAACACCGTGGCCCCTTTCTTTGAGATAACTCTGCACTAGTGCGAGCCGCAAATGCCACTTCCAGCTTAGCTGTGCAGAAGAAGAACAACAAGAAGAAGAAATATCTCGAAATATGTCCGTCAGGCCCCTTCCCTTGAGATAAATCTGCAAATATCTCGGAAACGAAGCGAGCTATGGCAAAATGTTAAGAGACCTTTTTTGTAGAGAATTAAGTTTCCTACTTTTTATGTTCTATGATATTTTTTGATCAGATGCGTTGGTCTCGAGATATATCAAGATATTTAAAAGTTCCGAAGCCGCACCAACATAATAGAGATACAGAAACACCGTGGCCCCTTTCTTTGAGATAACTCTGCACTAGTGCGAGCCGCAAATGCCACTTCCAGCTTAGCTGTGCAGAGGAAGAACAACAAGAAGAAGAAATATCTCGAAATATGTCCGTCAGGCCCCTTCCCTTGAGATGAATCTGCAAATATCTCGGAAACGAAGCAAGCTATGGCAAAATGTTAAGAGACGTTTTTTGTAGAGAATCATGTTTCCTACAATTTATGTTCTATGATATTTTTTGATCAGAAGCGTAGTTTTCGAGATATATCGAGATATTTAAAAGTTCCGAAGCCGCACCAACATAATAGAGATACAGAAACAGCGTGGCCCCTTTCTTTGAGATAACTCTGCACTAATGCGAGCCGCAAATCCCACTTCCAGCTTAGCTGTGCAGAAGAAGAACAACAAGAAGAAGAAATATCTCGAAATATGTACGTGAGGCCCCTTCCCTTGAGATAAATCTGCAAATATCTCGGAAACGAAGCGAGCTATGGCAAAATGTTAAGAGACGTTTTTTGTAGAGAATTCTGTTTCCTACAATTTATGTTCTATGATATTTTTTGATCAGAAGCGTAGTTTTCGAGATATATGGAGATATTTAAAAGTTCCGAAGCCGCACCAACATAATAGAGATACAGAAACACCGTGGCCCCTTTCTTTGAGATAACTCTGCACTAGTGCGAGCCGCAAATGCCACTTCCAGCTTAGCTGTGCAGAAGAAGAACAACAAGAAGAAGAAATATCTCGAAATATGTCCGTCAGGCCCCTTCCCTTGAGATAAATCTGCAAATATCTCGGAAACGAAGCGAGCTATGGCAAAATGTTAAGAGAGCTTTTTTGTAGAGAATTAAGTTTCCTACTTTTTATGTTCTATGATATTTTTTGATCAGAAGCGTAGTTTTCGAGATATATTGAGATATTTAAAAGTTCCGAAGCCGCACCAACATAATAGAGATACAGAAACACCGTGGCCCCTTTCTTTGAGATAACTCTGCACTACTGCGAGCCGCAAATGCCACTTCCAGCTTAGCTGTGCAGAAGAAGAACAACAAGAAGAAGAAATATCTCGAAATATGTGCGTCAGGCCCCTTCCCTTGAGATAAATCTGCAAATATCTCGGAAACGAAGCGAGCTATGGCAAAATGTCAAGAGACCTTATTTGTAGAGAATTAAGTTTCCTACTTTTTATGTTCTATGATATTTTTTGATCAGATGCGTAGTTCTCGAGATATATCAAGATATTGAAAAGTTCCGAAGCCGCACCAACATAATAGAGATACAGAAACACCGTGGCCCCTTTCTTTGAGATAACTCTGCACTACTGCGAGCCGCAAATGCCACTTCCAGCTTAGCTGTGCAGAAGAAGAACAACAAGAAGAAGAAATATCTCGAAATATGTCCGTCAGGCCCCTTCCCTTGAGATAAATCTGCAAATATCTCGGAAAGGAAGCGAGCTATGGCAAAATGTTAAGAGAACTTTTTTGTAGAGAATTATGTTTCCTACAATTTATGTTCTATGATATTTTTTGATCAGATGCGTAGTTCTCGAGATATATCAAGATATTTAAAAGTTCCGAAGCCGCACCAACATAATAGAGATACAGAAACACCGTGGCCCCTTTCTTTGAGATAACTCTGCACTATTGCGAGCTGCAAATGCCACTTCCAGCTTAGCTGTGCAGAAGAAGAACAACAAGAAGAAGAAATATCTCGAAATATGTCCGTCAGGCCCCTTCCCTTGAGATAAATCTGCAAATATCTCGGAAACGAAGCGAGCTATGGCAAAATGTTAAGAGACCTTCTTTGTAGAGAATTAAGTTTCCTACTTTTTATCTTCTATGATATTTTTTGATCAGATGCGTAGTTCTCGAGATATATCAAGATATTTAAAAGTTCCGAAGCCGCACCAACATAATAGAGATACAGAAACACCGTGGCCCCTTTCTTTGAGATAACTCTGCACTATTGCGAGCCGCAAATGCCACTTCCAGCTTAGCTGTGCAGAAGAAGAACAACAAGAAGAAGAAATATCTCGAAATATGTCCGTCAGGCCCCTTCCCTTGAGATAAATCTGCAAATATCTCGGAAACGAAGCGAGCTATGGCAAAATGTTAAGAGACCTTTTTTGTAGAGAATTAAGTTTCCTACTTTTTATGTTCTATGATATTTTTTGATCAGATGCGTAGTTCTCGAGATATATCAAGATATTTAAAAGTTTCGAAGCCGCACCAACATAATAGAGATACAGAAACACCGTGGCCCCTTTCTTTGAGATAACTCTGCACTAGTGCGAGCCGCAAATGCCACTTCCAGCTTAGCTGTGCAGAGGAAGAACAACAAGAAGAAGAAATATCTCGAAATATGTCCGTCAGGCCCCTTCCCTTGAGATAAATCTGCAAATATCTCGGAAACGAAGCGAGCTATGGCAAAATGTTAAGAGACCTTTTTTGTAGAGAATTAAGTTTCCTACTTTTTATGTTCTATGATATTTTTTGATCAGATGCGTAGTTCTCGAGATATATCAAGATATTTAAAAGTTCCGAAGCCGCACCAACATAATAGAGATACAGAAACACCGTGGCCCCTTTCTTTGAGATAACTCTGCACTACTGCGAGCCGCAAATGCCACTTCCAGCTTAGCTGTGCAGAAGAAGAACAACAAGAAGAAGAAATACCTCGAAATATGTCCGTCAGGCCCCTTCCCTTGAGATAAATCTGCAAATATCTCGGAAACGAAGCGAGCTATGGCAAAATGTTAAGAGACGTTTTTTGTAGAGAATTATGTTTCCTACAATTTATGTTCTATGATCTTTTTTGATCAGAAGCGTAGTTTTCGGGATATATCGCGATATTTAAAAGTTCCGAAGCCGCACCAACATAATAGAGATACAGAAACACCGTGGCCCCTTTCTTTGAGATAACTCTGCACTAGTGCGAGCCGCAAATGCCACTTCCAGCTTAGCTGTGCAGAAGAAGAACAACAAGAAGAAGAAATATCTCGAAATATGTCCGTCAGGCCCGTTCCTTTGAGCTGAATCTGCAAATATCTCGGAAACGAAGCAAGCTATGGCAAAATGTTAAGAGACGTTTTTTGTAGAGAATTATGTTTCCTACAATTTATGTTCTATGATATTTTTTGATCAGAAGCGTAGTTTTCGAGATATATCGAGATATTTAAAAGTTCCGAAGCCGCACCAACATAATAGAGATACAGAAACACCGTGGCCCCTTTCTTTGAGATAACTCTGCACTAGTGCGAGCCGCAAATGCCACTTCCAGCTTAGCTGTGCAGAAGAAGAACAACAAGAAGAAGAAATATCTCGAAATATGTCCGTCAGGCCCCTTCCCTTGAGATAAATCTGCAAATATCTCGGAAACGAAGCGAGCTATGGCAAAATGTTAAGAGACGTTTTTTGTAGAGAATTATGTTTCCTACAATTTATGTTCTATGATATTTTTTGATCAGAAGCGTAGTTTTCGAGATATATTGAGATATTTAAAAGTTCCGAAGCCGCACCAACATAATAGAGATACAGAAACACCGTGGCCCCTTTCTTTGAGATAACTCTGCACTAGTGCGAGCCGCAAATGCCACTTCCAGCTTAGCTGTGCAGAAGAAGAACAACAAGAAGAAGAAATATCTCGAAATATGTCCGTCAGGCCCCTTCCCTTGAGATGAATCTGCAAATATCTCGGAAACGAAGCGAGCTATGGCAAAATCTTACGAGACTTTATTTGTAGAGAATTAAGTTTCCTACTTTTTATGTTCTATGATATTTTTTGATCAGATGCGTAGTTCTCGAGATATATCAAGATATTTAAAAGTTCCGAAGCCGCACCAACATAATAGAGATACAGAAACACCGTGGCCCCTTTCTTTGAGATAACTCTGCACTAGTGCGAGCCGCAAATGCCACTTCCAGCTTAGCTGTGCAGAGGAAGAACAACAAGAAGAAGAAATATCTCGAAATATGTCCGTCAGGCCCCTTCCCTTGAGATAAATCTGCAAATATCTCGGAAACGAAGCAAGCTATGGCAAAATGTTAAGAGACGTTTTTTGTAGAGAATTATGTTTCCTACAATTTATGTTCTATGATATTTTTTGATCAGAAGCGTAGTTTTCGAGATATATCGAGATATTTAAAAGTTCCGAAGCCGCACCAACATAATAGAGATACAGAAACACCGTGGCCCCTTTCTTTGAGATAACTCTGCACTAGTGCGAGCCGCAAATGCCACTTCCAGCTTAGCTGTGCAGAAGAAGAACAACAAGAAGAAGAAATATCTCGAAATATGTCCGTCAGGCCCCTTCCCTTGAGATAAATCTGCAAATATCTCGGAAACGAAGCGAGCTATGGCAAAATGTTAAGAGACGTTTTTTGTAGAGAATTCTGTTTCCTACAATTTATGTTCTATGATATTTTTTGATCAGAAGCGTAGTTTTCGAGATATATGGAGATATTTAAAAGTTCCGAAGCCGCACCAACATAATAGAGATACAGAAACACCGTGGCCCCTTTCTTTGAGATAACTCTGCACTAGTGCGAGCCGCAAATGCCACTTCCAGCTTAGCTGTGCAGAAGAAGAACAACAAGAAGAAGAAATATCTCGAAATATGTCCGTCAGGCCCCTTCCCTTGAGATATATCTGCAAATATCTCGGAAACGAAGCGAGCTATGGCAAAATGTCAAGAGACCTTTTTTGTAGAGAATTATGTTTCCTACAATTTATGTTCTATGATATTTTTTGATCAGATGCGTAGTTCTCGAGATGTATCAAGATATTTAAAAGTTCCGAAGCCGCACCAACATAATAGAGATACAGAAACACCGTGGCCCCTTTCTTTGAGATAACTCTGCACTAGTGCGAGCCGCAAATGCCACTTCCAGCTTAGCTGTGCAGAAGAAGAACAACAAGAAGAAGAAATATCTCGAAATATGTCCGTCAGGCCGCTTCCCTTGAGATAAATCTGCAAATATCTCGGAAACGAAGCGAGCTATGGCAAAATGTTAAGAGACCTTTTTTGTAGAGAATTAAGTTTCCTACTTTTTATGTTCTATGATATTTTTTGATCAGATGCGTAGTTCTCGGGATATATCAAGATATTTAAAAGTTCCGAAGCCGCACCAATATAATAGAGATACAGAAACACCGTGGCCCCTTTCTTTGAGATAACTCTGCACTAGTGCGAGCCGCAAATGCCACTTCCAGCTTAGCTGTGCAGAGGAAGAACAACAAGAAGAAGAAATATCTCGAAATACGTCCGTCAGGCCCCTACCCTTGAGATAAATCTGCAAATATCTCGGAAACGAAGCGAGCTATGGCAAAATGTTAAGAGACCTTTTTTGTAGAGAATTAAGTTTCCTACTTTTTATGTTCTATGATATTTTTTGATCAGATGCGTAGTTCTCGAGATATATCAAGATATTTAAAAGTTCCGAAGCCGCACCAATATAATAGAGATACAGAAACACCGTGGCCCCTTTCTTTGAGATAACTCTGCACTAGTGCGAGCCGCAAATGCCACTTCCAGCTTAGCTGTGCAGAAGAGGAACAACAAGAAGAAGAAATATCTCGGAATATGTCCGTCAGGCCCCTTCCCTTGAGCTAAATCTGCAAATATCTCGGAAACGATGCCAGCTATGGGAAAATGTTAAGAGACCTTTTTTGTAGAGAATTAAGTTTCCTACTTTTTATGTTCTATGATATTTTTTGATCAGATGCGTAGTTCTCGAGATATATCAAGATATTTAAAAGTTCCGAAGCCGCACCAACATAGTAGAGATACAGAAACACCGTGGCCCCTTTCTTTGAGATAACTCTGCACTAGTGCGAGCCGCAAATGCCACTTCCAGCTTAGCTGTGCAGAAGAAGAACAACAAGAAGAAGAAATATCTCGAAATATGTCCGTCAGGCCCGTTCCTTTGAGCTGAATCTGCAAATATCTCGGAAACGAAGCAAGCTATGGCAAAATGTTAAGAGACGTTTTTTGTAGAGAATTATGTTTCCTACAATTTATGTTCTATGATATTTTTTGATCAGAAGCGTAGTTTTCGAGATATATCGAGATATTTAAAAGTTCCGAAGCCGCACCAACATAATAGAGATACAGAAACACCGTGGCCCCTTTCTTTGAGATAACTCTGCACTAGTGCGAGCCGCAAATGCCACTTCCAGCTTAGCTGTGCAGAAGAAGAACAACAAGAAGAAGAAATATCTCGAAATATGTCCGTCAGGCCCCTTCCCTTGAGATAAATCTGCAAATATCTCGGAAACGAAGCGAGCTATGGCAAAATGTTAAGAGACGTTTTTTGTAGAGAATTCTGTTTCCTACAATTTATGTTCTATGATATTTTTTGATCAGAAGCGTAGTTTTCGAGATATATGGAGATATTTAAAAGTTCCGAAGCCGCACCAACATAATAGAGATACAGAAACACCGTGGCCCCTTTCTTTGAGATAACTCTGCACTATTGCGAGCTGCAAATGCCACTTCCAGCTTAGCTGTGCAGAAGAAGAACAACAAGAAGAAGAAATATCTCGAAATATGTCCGTCAGGCCCCTTCCCTTGAGATATATCTGCAAATATCTCGGAAACGAAGCGAGCTATGGCAAAATGTTAAGAGACCTTTTTTGTAGAGAATTAAGTTTCCTACTTTTTATGTTCTATGATATTTTTTGATCAGATGCGTAGTTCTCGAGATATATCAAGATATTTAAAAGTTCCGAAGCCGCACCAACATAATAGAGATACAGAAACACCGTGGCCCCTTTCTTTGAGATAACTGTGCACTATTGCGAGCTGTAAATGCCACTTCCAGCTTAGCTGTGCAGAAGAAGAACAACAAGAAGAAGAAATATCTCGAAATATGTCCGTCAGGCCCCTTCCCTTGAAATATCTCTGCAAATATCGCGGAAACGAAGCGAGCTATGGCAAAATGGTAAGAGACCTTTTTTGTAGAGAATTATGTTTCCTACAAGTTATGTTGTATGATATTTTTTGATCAGATGCGTAGTTCTCGAGATATATCAAGATATTTAAAAGTTCCGCAGCCGCACCAACATAATAGAGATACAGAAACACCGTGGCCCCTTTCTTTGAGATAACTCTGCACTATTGCGAGCTGTAAATGCCACTTCCAGCTTAGCTGTGCAGAAGAAGAACAACAAGAAGAAGAAATATCTCGAAATATGTCCGTCAGGCCCCTTCCCTTGAGATAAATCTGCAAATATCTCGGAAACGAAGCGAGCTATGGCAAAATGTTAAGAGACGTTCTTTGTAGAGAATTAAGTTTCCTACTTTTTATGTTCTATGATATTTTTTGATCAGATGCGAAGTTCTCGAGATATATCATGATATTTAAAAGTTCCGAAGCCGCACCAACATGATAGAGATACAGAAACACCGTGGCCCCTTTCTTTGAGATAACTCTGCACTATTGCGAGCTGGAAATGCCACTTCCAGTTTAGCTGTGCAGAAGAAGAACAACAAGAAGAAGAAATATCTCGAAATATGTCCGTCAGGCCCCTTCCCTTGAGATATATCTGCAAATATCTCGGAAACGAAACGAGCTATGGCAAAATCTTAAGAGACCTTTTTTGTAGAGAATTATGTTTCCTACAATTTATGTTCTATGATATTTTTTGATCAGAAGCGTAGTTTTCGAGATATATCGAGATATTTAAAAGTTCCGAAGCCGCACCAACATAACAGAGATACAGAAACACCGTGGCCCCTTTCTTTGAGATAACTCTGCACTAGTGCGAGCCGCAAATGCCACTTCCAGCTTAGCTGTGCAGAAGAAGAACAACAAGAAGAAGAAATATCTCGAAATATGTCCGTCAGGCCCCTTCCCTCGAGATAAATCTGCAAATATCTCGGAAACGAAGCGAGCTATGGCAAAATGTTAAGAGACCTTTTTTGTAGAGAATTAAGTTTCCTACTTTTTATGTTCTATGATATTTTTTGATCAGAAGCGTAGTTTTCGAGATATATCGATGTATTTAAAAGTTCCGAAGCCGCACCAACATAATAGAGATACAGAAACACCGTGGCCCCTTTCTTTGAGATAACTCTGCACTATTGCGAGCTGTAAATGCCACTTCCAGCTTAGCTGTGCAGAAGAAGAACAACAAGAAGAAGAAATATCTCGAAATATGTCCGTCAGGCCCCTTCCCTTGAAATATCTCTGCAAATATCGCGGAAACGAAGCGAGCTATGGCAAAATGGTAAGAGACCTTTTTTGTAGAGAATTATGTTTCCTACAAGTTATGTTGTATGATATTTTTTGATCAGAAGCGTAGTTTTCGAGATATATCGAGATATTTGAAAGTTCCGAAGCCGCACCAACATAATAGAGATACAGAAACACCGTGGCCCCTTTATTTGAGTTAACTCAGCACTATTGCGAGCTGGAAATGCCACTTCCAGTTTAGCTGTGCAGAAGAAGAACAAGAAGAAGAAGAAATATCTGGAAATATGTCCGTCAGGCCCCTTCCCGTGAGATATATCTGCAAATATCTCGGAAACGAAACGAGCTATGGCAAAATGTTAAGAGACCTTTTTTGTAGAGAATTATGTTTCCTACAATTTATGTTCTATGATATTTTTTGATCAGAAGCGTAGTTTTCGAGATATATCGAGATATTTAAAAGTTCCGAAGCCGCACCAACATAATAGAGATACAGAAACACCGTGGCCCCTTTCTTTGAGATAACTCTGCACTAGTGCGAGCCGCAAATGCCACTTCCAGCTTAGCTGTGCAGAAGAAGAACAACAAGAAGAAGAAATATCTCGAAATATGTCCGTCAGGCCCCTTCCCTCGAGATAAATCTGCAAATATCTCAGAAACGAAGCGAGCTATGGCAAAATGTTAAGAGACGTTTTTTGTAGAGAATTAAGTTTCCTACTTTTTATGTTCTATGATATTTTTTGATCAGATGCGAAGTTCTCGAGATATATCATGATATTTAAAAGTTCCGAAGCCGCACCAACATGATAGAGATACAGAAACACCGTGGCCCCTTTCTTTGAGATAACTCTGCACTATTGCGAGCTGGAAGTGCCACTTCCAGTTTAGCTGTGCAGAAGAAGAACAACAAGAAGAAGAAATATCTCGAAATATGTCCGTCAGGCCCCTTCCCTTGAGATATATCTGCAAATATCTCGGAAACGAAACGAGCTATGGCAAAATGTTAAGAGACCTTTTTTGTAGAGAATTAAGTTTTCTACTTTTTATGTTCTATGATATTTTTTGATCAGAAGCGTAGTTTTCGAGATATATCGATGTATTTAAAAGTTCCGAAGCCGCACCAACATAATAGAGATACAGAAACACCGTGGCCCCTTTCTTTGAGATAACTCTGCACTATTGCGAGCTGTAAATGCCACTTCCAGTTTAGCTGTGCAGAAGAAGAACAACAAGAAGAAGAAATATCTCGAAATATGTCCGTCAGGCCCCTTCCCTCGAGATAAATCTGCAAATATCTCGGAAACGAAGCGAGCTATGGCAAAATGTTAAGAGACCTTTTTTGTAGAGAATTAAGTTTCCTACTTTTTATGTTCTATGATATTTTTTGATCAGATGCGTAGTTCTCGAGATATATCAAGATATTTAAAAGTTCCGAAGCCGCACCAACATAATAGAGATACAGAAACACCGCGGCCCCTTTCTTTAGATAACTCTGCACTATTGCGAGCTGGAAATGCCACTTCCAGTTTAGCTGTGCAGAAGAAGAACAACAAGAAGAAGAAATATCTCGAAATATGTCCGTCAGGCCCCTTCCCTTGAGATATATCTGCAAATATCTCGGAAACGAAACGAGCTATGGCAAAATCTTAAGAGACCTTTTTTGTAGAGAATTATGTTTCCTACAATTTATGTTCTATGATATTTTTTGATCAGAAGCGTAGTTTTCGAGATATATCGAGATATTTAAAAGTTCCGAAGCCGCACCAACATAACAGAGATACAGAAACACCGTGGCCCCTTTCTTTGAGATAACTCTGCACTAGTGCGAGCCGCAAATGCCACTTCCAGCTTAGCTGTGCAGAAGAAGAACAACAAGAAGAAGAAATATCTCGAAATATGTCCGTCAGGC
Organism: Osmia lignaria lignaria; assembly: GCF_051020975.1. Taxonomy (NCBI): domain Eukaryota; kingdom Metazoa; phylum Arthropoda; class Insecta; order Hymenoptera; family Megachilidae; genus Osmia; species Osmia lignaria. The sequence goes on along the minus strand of NW_027478162.1, from coordinate 1,775,292 downwards.
CCCTTCCCTCGAGATAAATCTGCAAATATCTCGGAAACGAAGCGAGCTATGGCAAAATCTTAAGAGACCTTTTTTGTAGAGAATTAAGTTTCCTACTTTTTATGTTCTATGATATTTTTTGATCAGATGCGTAGTTCTCGAGATATATCAAGATATTTAAAAGTTCCGAAGCCGCACCAACATGATAGAGATACAGAAACACCGTGGCCCCTTTCTTTGAGATAACCCTGCACTAGTGCGAGCCGCAAATGCCACTTCCAGCTTAGCTGTGCAGAAGAAGAACAACAAGAAGAAGAAATATCTCGAAATATGTCCGTCAGGCCCCTTCCCTCGAGATAAATCTGCAAATATCTCGGAAACGAAGCGAGCTATGGCAAAATGTTAAGAGACCTTTTTTGTAGAGAATTAAGTTTTCTAATTTTTATGTTCTATGATATTTTTTGAGCAGAAGCGTAGTTTTCGAGATATATCGATGTATTTAAAAGTTCCGAAGCCGCACCAACATAATAGAGATACAGAAACACCGTGGCCCCTTTCTTTGAGATAACTCTGCACTATTGCGAGCTGTAAATGCCACTTCCAGCTTAGCTGTGCAGAAGAAGAACAACAAGAAGAAGAAATATCTCGAAATATGTCCGTCAGGCCCCTTCCCTCGAGATAAATCTGCAAATATCTCGGAAACGAAGCGAGCTATGGCAAAATGTTAAGAGACGTTTTTTGTAGAGAATTAAGTTTCCTACTTTTTATGTTGTATGATATTTTTTGATCAGATGCGAAGTTCTCGAGATATATCATGATATTTAAAAGTTCCGAAGCCGCACCAACATGATAGAGATACAGAAACACCGTGGCCCCTTTCTTTGAGATAACTCTGCACTAGTGCGAGCCGCAAATGCCACTTCCAGCTTAGCTGTGCAGAAGAAGAACAACAAGAAGAAGAAATATCTCGAAATATGTCCGTCAGGCCACTTCCCTTGAGATAAATCTGCAAATATCTCGGAAACGAAGCGAGCTATGGCAAAATGTTAAGAGACCTTTTTTGTAGAGAATTAAGTTTCCTACTTTTTATGTTCTATGGTATTTTTTGATCAGATGCGTAGTTCTCGAGATATATCAAGATATTTAAAAGTTCCGAAGCCGCACCAACATAATAGAGATACAGAAACACCGTGGCCCCTTTCTTTGCGATAACTCTGCACTATTGCGAGCTGCAAATGCCACTTCGAGCTTAGCTGTGCAGAAGAAGAACAACAAGAAGAAGAAATATCTCGAAATATGTCCGTCAGGCCCCTGCCCTTGAGATAAATCTGCAAATATCTCGGAAACGATGCCAGCTATGGGAAAATGTTAAGAGACCTTTTTTGTAGAGAATTAAGTTTCCTACTTTTTATGTTCTATGATATTTTTTGATCAGATGCGTAGTTCTCGAGATATATCCAGATATTTAAAAGTTCCGAAGCGGCACCAACATAATAGAGATACAGAAACACCGTGGCCCCTTTCTTTGAGGTAACTCTGCACTATTGCGAGCTGCAAATGCCACTTCCAGCTTAGCTGTGCTGAAGAAGAACCACAAGAAGAAGAAATATCTCGAAATATGTCCGTCAGGCCCCTTCCCTTGAGATAAATCAGCAAATATCTCGGAAACGAAGCGAGCTATGGCAAAATGTTAAGAGACCTTTTTTGTAGAGAATTAAGTTTCCTACTTTTTATGTTCTATGATATTTTTTGATCAGATGCGTAGTTCTCGAGATATATCCAGATATTTAAAAGTTCCGGAGCGGCACCAACATAATAGAGATACAGAAACACCGTGGCCCCTTTCTTTGAAGTAACTCTGCACTATTGCGGGCTGCAAGTGCCACTTCCAGCTTAGCTGTGCAGAAGAAGAACAACAAGAAGAAGAAATATCTCGAAATATGTCCGTCAGGCCCCTTCCCTTGAGATAAATCTGCACATATCTCGGAAACGATGCCAGCTATGGGAAAATGTTAAGAGACCTTTTTTGTAGAGAATTAAGTTTCCTACTTTTTATGTTCTATGATATTTTTTGATCAGATGCGTAGTTCTCGAGATATATCAAGATATTTAAAAGTTCCGAAGCCGCACCAACATAGTAGAGATACAGAAACACCGTGGCCCCTTTCTTTGAGATAACTCTGCACTAGTGCGAGCCGCAAATGCCACTTCCAGCTTAGCTGTGCAGAAGAAGAACAACAAGAAGAAGAAATATCTCGAAATATGTCCGTCAGGCCCGTTCCTTTGAGCTGAATCTGCAAATATCTCGGAAACGAAGCAAGCTATGGCAAAATGTTAAGAGACGTTTTTTGTAGAGAATTATGTTTCCTACAATTTATGTTCTATGATATTTTTTGATCAGAAGCGTAGTTTTCGAGATATATCGAGATATTTAAAAGTTCCGAAGCCGCACCAACATAATAGAGATACAGAAACACCGTGGCCCCTTTCTTTGAGATAACTCTGCACTAGTGCGAGCCGCAAATCCCACTTCCAGCTTAGCTGTGCAGAAGAAGAACAACAAGAAGAAGAAATATCTCGAAATATGTACGTGAGGCCCCTTCCCTTGAGATAAATCTGCAAATATCTCAGAAACGAAGCGAGCTATGGCAAAATGTTAAGAGACGTTTTTTGTAGAGAATTAAGTTTCCTACTTTTTATGTTCTATGATATTTTTTGATCAGATGCGTAGTTCTCGAGATATATCCAGATATTTAAAAGTTCCGGAGCGGCACCAACATAATAGAGATACAGAAACACCGTGGCCCCTTTCTTTGAAGTAACTCTGCACTATTGCGGGCTGCAAGTGCCACTTCCAGCTTAGCTGTGCAGAAGAAGAACAACAAGAAGAAGAAATATCTCGAAATATGTCCGTCAGGCCCCTTCCCTTGAGATAAATCTGCACATATCTCGGAAACGATGCCAGCTATGGGAAAATGTTAAGAGACCTTTTTTGTAGAGAATTAAGTTTCCTACTTTTTATGTTCTATGATATTTTTTGATCAGATGCGTAGTTCTCGAGATATATCAAGATATTTAAAAGTTCCGAAGCCGCACCAACATAGTAGAGATACAGAAACACCGTGGCCCCTTTCTTTGAGATAACTCTGCACTAGTGCGAGCCGCAAATGCCACTTCCAGCTTAGCTGTGCAGAAGAAGAACAACAAGAAGAAGAAATATCTCGAAATATGTCCGTCAGGCCCGTTCCTTTGAGCTGAATCTGCAAATATCTCGGAAACGAAGCAAGCTATGGCAAAATGTTAAGAGACGTTTTTTGTAGAGAATTATGTTTCCTACAATTTATGTTCTATGATATTTTTTGATCAGAAGCGTAGTTTTCGAGATATATCGAGATATTTAAAAGTTCCGAAGCCGCACCAACATAATAGAGATACAGAAACACCGTGGCCCCTTTCTTTGAGATAACTCTGCACTAGTGCGAGCCGCAAATCCCACTTCCAGCTTAGCTGTGCAGAAGAAGAACAACAAGAAGAAGAAATATCTCGAAATATGTACGTGAGGCCCCTTCCCTTGAGATAAATCTGCAAATATCTCAGAAACGAAGCGAGCTATGGCAAAATGTTAAGAGACGTTTTTTGTAGAGAATTCTGTTTCCTACAATTTATGTTCTATGATATTTTTTGATCAGAAGCGTAGTTTTCGAGATATATGGAGATATTTAAAAGTTCCGAAGCCGCACCAACATAATAGAGATACAGAAACACCGTGGCCCCTTTCTTTGAGATAACTCTGCACTATTGCGAGCTGCAAATGCCACTTCCAGCTTAGCTGTGCAGAAGAAGAACAACAAGAAGAAGAAATATCTCGAAATATGTCCGTCAGGCCCCTTCCCTTGAGATATATCTGCAAATATCTCGGAAACGAAACGAGCTATGGCAAAATCTTAAGAGACCTTTTTTGTAGAGAATTATGTTTCCTACAATTTATGTTCTATGATATTTTTTGATCAGAAGCGTAGTTTTCGAGATATATCGAGATATTTAAAAGTTCCGAAGCCGCACCAACATAACAGAGATACAGAAACACCGTGGCCCCTTTCTTTGAGATAACTCTGCACTAGTGCGAGCCGCAAATGCCACTTCCAGCTTAGCTGTGCAGAAGAAGAACAACAAGAAGAAGAAATATCTCGAAATATGTCCGTCAGGCCCCTTCCCTCGAGATAAATCTGCAAATATCTCGGAAACGAAGCGAGCTATGGCAAAATGTTAAGAGACCTTTTTTGTAGAGAATTAAGTTTTCTACTTTTTATGTTCTATGATATTTTTTGATCAGAAGCGTAGTTTTCGAGATATATCGATGTATTTAAAAGTTCCGAAGCCGCACCAACATAATAGAGATACAGAAACACCGTGGCCCCTTTCTTTGAGATAACTCTGCACTATTGCGAGCTGTAAATGCCACTTCCAGCTTAGCTGTGCAGAAGAAGAACAACAAGAAGAAGAAATATCTCGAAATATGTCCGTCAGGCCCCTTCCCTTGAAATATCTCTGCAAATATCGCGGAAACGAAGCGAGCTATGGCAAAATGGTAAGAGACCTTTTTTGTAGAGAATTATGTTTTCTACAAGTTATGTTGTATGATATTTTTTGATCAGAAGCGTAGTTTTCGAGATATATCGAGATATTTGAAAGTTCCGAAGCCGCACCAACATAATAGAGATACAGAAACACCGTGGCCCCTTTATTTGAGTTAACTCAGCACTATTGCGAGCTGGAAATGCCACTTCCAGTTTAGCTGTGCAGAAGAAGAACAACAAGAAGAAGAAATATCTGGAAATATGTCCGTCAGGCCCCTTCCCGTGAGATATATCTGCAAATATCTCGGAAACGAAACGAGCTATGGCAAAATGTTAAGAGACCTTTTTTGTAGAGAATTATGTTTCCTACAATTTATGTTCTATGACATTTTTTGATCAGAAGCGTAGTTTTCGAGATATATCGAGATATTTAAAAGTTCCGAAGCCGCACCAACATAATAGAGATACAGAAACACCGTGGCCCCTTTCTTTGAGATAACTCTGCACTAGTGCGAGCCACAAATGCCACTTCCAGCTTAGCTGTGCAGAAGAAGAACAACAAGAAGAAGAAATATCTCGAAATATGTCCGTCAGGCCCCTTCCCTTGAGATATATCTGCAAATATCTCGGAAACGAAACGAGCTATGGCAAAATGTTAAGAGACCTTTTTTGTAGAGAATTAAGTTTTCTACTTTTTATGTTCTATGATATTTTTTGATCAGAAGCGTAGTTTTCGAGATATATCGATGTATTTAAAAGTTCCGAAGCCGCACCAACATAATAGAGATAACGAAACACCGTGGCCCCTTTCTTTGAGATAACTCTGCACTATTGCGAGCTGTAAATGCCACTTCCAGTTTAGCTGTGCAGAAGAAGAACAACAAGAAGAAGAAATATCTCGAAATATGTCCGTCAGGCCCCTTCCCTTGAGATATATCTGCAAATATCTCGGAAACGAAACGAGCTATGGCAAAATCTTAAGAGACCTTTTTTGTAGAGAATTATGTTTCCTACAATTTATGTTCTATGATATTTTTTGATCAGAAGCGTAGTTTTCGAGATATATCGAGATATTTAAAAGTTCCGAAGCCGCACCAACATAACAGAGATACAGAAACACCGTGGCCCCTTTCTTTGAGATAACTCTGCACTAGTGCGAGCCGCAAATGCCACTTCCAGCTTAGCTGTGCAGAAGAAGAACAACAAGAAGAAGAAATATCTCGAAATATGTCCGTCAGGCCCCTTCCCTCGAGATAAATCTGCAAATATCTCGGAAACGAAGCGAGCTATGGCAAAATCTTAAGAGACCTTTTTTGTAGAGAATTAAGTTTCCTACTTTTTATGTTCTATGATATTTTTTGATCAGATGCGTAGTTCTCGAGATATATCAAGATATTTAAAAGTTCCGAAGCCGCACCAACATGATAGAGATACAGAAACACCGTGGCCCCTTTCTTTGAGATAACCCTGCACTAGTGCGAGCCGCAAATGCCACTTCCAGCTTAGCTGTGCAGAAGAAGAACAACAAGAAGAAGAAATATCTCGAAATATGTCCGTCAGGCCCCTTCCCTCGAGATAAATCTGCAAATATCTCGGAAACGAAGCGAGCTATGGCAAAATGTTAAGAGACCTTTTTTGTAGAGAATTAAGTTTTCTAATTTTTATGTTCTATGATATTTTTTGATCAGAAGCGTAGTTTTCGAGATATATCGATGTATTTAAAAGTTCCGAAGCCGCACCAACATAATAGAGATACAGAAACACCGTGGCCCCTTTCTTTGAGATAACTCTGCACTATTGCGAGCTGTAAATGCCACTTCCAGCTTAGCTGTGCAGAAGAAGAACAACAAGAAGAAGAAATATCTCGAAATATGTCCGTCAGGCCCCTTCCCTCGAGATAAATCTGCAAATATCTCGGAAACGAAGCGAGCTATGGCAAAATGTTAAGAGACGTTTTTTGTAGAGAATTAAGTTTCCTACTTTTTATGTTCTATGATATTTTTTGATCAGATGCGAAGTTCTCGAGATATATCATGATATTTAAAAGTTCCGAAGCCGCACCAACATGATAGAGATACAGAAACACCGTGGCCCCTTTCTTTGAGATAACTCTGCACCAGTGCGAGCCGCAAATGCCACTTCCAGCTTAGCTGTGCAGAAGAAGAACAACAAGAAGAAGAAATATCTCGAAATATGTCCGTCAGGCCACTTCCCTTGAGATAAATCTGCAAATATCTCGGAAACGAAGCGAGCTATGGCAAAATGTTAAGAGACCTTTTTTGTAGAGAATTAAGTTTCCTACTTTTTATGTTCTATGGTATTTTTTGATCAGATGCGTAGTTCTCGAGATATATCAAGATATTTAAAAGTTCCGAAGCCGCACCAACATAATAGAGATACAGAAACACCGTGGCCCCTTTCTTTGCGATAACTCTGCACTATTGCGAGCTGCAAATGCCACTTCGAGCTTAGCTGTGCAGAAGAAGAACAACAAGAAGAAGAAATATCTCGAAATATGTCCGTCAGGCCCCTGCCCTTGAGATAAATCTGCAAATATCTCGGAAACGATGCCAGCTATGGGAAAATGTTAAGAGACCTTTTTTGTAGAGAATTAAGTTTCCTACTTTTTATGTTCTATGATATTTTTTGATCAGATGCGTAGTTCTCGAGATATATCCAGATATTTAAAAGTTCCGAAGCGGCACCAACATAATAGAGATACAGAAACACCGTGGCCCCTTTCTTTGAGGTAACTCTGCACTATTGCGAGCTGCAAATGCCACTTCCAGCTTAGCTGTGCTGAAGAAGAACCACAAGAAGAAGAACTATCTCGAAATATGTCCGTCAGGCCCCTTCCCTTGAGATAAATCAGCAAATATCTCGGAAACGAAGCGAGCTATGGCAAAATGTTAAGAGACCTTTTTTGTAGAGAATTAAGTTTTCTACTTTTTATGTTCTATGATATTTTTTGATCAGAAGCGTAGTTTTCGAGATATATCGATGTATTTAAAAGTTCCGAAGCCGCACCAACATAATAGAGATAACGAAACACCGTGGCCCCTTTCTTTGAGATAACTCTGCACTATTGCGAGCTGTAAATGCCACTTCCAGTTTAGCTGTGCAGAAGAAGAACAACAAGAAGAAGAAATATCTCGAAATATGTCCGTCAGGCCCCTTCCCTCGAGATAAATCTGCAAATATCTCGGAAACGAAGCGAGCTATGGCAAAATGTTAAGAGACCTTTTTTGTAGAGAATTAAGTTTCCTACTTTTTATGTTCTATGATATTTTTTGATCAGATGCGTAGTTCTCGAGATATATCAAGATATTTAAAAGTTCCGAAGCCGCACCAACATAATAGAGATACAGAAACACCGCGGCCCCTTTCTTTAGATAACTCTGCACTATTGCGAGCTGGAAATGCCACTTCCAGTTTAGCTGTGCAGAAGAAGAACAACAAGAAGAAGAAATATCTCGAAATATGTCCGTCAGGCCCCTTCCCTTGAGATATATCTGCAAATATCTCGGAAACGAAACGAGCTATGGCAAAATCTTAAGAGACCTTTTTTGTAGAGAATTATGTTTCCTACAATTTATGTTCTATGATATTTTTTGATCAGAAGCGTAGTTTTCGAGATATATCGAGATATTTAAAAGTTCCGAAGCCGCACCAACATAACAGAGATACAGAAACACCGTGGCCCCTTTCTTTGAGATAACTCTGCACTAGTGCGAGCCGCAAATGCCACTTCCAGCTTAGCTGTGCAGAAGAAGAACAACAAGAAGAAGAAATATCTCGAAATATGTCCGTCAGGCCCCTTCCCTCGAGATAAATCTGCAAATATCTCGGAAACGAAGCGAGCTATGGCAAAATCTTAAGAGACCTTTTTTGTAGAGAATTAAGTTTCCTACTTTTTATGTTCTATGATATTTTTTGATCAGATGCGTAGTTCTCGAGATATATCAAGATATTTAAAAGTTCCGAAGCCGCACCAACATGATAGAGATACAGAAACACCGTGGCCCCTTTCTTTGAGATAACCCTGCACTAGTGCGAGCCGCAAATGCCACTTCCAGCTTAGCTGTGCAGAAGAAGAACAACAAGAAGAAGAAATATCTCGAAATATGTCCGTCAGGCCCCTTCCCTCGAGATAAATCTGCAAATATCTCGGAAACGAAGCGAGCTATGGCAAAATGTTAAGAGACCTTTTTTGTAGAGAATTAAGTTTTCTAATTTTTATGTTCTATGATATTTTTTGATCAGAAGCGTAGTTTTCGAGATATATCGATGTATTTAAAAGTTCCGAAGCCGCACCAACATAATAGAGATACAGAAACACCGTGGCCCCTTTCTTTGAGATAACTCTGCACTATTGCGAGCTGTAAATGCCACTTCCAGCTTAGCTGTGCAGAAGAAGAACAACAAGAAGAAGAAATATCTCGAAATATGTCCGTCAGGCCCCTTCCCTCGAGATAAATCTGCAAATATCTCGGAAACGAAGCGAGCTATGGCAAAATGTTAAGAGACGTTTTTTGTAGAGAATTAAGTTTCCTACTTTTTATGTTCTATGATATTTTTTGATCAGATGCGAAGTTCTCGAGATATATCATGATATTTAAAAGTTCCGAAGCCGCACCAACATGATAGAGATACAGAAACACCGTGGCCCCTTTCTTTGAGATAACTCTGCACCAGTGCGAGCCGCAAATGCCACTTCCAGCTTAGCTGTGCAGAAGAAGAACAACAAGAAGAAGAAATATCTCGAAATATGTCCGTCAGGCCACTTCCCTTGAGATAAATCTGCAAATATCTCGGAAACGAAGCGAGCTATGGCAAAATGTTAAGAGACCTTTTTTGTAGAGAATTAAGTTTCCTACTTTTTATGTTCTATGGTATTTTTTGATCAGATGCGTAGTTCTCGAGATATATCAAGATATTTAAAAGTTCCGAAGCCGCACCAACATAATAGAGATACAGAAACACCGTGGCCCCTTTCTTTGAGGTAACTCTGCACTATTGCGAGCTGCAAATGCCACTTCCAGCTTAGCTGTGCTGAAGAAGAACCACAAGAAGAAGAACTATCTCGAAATATGTCCGTCAGGCCCCTTCCCTTGAGATAAATCAGCAAATATCTCGGAAACGAAGCGAGCTATGGCAAAATGTTAAGAGACCTTTTTTGTAGAGAATTAAGTTTCCTACTTTTTATGTTCTATGATATTTTTTGATCAGATGCGTAGTTCTCGAGATATATCCAGATATTTAAAAGTTCCGGAGCGGCACCAACATAATAGAGATACAGAAACACCGTGGCCCCTTTCTTTGAAGTAACTCTGCACTATTGCGGGCTGCAAGTGCCACTTCCAGCTTAGCTGTGCAGAAGAAGAACAACAAGAAGAAGAAATATCTCGAAATATGTCCGTCAGGCCCCATCCCTTGAGATAAATCTGCACATATCTCGGAAACCAAGCGAGCTATGGCAAAATGTTAAGAGACCTTTTTTGTAGAGAATTAAGTTTCCCCCTTTTTATGTTCTATGATATTTTTCGATCAGATGCGTAGTTCTCGAGATATATCAAGATATTTAAAAGTTCCGAAGCCGCACCAACATAATAGAGATACAGAAACACCGTGGCCCCTATCTTTGCGATAACTCTGCACTATTGCGAGCTGCAAATGCCACTTCGAGCTTAGCTGTGCAGAAGAAGAACAACAAGAAGAAGAAATATCTCGAAATATGTACGTGAGGCCCCTTCCCTTGAGATAAATCTGCAAATATCTCAGAAACGAAGCGAGCTATGGCAAAATGTTAAGAGACGTTTTTTGAGAGAATTCTGTTTCCTACAATTTATGTTCTATGATATTTTTTGATCAGAAGCGTAGTTTTCGAGATATATGGAGATATTTAAAAGTTCCGAAGCCGCACCAACATAATAGAGATACAGAAACACCGTGGCCCCTTTCTTTGAGATAACTCTGCACTATTGCGAGCTGCAAATGCCACTTCCAGCTTAGCTGTGCAGAAGAAGAACAACAAGAAGAAGAAATATCTCGAAATATGTCCGTCAGGCCCCTTCCCTTGAGATATATCTGCAAATATCTCGGAAACGAAACGAGCTATGGCAAAATCTTAAGAGACCTTTTTTGTAGAGAATTATGTTTCCTACAATTTATGTTCTATGATATTTTTTGATCAGAAGCGTAGTTTTCGAGATATATCGAGATATTTAAAAGTTCCGAAGCCGCACCAACATAACAGAGATACAGAAACACCGTGGCCCCTTTCTTTGAGATAACTCTGCACTAGTGCGAGCCGCAAATGCCACTTCCAGCTTAGCTGTGCAGAAGAAGAACAACAAGAAGAAGAAATATCTCGAAATATGTCCGTCAGGCCCCTTCCCTCGAGATAAATCTGCAAATATCTCGGAAACGAAGCGAGCTATGGCAAAATGTTAAGAGACCTTTTTTGTAGAGAATTAAGTTTTCTACTTTTTATGTTCTATGATATTTTTTGATCAGAAGCGTAGTTTTCGAGATATATCGATGTATTTAAAAGTTCCGAAGCCGCACCAACATAATAGAGATACAGAAACACCGTGGCCCCTTTCTTTGAGATAACTCTGCACTATTGCGAGCTGTAAATGCCACTTCCAGCTTAGCTGTGCAGAAGAAGAACAACAAGAAGAAGAAATATCTCGAAATATGTCCGTCAGGCCCCTTCCCTTGAAATATCTCTGCAAATATCGCGGAAACGAAGCGAGCTATGGCAAAATGGTAAGAGACCTTTTTTGTAGAGAATTATGTTTTCTACAAGTTATGTTGTATGATATTTTTTGATCAGAAGCGTAGTTTTCGAGATATATCGAGATATTTGAAAGTTCCGAAGCCGCACCAACATAATAGAGATACAGAAACACCGTGGCCCCTTTATTTGAGTTAACTCAGCACTATTGCGAGCTGGAAATGCCACTTCCAGTTTAGCTGTGCAGAAGAAGAACAACAAGAAGAAGAAATATCTGGAAATATGTCCGTCAGGCCCCTTCCCGTGAGATATATCTGCAAATATCTCGGAAACGAAACGAGCTATGGCAAAATGTTAAGAGACCTTTTTTGTAGAGAATTATGTTTCCTACAATTTATGTTCTATGACATTTTTTGATCAGAAGCGTAGTTTTCGAGATATATCGAGATATTTAAAAGTTCCGAAGCCGCACCAACATAATAGAGATACAGAAACACCGTGGCCCCTTTCTTTGAGATAACTCTGCACTAGTGCGAGCCACAAATGCCACTTCCAGCTTAGCTGTGCAGAAGAAGAACAACAAGAAGAAGAAATATCTCGAAATATGTCCGTCAGGCCCCTTCCCTTGAGATATATCTGCAAATATCTCGGAAACGAAACGAGCTATGGCAAAATGTTAAGAGACCTTTTTTGTAGAGAATTAAGTTTTCTACTTTTTATGTTCTATGATATTTTTTGATCAGAAGCGTAGTTTTCGAGATATATCGATGTATTTAAAAGTTCCGAAGCCGCACCAACATAATAGAGATACAGAAACACCGTGGCCCCTTTCTTTGAGATAACTCTGCACTATTGCGAGCTGTAAATGCCACTTCCAGTTTAGCTGTGCAGAAGAAGAACAACAAGAAGAAGAAATATCTCGAAATATGTCCGTCAGGCCCCTTCCCTCGAGATAAATCTGCAAATATCTCGGAAACGAAGCGAGCTATGGCAAAATGTTAAGAGACCTTTTTTGTAGAGAATTAAGTTTCCTACTTTTTATGTTCTATGATATTTTTTGATCAGATGCGTAGTTCTCGAGATATATCAAGATATTTAAAAGTTCCGAAGCCGCACCAACATAATAGAGATACAGAAACACCGCGGCCCCTTTCTTTAGATAACTCTGCACTATTGCGAGCTGGAAATGCCACTTCCAGTTTAGCTGTGCAGAAGAAGAACAACAAGAAGAAGAAATATCTCGAAATATGTCCGTCAGGCCCCTTCCCTTGAGATATATCTGCAAATATCTCGGAAACGAAACGAGCTATGGCAAAATCTTAAGAGACCTTTTTTGTAGAGAATTATGTTTCCTACAATTTATGTTCTATGATATTTTTTGATCAGAAGCGTAGTTTTCGAGATATATCGAGATATTTAAAAGTTCCGAAGCCGCACCAACATAACAGAGATACAGAAACACCGTGGCCCCTTTCTTTGAGATAACTCTGCACTAGTGCGAGCCGCAAATGCCACTTCCAGCTTAGCTGTGCAGAAGAAGAACAACAAGAAGAAGAAATATCTCGAAATATGTCCGTCAGGCCCCTTCCCTCGAGATAAATCTGCAAATATCTCGGAAACGAAGCGAGCTATGGCAAAATCTTAAGAGACCTTTTTTGTAGAGAATTAAGTTTCCTACTTTTTATGTTCTATGATATTTTTTGATCAGATGCGTAGTTCTCGAGATATATCAAGATATTTAAAAGTTCCGAAGCCGCACCAACATGATAGAGATACAGAAACACCGTGGCCCCTTTCTTTGAGATAACCCTGCACTAGTGCGAGCCGCAAATGCCACTTCCAGCTTAGCTGTGCAGAAGAAGAACAACAAGAAGAAGAAATATCTCGAAATATGTCCGTCAGGCCCCTTCCCTCGAGATAAATCTGCAAATATCTCGGAAACGAAGCGAGCTATGGCAAAATGTTAAGAGACCTTTTTTGTAGAGAATTAAGTTTTCTAATTTTTATGTTCTATGATATTTTTTGATCAGAAGCGTAGTTTTCGAGATATATCGATGTATTTAAAAGTTCCGAAGCCGCACCAACATAATAGAGATACAGAAACACCGTGGCCCCTTTCTTTGAGATAACTCTGCACTATTGCGAGCTGTATATGCCACTTCCAGCTTAGCTGTGCAGAAGAAGAACAACAAGAAGAAGAAATATCTCGAAATATGTCCGTCAGGCCCCTTCCCTCGAGATAAATCTGCAAATATCTCGGAAACGAAGCGAGCTATGGCAAAATGTTAAGAGACGTTTTTTGTAGAGAATTAAGTTTCCTACTTTTTATGTTCTATGATATTTTTTGATCAGATGCGAAGTTCTCGAGATATATCATGATATTTAAAAGTTCCGAAGCCGCACCAACATGATAGAGATACAGAAACACCGTGGCCCCTTTCTTTGAGATAACTCTGCACCAGTGCGAGCCGCAAATGCCACTTCCAGCTTAGCTGTGCAGAAGAAGAACAACAAGAAGAAGAAATATCTCGAAATATGTCCGTCAGGCCACTTCCCTTGAGATAAATCTGCAAATATCTCGGAAACGAAGCGAGCTATGGCAAAATGTTAAGAGACCTTTTTTGTAGAGAATTAAGTTTCCTACTTTTTATGTTCTATGGTATTTTTTGATCAGATGCGTAGTTCTCGAGATATATCAAGATATTTAAAAGTTCCGAAGCCGCACCAACATAATAGAGATACAGAAACACCGTGGCCCCTTTCTTTGCGATAACTCTGCACTATTGCGAGCTGCAAATGCCACTTCGAGCTTAGCTGTGCAGAAGAAGAACAACAAGAAGAAGAAATATCTCGAAATATGTCCGTCAGGCCCCTGCCCTTGAGATAAATCTGCAAATATCTCGGAAACGATGCCAGCTATGGGAAAATGTTAAGAGACCTTTTTTGTAGAGAATTAAGTTTCCTACTTTTTATGTTCTATGATATTTTTTGATCAGATGCGTAGTTCTCGAGATATATCCAGATATTTAAAAGTTCCGAAGCGGCACCAACATAATAGAGATACAGAAACACCGTGGCCCCTTTCTTTGAGGTAACTCTGCACTATTGCGAGCTGCAAATGCCACTTCCAGCTTAGCTGTGCTGAAGAAGAACCACAAGAAGAAGAAATATCTCGAAATATGTCCGTCAGGCCCCTTCCCTTGAGATAAATCAGCAAATATCTCGGAAACGAAGCGAGCTATGGCAAAATGTTAAGAGACCTTTTTTGTAGAGAATTAAGTTTCCTACTTTTTATGTTCTATGATATTTTTTGATCAGATGCGTAGTTCTCGAGATATATCCAGATATTTAAAAGTTCCGGAGCGGCACCAACATAATAGAGATACAGAAACACCGTGGCCCCTTTCTTTGAAGTAACTCTGCACTATTGCGGGCTGCAAGTGCCACTTCCAGCTTAGCTGTGCAGAAGAAGAACAACAAGAAGAAGAAATATCTCGAAATATGTCCGTCAGGCCCCATCCCTTGAGATAAATCTGCACATATCTCGGAAACCAAGCGAGCTATGGCAAAATGTTAAGAGACCTTTTTTGTAGAGAATTAAGTTTCCCCCTTTTTATGTTCTATGATATTTTTCGATCAGATGCGTAGTTCTCGAGATATATCAAGATATTTAAAAGTTCCGAAGCCGCACCAACATAATAGAGATACAGAAACACCGTGGCCCCTATCTTTGCGATAACTCTGCACTATTGCGAGCTGCAAATGCCACTTCGAGCTTAGCTGTGCAGAAGAAGAACAACAAGAAGAAGAAATATCCCGAAATATGTCCGTCAGGACCCTTCCCTTGAGATAAATCTGCAAATATCTCGGCAACCAAGCGAGCTATGGCAAAATGTTAAGAGACCTTTTTTGTAGAGAATTATGTTTCCTATAATTTATGTTCTATGATATTTTTTGATCAGAAGCGTAGTTTCCGAGATATATCGAGATATTTAAAAGTTCCGAAGCCGCACCAACATAATAGAGATACAGAAACACCGTGGCCCCTTTCTTTGAGATAACTCTGCACTATTGCGACCTGCAAATGCCACTTCCAGCTTAGCTGTGCAGAAGAAGAACAACAAGAAGAAGAAATATCTCGAATTATGTCCGTCAGGCCCCTTCCCTTGAGATAAATCTGCAAATATCTCGAAAACGAAGCTAGCTATGGCAAAATGTTAAGAGACCTTTTTTGTAGAGAATTAAGTTTCCTACTTTTTATGTTCTATGATATTTTTTGATCAGATGCGTAGTTCTCGAGATATATCAAGATATTTAAAAGTTCCGAAGCCGCACCAACATAATAGAGATACAGAAACACCGTGGCCCCTTTCTTTGCGATAACTCTGCACTATTGCGAGCTGCAAATGCCACTTCGAGCTTAGCTGTGCAGAAGAAGAACAACAAGAAGAAGAAATATCTCGAAATATGTCCGTCAGGCCACTTCCCTTGAGATAAATCTGCAAATATCTCGGAAACGAAGCGAGCTATGGCAAAACGTTAAGAGACCTTTTTTGTAGAGAATTATGTTTCCTACAATTTACGTTCTATGATATTTTTTGATCAGAAGCGTAGTTTTCGAGATATATCGAGATATTTAAAAGTTCCGAAGCCGCTCCAACATAATAGAGATACAGAAACACCGTGGCCCCTTTCTTTGAGATAACTCTGCACTATTGCGAGCTGGAAATGCCACTTCCAGTTTAGCTGTGCAGAAGAAGAACAACAAGAAGAAGAAATATCTGGAAATATGTCCGTCAGGCCCCTTCCCTTGAGATATATCTGCAAATATCTCGGAAACGAAGCGAGCTATGGCAAAATGTTGAGAGACCTTTTTTGTAGAGAATTAAGTTTCCTACTTTTTATGTTCTATGATATTTTTTGATCAGATGCGTAGTTCTCGAGATATATCAAGATATTTAAAAGTTCCGATGCCGCACCAACATAATAGAGATACAGAAACACCGCGGCCCCTTTCTTTCAGATAACTCTGCACTATTGCGAGCTGGAAATGCCACTTCCAGTTTAGCTGTGCAGAAGAAGAACAACAAGAAGAAATATCTCGAAATATGTCCGTCAGGCCCCTTCCCTTGAGATATATCTGCAAATATCTCGGAAACGAAACGAGCTATGGCAAAATCTTAAGAGACCTTTTTTGTAGAGAATTATGTTTCCTACAATTTATGTTCTATGATATTTTTTGATCAGAAGCGTAGTTTTCGAGATATATCGAGATATTTAAAAGTTCCGAAGCCGCACCAACATAACAGAGATACAGAAACACCGTGGCCCCTTTCTTTGAGATAACTCTGCACTAGTGCGAGCCGCAAATGCCACTTCCAGCTTAGCTGTGCAGAAGAAGAACAACAAGAAGAAGAAATATCTCGAAATATGTCCGTCAGGCCCCTTCCCTCGAGATAAATCTGCAAATATCTCGGAAACGAAGCGAGCTATGGCAAAATGTTAAGAGACCTTTTTTGTAGAGAATTAAGTTTTCTACTTTTTATGTTCTATGATATTTTTTGATCAGAAGCGTAGTTTTCGAGATATATCGATGTATTTAAAAGTTCCGAAGCCGCACCAACATAATAGAGATACAGAAACACCGTGGCCCCTTTCTTTGAGATAACTCTGCACTATTGCGAGCTGTAAATGCCACTTCCAGCTTAGCTGTGCAGAAGAAGAACAACAAGAAGAAGAAATATCTCGAAATATGTCCGTCAGGCCCCTTCCCTTGAAATATCTCTGCAAATATCGCGGAAACGAAGCGAGCTATGGCAAAATGGTAAGAGACCTTTTTTGTAGAGAATTATGTTTTCTACAAGTTATGTTGTATGATATTTTTTGATCAGAAGCGTAGTTTTCGAGATATATCGAGATATTTGAAAGTTCCGAAGCCGCACCAACATAATAGAGATACAGAAACACCGTGGCCCCTTTATTTGAGTTAACTCAGCACTATTGCGAGCTGGAAATGCCACTTCCAGTTTAGCTGTGCAGAAGAAGAACAACAAGAAGAAGAAATATCTGGAAATATGTCCGTCAGGCCCCTTCCCGTGAGATATATCTGCAAATATCTCGGAAACGAAACGAGCTATGGCAAAATGTTAAGAGACCTTTTTTGTAGAGAATTATGTTTCCTACAATTTATGTTCTATGACATTTTTTGATCAGAAGCGTAGTTTTCGAGATATATCGAGATATTTAAAAGTTCCGAAGCCGCACCAACATAATAGAGATACAGAAACACCGTGGCCCCTTTCTTTGAGATAACTCTGCACTAGTGCGAGCCACAAATGCCACTTCCAGCTTAGCTGTGCAGAAGAAGAACAACAAGAAGAAGAAATATCTCGAAATATGTCCGTCAGGCCCCTTCCCTTGAGATATATCTGCAAATATCTCGGAAACGAAACGAGCTATGGCAAAATGTTAAGAGACCTTTTTTGTAGAGAATTAAGTTTTCTACTTTTTATGTTCTATGATATTTTTTGATCAGAAGCGTAGTTTTCGAGATATATCGATGTATTTAAAAGTTCCGAAGCCGCACCAACATAATAGAGATACAGAAACACCGTGGCCCCTTTCTTTGAGATAACTCTGCACTATTGCGAGCTGTAAATGCCACTTCCAGTTTAGCTGTGCAGAAGAAGAACAACAAGAAGAAGAAATATCTCGAAATATGTCCGTCAGGCCCCTTCCCTCGAGATAAATCTGCAAATATCTCGGAAACGAAGCGAGCTATGGCAAAATGTTAAGAGACCTTTTTTGTAGAGAATTAAGTTTCCTACTTTTTATGTTCTATGATATTTTTTGATCAGATGCGTAGTTCTCGAGATATATCAAGATATTTAAAAGTTCCGAAGCCGCACCAACATAATAGAGATACAGAAACACCGCGGCCCCTTTCTTTAGATAACTCTGCACTATTGCGAGCTGGAAATGCCACTTCCAGTTTAGCTGTGCAGAAGAAGAACAACAAGAAGAAGAAATATCTCGAAATATGTCCGTCAGGCCCCTTCCCTTGAGATATATCTGCAAATATCTCGGAAACGAAACGAGCTATGGCAAAATCTTAAGAGACCTTTTTTGTAGAGAATTATGTTTCCTACAATTTATGTTCTATGATATTTTTTGATCAGAAGCGTAGTTTTCGAGATATATCGAGATATTTAAAAGTTCCGAAGCCGCACCAACATAACAGAGATACAGAAACACCGTGGCCCCTTTCTTTGAGATAACTCTGCACTAGTGCGAGCCGCAAATGCCACTTCCAGCTTAGCTGTGCAGAAGAAGAACAACAAGAAGAAGAAATATCTCGAAATATGTCCGTCAGGCCCCTTCCCTCGAGATAAATCTGCAAATATCTCGGAAACGAAGCGAGCTATGGCAAAATCTTAAGAGACCTTTTTTGTAGAGAATTAAGTTTCCTACTTTTTATGTTCTATGATATTTTTTGATCAGATGCGTAGTTCTCGAGATATATCAAGATATTTAAAAGTTCCGAAGCCGCACCAACATGATAGAGATACAGAAACACCGTGGCCCCTTTCTTTGAGATAACCCTGCACTAGTGCGAGCCGCAAATGCCACTTCCAGCTTAGCTGTGCAGAAGAAGAACAACAAGAAGAAGAAATATCTCGAAATATGTCCGTCAGGCCCCTTCCCTCGAGATAAATCTGCAAATATCTCGGAAACGAAGCGAGCTATGGCAAAATGTTAAGAGACCTTTTTTGTAGAGAATTAAGTTTTCTAATTTTTATGTTCTATGATATTTTTTGATCAGAAGCGTAGTTTTCGAGATATATCGATGTATTTAAAAGTTCCGAAGCCGCACCAACATAATAGAGATACAGAAACACCGTGGCCCCTTTCTTTGAGATAACTCTGCACTATTGCGAGCTGTATATGCCACTTCCAGCTTAGCTGTGCAGAAGAAGAACAACAAGAAGAAGAAATATCTCGAAATATGTCCGTCAGGCCCCTTCCCTCGAGATAAATCTGCAAATATCTCGGAAACGAAGCGAGCTATGGCAAAATGTTAAGAGACGTTTTTTGTAGAGAATTAAGTTTCCTACTTTTTATGTTCTATGATATTTTTTGATCAGATGCGAAGTTCTCGAGATATATCATGATATTTAAAAGTTCCGAAGCCGCACCAACATGATAGAGATACAGAAACACCGTGGCCCCTTTCTTTGAGATAACTCTGCACCAGTGCGAGCCGCAAATGCCACTTCCAGCTTAGCTGTGCAGAAGAAGAACAACAAGAAGAAGAAATATCTCGAAATATGTCCGTCAGGCCACTTCCCTTGAGATAAATCTGCAAATATCTCGGAAACGAAGCGAGCTATGGCAAAATGTTAAGAGACCTTTTTTGTAGAGAATTAAGTTTCCTACTTTTTATGTTCTATGGTATTTTTTGATCAGATGCGTAGTTCTCGAGATATATCAAGATATTTAAAAGTTCCGAAGCCGCACCAACATAATAGAGATACAGAAACACCGTGGCCCCTTTCTTTGCGATAACTCTGCACTATTGCGAGCTGCAAATGCCACTTCGAGCTTAGCTGTGCAGAAGAAGAACAACAAGAAGAAGAAATATCTCGAAATATGTCCGTCAGGCCCCTGCCCTTGAGATAAATCTGCAAATATCTCGGAAACGATGCCAGCTATGGGAAAATGTTAAGAGACCTTTTTTGTAGAGAATTAAGTTTCCTACTTTTTATGTTCTATGATATTTTTTGATCAGATGCGTAGTTCTCGAGATATATCCAGATATTTAAAAGTTCCGAAGCGGCACCAACATAATAGAGATACAGAAACACCGTGGCCCCTTTCTTTGAGGTAACTCTGCACTATTGCGAGCTGCAAATGCCACTTCCAGCTTAGCTGTGCTGAAGAAGAACCACAAGAAGAAGAAATATCTCGAAATATGTCCGTCAGGCCCCTTCCCTTGAGATAAATCAGCAAATATCTCGGAAACGAAGCGAGCTATGGCAAAATGTTAAGAGACCTTTTTTGTAGAGAATTAAGTTTCCTACTTTTTATGTTCTATGATATTTTTTGATCAGATGCGTAGTTCTCGAGATATATCCAGATATTTAAAAGTTCCGGAGCGGCACCAACATAATAGAGATACAGAAACACCGTGGCCCCTTTCTTTGAAGTAACTCTGCACTATTGCGGGCTGCAAGTGCCACTTCCAGCTTAGCTGTGCAGAAGAAGAACAACAAGAAGAAGAAATATCTCGAAATATGTCCGTCAGGCCCCATCCCTTGAGATAAATCTGCACATATCTCGGAAACCAAGCGAGCTATGGCAAAATGTTAAGAGACCTTTTTTGTAGAGAATTAAGTTTCCCCCTTTTTATGTTCTATGATATTTTTCGATCAGATGCGTAGTTCTCGAGATATATCAAGATATTTAAAAGTTCCGAAGCCGCACCAACATAATAGAGATACAGAAACACCGTGGCCCCTATCTTTGCGATAACTCTGCACTATTGCGAGCTGCAAATGCCACTTCGAGCTTAGCTGTGCAGAAGAAGAACAACAAGAAGAAGAAATATCCCGAAATATGTCCGTCAGGACCCTTCCCTTGAGATAAATCTGCAAATATCTCGGCAACCAAGCGAGCTATGGCAAAATGTTAAGAGACCTTTTTTGTAGAGAATTATGTTTCCTATAATTTATGTTCTATGATATTTTTTGATCAGAAGCGTAGTTTCCGAGATATATCGAGATATTTAAAAGTTCCGAAGCCGCACCAACATAATAGAGATACAGAAACACCGTGGCCCCTTTCTTTGAGATAACTCTGCACTATTGCGACCTGCAAATGCCACTTCCAGCTTAGCTGTGCAGAAGAAGAACAACAAGAAGAAGAAATATCTCGAATTATGTCCGTCAGGCCCCTTCCCTTGAGATAAATCTGCAAATATCTCGAAAACGAAGCTAGCTATGGCAAAATGTTAAGAGACCTTTTTTGTAGAGAATTAAGTTTCCTACTTTTTATGTTCTATGATATTTTTTGATCAGATGCGTAGTTCTCGAGATATATCAAGATATTTAAAAGTTCCGAAGCCGCACCAACATAATAGAGATACAGAAACACCGTGGCCCCTTTCTTTGCGATAACTCTGCACTATTGCGAGCTGCAAATGCCACTTCGAGCTTAGCTGTGCAGAAGAAGAACAACAAGAAGAAGAAATATCTCGAAATATGTCCGTCAGGCCACTTCCCTTGAGATAAATCTGCAAATATCTCGGAAACGAAGCGAGCTATGGCAAAACGTTAAGAGACCTTTTTTGTAGAGAATTATGTTTCCTACAATTTACGTTCTATGATATTTTTTGATCAGAAGCGTAGTTTTCGAGATATATCGAGATATTTAAAAGTTCCGAAGCCGCTCCAACATAATAGAGATACAGAAACACCGTGGCCCCTTTCTTTGAGATAACTCTGCACTATTGCGAGCTGGAAATGCCACTTCCAGTTTAGCTGTGCAGAAGAAGAACAACAAGAAGAAGAAATATCTGGAAATATGTCCGTCAGGCCCCTTCCCTTGAGATATATCTGCAAATATCTCGGAAACGAAGCGAGCTATGGCAAAATGTTGAGAGACCTTTTTTGTAGAGAATTAAGTTTCCTACTTTTTATGTTCTATGATATTTTTTGATCAGATGCGTAGTTCTCGAGATATATCAAGATATTTAAAAGTTCCGATGCCGCACCAACATAATAGAGATACAGAAACACCGCGGCCCCTTTCTTTCAGATAACTCTGCACTATTGCGAGCTGGAAATGCCACTTCCAGTTTAGCTGTGCAGAAGAAGAACAACAAGAAGAAATATCTCGAAATATGTCCGTCAGGCCCCTTCCCTTGAAATATCTCTGCAAATATCGCGGAAACGAAGCGAGCTATGGCAAAATGGTAAGAGACCTTTTTTGTAGAGAATTATGTGTCCTACAAGTTATGTTGTATGATATTTTTTGATCAGAAGCGTAGTTCTCGAGATATATCGATGTATTTAAAAGTTCCGAAGCCGCACCAACATAATAGAGATACAGAAACACCGTGGCCCCTTTCTTTGAGATAACTCTGCACTATTGCGAGCTGCAAATGCCACTTCCAGCTTAGCTGTGCAGAAGAAGAACAACAAGAAGAAGAAATATCTCGAAATATGTCCGTCAGGCCCCTTCCCTCGAGATAAATCTGCAAATATCTCGGAAACGAAGCGAGCTATGGCAAAATGTTAAGAGACCTTTTTTGTAGAGAATTAAGTTTTCTAATTTTTATGTTCTATGATATTTTTTGATCAGAAGCGTGGTTTTCGAGATATATCGAGATATTTAAAAGTTCCGAAGCCGCACCAACATAATAGAGATACAGAAACACCGTGGCCCCTTTCTTTGAGATAACTCTGCACTATTGCGAGCTGTAAATGCCACTTCCAGCTTAGCTGTGCAGAAGAAGAACAAGAAGAAGAAGAAATATCTCGAAATATGTCCGTCAGGCCCCTTCCCTCGAGATAAATCTGCAAATATCTCGGAAACGAAGCGAGCTATGGCAAAATGTTAAGAGACGTTTTTTGTAGAGAATTAAGTTTCCTACTTTTTATGTTCTATGATATTTTTTGATCAGATGCGAAGTTCTCGAGATATATCATGATATTTAAAAGTTCCGAAGCCGCACCAACATGATAGAGATACAGAAACACCGTGGCCCCTTTCTTTGAGATAACTCTGCACTATTGCGAGCTGGAAGTGCCACTT
Source organism: Osmia lignaria lignaria (assembly GCF_051020975.1). Taxonomy (NCBI): domain Eukaryota; kingdom Metazoa; phylum Arthropoda; class Insecta; order Hymenoptera; family Megachilidae; genus Osmia; species Osmia lignaria. Next base: position 1,752,183 of record NW_027478162.1, on the reverse strand, counting down.
CCAGTTTAGCTGTGCAGAAGAAGAACAACAAGAAGAAGAAATATCTCGAAATATGTCCGTCAGGCCCCTTCCCTTGAGATATATCTGCAAATATCTCGGAAACGAAACGAGCTATGGCAAAATGTTAAGAGACCTTTTTTGTAGAGAATTAAGTTTTCTACTTTTTATGTTCTATGATATTTTTTGATCAGAAGCGTAGTTTTCGAGATATATCGATGTATTTAAAAGTTCCGAAGCCGCACCAACATAATAGAGATACAGAAACACCGTGGCCCCTTTCTTTGAGATAACTCTGCACTATTGCGAGCTGTAAATGCCACTTCCAGCTTAGCTGTGCAGAAGAAGAACAACAAGAAGAAGAAATATCTCGAAATATGTCCGTCAGGCCCCTTCCCTCGAGATAAATCTGCAAATATCTCGGAAACGAAGCGAGCTATGGCAAAATGTTAAGAGACCTTTCCTGTAGAGAATTAAGTTTCCTACTTTTTATGTTCTATGATATTTTTTGATCAGATGCGTAGTTCTCGAGATATATCAAGATATTTAAAAGTTCCGATGCCGCACCAACATAATAGAGATACAGAAACACCGCGGCCCCTTTCTTTCAGATAACTCTGCACTATTGCGAGCTGGAAATGCCACTTCCAGTTTAGCTGTGCAGAAGAAGAACAACAAGAAGAAGAAATATCTCGAAATATGTCCGTCAGGCCCCTTCCCTTGAAATATCTCTGCAAATATCGCGGAAACGAAGCGAGCTATGGCAAAATGGTAAGAGACCTTTTTTGTAGACAATTATGTTTCCTACAAGTTATGTTGTATGATATTTTTTGATCAGAAGCGTAGTTCTCGAGATATATCGATGTATTTAAAAGTTCCGAAGCCGCACCAACATAATAGAGATACAGAAACACCGTGGCCCCTTTCTTTGAGATAACTCTGCACTATTGCGAGCTGCAAATGCCACTTCCAGCTTAGCTGTGCAGAAGAAGAACAACAAGAAGAAGAAATATCTCGAAATATGTCCGTCAGGCCCCTTCCCTCGAGATAAATCTGCAAATATCTCGGAAACGAAGCGAGCTATGGCAAAATGTTAAGAGACCTTTTTTGTAGAGAATTATGTTTTCTACTTTTTATGTTCTATGATATTTTTTGATCAGAAGCGTGGTTTTCGAGATATATCGAGATATTTAAAAGTTCCGAAGCCGCACCAACATAATAGAGATACAGAAACACCGTGGCCCCTTTCTTTGAGATAACTCTGCACTAGTGCGAGCCGCAAATGCCACTTCCAGCTTAGCTGTGCAGAACAAGAACAACAAGAAGAAGAAATATCTCGAAATATGTCCGTCAGGCCACTTCCCTTGAGATAAATCTGCAAATATCTCGGAAACGAAGCGAGCTATGGCAAAATGTTAAGAGACCTTTTTTGTAGAGAATTAAGTTTCCTACTTTTTATGTTCTATGGTATTTTTTGATCAGATGCGTAGTTCTCGAGATATATCAAGATATTTAAAAGTTCCGAAGCCGCACCAACATAATAGAGATACAGAAACACCGTGGCCCCTTTCTTTGCGATAACTCTGCACTATTGCGAGCTGCAAATGCCACTTCGAGCTTAGCTGTGCAGAAGAAGAACAACAAGAAGAAGAAATATCTCGAAATATGTCCGTCAGACCCCTTCCCTTGAGATATATCTGCAAATATCTCGGAAAGGAAGCGAGCTATGGCAACACGTTAAGAGACCTTTTTTGTAGAGAATTATGTTTCCTACAATTTACGTTCTATGATATTTTTTGATCAGAAGCGTAGTTTTCGAGATATATCGAGATATTTAAAAGTTCCGAAGCCGCACCAACATAATAGAGATACAGAAACACCGTGGCCCCTTTCTTTGAGATAACTCTGCACTATTGCGACCTGCAAATGCCACTTCCAGCTTAACTGTGCAGAAGAAGAACAACAAGAAGAAGAAATATCTCGAAATATGTCCGTCAGGCCCCTTCCCCTGAGATAAATCTGCAAATATCTCGGAAACGAAGCGAGCTATGGCAAAATGTTAAGAGACCTTTTTTGAAGAGAATTAAGTTTCCCACTTTTTATGTTCTATGATATTTTTTGATCAGATGCGTAGTTCTCGAGATATATCAAGATATTTAAAAGTTCCGAAGCTGCACCAACATAATAGAGGTACAGAAACACCGTGGCCCCTTTCTTTGAGATAACTCTACACTATTGCGAGCTGCAAAAGCCACTTCCAGCTTAGCTGTGCAGAACAAGAACAACAAGAAGAAGAAATATCTCGAAATATGTCCGTCAGGCCACTTCCCTTGAGATAAATCTGCAAATATCTCGGAAACGAAGCGAGCTATGGCAAAACGTTAAGAGACCTTTTTTGTAGAGAATTATGTTTCCTACAATTTACGTTCTATGATATTTTTTGATCAGAAGCGTAGTTTTCGAGATATATCGAGATATTTAAAAGTTCCGAAGCCGCTCCAACATAATAGAGATACAGAAACACCGTGGCCCCTTTCTTTGAGATAACTCTGCACTATTGCGACCTGCAAATGCCACTTCCAGCTTAACTGTGCAGAAGAAGAACAACAAGAAGAAGAAATATCTCGAAATATGTCTGTCAGGCCCCTTCCCTTGAGATAAATCTGCAAATATCTCGGAAACGAAGCGAGCTATGGCAAAATGTTAAGAGACATTTTTTGTGGAGAATTAAGTTTCCTACTTTTTATGTTCTATGATATTTTTTGATCAGATGCGTAGTTCTCGAGATATATCCAGATATTTAAAAGTTCCGAAGCGGCACCAACATAATAGAGATACAGAAACACCGTGGCCCCTTTCTTTGAGGTAACTCTGCACTATTGCGAGCTGCAAATGCCACTTCCAGCTTAGCTGTGCAGAAGAAGAACCACAAGAAGAAGAAATATCTCGAAATATGTCCGTCAGGCCCCTTCCCTTGAGATAAATCAGCAAATATCTCGGAAACGAAGCGAGCTATGGCAAAATGTTAAGAGACCTTTTTTGTAGAGAATTAAGTTTCCTACTTTTTATGTTGTATGATATTTTTGATCAGATGCGTAGTTCTCGAGATATATCCAGATATTTAAAAGTTCCGGAGCGGCACCAACATAATAGAGATACAGACACACCGTGGCCCCTTTCTTTGAAGTAACTCTGCACTATTGCGGGCTGCAAGTGCCACTTCCAGCTTAGCTGTGCAGAAGAAGAACAACAAGAAGAAGAAATATCTCGAAATATGTCCGTCAGGCCCCTTCCCTTGAGATAAATCTGCACATATCTCGGAAACCAAGCGAGCTATGGCAAAATGTTAAGAGACCTTTTTTGTAGAGAATTAAGTTTCCCCCTTTTTATGTTCTATGATATTTTTCGATCAGATGCGTAGTTCTCGAGATATATCAAGATATTTAAAAGTTCCGAAGCCGCACCAACATAATAGAGATACAGAAACACCGTGGCCCCTATCTTTGCGATAACTCTGCACTATTGCGAGCTGCAAATGCCACTTCGAGCTTAGCTGTGCAGAAGAAGAACAACAAGAAGAAGAAATATCCCGAAATATGTCCGTCAGGACCCTTCCCTTGGGATAAATCTGCAAATATCTCGGCAACCAAGCGAGCTATGGCAAAATGTTAAGAGACCTTTTTTGTAGAGAATTATGATTCCTATAATTTATGTTCTATGATATTTTTTGATCAGAAGCGTAGTTTTCGAGATATATCGAGATATTTAAAAGTTCCGAAGCCGCACCAACATAATAGAGATACAGAAACACCGTGGCCCCTTTCTTTGAGATAACTCTGCACTATTGCGACCTGCAAATGCCACTTCCAGCTTAGCTGTGCAGAAGAAGAACAACAAGAAGAAGAAATATCTCGAATTATGTCCGTCAGGCCCCTTCCCTTGAGATAAATCTGCAAATATCTCGGAAACGAAGCGAGCTATGGCAAAATGTTAAGAGACCTTTTTTGTAGAGAATTAAGTTTCCTACTTTTTATGTTGTATGACATTTTTTGATCAGATGCGTAGTTCTCGGGATATATCAAGATATTTAAAAGTTCCGAAGCCGCACCAACATAATAGAGATACAGAAACACCGTGGCCCCTTTCTTTGAGATAACTCTGCACTATTGCGACCTGCAAATGCCACTTCCAGCTTAGCTGTGCAGAAGAAGAACAGCAAGAAGAAGAAATATCTCGAAATATGTCCGTCAGGCCCCTTCCCTTGAGAAACATCTGCAAATATCTCGGAAACGAAGCGAGCTATGGCAAAATGTTAAGAGACCTTTTTTGTAGAGAATTATGTTTCCTACAATTTACGTTCTCTGATATTTTTTGATCAGAAGCGTAGTTTTCGAGATATATCGAGATATTGAAAAGTTCCGAAGCCGCACCAACATAATAGAGATACAGAAACACCGTGGTCTCTTTCTTTGAGATAACTCTGCACTATTGCGAGCTGCAAATGCCACTTCCAGCTTAGCTGTGCAGAAGAGGAACAACAAGAAGAAGAAATATCTCGGAATATGTCCGTCAGGCCCCTTCCCTTGAGATAAATCTGCAAATATCTCGGAAACGAAGCGAGCTATGGCAAAACGTTATGAAACCTTTTTTGTAGAGAATTATGCTTCCTACAATTTATGTTCTATGATATTTTTTGATCAGAAGCGTAGTTTTCGAGATATATCGACATATTTAAAAGTTCCGAAGCCGCACCAACATAATAGAGATACAGAAACACCGTGGCCCCTTTCTTTGGGATAACTCTGCACTATTGCGAGCTGGAAATGCCACTTCCAGTTTAGCTGTGCAGAAGAAGAACAACAAGAAGAAGAAATATCTCGAAATATGTCCGTTAGGCCCCTTCCCTTGAGATAAATCTGCAAATATCTCGGAAACGAAGCGAGCTATGGCAAAATGTTAAGAGACCTTTTTTGTAGAGAATTAAGTTTCCTTCTTTTTACGTTCTATGATATTTTTTGATCAGATGCGTAGTTCTCGAGATATATCAAGATATTTAAAAGTTCCGAAGCTGCACCAACATAATAGAGGTACAGAAACAGCGTGGCCGCTTTCTTTGAGATAACTCTGCACTATTGCGAGCTGCAAATGCCACTTCGAGCTTAGCTGTGCAGAAGAAGAACAACAAGAAGAAGAAATATCTCGAAATATGTCCGTCAAGCCCCTTCCCTTGAGATAAATCTGCAAATATCTCGGAAACAAAGCGAGCTATGGCAAAATGTTAAGATACCTTTTTTGTAGAGAATTAAGTTTCCTACTTTTTATGTTCTATGATATTTTTTGATCAGATGCGTAGTTCTCGAGATATATCAAGATATTTAAAAGTTCCGAAGCCGCACCAACGTAATAGAGATACAGAAACACCGTGGCCCCTTTCGTTGAGATAACTCTGCACTATTGCGAGCTGCAAATGCCACTTCCAGCTTAGCTGTGCAGAAGGAGAACAACAAGAAGAAGAAATATCTCGAAATATGTCCGTCAGGCCCCTTCCCTTGAGATATATCTGCAAATATCTCGGAAACGAAGCGAGCTATGGCAAAATGTTAAGAGACCTTTTTTGTAGAGAATTATGTTTCCTACAATTTATGTTCTATGATATTTTTTGATCAGAAGCGTAGTTTTCGAGATATATCGAGATATTTAAAAGTTCCGAAGCCGCACCAACATAATAGAGATACAGAAACACCGTGGCCCCTTTCTTTGAGATAACTCTGCACTAGTGCGAGCCGCAAATGCCACTTCCAGCTTAGCTGTGCAGAAGAAGAACAACAAGAAGAAGAAATATCTCGAAATATGTCCGTCAGGACCCTTCCCTTGAGATAAATCTGCAAATATCTCGGAAACGAAGCGAGCTATGGCAAAATGTTGAGAGACCTTTTTTGTAGAGAATTACGATTCCTACAATTTATGTTCTATGATATTTTTTGATCAGAAGCGTAGTTTTCGAGATATATCGAGATATTTAAAAGTTCCGAAGCCGCACCAACATAATAGAGATACAGAAACACCGTGGCCCCTCTCTTTGAGATAACTCTGCACAATTGCGAGTTGCAAATGCCACTTCCAGCTTAGCTGTGCAGAAGAAGAACAACAAGAAGAAGAAATATCTCGAAATATGTCCGTCAGGCCCCTTCCCTTGAGATAAATCTGCAAATACCTCGGAAACGAAGCGAGCTATGGCAAAATGTTGAGAGACCTTTTTTGTAGAGAATTAAGTTTCCTACTATTTATGTTCTATGATATTTTTTGATCAGATGCGTAGTTCTCGAGATATATCAAGATATTTAAAAGTTCCGAAGCCGCACCAACATAATAGAGATACAGAAACACCGTGGCCCCTTTCGTTGAGATAACTCTGCACTAGTGCGAGCCGCAAATGCCACTTCTAGCTTAGCTGTGCAGAAGAAGAACAACAAGAAGAAGAAATATCTCGAAATATGTCCGTCAGGCCCCTTCCCTTGAGATAAATCTGCAAATATCTCGGAAACGAAGCGAGCTATGGCAAAATGTTGAGAGACCTTTTTTGTAGAGAATTAAGTTTCCTACTATTTATGTTCTATGATATTTTTTGATCAGATGCGTAGTTCTCGAGATATATCAAGATATTTAAAAGTTCCGAAGCCGCACCAACATAATAGAGATACAGAAACACCGTGGCCCCTTTCTTTGAGATAACTCTGCACTATTGCGACCTGCAAATGCCACTTCCAGCTTAGCTGTGCAGAAGAAGAACAGCAAGAAGAAGAAATATCTCGAAATATGTCCGTCAGGCCGCTTCCCTTGAGAAACATCTGCAAATATCTCGGAAACGAAGCGAGCTATGGCAAAATGTTAAGAGACCTTTTTTGTAGAGAATTATGTTTCCTACAATTTACGTTCTCTGATATTTTTTGATCAGAAGCGTAGTTTTCGAGATATATCGAGATATTTAAAAGTTCCGAAGCCGCACCAACATAATAGAGATACAGAAACACCGTGGTCTCTTTCTTTGAGATAACTCTGCACTATTGCGAGCTGCAAATGCCACTTCCAGCTTAGCAGTGCAGAAGAGGAACAACAAGAAGAAGAAATATCTCGGAATATGTCCGTCAGGCCCCTTCCCTTGAGCTACATCTGCAAATATCTCGGAAACGATGCCAGCTATGGGAAAATGTTAAGAGACCTTTTTTGTAGAGAATTATGTTTCCTACAATTTATGTTCTATGATATTTTTTGATCAGAAGCGTAGTTTTCGAGATATATCGAGATATTTAAAAGTTCCGAAGCCACACCAACATAATAGAGATACAGAAACACCGTGGCCCCTTTCTTTGGGATAACTCTGCACTATTGCGAGCTGGAAATGCCACTTCCAGTTTAGCTGTGCAGAAGAAGAACAACAAGAAGAAGAAATATCTCGAAATATGTCCGTTAGGCCCCTTCCCTTGAGATAAATCTGCAAATATCTCGGAAACGAAGCGAGCTATGGCAAAATGTTAAGAGACCTTTTTTGTAGAGAATTAAGTTTCCTTCTTTTTACGTTCTATGATATTTTTTGATCAGATGCGTAGTTCTCGAGATATATCAAGATATTTAAAAGTTCCGAAGCTGCACCAACATAATAGAGGTACAGAAACAGCGTGGCCGCTTTCTTTGAGATAACTCTGCACTATTGCGAGCTGCAAATGCCACTTCGAGCTTAGCTGTGCAGAAGAAGAACAACAAGAAGAAGAAATATCTCGAAATATGTCCGTCAGGCCCCTTCCCTTGAGATAAATCTGCAAATATCTCGGAAACGAAGCGAGCTATGGCAAAATGTTAAGATACCTTTTTTGTAGAGAATTAAGTTTCCTACTTTTTATGTTCTATGATATTTTTTGATCAGATGCGTAGTTCTCGAGATATATCAAGATATTTAAAAGCTCCGAAGCTGCACCAACATAATAGAGATACAGAAACACCGTGGCCCCTTTCTTTGAGATAACTCTGCACTATTGCGAGCTGCAAATGCCACTTCCAGCTTAGCTGTGAAGAAGAAGAACAACAAGAAGAAGAAATATCTCGGAATATGTCCGTCAGGCCCCTTCCCTTGAGCTAAATCTGCAAATATCTCGGAAACGATGCCAGCTATGGGAAAATGTTAAGAGACCTTTTTTGTAGAGAATTATGTTTCCTACAATTTATGTTCTATGATATTTTTTGATCAGAAGCGTAGTTTTCGAGATATATCGAGATATTTAAAAGTTCCGAAGCCGCACCAACATAATAGAGATACAGAAACACCGTGGCCCCTTTCTTTGAGATAACTCTGCACTAGTGCGAGCCGCAAATGCCACTTCCAGCTTAGCTGTGCAGAAGAAGAACAACAAGAAGAAGAAATATCTCGAAATATGTCCGTCAGGACCCTTCCCTTGAGATAAATCTGCAAATATCTCGGAAACGAAGCGAGCTATGGCAAAATGTTGAGAGACCTTTTTTGTAGAGAATTATGTTTCCTACAATTTATGTTCTATGATATTTTTTGATCAGAAGCGTAGTTTTCGAGATATATCGAGATATTTAAAAGTTCCGAAGCCGCACCAACATAATAGAGATACAGAAACACCGTGGCCCCTCTCTTTGAGATAACTCTGCACAATTGCGAGCTGCAAATGCCACTTCCAGCTTAGCTGTGCAGAAGAAGAACAACAAGAAGAAGAAATATCTCGAAATATGTCCGTCAGGCCCCTTCCCTTGAGATAAATCTGCAAATATCTCGGAAACGAAGCGAGCTATGGCAAAATGTTGAGAGACCTTTTTTGTAGAGAATTAAGTTTCCTACTATTTATGTTCTATGATATTTTTTGATCAGATGCGTAGTTCTCGAGATATATCAAGATATTTAAAAGTTCCGAAGCCGCACCAACATAATAGAGATACAGAAACACCGTGGCCCCTTTCGTTGAGATAACTCTGCACTATTGCGAGCTGCAAATGCCACTTCCAGCTTAGCTGTGCAGAAGAAGAACAACAAGAAGAAGAAATATCTCGAAATATGTCCGTCAGGCCCCTTCCCTTGAGATATATCTGCAAATATCTCGGAAACGAAGCGAGCTATGGCAAAATGTTAAGAGACCTTTTTTGTAGAGAATTATGTTTCCTACAATTTACGTTCTATGATATTTTTTGATCAGAAGCGTAGTTTTCGAGATATATCGAGATATTTAAAAGTTCCGAAGCCGCACCAACATAATAGAGATACAGAAACACCGTGGCCCCTTTCTTTGGGATAACTCTGCACTATTGCGAACTGGAAATGCCACTTCCAGCTTAGCTGTGCAGAAGAAGAACAACAAGAAGAAGAAATATCTCGAAATATGTCCGTCAGGCCCCTTCCCTTGAGATAAATCTGCAAATATCTCGGAAACGAAGCGAGCTATGGCAAAATGTTAAGAAACCTTTTTTGTAGCGAATTATGTTTCCTACAATTTATGTCCTATGATATTTTTTGATCAGAAGCGTAGTTTTCGAGATATATCGAGATATTTAAAAGTTCCGAAGCCGCACCAACATAATAGAGATACAGAAACACCGTGGCCCCTTTCTTTGAGATAACTCTGCACTATTGCGAGCTGCAAATGCCACTTCCAGCTTAGCTGTGAAGAAGAAGAACAACAAGAAGAAGAAATATCTCGGAATATGTCCGTCAGGCCCCTTCCCTTGAGCTAAATCTGCAAATATCTCGGAAACGATGCCAGCTATGGGAAGATGTTAAGAGACCTTTTTTGTAGAGAATTATGTTTCCTACAATTTATGTTCTATGATATTTTTTGATCAGAAGCGTAGTTTTCGAGATATATCGAGATATTTAAAAGTTCCGAAGCCGCACCAACATAATAGAGATACAGAAACACCGTGGCCCCTTTCTTTGAGATAACTCTGCACTAGTGCGAGCCGCAAATGCCACTTCCAGCTTAGCTGTGCAGAAGAAGAACAACAAGAAGAAGAAATATCTCGAAATATGTCCGTCAGGACCCTTCCCTTGAGATAAATCTGCAAATATCTCGAAAACGAAGCGAGCTATGGCAAAATGTTGAGAGACCTTTTTTGTAGAGAATTATGTTTCCTACAATTTATGTTCTATGATATTTTTTGATCAGAAGCGTAGTTTTCGAGATATATCGAGATATTTAAAAGTTCCGAAGCCGCACCAACATAATAGAGATACAGAAACACCGTGGCCCCTCTCTTTGAGATAACTCTGCCCAATTGCGAGCTGCAAATGCCACTTCCAGCTTAGCTGTGCAGAAGAAGAACAACAAGAAGAAGAAATATCTCGAAATATGTCCGTCAGGCCCCTTCCCTTGAGATAAATCTGCAAATATCTCGGAAACGAAGCGAGCTATGGCAAAATGTTGAGAGACCTGTTTTGTAGAGAATTAAGTTTCCTACTATTTATGTTCTATGATATTTTTTGATCAGATGCGTAGTTCTCGAGATATATCAAGATATTTAAAAGTTCCGAAGCCGCACCAACATAATAGAGATACAGAAACACCGTGGCCCCTTTCGTTGAGATAACTCTGCACTATTGCGAGCTGCAAATGCCACTTCCAGCTTAGCTGTGCAGAAGAAGAACAACAAGAAGAAGAAATATCTCGAAATATGTCCGTCAGGCCCCTTCCCTTGAGATATATCTGCAAATATCTCGGAAACGAAGCGAGCTATGGCAAAATGTTAAGAGACCTTTTTTGTAGAGAATTATGTTTCCTACAATTTATGTTCTATGATATTTTTTGATCAGAAGCGTAGTTTTCGAGATATATCGAGATATTTAAAAGTTCCGAAGCCGCACCAACATAATAGAGATACAGAAACACCGTGGCCCCTTTCTTTGAGATAACTCTGCACTAGTGCGAGCCGCAAATGCCACTTCCAGCTTAGCTGTGCAGAAGAAGAACAACAAGAAGAAGAGATATCTCGAAATATGTCCGTCAGGCCCCTTCCCTTGAGATAAATCTGCAAATATCTCGGAAACGAAGCGAGCTATGGCAAAATGTTAAGAGACCTTTTTTGTAGAGAATTATGTTTCCTACAATTTATGTTCTATGATATTTTTTGATCAGAAGCGTAGTTTTCGAGATATATCGAGATATTTAAAAGTTCCGAAGCCGCACCAACATAATAGAGATACAGAAACACCGTGGCCCCTTTCTTTGAGATAACTCTGCACTAGTGCGAGCCGCAAATGCCACTTCCAGCTTAGCTGTGCAGAAGAAGAACAACAAGAAGAAGAAATATCTCGAAATATGTCCGTCAGGCCCCTTCCCTTGAGATAAATCTGCACATATCTCGGAAACCAAGCGAGCTATGGCAAAATGTTAAGAGACCTTTTTTGTAGAGAATTAAGTTTCCCCCTTTTTATGTTCTATGATATTTTTCGATCAGATGCGTAGTTCTCGAGATATATCAAGATATTTAAAAGTTCCGAAGCCGCACCAACATAATAGAGATACAGAAACACCGTGGCCCCTATCTTTGCGATAACTCTGCACTATTGCGAGCTGCAAATGCCACTTCGAGCTTAGCTGTGCAGAAGAAGAACAACAAGAAGAAGAAATATCCCGAAATATGTCCGTCAGGACCCTTCCCTTGGGATAAATCTGCAAATATCTCGGCAACCAAGCGAGCTATGGCAAAATGTTAAGAGACCTTTTTTGTAGAGAATTATGTTTCCTATAATTTATGTTCTATGATATTTTTTGATCAGAAGCGTAGTTTTCGAGATATATCGAGATATTTAAAAGTTCCGAAGCCGCACCAACATAATAGAGATACAGAAACACCGTGGCCCCTTTCTTTGAGATAACTCTGCACTATTGCGACCTGCAAATGCCACTTCCAGCTTAGCTGTGCAGAAGAAGAACAACAAGAAGAAGAAATATCTCGAATTATGTCCGTCAGGCCCCTTCCCTTGAGATAAATCTGCAAATATCTCGGAAACGAAGCGAGCTATGGCAAAATGTTAAGAGACCTTTTTTGTAGAGAATTAAGTTTCCTACTTTTTATGTTGTATGACATTTTTTGATCAGATGCGTAGTTCTCGGGATATATCAAGATATTTAAAAGTTCCGAAGCCGCACCAACATAATAGAGATACAGAAACACCGTGGCCCCTTTCTTTGAGATAACTCTGCACTATTGCGACCTGCAAATGCCACTTCCAGCTTAGCTGTGCAGAAGAAGAACAGCAAGAAGAAGAAATATCTCGAAATATGTCCGTCAGGCCCCTTCCCTTGAGAAACATCTGCAAATATCTCGGAAACGAAGCGAGCTATGGCAAAATGTTAAGAGACCTTTTTTGTAGAGAATTATGTTTCCTACAATTTACGTTCTCTGATATTTTTTGATCAGAAGCGTAGTTTTCGAGATATATCGAGATATTGAAAAGTTCCGAAGCCGCACCAACATAATAGAGATACAGAAACACCGTGGTCTCTTTCTTTGAGATAACTCTGCACTATTGCGAGCTGCAAATGCCACTTCCAGCTTAGCTGTGCAGAAGAGGAACAACAAGAAGAAGAAATATCTCGGAATATGTCCGTCAGGCCCCTTCCCTTGAGATAAATCTGCAAATATCTCGGAAACGAAGCGAGCTATGGCAAAACGTTATGAAACCTTTTTTGTAGAGAATTATGCTTCCTACAATTTATGTTCTATGATATTTTTTGATCAGAAGCGTAGTTTTCGAGATATATCGACATATTTAAAAGTTCCGAAGCCGCACCAACATAATAGAGATACAGAAACACCGTGGCCCCTTTCTTTGGGATAACTCTGCACTATTGCGAGCTGGAAATGCCACTTCCAGTTTAGCTGTGCAGAAGAAGAACAACAAGAAGAAGAAATATCTCGAAATATGTCCGTTAGGCCCCTTCCCTTGAGATAAATCTGCAAATATCTCGGAAACGAAGCGAGCTATGGCAAAATGTTAAGAGACCTTTTTTGTAGAGAATTAAGTTTCCTTCTTTTTACGTTCTATGATATTTTTTGATCAGATGCGTAGTTCTCGAGATATATCAAGATATTTAAAAGTTCCGAAGCTGCACCAACATAATAGAGGTACAGAAACAGCGTGGCCGCTTTCTTTGAGATAACTCTGCACTATTGCGAGCTGCAAATGCCACTTCGAGCTTAGCTGTGCAGAAGAAGAACAACAAGAAGAAGAAATATCTCGAAATATGTCCGTCAAGCCCCTTCCCTTGAGATAAATCTGCAAATATCTCGGAAACAAAGCGAGCTATGGCAAAATGTTAAGATACCTTTTTTGTAGAGAATTAAGTTTCCTACTTTTTATGTTCTATGATATTTTTTGATCAGATGCGTAGTTCTCGAGATATATCAAGATATTTAAAAGTTCCGAAGCCGCACCAACGTAATAGAGATACAGAAACACCGTGGCCCCTTTCGTTGAGATAACTCTGCACTATTGCGAGCTGCAAATGCCACTTCCAGCTTAGCTGTGCAGAAGGAGAACAACAAGAAGAAGAAATATCTCGAAATATGTCCGTCAGGCCCCTTCCCTTGAGATATATCTGCAAATATCTCGGAAACGAAGCGAGCTATGGCAAAATGTTAAGAGACCTTTTTTGTAGAGAATTATGTTTCCTACAATTTATGTTCTATGATATTTTTTGATCAGAAGCGTAGTTTTCGAGATATATCGAGATATTTAAAAGTTCCGAAGCCGCACCAACATAATAGAGATACAGAAACACCGTGGCCCCTTTCTTTGAGATAACTCTGCACTAGTGCGAGCCGCAAATGCCACTTCCAGCTTAGCTGTGCAGAAGAAGAACAACAAGAAGAAGAAATATCTCGAAATATGTCCGTCAGGACCCTTCCCTTGAGATAAATCTGCAAATATCTCGGAAACGAAGCGAGCTATGGCAAAATGTTGAGAGACCTTTTTTGTAGAGAATTACGATTCCTACAATTTATGTTCTATGATATTTTTTGATCAGAAGCGTAGTTTTCGAGATATATCGAGATATTTAAAAGTTCCGAAGCCGCACCAACATAATAGAGATACAGAAACACCGTGGCCCCTCTCTTTGAGATAACTCTGCACAATTGCGAGTTGCAAATGCCACTTCCAGCTTAGCTGTGCAGAAGAAGAACAACAAGAAGAAGAAATATCTCGAAATATGTCCGTCAGGCCCCTTCCCTTGAGATAAATCTGCAAATACCTCGGAAACGAAGCGAGCTATGGCAAAATGTTGAGAGACCTTTTTTGTAGAGAATTAAGTTTCCTACTATTTATGTTCTATGATATTTTTTGATCAGATGCGTAGTTCTCGAGATATATCAAGATATTTAAAAGTTCCGAAGCCGCACCAACATAATAGAGATACAGAAACACCGTGGCCCCTTTCGTTGAGATAACTCTGCACTAGTGCGAGCCGCAAATGCCACTTCTAGCTTAGCTGTGCAGAAGAAGAACAACAAGAAGAAGAAATATCTCGAAATATGTCCGTCAGGCCCCTTCCCTTGAGATAAATCTGCAAATATCTCGGAAACGAAGCGAGCTATGGCAAAATGTTGAGAGACCTTTTTTGTAGAGAATTAAGTTTCCTACTATTTATGTTCTATGATATTTTTTGATCAGATGCGTAGTTCTCGAGATATATCAAGATATTTAAAAGTTCCGAAGCCGCACCAACATAATAGAGATACAGAAACACCGTGGCCCCTTTCTTTGAGATAACTCTGCACTATTGCGACCTGCAAATGCCACTTCCAGCTTAGCTGTGCAGAAGAAGAACAGCAAGAAGAAGAAATATCTCGAAATATGTCCGTCAGGCCGCTTCCCTTGAGAAACATCTGCAAATATCTCGGAAACGAAGCGAGCTATGGCAAAATGTTAAGAGACCTTTTTTGTAGAGAATTATGTTTCCTACAATTTACGTTCTCTGATATTTTTTGATCAGAAGCGTAGTTTTCGAGATATATCGAGATATTTAAAAGTTCCGAAGCCGCACCAACATAATAGAGATACAGAAACACCGTGGTCTCTTTCTTTGAGATAACTCTGCACTATTGCGAGCTGCAAATGCCACTTCCAGCTTAGCAGTGCAGAAGAGGAACAACAAGAAGAAGAAATATCTCGGAATATGTCCGTCAGGCCCCTTCCCTTGAGCTACATCTGCAAATATCTCGGAAACGATGCCAGCTATGGGAAAATGTTAAGAGACCTTTTTTGTAGAGAATTATGTTTCCTACAATTTATGTTCTATGATATTTTTTGATCAGAAGCGTAGTTTTCGAGATATATCGAGATATTTAAAAGTTCCGAAGCCACACCAACATAATAGAGATACAGAAACACCGTGGCCCCTTTCTTTGGGATAACTCTGCACTATTGCGAGCTGGAAATGCCACTTCCAGTTTAGCTGTGCAGAAGAAGAACAACAAGAAGAAGAAATATCTCGAAATATGTCCGTTAGGCCCCTTCCCTTGAGATAAATCTGCAAATATCTCGGAAACGAAGCGAGCTATGGCAAAATGTTAAGAGACCTTTTTTGTAGAGAATTAAGTTTCCTTCTTTTTACGTTCTATGATATTTTTTGATCAGATGCGTAGTTCTCGAGATATATCAAGATATTTAAAAGTTCCGAAGCTGCACCAACATAATAGAGGTACAGAAACAGCGTGGCCGCTTTCTTTGAGATAACTCTGCACTATTGCGAGCTGCAAATGCCACTTCGAGCTTAGCTGTGCAGAAGAAGAACAACAAGAAGAAGAAATATCTCGAAATATGTCCGTCAGGCCCCTTCCCTTGAGATAAATCTGCAAATATCTCGGAAACGAAGCGAGCTATGGCAAAATGTTAAGATACCTTTTTTGTAGAGAATTAAGTTTCCTACTTTTTATGTTCTATGATATTTTTTGATCAGATGCGTAGTTCTCGAGATATATCAAGATATTTAAAAGCTCCGAAGCTGCACCAACATAATAGAGATACAGAAACACCGTGGCCCCTTTCTTTGAGATAACTCTGCACTATTGCGAGCTGCAAATGCCACTTCCAGCTTAGCTGTGAAGAAGAAGAACAACAAGAAGAAGAAATATCTCGGAATATGTCCGTCAGGCCCCTTCCCTTGAGCTAAATCTGCAAATATCTCGGAAACGATGCCAGCTATGGGAAAATGTTAAGAGACCTTTTTTGTAGAGAATTATGTTTCCTACAATTTATGTTCTATGATATTTTTTGATCAGAAGCGTAGTTTTCGAGATATATCGAGATATTTAAAAGTTCCGAAGCCGCACCAACATAATAGAGATACAGAAACACCGTGGCCCCTTTCTTTGAGATAACTCTGCACTAGTGCGAGCCGCAAATGCCACTTCCAGCTTAGCTGTGCAGAAGAAGAACAACAAGAAGAAGAAATATCTCGAAATATGTCCGTCAGGACCCTTCCCTTGAGATAAATCTGCAAATATCTCGGAAACGAAGCGAGCTATGGCAAAATGTTGAGAGACCTTTTTTGTAGAGAATTATGTTTCCTACAATTTATGTTCTATGATATTTTTTGATCAGAAGCGTAGTTTTCGAGATATATCGAGATATTTAAAAGTTCCGAAGCCGCACCAACATAATAGAGATACAGAAACACCGTGGCCCCTCTCTTTGAGATAACTCTGCACAATTGCGAGCTGCAAATGCCACTTCCAGCTTAGCTGTGCAGAAGAAGAACAACAAGAAGAAGAAATATCTCGAAATATGTCCGTCAGGCCCCTTCCCTTGAGATAAATCTGCAAATATCTCGGAAACGAAGCGAGCTATGGCAAAATGTTGAGAGACCTTTTTTGTAGAGAATTAAGTTTCCTACTATTTATGTTCTATGATATTTTTTGATCAGATGCGTAGTTCTCGAGATATATCAAGATATTTAAAAGTTCCGAAGCCGCACCAACATAATAGAGATACAGAAACACCGTGGCCCCTTTCGTTGAGATAACTCTGCACTATTGCGAGCTGCAAATGCCACTTCCAGCTTAGCTGTGCAGAAGAAGAACAACAAGAAGAAGAAATATCTCGAAATATGTCCGTCAGGCCCCTTCCCTTGAGATATATCTGCAAATATCTCGGAAACGAAGCGAGCTATGGCAAAATGTTAAGAGACCTTTTTTGTAGAGAATTATGTTTCCTACAATTTACGTTCTATGATATTTTTTGATCAGAAGCGTAGTTTTCGAGATATATCGAGATATTTAAAAGTTCCGAAGCCGCACCAACATAATAGAGATACAGAAACACCGTGGCCCCTTTCTTTGGGATAACTCTGCACTATTGCGAACTGGAAATGCCACTTCCAGCTTAGCTGTGCAGAAGAAGAACAACAAGAAGAAGAAATATCTCGAAATATGTCCGTCAGGCCCCTTCCCTTGAGATAAATCTGCAAATATCTCGGAAACGAAGCGAGCTATGGCAAAATGTTAAGAAACCTTTTTTGTAGCGAATTATGTTTCCTACAATTTATGTCCTATGATATTTTTTGATCAGAAGCGTAGTTTTCGAGATATATCGAGATATTTAAAAGTTCCGAAGCCGCACCAACATAATAGAGATACAGAAACACCGTGGCCCCTTTCTTTGAGATAACTCTGCACTATTGCGAGCTGCAAATGCCACTTCCAGCTTAGCTGTGAAGAAGAAGAACAACAAGAAGAAGAAATATCTCGGAATATGTCCGTCAGGCCCCTTCCCTTGAGCTAAATCTGCAAATATCTCGGAAACGATGCCAGCTATGGGAAGATGTTAAGAGACCTTTTTTGTAGAGAATTATGTTTCCTACAATTTATGTTCTATGATATTTTTTGATCAGAAGCGTAGTTTTCGAGATATATCGAGATATTTAAAAGTTCCGAAGCCGCACCAACATAATAGAGATACAGAAACACCGTGGCCCCTCTCTTTGAGATAACTCTGCCCAATTGCGAGCTGCAAATGCCACTTCCAGCTTAGCTGTGCAGAAGAAGAACAACAAGAAGAAGAAATATCTCGAAATATGTCCGTCAGGCCCCTTCCCTTGAGATAAATCTGCAAATATCTCGGAAACGAAGCGAGCTATGGCAAAATGTTGAGAGACCTGTTTTGTAGAGAATTAAGTTTCCTACTATTTATGTTCTATGATATTTTTTGATCAGATGCGTAGTTCTCGAGATATATCAAGATATTTAAAAGTTCCGAAGCCGCACCAACATAATAGAGATACAGAAACACCGTGGCCCCTTTCGTTGAGATAACTCTGCACTATTGCGAGCTGCAAATGCCACTTCCAGCTTAGCTGTGCAGAAGAAGAACAACAAGAAGAAGAAATATCTCGAAATATGTCCGTCAGGCCCCTTCCCTTGAGATATATCTGCAAATATCTCGGAAACGAAGCGAGCTATGGCAAAATGTTAAGAGACCTTTTTTGTAGAGAATTATGTTTCCTACAATTTATGTTCTATGATATTTTTTGATCAGAAGCGTAGTTTTCGAGATATATCGAGATATTTAAAAGTTCCGAAGCCGCACCAACATAATAGAGATACAGAAACACCGTGGCCCCTTTCTTTGAGATAACTCTGCACTAGTGCGAGCCGCAAATGCCACTTCCAGCTTAGCTGTGCAGAAGAAGAACAACAAGAAGAAGAGATATCTCGAAATATGTCCGTCAGGCCCCTTCCCTTGAGATAAATCTGCAAATATCTCGGAAACGAAGCGAGCTATGGCAAAATGTTAAGAGACCTTTTTTGTAGAGAATTATGTTTCCTACAATTTATGTTCTATGATATTTTTTGATCAGAAGCGTAGTTTTCGAGATATATCGAGATATTTAAAAGTTCCGAAGCCGCACCAACATAATAGAGATACAGAAACACCGTGGCCCCTTTCTTTGAGATAACTCTGCACTAGTGCGAGCCGCAAATGCCACTTCCAGCTTAGCTGTGCAGAAGAAGAACAACAAGAAGAAGAGATATCTCGAAATATGTCCGTCAGGACCCTTCCCTTGAGATAAATCTGCAAATATCTCGGAAACGAAGCGAGCTATGGCAAAATGTTGAGAGACCTTTTTTGTAGAGAATTATGTTTCCTACAATTTATGTTCTATGATATTTTTTGATCAGAAGCGTAGTTTTCGAGATATATCGAGATATTTAAAAGTTCCGAAGCCGCACCAACATAATAGAGATACAGAAACACCGTGGCCCCTCTCTTTGAGATAACTCTGCACAATTGCGAGCTGCAAATGCCACTTCCAGCTTAGCTGTGCAGAAGAAGAACAACAAGAAGAAGAGATATCACGAAATATGTCCGTCAGGACCCTTCCCTTGAGATAAATCTGCAAATATCTCGGAAACGAAGCGAGCTATGGCAAAATGTTGAGAGACCTTTTTTGTAGAAAATTATGTTTCCTACAATTTATGTTCTATGATATTTTTTGATCAGAAGCGTAGTTTTCGAGATATATCGAGATATTTAAAAGTTCCGAAGCCGCACCAACATAATAGAGATACAGAAACACCGTGGCCCCTCTCTTTGAGATAACTCTGCACAATTGCGAGCTGCAAATGCCACTTCCAGCTTAGCTGTGCAGAAGAAGAACAACAAGAAGAAGAAATATCTCGAAATATGTCCGTCAGGCCCCTTCCCTTGAGATAAATCTGCAAATATCTCGGAAACGAAGCGAGCTATGGCAAAATGTTGAGAGACCTTTTTTGTAGAGAATTAGGTTTCCTACTATTTATGTTCTATGATATTTTTTGATCAGATGCGTAGTTCTCGAGATATATCAAGATATTTAAAAGTTCCGAAGCCGCACCAACATAATAGAGATACAGAAACACCGTGGCCCCTTTCGTTGAGATAACTCTGCACTAGTGCGAGCCGCAAATGCCACTTCTAGCTTAGCTGTGCAGAAGAAGAACAACAAGAAGAAGAAATATCTCGAAATATGTCCGTCAGGCCCCTTCCCTTGAGATAAATCTGCAAATATCTCGGAAACGAAGCGAGCTATGGCAAAATGTTAAGAGACCTTTTTTGTAGAGAATTATGTTTCCTACAATTTATGTTCTATGATATTTTTTGATCAGAAGCGTAGTTTTCGAGATATATCGAGATATTTAAAAGTTCCGAAGCCGCACCAACATAATAGAGATACAGAAACACCGTGGCCCCTCTCTTTGAGATAACTCTGCACAATTG
The DNA here is from genome assembly GCF_051020975.1 of Osmia lignaria lignaria. Lineage (NCBI taxonomy): Eukaryota > Metazoa > Arthropoda > Insecta > Hymenoptera > Megachilidae > Osmia > Osmia lignaria. Next base: position 1,731,917 of record NW_027478162.1, on the reverse strand, counting down.
CGAGCTGCAAATGCCACTGCCAGCTTAGCTGTGCAGAAGAAGAACAACAAGAAGAAGAAATATCTCGAAATATGTCCGTCAGGCCCCTTCCCTTGAGATATATCTGCAAATATCTCGGAAACGAAGCGAGCTATGGCAAAATGTTAAGAGACCTTTTTTGTAGAGAATTATGTTTCCTACAATTTATGTTCTATGATATTTTTTGATCAGAAGCGTAGTTTTCGAGATATATCGAGATATTTAAAAGTTCCGAAGCCGCACCAACATAATAGAGATACAGAAACACCGTGGCCCCTTTCTTTGAGATAAGTCTGCACTAGTGCGAGCCGCAAATGCCACTTCCAGCTTAGCTGTGCAGAAGAAGAACAACAAGAAGAAGAGATATCTCGAAATATGTCCGTCAGGACCCTTCCCTTGAGATAAATCTGCAAATATCTCGGAAACGAAGCGAGCTATGGCAAAATGTTGAGAGACCTTTTTTGTAGAGAATTATGTTTCCTACAATTTATGTTCTATGATATTTTTTGATCAGAAGCGTAGTTTTCGAGATATATCGAGATATTTAAAAGTTCCGAAGCCGCACCAACATAATAGAGATACAGAAACACCGTGGCCCCTCTCTTTGAGATAACTCTGCACAATTGCGAGCTGCAAATGCCACTTCCAGCTTAGCTGTGCAGAAGAAGAACAACAAGAAGAAGAGATATCACGAAATATGTCCGTCAGGACCCTTCCCTTGAGATAAATCTGCAAATATCTCGGAAACGAAGCGAGCTATGGCAAAATGTTGAGAGACCTTTTTTGTAGAGAATTATGTTTCCTACAATTTATGTTCTATGATATTTTTTGATCAGAAGCGTAGTTTTCGAGATATATCGAGATATTTAAAAGTTCCGAAGCCGCACCAACATAATAGAGATACAGAAACACCGTGGCCCCTCTCTTTGAGATAACTCTGCACAATTGCGAGCTGCAAATGCCACTTCCAGCTTAGCTGTGCAGAAGAAGAACAACAAGAAGAAGAAATATCTCGAAATATGTCCGTCAGGCCCCTTCCCTTGAGATAAATCTGCAAATATCTCGGAAACGAAGCGAGCTATGGCAAAATGTTGAGAGACCTTTTTTGTAGAGAATTAGGTTTCCTACTATTTATGTTCTATGATATTTTTTGATCAGATGCGTAGTTCTCGAGATATATCAAGATATTTAAAAGTTCCGAAGCCGCACCAACATAATAGAGATACAGAAACACCGTGGCCCCTTTCTTTGAGATAACTCTGCACTAGTGCGAGCCACAAATGCCACTTCCAGCTTAGCTGTGCAGAAGAAGAACAACAAGAAGAAGAAATATCTCGAAATATGTCCGTCAGGCCCCTTCCCTTGAGATATATCTGCAAATATCTCGGAAACGAAACGAGCTATGGCAAAATGTTAAGAGACCTTTTTTGTAGAGAATTAAGTTTTCTACTTTTTATGTTCTATGATATTTTTTGATCAGAAGCGTAGTTTTCGAGATATATCGATGTATTTAAAAGTTCCGAAGCCGCACCAACATAATAGAGATACAGAAACACCGTGGCCCCTTTCTTTGAGATAACTCTGCACTATTGCGAGCTGTAAATGCCACTTCCAGTTTAGCTGTGCAGAAGAAGAACAACAAGAAGAAGAAATATCTCGAAATATGTCCGTCAGGCCCCTTCCCTCGAGATAAATCTGCAAATATCTCGGAAACGAAGCGAGCTATGGCAAAATGTTAAGAGACCTTTTTTGTAGAGAATTAAGTTTCCTACTTTTTATGTTCTATGATATTTTTTGATCAGATGCGTAGTTCTCGAGATATATCAAGATATTTAAAAGTTCCGAAGCCGCACCAACATAATAGAGATACAGAAACACCGCGGCCCCTTTCTTTAGATAACTCTGCACTATTGCGAGCTGGAAATGCCACTTCCAGTTTAGCTGTGCAGAAGAAGAACAACAAGAAGAAGAAATATCTCGAAATATGTCCGTCAGGCCCCTTCCCTTGAGATATATCTGCAAATATCTCGGAAACGAAACGAGCTATGGCAAAATCTTAAGAGACCTTTTTTGTAGAGAATTATGTTTCCTACAATTTATGTTCTATGATATTTTTTGATCAGAAGCGTAGTTTTCGAGATATATCGAGATATTTAAAAGTTCCGAAGCCGCACCAACATAACAGAGATACAGAAACACCGTGGCCCCTTTCTTTGAGATAACTCTGCACTAGTGCGAGCCGCAAATGCCACTTCCAGCTTAGCTGTGCAGAAGAAGAACAACAAGAAGAAGAAATATCTCGAAATATGTCCGTCAGGCCCCTTCCCTCGAGATAAATCTGCAAATATCTCGGAAACGAAGCGAGCTATGGCAAAATCTTAAGAGACCTTTTTTGTAGAGAATTAAGTTTCCTACTTTTTATGTTCTATGATATTTTTTGATCAGATGCGTAGTTCTCGAGATATATCAAGATATTTAAAAGTTCCGAAGCCGCACCAACATGATAGAGATACAGAAACACCGTGGCCCCTTTCTTTGAGATAACCCTGCACTAGTGCGAGCCGCAAATGCCACTTCCAGCTTAGCTGTGCAGAAGAAGAACAACAAGAAGAAGAAATATCTCGAAATATGTCCGTCAGGCCCCTTCCCTCGAGATAAATCTGCAAATATCTCGGAAACGAAGCGAGCTATGGCAAAATGTTAAGAGACCTTTTTTGTAGAGAATTAAGTTTTCTAATTTTTATGTTCTATGATATTTTTTGATCAGAAGCGTAGTTTTCGAGATATATCGATGTATTTAAAAGTTCCGAAGCCGCACCAACATAATAGAGATACAGAAACACCGTGGCCCCTTTCTTTGAGATAACTCTGCACTATTGCGAGCTGTAAATGCCACTTCCAGCTTAGCTGTGCAGAAGAAGAACAACAAGAAGAAGAAATATCTCGAAATATGTCCGTCAGGCCCCTTCCCTCGAGATAAATCTGCAAATATCTCGGAAACGAAGCGAGCTATGGCAAAATGTTAAGAGACGTTTTTTGTAGAGAATTAAGTTTCCTACTTTTTATGTTCTATGATATTTTTTGATCAGATGCGAAGTTCTCGAGATATATCATGATATTTAAAAGTTCCGAAGCCGCACCAACATGATAGAGATACAGAAACACCGTGGCCCCTTTCTTTGAGATAACTCTGCACCAGTGCGAGCCGCAAATGCCACTTCCAGCTTAGCTGTGCAGAAGAAGAACAACAAGAAGAAGAAATATCTCGAAATATGTCCGTCAGGCCACTTCCCTTGAGATAAATCTGCAAATATCTCGGAAACGAAGCGAGCTATGGCAAAATGTTAAGAGACCTTTTTTGTAGAGAATTAAGTTTCCTACTTTTTATGTTCTATGGTATTTTTTGATCAGATGCGTAGTTCTCGAGATATATCAAGATATTTAAAAGTTCCGAAGCCGCACCAACATAATAGAGATACAGAAACACCGTGGCCCCTTTCTTTGCGATAACTCTGCACTATTGCGAGCTGCAAATGCCACTTCGAGCTTAGCTGTGCAGAAGAAGAACAACAAGAAGAAGAAATATCTCGAAATATGTCCGTCAGGCCCCTGCCCTTGAGATAAATCTGCAAATATCTCGGAAACGATGCCAGCTATGGGAAAATGTTAAGAGACCTTTTTTGTAGAGAATTAAGTTTCCTACTTTTTATGTTCTATGATATTTTTTGATCAGATGCGTAGTTCTCGAGATATATCCAGATATTTAAAAGTTCCGAAGCGGCACCAACATAATAGAGATACAGAAACACCGTGGCCCCTTTCTTTGAGGTAACTCTGCACTATTGCGAGCTGCAAATGCCACTTCCAGCTTAGCTGTGCTGAAGAAGAACCACAAGAAGAAGAACTATCTCGAAATATGTCCGTCAGGCCCCTTCCCTTGAGATAAATCAGCAAATATCTCGGAAACGAAGCGAGCTATGGCAAAATGTTAAGAGACCTTTTTTGTAGAGAATTAAGTTTCCTACTTTTTATGTTCTATGATATTTTTTGATCAGATGCGTAGTTCTCGAGATATATCCAGATATTTAAAAGTTCCGGAGCGGCACCAACATAATAGAGATACAGAAACACCGTGGCCCCTTTCTTTGAAGTAACTCTGCACTATTGCGGGCTGCAAGTGCCACTTCCAGCTTAGCTGTGCAGAAGAAGAACAACAAGAAGAAGAAATATCTCGAAATATGTCCGTCAGGCCCCATCCCTTGAGATAAATCTGCACATATCTCGGAAACCAAGCGAGCTATGGCAAAATGTTAAGAGACCTTTTTTGTAGAGAATTAAGTTTCCCCCTTTTTATGTTCTATGATATTTTTCGATCAGATGCGTAGTTCTCGAGATATATCAAGATATTTAAAAGTTCCGAAGCCGCACCAACATAATAGAGATACAGAAACACCGTGGCCCCTATCTTTGCGATAACTCTGCACTATTGCGAGCTGCAAATGCCACTTCGAGCTTAGCTGTGCAGAAGAAGAACAACAAGAAGAAGAAATATCTCGAAATATGTACGTGAGGCCCCTTCCCTTGAGATAAATCTGCAAATATCTCAGAAACGAAGCGAGCTATGGCAAAATGTTAAGAGACGTTTTTTGTAGAGAATTCTGTTTCCTACAATTTATGTTCTATGATATTTTTTGATCAGAAGCGTAGTTTTCGAGATATATGGAGATATTTAAAAGTTCCGAAGCCGCACCAACATAATAGAGATACAGAAACACCGTGGCCCCTTTCTTTGAGATAACTCTGCACTATTGCGAGCTGCAAATGCCACTTCCAGCTTAGCTGTGCAGAAGAAGAACAACAAGAAGAAGAAATATCTCGAAATATGTCCGTCAGGCCCCTTCCCTTGAGATATATCTGCAAATATCTCGGAAACGAAACGAGCTATGGCAAAATCTTAAGAGACCTTTTTTGTAGAGAATTATGTTTCCTACAATTTATGTTCTATGATATTTTTTGATCAGAAGCGTAGTTTTCGAGATATATCGAGATATTTAAAAGTTCCGAAGCCGCACCAACATAACAGAGATACAGAAACACCGTGGCCCCTTTCTTTGAGATAACTCTGCACTAGTGCGAGCCGCAAATGCCACTTCCAGCTTAGCTGTGCAGAAGAAGAACAACAAGAAGAAGAAATATCTCGAAATATGTCCGTCAGGCCCCTTCCCTCGAGATAAATCTGCAAATATCTCGGAAACGAAGCGAGCTATGGCAAAATGTTAAGAGACCTTTTTTGTAGAGAATTAAGTTTTCTACTTTTTATGTTCTATGATATTTTTTGATCAGAAGCGTAGTTTTCGAGATATATCGATGTATTTAAAAGTTCCGAAGCCGCACCAACATAATAGAGATACAGAAACACCGTGGCCCCTTTCTTTGAGATAACTCTGCACTATTGCGAGCTGTAAATGCCACTTCCAGCTTAGCTGTGCAGAAGAAGAACAACAAGAAGAAGAAATATCTCGAAATATGTCCGTCAGGCCCCTTCCCTTGAAATATCTCTGCAAATATCGCGGAAACGAAGCGAGCTATGGCAAAATGGTAAGAGACCTTTTTTGTAGAGAATTATGTTTTCTACAAGTTATGTTGTATGATATTTTTTGATCAGAAGCGTAGTTTTCGAGATATATCGAGATATTTGAAAGTTCCGAAGCCGCACCAACATAATAGAGATACAGAAACACCGTGGCCCCTTTATTTGAGTTAACTCAGCACTATTGCGAGCTGGAAATGCCACTTCCAGTTTAGCTGTGCAGAAGAAGAACAACAAGAAGAAGAAATATCTGGAAATATGTCCGTCAGGCCCCTTCCCGTGAGATATATCTGCAAATATCTCGGAAACGAAACGAGCTATGGCAAAATGTTAAGAGACCTTTTTTGTAGAGAATTATGTTTCCTACAATTTATGTTCTATGACATTTTTTGATCAGAAGCGTAGTTTTCGAGATATATCGAGATATTTAAAAGTTCCGAAGCCGCACCAACATAATAGAGATACAGAAACACCGTGGCCCCTTTCTTTGAGATAACTCTGCACTAGTGCGAGCCACAAATGCCACTTCCAGCTTAGCTGTGCAGAAGAAGAACAACAAGAAGAAGAAATATCTCGAAATATGTCCGTCAGGCCCCTTCCCTTGAGATATATCTGCAAATATCTCGGAAACGAAACGAGCTATGGCAAAATGTTAAGAGACCTTTTTTGTAGAGAATTAAGTTTTCTACTTTTTATGTTCTATGATATTTTTTGATCAGAAGCGTAGTTTTCGAGATATATCGATGTATTTAAAAGTTCCGAAGCCGCACCAACATAATAGAGATACAGAAACACCGTGGCCCCTTTCTTTGAGATAACTCTGCACTATTGCGAGCTGTAAATGCCACTTCCAGTTTAGCTGTGCAGAAGAAGAACAACAAGAAGAAGAAATATCTCGAAATATGTCCGTCAGGCCCCTTCCCTCGAGATAAATCTGCAAATATCTCGGAAACGAAGCGAGCTATGGCAAAATGTTAAGAGACCTTTTTTGTAGAGAATTAAGTTTCCTACTTTTTATGTTCTATGATATTTTTTGATCAGATGCGTAGTTCTCGAGATATATCAAGATATTTAAAAGTTCCGAAGCCGCACCAACATAATAGAGATACAGAAACACCGCGGCCCCTTTCTTTAGATAACTCTGCACTATTGCGAGCTGGAAATGCCACTTCCAGTTTAGCTGTGCAGAAGAAGAACAACAAGAAGAAGAAATATCTCGAAATATGTCCGTCAGGCCCCTTCCCTCGAGATAAATCTGCAAATATCTCGGAAACGAAGCGAGCTATGGCAAAATGTTAAGAGACCTTTTTTGTAGAGAATTAAGTTTCCTACTTTTTATGTTCTATGATATTTTTTGATCAGATGCGTAGTTCTCGAGATATATCAAGATATTTAAAAGTTCCGAAGCCGCACCAACATAATAGAGATACAGAAACACCGCGGCCCCTTTCTTTAGATAACTCTGCACTATTGCGAGCTGGAAATGCCACTTCCAGTTTAGCTGTGCAGAAGAAGAACAACAAGAAGAAGAAATATCTCGAAATATGTCCGTCAGGCCCCTTCCCTTGAGATATATCTGCAAATATCTCGGAAACGAAACGAGCTATGGCAAAATCTTAAGAGACCTTTTTTGTAGAGAATTATGTTTCCTACAATTTATGTTCTATGATATTTTTTGATCAGAAGCGTAGTTTTCGAGATATATCGAGATATTTAAAAGTTCCGAAGCCGCACCAACATAACAGAGATACAGAAACACCGTGGCCCCTTTCTTTGAGATAACTCTGCACTAGTGCGAGCCGCAAATGCCACTTCCAGCTTAGCTGTGCAGAAGAAGAACAACAAGAAGAAGAAATATCTCGAAATATGTCCGTCAGGCCCCTTCCCTCGAGATAAATCTGCAAATATCTCGGAAACGAAGCGAGCTATGGCAAAATCTTAAGAGACCTTTTTTGTAGAGAATTAAGTTTCCTACTTTTTATGTTCTATGATATTTTTTGATCAGATGCGTAGTTCTCGAGATATATCAAGATATTTAAAAGTTCCGAAGCCGCACCAACATGATAGAGATACAGAAACACCGTGGCCCCTTTCTTTGAGATAACCCTGCACTAGTGCGAGCCGCAAATGCCACTTCCAGCTTAGCTGTGCAGAAGAAGAACAACAAGAAGAAGAAATATCTCGAAATATGTCCGTCAGGCCCCTTCCCTCGAGATAAATCTGCAAATATCTCGGAAACGAAGCGAGCTATGGCAAAATGTTAAGAGACCTTTTTTGTAGAGAATTAAGTTTTCTAATTTTTATGTTCTATGATATTTTTTGATCAGAAGCGTAGTTTTCGAGATATATCGATGTATTTAAAAGTTCCGAAGCCGCACCAACATAATAGAGATACAGAAACACCGTGGCCCCTTTCTTTGAGATAACTCTGCACTATTGCGAGCTGTAAATGCCACTTCCAGCTTAGCTGTGCAGAAGAAGAACAACAAGAAGAAGAAATATCTCGAAATATGTCCGTCAGGCCCCTTCCCTCGAGATAAATCTGCAAATATCTCGGAAACGAAGCGAGCTATGGCAAAATGTTAAGAGACGTTTTTTGTAGAGAATTAAGTTTCCTACTTTTTATGTTCTATGATATTTTTTGATCAGATGCGAAGTTCTCGAGATATATCATGATATTTAAAAGTTCCGAAGCCGCACCAACATGATAGAGATACAGAAACACCGTGGCCCCTTTCTTTGAGATAACTCTGCACCAGTGCGAGCCGCAAATGCCACTTCCAGCTTAGCTGTGCAGAAGAAGAACAACAAGAAGAAGAAATATCTCGAAATATGTCCGTCAGGCCACTTCCCTTGAGATAAATCTGCAAATATCTCGGAAACGAAGCGAGCTATGGCAAAATGTTAAGAGACCTTTTTTGTAGAGAATTAAGTTTCCTACTTTTTATGTTCTATGGTATTTTTTGATCAGATGCGTAGTTCTCGAGATATATCAAGATATTTAAAAGTTCCGAAGCCGCACCAACATAATAGAGATACAGAAACACCGTGGCCCCTTTCTTTGCGATAACTCTGCACTATTGCGAGCTGCAAATGCCACTTCGAGCTTAGCTGTGCAGAAGAAGAACAACAAGAAGAAGAAATATCTCGAAATATGTCCGTCAGGCCCCTGCCCTTGAGATAAATCTGCAAATATCTCGGAAACGATGCCAGCTATGGGAAAATGTTAAGAGACCTTTTTTGTAGAGAATTAAGTTTCCTACTTTTTATGTTCTATGATATTTTTTTATCAGATGCGTAGTTCTCGAGATATATCCAGATATTTAAAAGTTCCGAAGCGGCACCAACATAATAGAGATACAGAAACACCGTGGCCCCTTTCTTTGAGGTAACTCTGCACTATTGCGAGCTGCAAATGCCACTTCCAGCTTAGCTGTGCTGAAGAAGAACCACAAGAAGAAGAAATATCTCGAAATATGTCCGTCAGGCCCCTTCCCTTGAGATAAATCAGCAAATATCTCGGAAACGAAGCGAGCTATGGCAAAATGTTAAGAGACCTTTTTTGTAGAGAATTAAGTTTCCTACTTTTTATGTTCTATGATATTTTTTGATCAGATGCGTAGTTCTCGAGATATATCCAGATATTTAAAAGTTCCGGAGCGGCACCAACATAATAGAGATACAGAAACACCGTGGCCCCTTTCTTTGAAGTAACTCTGCACTATTGCGGGCTGCAAGTGCCACTTCCAGCTTAGCTGTGCAGAAGAAGAACAACAAGAAGAAGAAATATCTCGAAATATGTCCGTCAGGCCCCATCCCTTGAGATAAATCTGCACATATCTCGGAAACCAAGCGAGCTATGGCAAAATGTTAAGAGACCTTTTTTGTAGAGAATTAAGTTTCCCCCTTTTTATGTTCTATGATATTTTTCGATCAGATGCGTAGTTCTCGAGATATATCAAGATATTTAAAAGTTCCGAAGCCGCACCAACATAATAGAGATACAGAAACACCGTGGCCCCTATCTTTGCGATAACTCTGCACTATTGCGAGCTGCAAATGCCACTTCGAGCTTAGCTGTGCAGAAGAAGAACAACAAGAAGAAGAAATATCCCGAAATATGTCCGTCAGGACCCTTCCCTTGAGATAAATCTGCAAATATCTCGGCAACCAAGCGAGCTATGGCAAAATGTTAAGAGACCTTTTTTGTAGAGAATTATGTTTCCTATAATTTATGTTCTATGATATTTTTTGATCAGAAGCGTAGTTTCCGAGATATATCGAGATATTTAAAAGTTCCGAAGCCGCACCAACATAATAGAGATACAGAAACACCGTGGCCCCTTTCTTTGAGATAACTCTGCACTATTGCGACCTGCAAATGCCACTTCCAGCTTAGCTGTGCAGAAGAAGAACAACAAGAAGAAGAAATATCTCGAATTATGTCCGTCAGGCCCCTTCCCTTGAGATAAATCTGCAAATATCTCGAAAACGAAGCTAGCTATGGCAAAATGTTAAGAGACCTTTTTTGTAGAGAATTAAGTTTCCTACTTTTTATGTTCTATGATATTTTTTGATCAGATGCGTAGTTCTCGAGATATATCAAGATATTTAAAAGTTCCGAAGCCGCACCAACATAATAGAGATACAGAAACACCGTGGCCCCTTTCTTTGCGATAACTCTGCACTATTGCGAGCTGCAAATGCCACTTCGAGCTTAGCTGTGCAGAAGAAGAACAACAAGAAGAAGAAATATCTCGAAATATGTCCGTCAGGCCACTTCCCTTGAGATAAATCTGCAAATATCTCGGAAACGAAGCGAGCTATGGCAAAACGTTAAGAGACCTTTTTTGTAGAGAATTATGTTTCCTACAATTTACGTTCTATGATATTTTTTGATCAGAAGCGTAGTTTTCGAGATATATCGAGATATTTAAAAGTTCCGAAGCCGCTCCAACATAATAGAGATACAGAAACACCGTGGCCCCTTTCTTTGAGATAACTCTGCACTATTGCGAGCTGGAAATGCCACTTCCAGTTTAGCTGTGCAGAAGAAGAACAACAAGAAGAAGAAATATCTGGAAATATGTCCGTCAGGCCCCTTCCCTTGAGATATATCTGCAAATATCTCGGAAACGAAGCGAGCTATGGCAAAATGTTGAGAGACCTTTTTTGTAGAGAATTAAGTTTCCTACTTTTTATGTTCTATGATATTTTTTGATCAGATGCGTAGTTCTCGAGATATATCAAGATATTTAAAAGTTCCGATGCCGCACCAACATAATAGAGATACAGAAACACCGCGGCCCCTTTCTTTCAGATAACTCTGCACTATTGCGAGCTGGAAATGCCACTTCCAGTTTAGCTGTGCAGAAGAAGAACAACAAGAAGAAATATCTCGAAATATGTCCGTCAGGCCCCTTCCCTTGAAATATCTCTGCAAATATCGCGGAAACGAAGCGAGCTATGGCAAAATGGTAAGAGACCTTTTTTGTAGAGAATTATGTGTCCTACAAGTTATGTTGTATGATATTTTTTGATCAGAAGCGTAGTTCTCGAGATATATCGATGTATTTAAAAGTTCCGAAGCCGCACCAACATAATAGAGATACAGAAACACCGTGGCCCCTTTCTTTGAGATAACTCTGCACTATTGCGAGCTGCAAATGCCACTTCCAGCTTAGCTGTGCAGAAGAAGAACAACAAGAAGAAGAAATATCTCGAAATATGTCCGTCAGGCCCCTTCCCTCGAGATAAATCTGCAAATATCTCGGAAACGAAGCGAGCTATGGCAAAATGTTAAGAGACCTTTTTTGTAGAGAATTAAGTTTTCTAATTTTTATGTTCTATGATATTTTTTGATCAGAAGCGTGGTTTTCGAGATATATCGAGATATTTAAAAGTTCCGAAGCCGCACCAACATAATAGAGATACAGAAACACCGTGGCCCCTTTCTTTGAGATAACTCTGCACTATTGCGAGCTGTAAATGCCACTTCCAGCTTAGCTGTGCAGAAGAAGAACAAGAAGAAGAAGAAATATCTCGAAATATGTCCGTCAGGCCCCTTCCCTCGAGATAAATCTGCAAATATCTCGGAAACGAAGCGAGCTATGGCAAAATGTTAAGAGACGTTTTTTGTAGAGAATTAAGTTTCCTACTTTTTATGTTCTATGATATTTTTTGATCAGATGCGAAGTTCTCGAGATATATCATGATATTTAAAAGTTCCGAAGCCGCACCAACATGATAGAGATACAGAAACACCGTGGCCCCTTTCTTTGAGATAACTCTGCACTATTGCGAGCTGGAAGTGCCACTTCCAGTTTAGCTGTGCAGAAGAAGAACAACAAGAAGAAGAAATATCTCGAAATATGTCCGTCAGGCCCCTTCCCTTGAGATATATCTGCAAATATCTCGGAAACGAAACGAGCTATGGCAAAATGTTAAGAGACCTTTTTTGTAGAGAATTAAGTTTTCTACTTTTTATGTTCTATGATATTTTTTGATCAGAAGCGTAGTTTTCGAGATATATCGATGTATTTAAAAGTTCCGAAGCCGCACCAACATAATAGAGATACAGAAACACCGTGGCCCCTTTCTTTGAGATAACTCTGCACTATTGCGAGCTGTAAATGCCACTTCCAGCTTAGCTGTGCAGAAGAAGAACAACAAGAAGAAGAAATATCTCGAAATATGTCCGTCAGGCCCCTTCCCTCGAGATAAATCTGCAAATATCTCGGAAACGAAGCGAGCTATGGCAAAATGTTAAGAGACCTTTCTTGTAGAGAATTAAGTTTCCTACTTTTTATGTTCTATGATATTTTTTGATCAGATGCGTAGTTCTCGAGATATATCAAGATATTTAAAAGTTCCGATGCCGCACCAACATAATAGAGATACAGAAACACCGCGGCCCCTTTCTTTCAGATAACTCTGCACTATTGCGAGCTGGAAATGCCACTTCCAGTTTAGCTGTGCAGAAGAAGAACAACAAGAAGAAGAAATATCTCGAAATATGTCCGTCAGGCCCCTTCCCTTGAAATATCTCTGCAAATATCGCGGAAACGAAGCGAGCTATGGCAAAATGGTAAGAGACCTTTTTTGTAGACAATTATGTTTCCTACAAGTTATGTTGTATGATATTTTTTGATCAGAAGCGTAGTTCTCGAGATATATCGATGTATTTAAAAGTTCCGAAGCCGCACCAACATAATAGAGATACAGAAACACCGTGGCCCCTTTCTTTGAGATAACTCTGCACTATTGCGAGCTGCAAATGCCACTTCCAGCTTAGCTGTGCAGAAGAAGAACAACAAGAAGAAGAAATATCTCGAAATATGTCCGTCAGGCCCCTTCCCTCGAGATAAATCTGCAAATATCTCGGAAACGAAGCGAGCTATGGCAAAATGTTAAGAGACCTTTTTTGTAGAGAATTATGTTTTCTACTTTTTATGTTCTATGATATTTTTTGATCAGAAGCGTGGTTTTCGAGATATATCGAGATATTTAAAAGTTCCGAAGCCGCACCAACATAATAGAGATACAGAAACACCGTGGCCCCTTTCTTTGAGATAACTCTGCACTAGTGCGAGCCGCAAATGCCACTTCCAGCTTAGCTGTGCAGAACAAGAACAACAAGAAGAAGAAATATCTCGAAATATGTCCGTCAGGCCACTTCCCTTGAGATAAATCTGCAAATATCTCGGAAACGAAGCGAGCTATGGCAAAATGTTAAGAGACCTTTTTTGTAGAGAATTAAGTTTCCTACTTTTTATGTTCTATGGTATTTTTTGATCAGATGCGTAGTTCTCGAGATATATCAAGATATTTAAAAGTTCCGAAGCCGCACCAACATAATAGAGATACAGAAACACCGTGGCCCCTTTCTTTGCGATAACTCTGCACTATTGCGAGCTGCAAATGCCACTTCGAGCTTAGCTGTGCAGAAGAAGAACAACAAGAAGAAGAAATATCTCGAAATATGTCCGTCAGACCCCTTCCCTTGAGATATATCTGCAAATATCTCGGAAAGGAAGCGAGCTATGGCAAAACGTTAAGAGACCTTTTTTGTAGAGAATTATGTTTCCTACAATTTACGTTCTATGATATTTTTTGATCAGAAGCGTAGTTTTCGAGATATATCGAGATATTTAAAAGTTCCGAAGCCGCACCAACATAATAGAGATACAGAAACACCGTGGCCCCTTTCTTTGAGATAACTCTGCACTATTGCGACCTGCAAATGCCACTTCCAGCTTAACTGTGCAGAAGAAGAACAACAAGAAGAAGAAATATCTCGAAATATGTCCGTCAGGCCCCTTCCCCTGAGATAAATCTGCAAATATCTCGGAAACGAAGCGAGCTATGGCAAAATGTTAAGAGACCTTTTTTGAAGAGAATTAAGTTTCCCACTTTTTATGTTCTATGATATTTTTTGGTCAGATGCGTAGTTCTCGAGATATATCAAGATATTTAAAAGTTCCGAAGCTGCACCACCATAATAGAGGTACAGAAACACCGTGGCCCCTTTCTTTGAGATAACTCTACACTATTGCGAGCTGCAAAAGCCACTTCCAGCTTAGCTGTGCAGAACAAGAACAACAAGAAGAAGAAATATCTCGAAATATGTCCGTCAGGCCACTTCCCTTGAGATAAATCTGCAAATATCTCGGAAACGAAGCGAGCTATGGCAAAACGTTAAGAGACCTTTTTTGTAGAGAATTATGTTTCCTACAATTTACGTTCTATGATATTTTTTGATCAGAAGCGTAGTTTTCGAGATATATCGAGATATTTAAAAGTTCCGAAGCCGCTCCAACATAATAGAGATACAGAAACACCGTGGCCCCTTTCTTTGAGATAACTCTGCACTATTGCGACCTGCAAATGCCACTTCCAGCTTAACTGTGCAGAAGAAGAACAACAAGAAGAAGAAATATCTCGAAATATGTCTGTCAGGCCCCTTCCCTTGAGATAAATCTGCAAATATCTCGGAAACGAAGCGAGCTATGGCAAAATGTTAAGAGACATTTTTTGTGGAGAATTAAGTTTCCTACTTTTTATGTTCTATGATATTTTTTGATCAGATGCGTAGTTCTCGAGATATATCCAGATATTTAAAAGTTCCGAAGCGGCACCAACATAATAGAGATACAGAAACACCGTGGCCCCTTTCTTTGAGGTAACTCTGCACTATTGCGAGCTGCAAATGCCACTTCCAGCTTAGCTGTGCAGAAGAAGAACCACAAGAAGAAGAAATATCTCGAAATATGTCCGTCAGGCCCCTTCCCTTGAGATAAATCAGCAAATATCTCGGAAACGAAGCGAGCTATGGCAAAATGTTAAGAGACCTTTTTTGTAGAGAATTAAGTTTCCTACTTTTTATGTTCTATGATATTTTTGATCAGATGCGTAGTTCTCGAGATATATCCAGATATTTAAAAGTTCCGGAGCGGCACCAACATAATAGAGATACAGACACACCGTGGCCCCTTTCTTTGAAGTAACTCTGCACTATTGCGGGCTGCAAGTGCCACTTCCAGCTTAGCTGTGCAGAAGAAGAACAACAAGAAGAAGAAATATCTCGAAATATGTCCGTCAGGCCCCTTCCCTTGAGATAAATCTGCACATATCTCGGAAACCAAGCGAGCTATGGCAAAATGTTAAGAGACCTTTTTTGTAGAGAATTAAGTTTCCCCCTTTTTATGTTCTATGATATTTTTCGATCAGATGCGTAGTTCTCGAGATATATCAAGATATTTAAAAGTTCCGAAGCCGCACCAACATAATAGAGATACAGAAACACCGTGGCCCCTATCTTTGCGATAACTCTGCACTATTGCGAGCTGCAAATGCCACTTCGAGCTTAGCTGTGCAGAAGAAGAACAACAAGAAGAAGAAATATCCCGAAATATGTCCGTCAGGACCCTTCCCTTGGGATAAATCTGCAAATATCTCGGCAACCAAGCGAGCTATGGCAAAATGTTAAGAGACCTTTTTTGTAGAGAATTATGTTTCCTATAATTTATGTTCTATGATATTTTTTGATCAGAAGCGTAGTTTTCGAGATATATCGAGATATTTAAAAGTTCCGAAGCCGCACCAACATAATAGAGATACAGAAACACCGTGGCCCCTTTCTTTGAGATAACTCTGCACTATTGCGACCTGCAAATGCCACTTCCAGCTTAGCTGTGCAGAAGAAGAACAACAAGAAGAAGAAATATCTCGAATTATGTCCGTCAGGCCCCTTCCCTTGAGATAAATCTGCAAATATCTCGAAAACGAAGCTAGCTATGGCAAAATGTTAAGAGACCCTTTTTGTAGAGAATTAAGTTTCCTACTTTTTATGTTGTATGATATTTTTTGATCAGATGCGTAGTTCTCGAGATATATCAAGATATTTAAAAGTTCCGAAGCCGCACCAACAAAATAGAGATACAGAAACACCGTGGCCCCTTTCTTTGAGATCACTCTGCACTATTGCGAGCTGCAAATGCCACTTCGAGCTTAGCTGTGCAGAAGAAGAACAACAAGAAGAAGAAATATCTCGAAATATGTCCGTCAGACCCCTTCCCTTGAGATAAATCTGCAAATATCTCGGAAACGAAGCGAGCTATGGCAAAATGTTAAGAGACCTTTTTTGTAGAGAATTAAGTTTCCTACTTTTTATGTTGTATGACATTTTTTGATCAGATGCGTAGTTCTCGGGATATATCAAGATATTTAAAAGTTCCGAAGCCGCACCAACATAATAGAGATACAGAAACACCGTGGCCCCTTTCTTTGAGATAACTCTGCACTATTGCGACCTGCAAATGCCACTTCCAGCTTAGCTGTGCAGAAGAAGAACAGCAAGAAGAAGAAATATCTCGAAATATGTCCGTCAGGCCCCTTCCCTTGAGAAACATCTGCAAATATCTCGGAAACGAAGCGAGCTATGGCAAAATGTTAAGAGACCTTTTTTGTAGAGAATTATGTTTCCTACAATTTACGTTCTCTGATATTTTTTGATCAGAAGCGTAGTTTTCGAGATATATCGAGATATTGAAAAGTTCCGAAGCCGCACCAACATAATAGAGATAGAGAAACACCGTGGTCTCTTTCTTTGAGATAACTCTGCACTATTGCGAGCTGCAAATGCCACTTCCAGCTTAGCTGTGCAGAAGAGGAACAACAAGAAGAAGAAATATCTCGGAATATGTCCGTCAGGCCCCTTCCCTTGAGCTACATCTGCAAATATCTCGGAAACGATGCCAGCTATGGGAAAATGTTAAGAGACCTTTTTTGTAGAGAATTATGTTTCCTACAATTTATGTTCTATGATATTTTTTGATCAGAAGCGTAGTTTTCGAGATATATCGACATATTTAAAAGTTCCGAAGCCGCACCAACATAATAGAGATACAGAAACACCGTGGCCCCTTTCTTTGGGATAACTCTGCACTATTGCGAGCTGGAAATGCCACTTCCAGTTTAGCTGTGCAGAAGAAGAACAACAAGAAGAAGAAATATCTCGAAATATGTCCGTTAGGCCTCTTCCCTCGAGATAAATCTGCAAATATCTCGGAAACGAAGCGAGCTATGGCAAAATGTTAAGAGACCTTTTTTGTAGAGAATTAAGTTTCCTTCTTTTTACGTTCTATGATATTTTTTGATCAGATGCGTAGTTCTCGAGATATATCAAGATATTTAAAAGTTCCGAAGCTGCGCCAACATAATAGAGGTACAGAAACAGCGTGGCCGCTTTCTTTGAGATAACTCTGCACTATTGCGAGCTGCAAATGCCACTTCGAGCTTAGCTGTGCAGAAGAAGAACAACAAGAAGAAGGAATATCTCGAAATATGTCCGTCAGGCCCCTTCCCTTGAGATAAATCTGCAAATATCTCGGAAACGAAGCGAGCTATGGCAAAACGTTATGAAACCTTTTTTGTAGAGAATTATGCTTCCTACAATTTATGTTCTATGATATTTTTTGATCAGAAGCGTAGTTTTCGAGATATATCGACATATTTAAAAGTTCCGAAGCCGCACCAACATAATAGAGATACAGAAACACCGTGGCCCCTTTCTTTGGGATAACTCTGCACTATTGCGAGCTGGAAATGCCACTTCCAGTTTAGCTGTGCAGAAGAAGAACAACAAGAAGAAGAAATATCTCGAAATATGTCCGTTAGGCCCCTTCCCTTGAGATAAATCTGCAAATATCTCGGAAACGAAGCGAGCTATGGCAAAATGTTAAGAGACCTTTTTTGTAGAGAATTAAGTTTCCTTCTTTTTACGTTCTATGATATTTTTTGATCAGATGCGTAGTTCTCGAGATATATCAAGATATTTAAAAGTTCCGAAGCTGCACCAACATAATAGAGGTACAGAAACAGCGTGGCCGCTTTCTTTGAGATAACTCTGCACTATTGCGAGCTGCAAATGCCACTTCGAGCTTAGCTGTGCAGAAGAAGAACAACAAGAAGAAGAAATATCTCGAAATATGTCCGTCAAGCCCCTTCCCTTGAGATAAATCTGCAAATATCTCGGAAACAAAGCGAGCTATGGCAAAATGTTAAGATACCTTTTTTGTAGAGAATTAAGTTTCCTACTTTTTATGTTCTATGATATTTTTTGATCAGATGCGTAGTTCTCGAGATATATCAAGATATTTAAAAGTTCCGAAGCCGCACCAACGTAATAGAGATACAGAAACACCGTGGCCCCTTTCGTTGAGATAACTCTGCACTATTGCGAGCTGCAAATGCCACTTCCAGCTTAGCTGTGCAGAAGGAGAACAACAAGAAGAAGAAATATCTCGAAATATGTCCGTCAGGCCCCTTCCCTTGAGATATATCTGCAAATATCTCGGAAACGAAGCGAGCTATGGCAAAATGTTAAGAGACCTTTTTTGTAGAGAATTATGTTTCCTACAATTTATGTTCTATGATATTTTTTGATCAGAAGCGTAGTTTTCGAGATATATCGAGATATTTAAAAGTTCCGAAGCCGCACCAACATAATAGAGATACAGAAACACCGTGGCCCCTTTCTTTGAGATAACTCTGCACTAGTGCGAGCCGCAAATGCCACTTCCAGCTTAGCTGTGCAGAAGAAGAACAACAAGAAGAAGAAATATCTCGAAATATGTCCGTCAGGACCCTTCCCTTGAGATAAATCTGCAAATATCTCGGAAACGAAGCGAGCTATGGCAAAATGTTGAGAGACCTTTTTTGTAGAGAATTACGATTCCTACAATTTATGTTCTATGATATTTTTTGATCAGAAGCGTAGTTTTCGAGATATATCGAGATATTTAAAAGTTCCGAAGCCGCACCAACATAATAGAGATACAGAAACACCGTGGCCCCTCTCTTTGAGATAACTCTGCACAATTGCGAGTTGCAAATGCCACTTCCAGCTTAGCTGTGCAGAAGAAGAACAACAAGAAGAAGAAATATCTCGAAATATGTCCGTCAGGCCCCTTCCCTTGAGATAAATCTGCAAATACCTCGGAAACGAAGCGAGCTATGGCAAAATGTTGAGAGACCTTTTTTGTAGAGAATTAAGTTTCCTACTATTTATGTTCTATGATATTTTTTGATCAGATGCGTAGTTCTCGAGATATATCAAGATATTTAAAAGTTCCGAAGCCGCACCAACATAATAGAGATACAGAAACACCGTGGCCCCTTTCGTTGAGATAACTCTGCACTAGTGCGAGCCGCAAATGCCACTTCTAGCTTAGCTGTGCAGAAGAAGAACAACAAGAAGAAGAAATATCTCGAAATATGTCCGTCAGGCCCCTTCCCTTGAGATAAATCTGCAAATATCTCGGAAACGAAGCGAGCTATGGCAAAATGTTGAGAGACCTTTTTTGTAGAGAATTAAGTTTCCTACTATTTATGTTCTATGATATTTTTTGATCAGATGCGTAGTTCTCGAGATATATCAAGATATTTAAAAGTTCCGAAGCCGCACCAACATAATAGAGATACAGAAACACCGTGGCCCCTTTCTTTGAGATAACTCTGCACTATTGCGACCTGCAAATGCCACTTCCAGCTTAGCTGTGCAGAAGAAGAACAGCAAGAAGAAGAAATATCTCGAAATATGTCCGTCAGGCCGCTTCCCTTGAGAAACATCTGCAAATATCTCGGAAACGAAGCGAGCTATGGCAAAATGTTAAGAGACCTTTTTTGTAGAGAATTATGTTTCCTACAATTTACGTTCTCTGATATTTTTTGATCAGAAGCGTAGTTTTCGAGATATATCGAGATATTTAAAAGTTCCGAAGCCGCACCAACATAATAGAGATACAGAAACACCGTGGTCTCTTTCTTTGAGATAACTCTGCACTATTGCGAGCTGCAAATGCCACTTCCAGCTTAGCAGTGCAGAAGAGGAACAACAAGAAGAAGAAATATCTCGGAATATGTCCGTCAGGCCCCTTCCCTTGAGCTACATCTGCAAATATCTCGGAAACGATGCCAGCTATGGGAAAATGTTAAGAGACCTTTTTTGTAGAGAATTATGTTTCCTACAATTTATGTTCTATGATATTTTTTGATCAGAAGCGTAGTTTTCGAGATATATCGAGATATTTAAAAGTTCCGAAGCCACACCAACATAATAGAGATACAGAAACACCGTGGCCCCTTTCTTTGGGATAACTCTGCACTATTGCGAGCTGGAAATGCCACTTCCAGTTTAGCTGTGCAGAAGAAGAACAACAAGAAGAAGAAATATCTCGAAATATGTCCGTTAGGCCCCTTCCCTTGAGATAAATCTGCAAATATCTCGGAAACGAAGCGAGCTATGGCAAAATGTTAAGAGACCTTTTTTGTAGAGAATTAAGTTTCCTTCTTTTTACGTTCTATGATATTTTTTGATCAGATGCGTAGTTCTCGAGATATATCAAGATATTTAAAAGTTCCGAAGCTGCACCAACATAATAGAGGTACAGAAACAGCGTGGCCGCTTTCTTTGAGATAACTCTGCACTATTGCGAGCTGCAAATGCCACTTCGAGCTTAGCTGTGCAGAAGAAGAACAACAAGAAGAAGAAATATCTCGAAATATGTCCGTCAGGCCCCTTCCCTTGAGATAAATCTGCAAATATCTCGGAAACGAAGCGAGCTATGGCAAAATGTTAAGATACCTTTTTTGTAGAGAATTAAGTTTCCTACTTTTTATGTTCTATGATATTTTTTGATCAGATGCGTAGTTCTCGAGATATATCAAGATATTTAAAAGCTCCGAAGCTGCACCAACATAATAGAGGTACAGAAACACCGTGGCCCCTTTCTTTGAGATAACTCTGCACTAGTGCGAGCCGCAAATGCCACTTCCAGCTTCGCTGTGCAGAAGAAGAACAACAAGAAGAAGAAACATCTCGAAATATGTCCGTCAGGACCCTTCCCTTGAGATAAAACTGCAAATATCTCGGAAACGAAGCGAGCTATGGCAAAATGTTAAGAAACCTTTTTTGTAGAGAATTATGTTTCCTACAATTTATGTCCTATGATATTTTTTGATCAGAAGCGTAGTTTTCGAGATATATCGAGATATTTAAAAGTACCGAAGCCGCACCAACATAATAGAGATACAGAAACACCGTGGCCCCTTTCTTTGAGATAACTCTGCACTATTGCGAGCTGCAAATGCCACTTCCAGCTTAGCTGTGAAGAAGAAGAACAACAAGAAGAAGAAATATCTCGGAATATGTCCGTCAGGCCCCTTCCCTTGAGCTAAATCTGCAAATATCTCGGAAACGATGCCAGCTATGGGAAAATGTTAAGAGACCTTTTTTGTAGAGAATTATGTTTCCTACAATTTATGTTCTATGATATTTTTTGATCAGAAGCGTAGTTTTCGAGATATATCGAGATATTTAAAAGTTCCGAAGCCGCACCAACATAATAGAGATACAGAAACACCGTGGCCCCTTTCTTTGAGATAACTCTGCACTAGTGCGAGCCGCAAATGCCACTTCCAGCTTAGCTGTGCAGAAGAAGAACAACAAGAAGAAGAAATATCTCGAAATATGTCCGTCAGGACCCTTCCCTTGAGATAAATCTGCAAATATCTCGGAAACGAAGCGAGCTATGGCAAAATGTTGAGAGACCTTTTTTGTAGAGAATTATGTTTCCTACAATTTATGTTCTATGATATTTTTTGATCAGAAGCGTAGTTTTCGAGATATATCGAGATATTTAAAAGTTCCGAAGCCGCACCAACATAATAGAGATACAGAAACACCGTGGCCCCTCTCTTTGAGATAACTCTGCACAATTGCGAGCTGCAAATGCCACTTCCAGCTTAGCTGTGCAGAAGAAGAACAACAAGAAGAAGAAATATCTCGAAATATGTCCGTCAGGCCCCTTCCCTTGAGATAAATCTGCAAATATCTCGGAAACGAAGCGAGCTATGGCAAAATGTTGAGAGACCTTTTTTGTAGAGAATTAAGTTTCCTACTATTTATGTTCTATGATATTTTTTGATCAGATGCGTAGTTCTCGAGATATATCAAGATATTTAAAAGTTCCGAAGCCGCACCAACATAATAGAGATACAGAAACACCGTGGCCCCTTTCGTTGAGATAACTCTGCACTATTGCGAGCTGCAAATGCCACTTCCAGCTTAGCTGTGCAGAAGAAGAACAACAAGAAGAAGAAATATCTCGAAATATGTCCGTCAGGCCCCTTCCCTTGAGATATATCTGCAAATATCTCGGAAACGAAGCGAGCTATGGCAAAATGTTAAGAGACCTTTTTTGTAGAGAATTATGTTTCCTACAATTTACGTTCTATGATATTTTTTGATCAGAAGCGTAGTTTTCGAGATATATCGAGATATTTAAAAGTTCCGAAGCCGCACCAACATAATAGAGATACAGAAACACCGTGGCCCCTTTCTTTGGGATAACTCTGCACTATTGCGAACTGGAAATGCCACTTCCAGCTTAGCTGTGCAGAAGAAGAACAACAAGAAGAAGAAATATCTCGAAATATGTCCGTCAGGCCCCTTCCCTTGAGATAAATCTGCAAATATCTCGGAAACGAAGCGAGCTATGGCAAAATGTTAAGAAACCTTTTTTGTAGAGAATTATGTTTCCTACAATTTATGTCCTATGATATTTTTTGATCAGAAGCGTAGTTTTCGAGATATATCGAGATATTTAAAAGTTCCGAAGCCGCACCAACATAATAGAGATACAGAAACACCGTGGCCCCTTTCTTTGAGATAACTCTGCACTATTGCGAGCTGCAAATGCCACTTCCAGCTTAGCTGTGAAGAAGAAGAACAACAAGAAGAAGAAATATCTCGGAATATGTCCGTCAGGCCCCTTCCCTTGAGCTAAATCTGCAAATATCTCGGAAACGATGCCAGCTATGGGAAGATGTTAAGAGACCTTTTTTGTAGAGAATTATGTTTCCTACAATTTATGTTCTATGATATTTTTTGATCAGAAGCGTAGTTTTCGAGATATATCGAGATATTTAAAAGTTCCGAAGCCGCACCAACATAATAGAGATACAGAAACACCGTGGCCCCTTTCTTTGAGATAACTCTGCACTAGTGCGAGCCGCAAATGCCACTTCCAGCTTAGCTGTGCAGAAGAAGAACAACAAGAAGAAGAAATATCTCGAAATATGTCCGTCAGGACCCTTCCCTTGAGATAAATCTGCAAATATCTCGGAAACGAAGCGAGCTATGGCAAAATGTTGAGAGACCTTTTTTGTAGAGAATTATGTTTCCTACAATTTATGTTCTATGATATTTTTTGATCAGAAGCGTAGTTTTCGAGATATATCGAGATATTTAAAAGTTCCGAAGCCGCACCAACATAATAGAGATACAGAAACACCGTGGCCCCTCTCTTTGAGATAACTCTGCCCAATTGCGAGCTGCAAATGCCACTTCCAGCTTAGCTGTGCAGAAGAAGAACAACAAGAAGAAGAAATATCTCGAAATATGTCCGTCAGGCCCCTTCCCTTGAGATAAATCTGCAAATATCTCGGAAACGAAGCGAGCTATGGCAAAATGTTGAGAGACCTGTTTTGTAGAGAATTAAGTTTCCTACTATTTATGTTCTATGATATTTTTTGATCAGATGCGTAGTTCTCGAGATATATCAAGATATTTAAAAGTTCCGAAGCCGCACCAACATAATAGAGATACAGAAACACCGTGGCCCCTTTCGTTGAGATAACTCTGCACTATTGCGAGCTGCAAATGCCACTTCCAGCTTAGCTGTGCAGAAGAAGAACAACAAGAAGAAGAAATATCTCGAAATATGTCCGTCAGGCCCCTTCCCTTGAGATATATCTGCAAATATCTCGGAAACGAAGCGAGCTATGGCAAAATGTTAAGAGACCTTTTTTGTAGAGAATTATGTTTCCTACAATTTATGTTCTATGATATTTTTTGATCAGAAGCGTAGTTTTCGAGATATATCGAGATATTTAAAAGTTCCGAAGCCGCACCAACATAATAGAGATACAGAAACACCGTGGCCCCTTTCTTTGAGATAACTCTGCACTAGTGCGAGCCGCAAATGCCACTTCCAGCTTAGCTGTGCAGAAGAAGAACAACAAGAAGAAGAGATATCTCGAAATATGTCCGTCAGGCCCCTTCCCTTGAGATAAATCTGCAAATATCTCGGAAACGAAGCGAGCTATGGCAAAATGTTAAGAGACCTTTTTTGTAGAGAATTATGTTTCCTACAATTTATGTTCTATGATATTTTTTGATCAGAAGCGTAGTTTTCGAGATATATCGAGATATTTAAAAGTTCCGAAGCCGCACCAACATAATAGAGATACAGAAACACCGTGGCCCCTTTCTTTGAGATAACTCTGCACTAGTGCGAGCCGCAAATGCCACTTCCAGCTTAGCTGTGCAGAAGAAGAACAACAAGAAGAAGAGATATCTCGAAATATGTCCGTCAGGACCCTTCCCTTGAGATAAATCTGCAAATATCTCGGAAACGAAGCGAGCTATGGCAAAATGTTGAGAGACCTTTTTTGTAGAGAATTATGTTTCCTACAATTTATGTTCTATGATATTTTTTGATCAGAAGCGTAGTTTTCGAGATATATCGAGATATTTAAAAGTTCCGAAGCCGCACCAACATAATAGAGATACAGAAACACCGTGGCCCCTCTCTTTGAGATAACTCTGCACAATTGCGAGCTGCAAATGCCACTTCCAGCTTAGCTGTGCAGAAGAAGAACAACAAGAAGAAGAGATATCACGAAATATGTCCGTCAGGACCCTTCCCTTGAGATAAATCTGCAAATATCTCGGAAACGAAGCGAGCTATGGCAAAATGTTGAGAGACCTTTTTTGTAGAGAATTATGTTTCCTACAATTTATGTTCTATGATATTTTTTGATCAGAAGCGTAGTTTTCGAGATATATCGAGATATTTAAAAGTTCCGAAGCCGCACCAACATAATAGAGATACAGAAACACCGTGGCCCCTCTCTTTGAGATAACTCTGCACAATTGCGAGCTGCAAATGCCACTTCCAGCTTAGCTGTGCAGAAGAAGAACAACAAGAAGAAGAAATATCTCGAAATATGTCCGTCAGGCCCCTTCCCTTGAGATAAATCTGCAAATATCTCGGAAACGAAGCGAGCTATGGCAAAATGTTGAGAGACCTTTTTTGTAGAGAATTAGGTTTCCTACTATTTATGTTCTATGATATTTTTTGATCAGATGCGTAGTTCTCGAGATATATCAAGATATTTAAAAGTTCCGAAGCCGCACCAACATAATAGAGATACAGAAACACCGTGGCCCCTTTCGTTGAGATAACTCTGCACTAGTGCGAGCCGCAAATGCCACTTCTAGCTTAGCTGTGCAGAAGAAGAACAACAAGAAGAAGAAATATCTCGAAATATGTCCGTCAGGCCCCTTCCCTTGAGATAAATCTGCAAATATCTCGGAAACGAAGCGAGCTATGGCAAAATGTTAAGAGACCTTTTTTGTAGAGAATTATGTTTCCTACAATTTATGTTCTATGATATTTTTTGATCAGAAGCGTAGTTTTCGAGATATATCGAGATATTTAAAAGTTCCGAAGCCGCACCAACATAATAGAGATACAGAAACACCGTGGCCCCTCTCTTTGAGATAACTCTGCACAATTGCGAGCTGCAAATGCCACTGCCAGCTTAGCTGTGCAGAAGAAGAACAACAAGAAGAAGAAATATCTCGAAATATGTCCGTCAGGCCCCTTCCCTTGAGATATATCTGCAAATATCTCGGAAACGAAGCGAGCTATGGCAAAATGTTAAGAGACCTTTTTTGTAGAGAATTATGTTTCCTACAATTTATGTTCTATGATATTTTTTGATCAGAAGCGTAGTTTTCGAGATATATCGAGATATTTAAAAGTTCCGAAGCCGCACCAACATAATAGAGATACAGAAACACCGTGGCCCCTTTCTTTGAGATAACTCTGCACTAGTGCGAGCCGCAAATGCCACTTCCAGCTTAGCTGTGCAGAAGAAGAACAACAAGAAGAAGAGATATCTCGAAATATGTCCGTCAGGACCCTTCCCTTGAGATAAATCTGCAAATATCTCGGAAACGAAGCGAGCTATGGCAAAATGTTGAGAGACCTTTTTTGTAGAGAATTATGTTTCCTACAATTTATGTTCTATGATATTTTTTGATCAGAAGCGTAGTTTTCGAGATATATCGAGATATTTAAAAGTTCCGAAGCCGCACCAACATAATAGAGATACAGAAACACCGTGGCCCCTCTCTTTGAGATAACTCTGCACAATTGCGAGCTGCAAATGCCACTTCCAGCTTAGCTGTGCAGAAGAAGAACAACAAGAAGAAGAGATATCACGAAATGTGTCCGTCAGGACCCTTCCCTTGAGATAAATCTGCAAATATCTCGGAAACGAAGCGAGCTATGGCAAAATGTTGAGAGACCTTTTTTGTAGAGAATTATGTTTCCTACAATTTATGTTCTATGATATTTTTTGATCAGAAGCGTAGTTTTCGAGATATATCGAGATATTTAAAAGTTCCGAAGCCGCACCAACATAATAGAGATACAGAAACACCGTGGCCCCTCTCTTTGAGATAACTCTGCACAATTGCGAGCTGCAAATGCCACTTCCAGCTTAGCTGTGCAGAAGAAGAACAACAAGAAGAAGAAATATCTCGAAATATGTCCGTCAGGCCCCTTCCCTTGAGATAAATCTGCAAATATCTCGGAAACGAAGCGAGCTATGGCAAAATGTTGAGAGACCTTTTTTGTAGAGAATTAGGTTTCCTACTATTTATGTTCTATGATATTTTTTGATCAGATGCGTAGTTCTCGAGATATATCAAGATATTTAAAAGTTCCGAAGCCGCACCAACATAATAGAGATACAGAAACACCGTGGCCCCTTTCGTTGAGATAACTCTGCACTAGTGCGAGCCGCAAATGCCACTTCTAGCTTAGCTGTGCAGAAGAAGAACAACAAGAAGAAGAAATATCTCGAAATATGTCCGTCAGGCCCCTTCCCTTGAGATAAATCTGCAAATATCTCGGAAACGAAGCGAGCTATGGCAAAATGTTAAGAGACCTTTTTTGTAGAGAATTATGTTTCCTACAATTTATGTTCTATGATATTTTTTGATCAGAAGCGTAGTTTTCGAGATATATCGAGATATTTAAAAGTTCCGAAGCCGCACCAACATAATAGAGATACAGAAACACCGTGGCCCCTCTCTTTGAGATAACTCTGCACTAGTGCGAGCCGCAAATGCCACTTCTAGCTTAGCTGTGCAGAAGAAGAACAACAAGAAGAAGAAATATCTCGAAATATGTCCGTCAGGCCCCTTCCCTTGAGATAAATCTGCAAATATCTCGGAAACGAAGCGAGCTATGGCAAAATGTTAAGAGACCTTTTTTGTAGAGAATTATGTTTCCTACAATTTATGTTCTATGATATTTTTTGATCAGAAGCGTAGTTTTCGAGATATATCGAGATATTTAAAAGTTCCGAAGCCGCACCAACATAATAGAGATACAGAAACACCGTGGCCCCTTTCTTTGAGATAACTCTGCACTAGTGCGAGCCGCAAATGCCACTTCCAGCTTAGCTGTGCAGAAGAAGAACAACAAGAAGAAGAAATATCTCGAAATATGTCCGTCAGGCCCCTTCCCTTGAGATAAATCTGCAAATATCTCGGAAACGAAGCGAGCTATGGCAAAATGTTGAGAGACCTTTTTTGTAGAGAATTAAGTTTCCTACTATTTATGTTCTATGATATTTTTTGATCAGATGCGTAGTTCTCGAGATATATCAAGATATTTAAAAGTTCCGAAGACGCACCAACATAATACAGATACAGAAACACCGTGGCCCCTTTCGTCGAGATAACTCTGCACTATTGCGAGCTGCAAATGCCACTTCCAGCTTAGCTGTGCAGAAGAAGAACAACAAGAAGAAGAAATATCTCGAAATATGTCCGTCAGGCCCCTTCCCTTGAGATATATCTGCAAATATCTCGGAAACGAAGCGAGCTATGGCAAAATGTTAAGAGACCTTTTTTGTAGAGAATTATGTTTCCTACAATTTATGTTCTATGATATTATTTGATCAGAAGTGTAGTTTTCGAGATATATCGAGATATTTAAAAGTTCCGAAGCCGCACCAACATAATAGAGATACAGAAACACCGTGGCCCCTCTCTTTGAGATAACTCTGCACAATTGCGAGCTGCAAATGCCACTTCCAGCTTAGCTGTGCAGAAGAAGAACAACAAGAAGAAGAAATATCTCGAAATATGTCCGTCAGGCCCCTTCCCTTGAGATAAATCTGCAAATATCTCGGAAACGAAGCGAGCTATGGCAAAATGTTGAGAGACCTTTTTTGTAGAGAATTAGGTTTCCTACTATTTATGTTCTATGATATTTTTTGATCAGATGCGTAGTTCTCGAGATATATCAAGATATTTAAAAGTTCCGAAGCCGCACCAACATAATAGAGATACAGAAACACCGTGGCCCCTTTCGTTGAGATAACTCTGCACTAGTGCGAGCCGCAAATGCCACTTCTAGCTTAGCTGTGCAGAAGAAGAACAACAAGAAGAAGAAATATCTCGAAATATGTCCGTCAGGCCCCTTCCCTTGAGATAAATCTGCAAATATCTCGGAAACGAAGCGAGCTATGGCAAAATGTTAAGAGACCTTTTTTGTAGAGAATTATGTTTCCCACAATTTATGTTCTATGATATTTTTTGATCAGAAGCGTAGTTTTCGAGATATATCGAGATATTTAAAAGTTCCGAAGCCGCACCAACATAATAGAGATACAGAAACACCGTGGCCCCATTCTTTGAGATAACTCTACACTAGTGCGAGCCGCAAATGCCACTTCCAGCTTAGCTGTGCAGAAGAAGAACAACAAGAAGAAGAAATATCTCGAAATATGTCCGTCAGGCCCCTTCCCTTGAGATAAATCTGCAAATATCTCGGAAACGAAGCGAGCTATGGCAAAATGTTAAGAGACCGTTTTTGTAGAGAATTACGTTTCCTACAATTTATGTTCTATGATATTTTTTGATCAGAAGCGTAGTTTTCGAGATATATCGAGATATTTAAAAGTTCCGAAGCCGCACCAATATAATAGAGATACAGAAACACCGTGGCCCCTCTCTTTGAGATAACTCTGCACAATTGCGAGCTGCAAATGCCACTTCCAGCTTAGCTGTGCAGAAGAAGAACAACAAGAAGAAGAAATATCTCGAAATATGTCCGTCAGGCCCCTTCCCTTGAGATAAATCTGCAAATATCTCGGAAACGAAGCGAGCTATGGCAAAATGTTGAGAGACCTTTTTTGTAGAGAATTAAGTTTCCTACTATTTATGTTCTATGATATTTTTTGATCAGATGCGTAGTTCTCGAGATATATCAAGATATTTAAAAGTTCCGAAGACGCACCAACATAATACAGATACAGAAACACCGTGGCCCCTTTCGTCGAGATAACTCTGCACTATTGCGAGCTGCAAATGCCACTTCCAGCTTAGCTGTGCAGAAGAAGAACAACAAGAAGAAGAAATATCTCGAAATATGTCCGTCAGGCCCCTTCCCTTGAGATATATCTGCAAATATCTCGGAAACGAAGCGAGCTATGGCAAAATGTTAAGAGACCTTTTTTGTAGAGAATTATGTTTCCTACAATTTATGTTCTATGATATTATTTGATCAGAAGTGTAGTTTTCGAGATATATCGAGATATTTAAAAGTTCCGAAGCCGCACCAACATAATAGAGATACAGAAACACCGTGGCCCCTTTCTTTGAGATAACTCTGCACTAGTGCGAGCCGCAAATGCCACTTCCAGCTTAGCTGTGCAGAAGAAGAACAACAAGAAGAAGAAATATCTCGAAATATGTCCGTCAGGACCCTTCCCTTGAGATAAATCTGCAAATATCTCGGAAACGAAGCGAGCTATGGCAAAATGTTGAGAGACCTTTTTTGTAGAGAATTATGTTTCCTACAATTTATGTTCTATGATATTTTTTGATCAGAAGCGTAGTTTTCGAGATATATCGAGATATTTAAAAGTTCCGAAGCCGCACCAACATAATAGAGATACAGAAACACCGTGGCCCCTCTCTTTGAGATAACTCTGCACAATTGCGAGCTGCAAATGCCACTTCCAGCTTAGCTGTGCAGAAGAAGAACAACAAGAAGAAGAAATATCTCGAAATATGTCCGTCAGGCCCCTTCCCTTGAGATAAATCTGCAAATATCTCGGAAACGAAGCGAGCTATGGCAAAATGTTGAGAGACCTTTTTTGTAGAGAATTAGGTTTCCTACTATTTATGTTCTATGATATTTTTTGATCAGATGCGTAGTTCTCGAGATATATCAAGATATTTAAAAGTTCCGAAGCCGCACCAACATAATAGAGATACAGAAACACCGTGGCCCCTTTCGTTGAGATAACTCTGCACTAGTGCGAGCCGCAAATGCCACTTCTAGCTTAGCTGTGCAGAAGAAGAACAACAAGAAGAAGAAATATCTCGAAATATGTCCGTCAGGCCCCTTCCCTTGAGATAAATCTGCAAATATCTCGGAAACGAAGCGAGCTATGGCAAAATGTTAAGAGACCTTTTTTGTAGAGAATTATGTTTCCTACAATTTATGTTCTATGATATTTTTTGATCAGAAGCGTAGTTTTCGAGATATATCGAGATATTTAAAAGTTCCGAAGCCGCACCAACATAATAGAGATACAGAAACACCGTGGCCCCTTTCTTTGAGATAACTCTGCACTAGTGCGAGCCGCAAATGCCACTTCCAGCTTAGCTGTGCAGAAGAAGAACAACAAGAAGAAGAAATATCTCGAAATATGTCCGTCAGGCCCCTTCCCTTGAGATAAATCTGCAAATATCTCGGAAACGAAGCGAGCTATGGCAAAATGTTAACAGACCTTTTTTGTAGAGAATTACGTTTCCTACAATTTATGTTCTATGATATTTTTTGATCAGTAGCGTAGTTTTCGAGATATATCGAGATATTTAAAAGTTCCGAAGCCGCACCAACATAATAGAGATACAGAAACACCGTGGCCCCTCTCTTTGAGATAACTCTGCACAATTGCGAGCTGCAAATGCCACTTCCAGCTTAGCTGTGCAGAAGAAGAACAACAAGAAGAAGAAATATCTCGAGATATGTCCGTCAGGCCCCTTCCCTTGAGATAAATCTGCAAATATCTCGGAAACGAAGCGAGCTATGGCAAAATGTTGAGAGACCTTTTTTGTAGAGAATTAAGTTCCCTACAATTTATGTTCTATGATATTTTTTGATCAGAAGCGTAGTTTTCGAGATATATCGAGATATTTAAAAGTTCCGAAGCCGCACCAACATAATAGAGATACAGAAACACCGTGGCCCCTTTCTTTGAGATAACTCTGCACTAGTGCGAGCCGCAAATGCCACTTCCAGCTTAGCTGTGCAGAAGAAGAACAACAAGAAGAAGAAATATCTCGAAATATGTCCGTCAGGCCCCTTCCCTTGAGATAAATCTGCAAATATCTCGGAAACGAAGCGAGCTATGGCAAAATGTTAAGAGACCTTTTTTGTAGAGAATTACGTTTCCTACAATTTATGTTCTATGATATTTTTTGATCAGAAGCGTAGTTTTCGAGATATATCGAGATATTTAAAAGTTCCGAAGCCGCACCAACATAATAGAGATACAGAAACACCGTGGCCCCTCTCTTTGAGATAACTCTGCACAATTGCGAGCTTCAAATGCCACTTCCAGCTTAGCTGTGCAGGAGACGAACAACAAGAAGAAGAAATATCTCGAAATATGTCCGTCAGGCCCCTTCCCTTGAGATAAATCTGCAAATATCTCGGAAACGAAGCGAGCTATGGCAAAATGTTAAGAGACCTTTTTTGTAGAGAATTATGTTTCCTACAATTTATGTTCTATGATATTTTTTGATCAGAAGCGTAGTTTTCGAGATATATCGAGATATTTAAAAGTTCCGAAGCCGCACCAACATAATAGAGATACAGAAACACCGTGGCCCCTTTCTTTGAGATAACTCTGCACTAGTGCGAGCCGCAAATGCCACTTCCAGCTTAGCTGTGCAGAAGAAGAACAACAAGAAGAAGAAATATCTCGAAATATGTCCGTCAGGCCCCTTCCCTTGAGATAAATCTGCAAATATCTCGGAAACGAAGCGAGGTATGGCAAAATGTTAACAGACCTTTTTTGTAGAGAATTACGTTTCCTACAATTTATGTTCTATGATATTTTTTGATCCGAAGCGTAGTTTTCGAGATATATCGAGATATTTAAAAGTTCCGAAGCCGCACCAACATAATAGAGATACAGAAACACCGTGGCCCCTCTCTTTGAGATAACTCTGCACAATTACGAGCTGCAAATGCCACTTCCAGCTTAGCTGTGCAGAAGACGAACAACAAGAAGAAGAAATATCTCGAAATATGTCCGTCAGGCCCCTTCCCTTGAGATAAATCTGCAAATATCTCGGAAACGAAGCGAGCTATGGCAAAATGTTAAGAGACCTTTTTTGTAGAGAATTATGTTTCCTACTTTTTATCTTCTATGATATTTTTTGATCAGACGCGTAGTTCTCGAGATATATCAAGATATTTAAAAGTTCCGAAGCCGCACCAACATAATAGAGATACAGAAACACCGTGGCCCCTTTCTTTGAGATAACTCTGCACTATTGCGAGCTGCAAATGCCACTTCCAGCTTAGCTGTGCAGAAGAAGAACAACAAGAAGAAGAAATATCTCGAAATATGTCCGTCAGGCCCGTTCCTTTGAGCTGAATCTGCAAATATCTCGGAAACGAAGCGAGCTATGGCAAAATGTTAAGAGACGTTCTTTGTAGAGAATTATGTTTCCTACAATTTATGTTCTATGATATTTTTTGATCAGAAGCGTAATTTTCGAGATATATCGAGATATTTAAAAGTTCCGAAGCCGCACCAACATAATAGGGATACAGAAACACCGTGGCCCCTTTCTTTGAGATAACTCTGCACTAGTGCGAGCCGCAAATGCCACTTCCAGCTTAGCTGTGCAGAAGAAGAACAACAAGAAGAAGAAATATCTCGAAATATGTCCGTCAGGCCCCTTCCCTTTGAGATAAATCTGCAAATATCTCGGAAACGAAGCGAGCTATGGCAAAATCTTGAGAGACCTTTTTTGTAGAGAATTAAGTTTCCTACTATTTATGTTCTATGATATTTTTTGATCAGATGCGTAGTTCTCGAGATATATCAAGATATTTAAAAGTTCCGAAGCCGCACCAACATAATAGAGATACAGAAACACCGCGGCCCCTTTCTTTGAGATAACCCTGCACTAGTGCGAGCCGCAAATGCCACTTCTAGCTTAGCTGTGCAGAAGAAGAACAACAAGAAGAAGAAATATCTCGAAATATGTCCGTCAGGCCCCTTCCCTTTGAGATAAATCTGCAAATATCTCGGAAACGAAGCGAGCTATGGCAAAATCTTGAGAGACCTTTTTTGTAGAGAATTAAGTTTCCTACTATTTATGTTCTATGATATTTTTTGATCAGATGCGTAGTTCTCGAGATATATCAAGATATTTAAAAGTTCCGAAGCCGCACCAACATAATAGAGATACAGAAACACCGCGGCCCCTTTCTTTGAGATAACTCTGCACTAGTGCGAGCCGCAAATGCCACTTCTAGCTTAGCTGTGCAGAAGAAGAACAACAAGAAGAAGAAATATCTCGAAATATGTCCGTCAGGCCCCTTCCCTTGAGATAAATCTGCAAATATCTCGGAAACGCAGCGAGCTATGGCAAAATGTTAAGAGACCTTTTCTGTAGAGAATTATGTTTCCTACAATTTATGTTGTATGATATTTTTTGATCAGAAGCGTAGTTTTCGAGATATATCGAGATATTTAAAAGTTCCGAAGCCGCACCAACATAATAGAGATACAGAAACACCGTGGCCCCTTTCTTTGAGATAACTCTGCACTAGTGCGAGCCGCAAATGCCACTTCCAGCTTAGCTGTGCAGAAGAACAACAACAAGAAGAAGAAATATCTCGAAATATGTCCGTCAGGACCCTTCCCTTGAATTAATCTGCAAATATCTCGGAAACGAAGCGAGCTATGGCAAAATGTTAAGAGACGTTTTTTGTAGAGAATTATGTTTCCTACAATTTATGTTCTATGATATTTTTTGATCAGAAGCGTAGTTTTCGAGATATATCGAGATATTTAAAAGTTCCGAAGCCGCACCAACATAATAGGGATACAGAAACACCGTGGCCCCTTTCTTTGAGATAACTCTGCACTAGTGCGAGCCGCAAATGCCACTTCCAGCTTAGCTGTGCAGAAGAAGAACAACAAGAAGAAGAAATATCTCGAAATATGTCCGTCAGGCCCCTTCCCTTGAGATAAATCTGCAAATATCTCGGAAACGAAGCGAGCTATGGCAAAATGTTAAGAGACCTTTTTTGTAGAGAATTACGTTTCCTACAATTTATGTTCTATGATATTTTTTGATCAGAAGCGTAGTTTTCGAGATATATCGAGATATTTAAAAGTTCCGAAGCCGCACCA
Source organism: Osmia lignaria lignaria (assembly GCF_051020975.1). Taxonomy (NCBI): domain Eukaryota; kingdom Metazoa; phylum Arthropoda; class Insecta; order Hymenoptera; family Megachilidae; genus Osmia; species Osmia lignaria. The sequence goes on along the minus strand of NW_027478162.1, from coordinate 1,697,206 downwards.
ACATAATAGAGATACAGAAACACCGTGGCCCCTCTCTTTGAGATAACTCTGCACAATTACGAGCTGCAAATGCCACTTCCAGCTTAGCTGTGCAGAAGACGAACAACAAGAAGAAGAAATATCTCGAAATATGTCCGTCAGGCCCCTTCCCTTGAGATAAATCTGCAAATATCTCGGAAACAAAGCGAGCTATGGCAAAATGTTAAGAGACCTTTTTTGTAGAGAATTATGTTTCCTACTTTTTATCTTCTATGATATTTTTTGATCAGACGCGTAGTTCTCGAGATATATCAAGATATTTAAAAGTTCCGAAGCCGCACCAACATAATAGAGATACAGAAACACCGTGGCCCCTCTCTTTGAGATAACTCTGCACTATTGCGAGCTGCAAATGCCACTTCCAGCTTAGCTGTGCAGAAGAAGAACAACAAGAAGAAGAAATATCTCGAAATATGTCCGTCAGGCCCGTTCCTTTGAGCTGAATCTGCAAATATCTCGGAAACGAAGCGAGCTATGGCAAAATGTTAAGAGACGTTCTTTGTAGAGAATTATGTTTCCTACAATTTATGTTCTATGATATTTTTTGATCAGAAGCGTAATTTTCGAGATATATCGAGATATTTAAAAGTTCCGAAGCCGCACCAACATAATAGGGATACACAAACACCGTGGCCCCTTTCTTTGAGATAACTCTGCACTAGTGCGAGCCGCAAATGCCACTTCCAGCTTAGCTGTGCAGAAGAAGAACAACAAGAAGAAGAAATATCTCGAAATATGTCCGTCAGGCCCCTTCCCTTTGAGATAAATCTGCAAATATCTCGGAAACGAAGCGAGCTATGGCAAAATGTTGAGAGACCTTTTTTGTACAGAATTAAGTTTCCTACTTTTTATCTTGTATGATATTTTTTGATCAGATGCGTAGTTCTCGAGATATATCAAGATATTTAAAAGTTCCGAAGCCGCACCAACATAATAGAGATACAGAAACACCGTGGCCCCTCTCTTTGAGATAACTCTGCACTATTGCGAGCTGGAAATGCCACTTCCAGTTTAGCTGTGCAGAAGAAGAACGACAAGAAGAAGAAATATCTCGAAATATGTCCGTCAGGCCACTTCCCTTGAGATAAATCTGCAAATATCTCGGAAACGAAGAGAGCTATGGCAAAATGTTAAGAGACCTTTTTTGTAGAGAATTAAGTTTCCTACTTTTTATGTTCTATGATATTTTTTGATCAGATGCGTATTTCTCGAGATATATCAAGATATTTAAAAGTTCCGAAGCCGCACCAACATAATAGAGATACAGAAACACCGTGGCCCCTTTCTTTGAGATAACTCTGCACTATTGCGAGCTGTAAATGCCACTTCCAGCTTAGCTGTGCAGAAGAAGAACAACAAGAAGAAGAAATATCTCGAAATATGTCCGTCAGGTCCCTTCCCTTGAGATATATCTGCAAATATCTCGGAAACGAAGCGAGCTATGGCAAAATGTTAAGAGACCTTCTTTGTAGAGAATTATGTTTCCTACAATTTATGTTCTATGATATTTTTTGATCAGAAGCGTAGTTTTCGAGATATATCGAGATATTTAAAAGTTCCGAAGGCGCACCAACATAATAGAGATACAGAAACACCGCGGCCCCTTTCTTTGAGATAACTCTGCACTAGTGCGAGCCGCAAATGCCACTTCCAGCTTAGCTGTGCAGAAGAAGAACAACAAGAAGAAGAAATATCTCGAAATATGTCCGTCAGGCCCTTTCCCTTGAGATAAATCTGCAAATATCTCGGAAACGAAGCGAGCTATGGCAAAATGTTAAGAGACCTTTTTTGTAGAGAATTATGTTTCCTACAATTTATGTGCTATGATATTTTTTGATCAGAAGCGTAGTTTTCGAGATATATCGAGATATTTAAAAGTTCCGAAGCCGCACCAACATAATAGAGATACAGAAACACCGTGGCCCCTTTCTTTGAGATAACTCTGCACAATTGCGAGCTGCAAATGCCACTTCCAGCTTAGCTGTGCAGAAGAAGAACAACAAGAAGAAGAAATATCTCGAAATATGTCCGTCAGGCCCCTTCCCTTGAGATAAATCTGCAAATATCTCGGAAACCAAGCGAGCTATGGCAAAATGTTGAGAGACCTTTTTTGTAGAGAATTAAGTTTCCTACTATTTATGTTCTATGATATTTTTTGATCAGATGCGTAGTTCTCGAGATATATCAAGATATTTAAAAGTTCCGAAGCCGCACCAACATAATAGAGATACAGAAACACCGTGGCCCCTTTCTTTGAGATAACTCTGCACTAGTGCGAGCCGCAAATGCCACTTCTAGCTTAGCTGTGCAGAAGAAGAACAACAAGAAGAAGAAATATCTCGAAATATGTCCGTCAGGCCCCTTCCCTTGAGATAAATCTGCAAATATCTCGGAAACGAAGCGAGCTATGGCAAAATGTTAAGAGACCTTTTTTGTAGAGAATTATGTTTCCTACAATTTATGTTCTATGATATTTTTTGATCAGAAGCGTAGTTTTCGAGATATATCGAGATATTTAAAAGTTCCGAAGCCGCACCAACATAATAGAGATACAGAAACACCGTGGCCCCTTTCTTTGAGATAACTCTGCACTAGTGCGAGCCGCAAATGCCACTTCCAGCTTAGCTGTGCAGAAGAAGAACAACAAGAAGAAGAAATATCTCGAAATATGTCCGTCAGGCCCCTTCCCTTGAGATAAATCTGCAAATATCTCGGAAACGAAGCGAGATATGGCAAAATGTTAAGAGACCTTTTTTGTAGAGAATTATGTTTCCTACAATTTATGTTCTATGATATTTTTTGATCAGAAGCGTAGTTTTCGAGATATATCGAGATATTTAAAAGTTCCGAAGCCGCACCAACATAATAGAGATACAGAAACACCGTGGCCCCTTTCTTTGAGATAACTCTGCACTAGTGCGAGCCGCAAATGCCACTTCCAGCTTAGCTGTGCAGAAGAAGAACAACAAGAAGAAGAAATATCTCGAAATATGTCCGTCAGGCCCCTTCCCTTGAGATAAATCTGCAAATATCTCGGAAACGAAGCGAGGTATGGCAAAATGTTAACAGACCTTTTTTGTAGAGAATTACGTTTCCTACAATTTATGTTCTATGATATTTTTTGATCCGAAGCGTAGTTTTCGAGATATATCGAGATATTTAAAAGTTCCGAAGCCGCACCAACATAATAGAGATACAGAAACACCGTGGCCCCTCTCTTTGAGATAACTCTGCACAATTACGAGCTGCAAATGCCACTTCCAGCTTAGCTGTGCAGAAGACGAACAACAAGAAGAAGAAATATCTCGAAATATGTCCGTCAGGCCCCTTCCCTTGAGATAAATCTGCAAATATCTCGGAAACGAAGCGAGCTATGGCAAAATGTTAAGAGACCTTTTTTGTAGAGAATTATGTTTCCTACTTTTTATCTTCTATGATATTTTTTGATCAGACGCGTAGTTCTCGAGATATATCAAGATATTTAAAAGTTCCGAAGCCGCACCAACATAATAGAGATACAGAAACACCGTGGCCCCTTTCTTTGAGATAACTCTGCACTATTGCGAGCTGCAAATGCCACTTCCAGCTTAGCTGTGCAGAAGAAGAACAACAAGAAGAAGAAATATCTCGAAATATGTCCGTCAGGCCCGTTCCTTTGAGCTGAATCTGCAAATATCTCGGAAACGAAGCGAGCTATGGCAAAATGTTAAGAGACGTTCTTTGTAGAGAATTATGTTTCCTACAATTTATGTTCTATGATATTTTTTGATCAGAAGCGTAATTTTCGAGATATATCGAGATATTTAAAAGTTCCGAAGCCGCACCAACATAATAGGGATACAGAAACACCGTGGCCCCTTTCTTTGAGATAACTCTGCACTAGTGCGAGCCGCAAATGCCACTTCCAGCTTAGCTGTGCAGAAGAAGAACAACAAGAAGAAGAAATATCTCGAAATATGTCCGTCAGGCCCCTTCCCTTTGAGATAAATCTGCAAATATCTCGGAAACGAAGCGAGCTATGGCAAAATCTTGAGAGACCTTTTTTGTAGAGAATTAAGTTTCCTACTATTTATGTTCTATGATATTTTTTGATCAGATGCGTAGTTCTCGAGATATATCAAGATATTTAAAAGTTCCGAAGCCGCACCAACATAATAGAGATACAGAAACACCGCGGCCCCTTTCTTTGAGATAACCCTGCACTAGTGCGAGCCGCAAATGCCACTTCTAGCTTAGCTGTGCAGAAGAAGAACAACAAGAAGAAGAAATATCTCGAAATATGTCCGTCAGGCCCCTTCCCTTTGAGATAAATCTGCAAATATCTCGGAAACGAAGCGAGCTATGGCAAAATCTTGAGAGACCTTTTTTGTAGAGAATTAAGTTTCCTACTATTTATGTTCTATGATATTTTTTGATCAGATGCGTAGTTCTCGAGATATATCAAGATATTTAAAAGTTCCGAAGCCGCACCAACATAATAGAGATACAGAAACACCGCGGCCCCTTTCTTTGAGATAACTCTGCACTAGTGCGAGCCGCAAATGCCACTTCTAGCTTAGCTGTGCAGAAGAAGAACAACAAGAAGAAGAAATATCTCGAAATATGTCCGTCAGGCCCCTTCCCTTGAGATAAATCTGCAAATATCTCGGAAACGCAGCGAGCTATGGCAAAATGTTAAGAGACCTTTTCTGTAGAGAATTATGTTTCCTACAATTTATGTTGTATGATATTTTTTGATCAGAAGCGTAGTTTTCGAGATATATCGAGATATTTAAAAGTTCCGAAGCCGCACCAACATAATAGAGATACAGAAACACCGTGGCCCCTTTCTTTGAGATAACTCTGCACTAGTGCGAGCCGCAAATGCCACTTCCAGCTTAGCTGTGCAGAAGAACAACAACAAGAAGAAGAAATATCTCGAAATATGTCCGTCAGGACCCTTCCCTTGAATTAATCTGCAAATATCTCGGAAACGAAGCGAGCTATGGCAAAATGTTAAGAGACGTTTTTTGTAGAGAATTATGTTTCCTACAATTTATGTTCTATGATATTTTTTGATCAGAAGCGTAGTTTTCGAGATATATCGAGATATTTAAAAGTTCCGAAGCCGCACCAACATAATAGGGATACAGAAACACCGTGGCCCCTTTCTTTGAGATAACTCTGCACTAGTGCGAGCCGCAAATGCCACTTCCAGCTTAGCTGTGCAGAAGAAGAACAACAAGAAGAAGAAATATCTCGAAATATGTCCGTCAGGCCCCTTCCCTTGAGATAAATCTGCAAATATCTCGGAAACGAAGCGAGCTATGGCAAAATGTTAAGAGACCTTTTTTGTAGAGAATTACGTTTCCTACAATTTATGTTCTATGATATTTTTTGATCAGAAGCGTAGTTTTCGAGATATATCGAGATATTTAAAAGTTCCGAAGCCGCACCAACATAATAGAGATACAGAAACACCGTGGCCCCTCTCTTTGAGATAACTCTGCACAATTACGAGCTGCAAATGCCACTTCCAGCTTAGCTGTGCAGAAGACGAACAACAAGAAGAAGAAATATCTCGAAATATGTCCGTCAGGCCCCTTCCCTTGAGATAAATCTGCAAATATCTCGGAAACAAAGCGAGCTATGGCAAAATGTTAAGAGACCTTTTTTGTAGAGAATTATGTTTCCTACTTTTTATCTTCTATGATATTTTTTGATCAGACGCGTAGTTCTCGAGATATATCAAGATATTTAAAAGTTCCGAAGCCGCACCAACATAATAGAGATACAGAAACACCGTGGCCCCTCTCTTTGAGATAACTCTGCACTATTGCGAGCTGCAAATGCCACTTCCAGCTTAGCTGTGCAGAAGAAGAACAACAAGAAGAAGAAATATCTCGAAATATGTCCGTCAGGCCCGTTCCTTTGAGCTGAATCTGCAAATATCTCGGAAACGAAGCGAGCTATGGCAAAATGTTAAGAGACGTTCTTTGTAGAGAATTATGTTTCCTACAATTTATGTTCTATGATATTTTTTGATCAGAAGCGTAATTTTCGAGATATATCGAGATATTTAAAAGTTCCGAAGCCGCACCAACATAATAGGGATACACAAACACCGTGGCCCCTTTCTTTGAGATAACTCTGCACTAGTGCGAGCCGCAAATGCCACTTCCAGCTTAGCTGTGCAGAAGAAGAACAACAAGAAGAAGAAATATCTCGAAATATGTCCGTCAGGCCCCTTCCCTTTGAGATAAATCTGCAAATATCTCGGAAACGAAGCGAGCTATGGCAAAATGTTGAGAGACCTTTTTTGTACAGAATTAAGTTTCCTACTTTTTATCTTGTATGATATTTTTTGATCAGATGCGTAGTTCTCGAGATATATCAAGATATTTAAAAGTTCCGAAGCCGCACCAACATAATAGAGATACAGAAACACCGTGGCCCCTCTCTTTGAGATAACTCTGCACTATTGCGAGCTGGAAATGCCACTTCCAGTTTAGCTGTGCAGAAGAAGAACGACAAGAAGAAGAAATATCTCGAAATATGTCCGTCAGGCCACTTCCCTTGAGATAAATCTGCAAATATCTCGGAAACGAAGAGAGCTATGGCAAAATGTTAAGAGACCTTTTTTGTAGAGAATTAAGTTTCCTACTTTTTATGTTCTATGATATTTTTTGATCAGATGCGTATTTCTCGAGATATATCAAGATATTTAAAAGTTCCGAAGCCGCACCAACATAATAGAGATACAGAAACACCGTGGCCCCTTTCTTTGAGATAACTCTGCACTATTGCGAGCTGTAAATGCCACTTCCAGCTTAGCTGTGCAGAAGAAGAACAACAAGAAGAAGAAATATCTCGAAATATGTCCGTCAGGTCCCTTCCCTTGAGATATATCTGCAAATATCTCGGAAACGAAGCGAGCTATGGCAAAATGTTAAGAGACCTTCTTTGTAGAGAATTATGTTTCCTACAATTTATGTTCTATGATATTTTTTGATCAGAAGCGTAGTTTTCGAGATATATCGAGATATTTAAAAGTTCCGAAGGCGCACCAACATAATAGAGATACAGAAACACCGCGGCCCCTTTCTTTGAGATAACTCTGCACTAGTGCGAGCCGCAAATGCCACTTCCAGCTTAGCTGTGCAGAAGAAGAACAACAAGAAGAAGAAATATCTCGAAATATGTCCGTCAGGCCCTTTCCCTTGAGATAAATCTGCAAATATCTCGGAAACGAAGCGAGCTATGGCAAAATGTTAAGAGACCTTTTTTGTAGAGAATTATGTTTCCTACAATTTATGTGCTATGATATTTTTTGATCAGAAGCGTAGTTTTCGAGATATATCGAGATATTTAAAAGTTCCGAAGCCGCACCAACATAATAGAGATACAGAAACACCGTGGCCCCTTTCTTTGAGATAACTCTGCACAATTGCGAGCTGCAAATGCCACTTCCAGCTTAGCTGTGCAGAAGAAGAACAACAAGAAGAAGAAATATCTCGAAATATGTCCGTCAGGCCCCTTCCCTTGAGATAAATCTGCAAATATCTCGGAAACCAAGCGAGCTATGGCAAAATGTTGAGAGACCTTTTTTGTAGAGAATTAAGTTTCCTACTATTTATGTTCTATGATATTTTTTGATCAGATGCGTAGTTCTCGAGATATATCAAGATATTTAAAAGTTCCGAAGCCGCACCAACATAATAGAGATACAGAAACACCGTGGCCCCTTTCTTTGAGATAACTCTGCACTAGTGCGAGCCGCAAATGCCACTTCTAGCTTAGCTGTGCAGAAGAAGAACAACAAGAAGAAGAAATATCTCGAAATATGTCCGTCAGGCCCCTTCCCTTGAGATAAATCTGCAAATATCTCGGAAACGAAGCGAGCTATGGCAAAATGTTAAGAGACCTTTTTTGTAGAGAATTATGTTTCCTACAATTTATGTTCTATGATATTTTTTGATCAGAAGCGTAGTTTTCGAGATATATCGAGATATTTAAAAGTTCCGAAGCCGCACCAACATAATAGAGATACAGAAACACCGTGGCCCCTTTCTTTGAGATAACTCTGCACTAGTGCGAGCCGCAAATGCCACTTCCAGCTTAGCTGTGCAGAAGAAGAACAACAAGAAGAAGAAATATCTCGAAATATGTCCGTCAGGCCCCTTCCCTTGAGATAAATCTGCAAATATCTCGGAAACGAAGCGAGATATGGCAAAATGTTAAGAGACCTTTTTTGTAGAGAATTATGTTTCCTACAATTTATGTTCTATGATATTTTTTGATCAGAAGAGTAGTTTTCGAGATATATCGAGATATTTAAAAGTTCCGAAGCCGCACCAACATAATAGGGATACAGAAACACCGTGGCCCCTTTCTTTGAGATAACTCTGCACTAGTGCGAGCCGCAAATGCCACTTCCAGCTTAGCTGTGCAGAAGAAGAACAACAAGAAGAAGAAATATCTCGAAATATGTCCGTCAGGCCCCTTCCCTTGAGATAAATCTGCAAATATCTCGGAAACCAAGCGAGCTATGGCAAAATGTTGAGAGACCTTTTTTGTAGAAAATTAAGTTTCCTACTATTTATGTTCTATGATATTTTTTGATCAGATGCGTAGTTCTCGAGATATATCAAGATATTTAAAAGTTCCGAAGCCGCACCAACATAATAGAGATACAGAAACACCGTGGCCCCTTTCTTTGAGATAACTCTGCACTAGTGCGAGCCGCAAATGCCACTTCTAGCTTAGCTGTGCAGAAGAAGAACAACAAGAAGAAGAAATATCTCGATTAATGTCCGTCAGGCCCCTTCCCTTGAGATAAATCTGCAAATATCTCGGAAACGAAGCGAGCTATGGCAAAATGTTAAGAGACCTTTTCTGTAGAGAATTATGTTTCCTACAATTTATGTTCTATGATATTTTTTGATCAGAAGCGTAGTTTTCGAGATATATCGAGATATTTAAAAGTTCCGAAGCCGCACCAACATAATAGAGATACAGAAACACCGTGGCCCCTTTCTTTGAGATAACTCTGCACTAGTGTGAGCCGCAAATGCCACTTCCAGCTTAGCTGTGTAGAAGAAGAACAACAAGAAGAAGAAATATCTCGAAATATGTCCGTCAGGCCCCTTCCCTTGAGATAAATCTGCAAATATCTCGGAAACCAAGCGAGCTATGGCAAAATGTTAAGAGACCTTTTTTGTAGAGAATTAAGTTTCCTACTTTTTATGTTCTATGATATTTTTTGATCAGATGCGTAGTTCTCGAGATATATCAAGATATTTAAAAGTTCCGAAGCCGCACCAACATAATAGAGATACAGAAACACCGTGGCCCCTTTCTTTGAGATAACTCCGCACTATTGCGAGCTGCAAATGCCACTTCCAGCTTAGCTGTGCTGAAGAAGAACAACAAGAACAAGAAATATCTCGGAATATGTCCATCAGGCCCCTTCCCTTGAGCTAAATCTGCAAATATCTCGGAAACGAGGCGAGATATGGCAAAACGTTAAGAGATTTTTTTTGTGGAGAATTAAGTTTCCTACTTTTTATGTTCTATGATATTTTTGGATCAGATGCGTAGTTTTCGAGATATATCAAGATATTTAAAAGTTCCGAAGCCGCACCAACATAATAGAGATACAGAAACACCGTGGCCCCTTTCTGCGAGATAACTCTGCACTATTGCGAGCTGGAAATGCCACTTCCAGTTTAGCTGTGCGGACGAAGAACAACAAGAAGAAGAAATATCTCGAAATATGTCCGTCAGGCCCGATCCTTTGAGCTGAATCTGCAAATATCTCGGAAACAATGCGAGCTATGGCAAAACATTGAGGGACCTTTTTTGTAGGAAATTAAGTCTCCTACTATTTATGTTCTATGATATTTTTTGATCAGATGCGTAGTTTTCGAGATATATCGAGATATTTAAAGGTTCCGAAGCCGCACCAACATAATAAAGATACATAAACACCGTGGCCTCTTTCTTTGAGATAACTCTGCACTATTCCGAGCTGCAAATGTAACTTCCACTTTAGCTGTGCAGAAGAAGAACAACAAGAAGAAGAAATATCTCGAAATATGTCCGTCAGGCCCCTTCCCATGAGATACATCTGCAAATAGCTCGGAAACGAAGCGAGCTATGGCAAAATGTTAAGAGACCTTTTTTGTAGAGAATTAAGTTTCCTACTTTTTAAGTTCTATGATATTTTTTGATCAGATGCGTAGTTCTCGAGATATATCAAGATATTTAAAAGTTCCGAAGCCGCACCAACATAATAGAGATACAGAAACACCGTGGCCCCTTTCTTTGAGATAACTCTGCACTACTGCGAGCTGCAAATGCCACTTCCAGCTTAGCTGTGCAGAAGAAGAACAACAAGAAGAAGAAATATCTCGAAATATGTCCGTCAGGCCCCTTCCCTTGAGATAAATCTGCAAATATCTCGGAAACCAAGCGAGCTATGGCAAAATGTTGGGAGACCTTTTTTGTAGAAAATTAAGTTTCCTACTATTTATGTTCTATGATATTTTTTGATCAGATGCGTAGTTCTCGAGATATATCAAGATATTTAAAAGTTCCGAAGCCGCACCAACATAATAGAGATACAGAAACACCGTGGCCCCTTTCTTTGAGATAACTCTGCACTAGTGCGAGCCGCAAATGCCACTTCTAGCTTAGCTGTGCAGAAGAAGAACAACAAGAAGAAGAAATATCTCGATTAATGTCCGTCAGGCCCCTTCCCTTGAGATAAATCTGCAAATATCTCGGAAACGAAGCGAGCTATGGCAAAATGTTAAGAGACCTTTTCTGTAGAGAATTATGTTTCCTACAATTTATGTTCTATGATATTTTTTGATCAGAAGCGTAGTTTTCGAGATATATCGAGATATTTAAAAGTTCCGAAGCCGCACCAACATAATAGAGATACAGAAACACCGTGGCCCCTTTCTTTGAGATAACTCTGCACTAGTGTGAGCCGCAAATGCCACTTCCAGCTTAGCTGTGTAGAAGAAGAACAACAAGAAGAAGAAATATCTCGAAATATGTCCGTCAGGCCCCTTCCCTTGAGATAAATCTGCAAATATCTCGGAAACCAAGCGAGCTATGGCAAAATGTTAAGAGACCTTTTTTGTAGAGAATTAAGTTTCCTACTTTTTATGTTCTATGATATTTTTTGATCAGATGCGTAGTTCTCGAGATATATCAAGATATTTAAAAGTTCCGAAGCCGCACCAACATAATAGAGATACAGAAACACCGTGGCCCCTTTCTTTGAGATAACTCCGCACTATTGCGAGCTGCAAATGCCACTTCCAGCTTAGCTGTGCTGAAGAAGAACAACAAGAACAAGAAATATCTCGGAATATGTCCATCAGGCCCCTTCCCTTGAGCTAAATCTGCAAATATCTCGGAAACGAGGCGAGATATGGCAAAACGTTAAGAGATTTTTTTTGTGGAGAATTAAGTTTCCTACTTTTTATGTTCTATGATATTTTTGGATCAGATGCGTAGTTTTCGAGATATATCAAGATATTTAAAAGTTCCGAAGCCGCACCAACATAATAGAGATACAGAAACACCGTGGCCCCTTTCTGCGAGATAACTCTGCACTATTGCGAGCTGGAAATGCCACTTCCAGTTTAGCTGTGCGGACGAAGAACAACAAGAAGAAGAAATATCTCGAAATATGTCCGTCAGGCCCGATCCTTTGAGCTGAATCTGCAAATATCTCGGAAACAATGCGAGCTATGGCAAAACGTTGAGGGACCTTTTTTGTAGGAAATTAAGTCTCCTACTATTTATGTTCTATGATATTTTTTGATCAGATGCGTAGTTTTCGAGATATATCGAGATATTTAAAGGTTCCGAAGCCGCACCAACATAATAAAGATACATAAACACCGTGGCCTCTTTCTTTGAGATAACTCTGCACTATTCCGAGCTGCAAATGTAACTTCCACTTTAGCTGTGCAGAAGAAGAACAACAAGAAGAAGAAATATCTCGAAATATGTCCGTCAGGCCCCTTCCCATGAGATACATCTGCAAATAGCTCGGAAACGAAGCGAGCTATGGCAAAATGTTAAGAGACGTTTTTTGTAGAGAATTATGTTTCCTACAATTTATGTTCTATGATATTTTTGGATCAGAAGCGTAGTTTTCGAGATATATCGAGATATTTAAAAGTTCCGAAGCCGCACCAACATAATAGAGATACAGAAACACCGTGGCCCCTTTCTTTGAGATAACTCTGCACTAGTGCGAGCCGCAAATGCCACTTCCAGCTTAGCTGTGCAGAAAAAGAACAACAAGAAGAAGAAATATCTCGAAATATGTCCGTCAGGCCCCTTCCCTTGAGATAAATCTGCAAATATCTCGGAAACGAAGCGAGCTAAGGCAAAACGTTAAGAGACCTTTTTTGTAGAGAATTGAGTTTCCTACTTTTTATTTTCTATGATATTTTTTGATCAGATGCGTAGTTCTCGAGATATATCAAGATATTTAAAAGTTCCGAAGCCGCACCAACATAATAGAGATACAGAAACACCGTGGCCCCTTTCTTTGAGATAACTCTGCACTATTGCGAGCTGCAAATGCCACTTCCAGCTTAGCTGTGCAGAGGAAGAACAACAAGAAGAAGAAATATCTCGAAATATGTCCGTCAGGCCCGTTCCTTTGAGCTGAATCTGCAAATATCTCGGAAGCGAAGCGAGCTATGGCAAAATGTTAAGAGACGTTTTTTGTAGAGAATTATGTTTCCTACAATTTATGTTCTATGATATTTTTTGATCAGAAGCGTAGTTTTCGAGATATATCGCGATATTTAAAAGTTCCGAAGCCGCACCAACATAATAGAGATACAGAAACACCGTGGCCCCTTTCTTTGAGATAACTCTGCCCTAGTGCGAGCCGCAAATGCCACTTCCAGCTTAGCTGTGCAGAAAAAGAACAACAAGAAGAAGAAATATCTCGAAATATGTCCGTCAGGCCCCTTCCCTTGAGATAAATCTGCAAATATCTCGGAAACGAAGCGAGCTATGGCAAAATATTAAGAGACCTTTTTTGTAGAGAATTAAGTTTCCTACTTTTTATCTTCTATGATATTTTTTGATCAGATGCGTAGTTCTCGAGATATATCAAGATATTTAAAAGTTCCGAAGCCGCACCAACATAACAGAGATACAGAAACACCGTGGCCCCTTTCTTTGAGATAACTCTGCACTATTGCGAGCTGCAAATGCCACTTCCAGCTTAGCTGTGCAGAAAAAGAACAACAAGAAGAAGAAATATCTCGAAATATGTCCGTCAGGCCCCTTCCCTTGAGATATATCTGCAAATATCTCGGAAACGAAGCGAGCTATGGCAAAATGTTAAGAGACCTTTTTTGTAGAGAATTATGTTTCCTACAATTTATCTTCTATGATATTTTTTCATCAAAAGCGTAGTTTTCGAGATATATCGAGATATTTAAAAGTTCCGAAGCCGCACCAACATAATAGAGATACAGAAACACCGTGGCCCCTTTCTTTGAGATAACTCTGCACTAGTGCGAGCCGCAAATGCCACTTCCAGCTTAGCTGTGCAGAAGAAGAACAACAAGAAGAAATATCTCGAAATATGTCCGTCAGGCCCCTTCCCTTGAGATAAATCTGCAAATATCTCGGAAACGAAGCGAGCTATGGCAAAATGTGAAGAGACCTTTTTTGTAGAGAATTAAGTTTCCCACTTTTTATGTTCTATGATATTTTTTGATCAGATGCGTAGTTCTCGAGATATATCAAGATATTTAAAAGTTCCGAGGCCGCACCAACATAATAGAGATACAGAAACACCGTGGCCCCTTTCTTTGAGATAACTCTGCACTATTGCGAGCTGCAATTGCCACTTCCAGCTTAGCTGTGCAGAGGAAGAACAACAAGAAGAAGAAATATCTCGAAATATGTCCGTCAGGCCCCTTCCCTTGAGATAAAATGTAAATATCTCGGAAACGAAGCGAGCTATGGCAAAATGTTAAGAGACCTTTCTTGTAGAGAATTAAGTTTCCTACTTTTTATCTTGTATGATATTTTTTGATCAGATGCGTAGTTCTCGAGATATATCAAGATATTTAAAAGTTCCGAAGCCGCACCAACATAATAGGGATACAGAAACACCGTGGCCCCTTTCTTTGAGATAACTCTGCACTATTGCGGGCTGCAAATGCCACTTCCATCTTAGCTGTACAGAAGAAGAACAACAAGAAGAAGAAATATCTCGAAATATGTCCGTCAGGCCCCTTCCCTTGAGATAAATCTGCAAATATCTCGGAAACGAAGCTAGCTATGGCAAAATGTTAAGAGACGTTTTTTGTAGAGAATTATGTTTCCTACAATTTATGTTCTATGATATTTTTTGATCAGAAGCGTAGTTTTCGAGATATATCGAGATATTTAAAAGTTCCGAAGCCGCACCAACATAATAGAGATACAGAAACACCGTGGCCCCTTTCTTTGAGATAACTCTGCACTAGTGCGAGCCGCAAATGCCACTTCCAGCTTAGCTGTGCAGAAGAAGAACAACAAGAAGAAGAAATATCTCGAAATATGTCCGTCAGGCCCCTTCCCTTGAGATAAAATGTAAATATCTCGGAAACGAAGCGAGCTATGGCAAAATGTTAAGAGACCTTTTTTGTAGGGAATTAAGTTTCCTACTTTTTATCTTGTATGATATTTTTTGATCAGATGCGTAGTTCTCGAGATATATCAAGATATTTAAAAGTTCCGAAGCCGCACCAACATAATAGAGATACAGAAACACCGTGGCCCCTTTCTTTGAGATAACTCTGCACTATTGCGAGCCGCAAATGCCACTTCCAGCTTAGCTGTGCAGAAGAAGAACAACAAGAAGAAGAAATATCTCGAAATATGTCCGTCAGGCCCCTTCCCTTGAGATAAATCTGTAAATATCTCGGAAACGAAGCGAGCTATGGCAAAATGTTAAGAGACCTTTTTTGTAGAGAATTAAGTTTCCTATTTTTTATGTTCTATGATATTTTTTGATCAGATGCGTAGTTCTCGAGATATATCAAGATATTTAAAAGTTCCGAAGCCGCACCAACATAATAGAGATACAGAAACACCGTGGCCCCTTTCTTTGAGATAACTCTGCACTATTGCGAGCTGCAAATGCCACTTCCAGCTTAGCTGTGCAGAAGAAGAACAACAAGAAGAAGAAATATCTCGAAATATGTCCGTCAGGCCCCTTCCCTTGAGATAAATCTGCAAATATCTCGGAAACGAAGCGAGCTATGGCAAAATGTTAAGAGACTTTATTTGTAGAGAATTAAGTTTGCTACTTTTTTATGTTCTATGATATTTTTTGATCAGATGCGTAGTTCTCGAGATATATCAAGATATTTAAAAGTTCTGAAGCTGCACCAACATAATAGAGATACAGAAACACCGTGGCCCCTTTCTTTGAGATAACTCTGCACTAGTGCGAGCCGCAAATGCCACTCCAGCTTAGCTGTGCAGAAGGAGAACAACAAGAAGAAGAAATATCTCGAAATATGTCCGTTAGGCCCCTTCCCTTGAGATAAATCTGCAAATATCTCGGAAACTAAGCGAGCTATGGCAAAATGTTAAGAGACCTTTTTTGTAGAGAATTAAGTTTCCTACTTTTTATGTTCTATGATATTTTTTGATCAGATGCGTAGTTCTCGAGATATATCAAGATATTTAAAAGTTCCGAAGCCGCACCAACATAATAGAGATACAGAAACACCGTGGCCCCTCTCTTTGAGATAACTCTGCGCTAGTGCGAGCCGCAAATGCCACTTCCAGCTTAGCTGTGCAGAAGAAGAACAACAAGAAGAAGAAATATCTCGAAATATGTCCGTCAGGCCCCTTCCCTTGAGATAAATCTGCAAATATCTCGGAAACGAAGCGAGCTATGGCAAAATGTTAAGAGACCTTTTTTGTAGAGAATTAAGTTTCCTACTTTTTATGTTCTATGATATTTTTTGATCAGATGCGTAGTTCTCGAGATATATCAAGATATTTAAAAGTTCCGAAGCCGCACCAACATAATAGAGATACAGAAACACCGTGGCCCCTTTCTTTGAGATAACTCTGCACTATTGCGAGCTGCAAATGCCACTTCCAGCTTAGCTGTGCAGAAGAAGAACAACAAGAAGAAGAAATATCTCGAAATATGTCCGTCAGGCCCCTTCCCTTGAGATAAATCTGCAAATATCTCGGAAACGAAGCGAGCTATGGCAAAATGTTAAGAGACCTTTTTTGTAGAGAATTAAGTTTCCTACTTTTTATGTTCTATGATATTTTTTGATCAGATGCGTAGTTCTCGAGATATATCAAGATATTTAAAAGTTCCGAAGCCGCACCAACATAATAGAGATACAGAAACACCGTGGCCCCTTTCTTTGAGATAACTCTGCACTATTGCCAGCTGCAAATGCCACTTCCAGCTTAGCTGTGCAGAAGAAGAACAACAAGAAGAAGAAATATCTCGAAATATGTCCGTCAGGCCCCTTCCCTTGAGATAAATCTGCAAATATCTCGGAAACGAAGCGAGCTATGGCAAAATGTGAAGAGACCTTTTTTGTAGAGAATTAAGTTTCCCACTTTTTATGTTCTGTGATATTTTTTGATCAGACGCGTAGTTCTCGAGATATATCAAGATATTTAAAAGTTCCGAAGCCGCACCAACATAATAGAGATACAGAAACACCGTGGCCCCTTTCTTTGAGATAACTCTGCACTATTGCGAGCCGCAAATGCCACTTCCAGCTTAGCTGTGCAGAAGAAGAACAACAAGAAGAAGAAATATCTCGAAATATGTCCGTCAGGCCCCTTCCCTTGAGATAAATCTGTAAATATCTCGGAAACGAAGCGAGCTATGGCAAAATGTTAAGAGACCTTTTTTGTAGAGAATTAAGTTTCCTATTTTTTATGTTCTATGATATTTTTTGATCAGATGCGTAGTTCTCGAGATATATCAAGATATTTAAAAGTTCCGAAGCCGCACCAACATAATAGAGATACAGAAACACCGTGGCCCCTTTCTTTGAGATAACTCTGCACTATTGCGAGCTGCAAATGCCACTTCCAGCTTAGCTGTGCAGAAGAAGAACAACAAGAAGAAGAAATATCTCGAAATATGTCCGTCAGGCCCCTTCCCTTGAGATAAATCTGCAAATATCTCGGAAACGAAGCGAGCTATGGCAAAATGTTAAGAGACTTTATTTGTAGAGAATTAAGTTTGCTACTTTTTTATGTTCTATGATATTTTTTGATCAGATGCGTAGTTCTCGAGATATATCAAGATATTTAAAAGTTCTGAAGCTGCACCAACATAATAGAGATACAGAAACACCGTGGCCCCTTTCTTTGAGATAACTCTGCACTAGTGCGAGCCGCAAATGCCACTTCCAGCTTAGCTGTGCAGAAGAAGAACAACAAGAAGAAGAAATATCTCGAAATATGTCCGTTAGGCCCCTTCCCTTGAGATAAATCTGCAAATATCTCGGAAACGAAGCGAGCTATGGCAAAATGTTAAGAGACCTTTTTTGTAGAGAATTAAGTTTCCTACTTTTTATGTTCTATGATATTTTTTGATCAGATGCGTAGTTCTCGAGATATATCAAGATATTTAAAAGTTCCGAAGCCGCACCAACATAATAGAGATACAGAAACACCGTGGCCCCTTTCTTTGAGATAACTCTGCACTATTGCGAGCTGCAAATGCCACTTCCAGCTTAGCTGTGCAGAGGAAGAACAACAAGAAGAAGAAATATCTCGAAATATGTCCGTCAGGCCCGTTCCTTTGAGCTGAATCTGCAAATATCTCGGAAGCGAAGCGAGCTATGGCAAAATGTTAAGAGACGTTTTTTGTAGAGAATTATGTTTCCTACAATTTATGTTCTATGATATTTTTTGATCAGAAGCGTAGTTTTCGAGATATATCGCGATATTTAAAAGTTCCGAAGCCGCACCAACATAATAGAGATACAGAAACACCGTGGCCCCTTTCTTTGAGATAACTCTGCCCTAGTGCGAGCCGCAAATGCCACTTCCAGCTTAGCTGTGCAGAAAAAGAACAACAAGAAGAAGAAATATCTCGAAATATGTCCGTCAGGCCCCTTCCCTTGAGATAAATCTGCAAATATCTCGGAAACGAAGCGAGCTATGGCAAAATATTAAGAGACCTTTTTTGTAGAGAATTAAGTTTCCTACTTTTTATCTTCTATGATATTTTTTGATCAGATGCGTAGTTCTCGAGATATATCAAGATATTTAAAAGTTCCGAAGCCGCACCAACATAACAGAGATACAGAAACACCGTGGCCCCTTTCTTTGAGATAACTCTGCACTATTGCGAGCTGCAAATGCCACTTCCAGCTTAGCTGTGCAGAAAAAGAACAACAAGAAGAAGAAATATCTCGAAATATGTCCGTCAGGCCCCTTCCCTTGAGATGTATCTGCAAATATCTCGGAAACGAAGCGAGCTATGGCAAAATGTTAAGAGACCTTTTTTGTAGAGAATTATGTTTCCTACAATTTATCTTCTATGATATTTTTTCATCAAAAGCGTAGTTTTCGAGATATATCGAGATATTTAAAAGTTCCGAAGCCGCACCAACATAATAGAGATACAGAAACACCGTGGCCCCTTTCTTTGAGATAACTCTGCACTAGTGCGAGCCGCAAATGCCACTTCCAGCTTAGCTGTGCAGAAGAAGAACAACAAGAAGAAATATCTCGAAATATGTCCGTCAGGCCCCTTCCCTTGAGATAAATCTGCAAATATCTCGGAAACGAAGCGAGCTATGGCAAAATGTGAAGAGACCTTTTTTGTAGAGAATTCAGTTTCCCACTTTTTATGTTCTATGATATTTTTTGATCAGATGCGTAGTTCTCGAGATATATCAAGATATTTAAAAGTTCCGAGGCCGCACCAACATAATAGAGATACAGAAACACCGTGGCCCCTTTCTTTGAGATAACTCTGCACTATTGCGAGCTGCAATTGCCACTTCCAGCTTAGCTGTGCAGAGGAAGAACAACAAGAAGAAGAAATATCTCGAAATATGTCCGTCAGGCCCCTTCCCTTGAGATAAAATGTAAATATCTCGGAAACGAAGCGAGCTATGGCAAAATGTTAAGAGACCTTTCTTGTAGAGAATTAAGTTTCCTACTTTTTATCTTGTATGATATTTTTTGATCAGATGCGTAGTTCTCGAGATATATCAAGATATTTAAAAGTTCCGAAGCCGCACCAACATAATAGGGATACAGAAACACCGTGGCCCCTTTCTTTGAGATAACTCTGCACTATTGCGGGCTGCAAATGCCACTTCCATCTTAGCTGTACAGAAGAAGAACAACAAGAAGAAGAAATATCTCGAAATATGTCCGTCAGGCCCCTTCCCTTGAGATAAATCTGCAAATATCTCGGAAACGAAGCTAGCTATGGCAAAATGTTAAGAGACGTTTTTTGTAGAGAATTATGTTTCCTACAATTTATGTTCTATGATATTTTTTGATCAGAAGCGTAGTTTTCGAGATATATCGAGATATTTAAAAGTTCCGAAGCCGCACCAACATAATAGAGATACAGAAACACCGTGGCCCCTTTCTTTGAGATAACTCTGCACTAGTGCGAGCCGCAAATGCCACTTCCAGCTTAGCTGTGCAGAAGAAGAACAACAAGAAGAAGAAATATCTCGAAATATGTCCGTCAGGCCCCTTCCCTTGAGATAAAATGTAAATATCTCGGAAACGAAGCGAGCTATGGCAAAATGTTAAGAGACCTTTTTTGTAGGGAATTAAGTTTCCTACTTTTTATCTTGTATGATATTTTTTGATCAGATGCGTAGTTCTCGAGATATATCAAGATATTTAAAAGTTCCGAAGCCGCACCAACATAATAGAGATACAGAAACACCGTGGCCCCTTTCTTTGAGATAACTCTGCACTATTGCGAGCCGCAAATGCCACTTCCAGCTTAGCTGTGCAGAAGAAGAACAACAAGAAGAAGAAATATCTCGAAATATGTCCGTCAGGCCCCTTCCCTTGAGATAAATCTGTAAATATCTCGGAAACGAAGCGAGCTATGGCAAAATGTTAAGAGACCTTTTTTGTAGAGAATTAAGTTTCCTATTTTTTATGTTCTATGATATTTTTTGATCAGATGCGTAGTTCTCGAGATATATCAAGATATTTAAAAGTTCCGAAGCCGCACCAACATAATAGAGATACAGAAACACCGTGGCCCCTTTCTTTGAGATAACTCTGCACTATTGCGAGCTGCAAATGCCACTTCCAGCTTAGCTGTGCAGAAGAAGAACAACAAGAAGAAGAAATATCTCGAAATATGTCCGTCAGGCCCCTTCCCTTGAGATAAATCTGCAAATATCTCGGAAACGAAGCGAGCTATGGCAAAATGTTAAGAGACTTTATTTGTAGAGAATTAAGTTTGCTACTTTTTTATGTTCTATGATATTTTTTGATCAGATGCGTAGTTCTCGAGATATATCAAGATATTTAAAAGTTCTGAAGCTGCACCAACATAATAGAGATACAGAAACACCGTGGCCCCTTTCTTTGAGATAACTCTGCACTAGTGCGAGCCGCAAATGCCACTCCAGCTTAGCTGTGCAGAAGGAGAACAACAAGAAGAAGAAATATCTCGAAATATGTCCGTTAGGCCCCTTCCCTTGAGATAAATCTGCAAATATCTCGGAAACTAAGCGAGCTATGGCAAAATGTTAAGAGACCTTTTTTGTAGAGAATTAAGTTTCCTACTTTTTATGTTCTATGATATTTTTTGATCAGATGCGTAGTTCTCGAGATATATCAAGATATTTAAAAGTTCCGAAGCCGCACCAACATAATAGAGATACAGAAACACCGTGGCCCCTCTCTTTGAGATAACTCTGCGCTAGTGCGAGCCGCAAATGCCACTTCCAGCTTAGCTGTGCAGAAGAAGAACAACAAGAAGAAGAAATATCTCGAAATATGTCCGTCAGGCCCCTTCCCTTGAGATAAATCTGCAAATATCTCGGAAACGAAGCGAGCTATGGCAAAATGTTAAGAGACCTTTTTTGTAGAGAATTAAGTTTCCTACTTTTTATGTTCTATGATATTTTTTGATCAGATGCGTAGTTCTCGAGATATATCAAGATATTTAAAAGTTCCGAAGCCGCACCAACATAATAGAGATACAGAAACACCGTGGCCCCTTTCTTTGAGATAACTCTGCACTATTGCGAGCTGCAAATGCCACTTCCAGCTTAGCTGTGCAGAAGAAGAACAACAAGAAGAAGAAATATCTCGAAATATGTCCGTCAGGCCCCTTCCCTTGAGATAAATCTGCAAATATCTCGGAAACAAAGCGAGCTATGGCAAAATGTTAAGAGACCTTTTTTGTAGAGAATTAAGTTTCCTACTTTTTATGTTCTATGATATTTTTTGATCAGATGCGTAGTTCTCGAGATATATCAAGATATTTAAAAGTTCCGAAGCCGCACCAACATAATAGAGATACAGAAACACCGTGGCCCCTTTCTTTGAGATAACTCTGCACTATTGCCAGCTGCAAATGCCACTTCCAGCTTAGCTGTGCAGAAGAAGAACAACAAGAAGAAGAAATATCTCGAAATATGTCCGTCAGGCCCCTTCCCTTGAGATAAATCTGCAAATATCTCGGAAACGAAGCGAGCTATGGCAAAATGTGAAGAGACCTTTTTTGTAGAGAATTAAGTTTCCCACTTTTTATGTTCTGTGATATTTTTTGATCAGACGCGTAGTTCTCGAGATATATCAAGATATTTAAAAGTTCCGAAGCCGCACCAACATAATAGAGATACAGAAACACCGTGGCCCCTTTCTTTGAGATAACTCTGCACTATTGCGAGCCGCAAATGCCACTTCCAGCTTAGCTGTGCAGAAGAAGAACAACAAGAAGAAGAAATATCTCGAAATATGTCCGTCAGGCCCCTTCCCTTGAGATAAATCTGTAAATATCTCGGAAACGAAGCGAGCTATGGCAAAATGTTAAGAGACCTTTTTTGTAGAGAATTAAGTTTCCTATTTTTTATGTTCTATGATATTTTTTGATCAGATGCGTAGTTCTCGAGATATATCAAGATATTTAAAAGTTCCGAAGCCGCACCAACATAATAGAGATACAGAAACACCGTGGCCCCTTTCTTTGAGATAACTCTGCACTATTGCGAGCTGCAAATGCCACTTCCAGCTTAGCTGTGCAGAAGAAGAACAACAAGAAGAAGAAATATCTCGAAATATGTCCGTCAGGCCCCTTCCCTTGAGATAAATCTGCAAATATCTCGGAAACGAAGCGAGCTATGGCAAAATGTTAAGAGACTTTATTTGTAGAGAATTAAGTTTGCTACTTTTTTATGTTCTATGATATTTTTTGATCAGATGCGTAGTTCTCGAGATATATCAAGATATTTAAAAGTTCTGAAGCTGCACCAACATAATAGAGATACAGAAACACCGTGGCCCCTTTCTTTGAGATAACTCTGCACTAGTGCGAGCCGCAAATGCCACTTCCAGCTTAGCTGTGCAGAAGAAGAACAACAAGAAGAAGAAATATCTCGAAATATGTCCGTTAGGCCCCTTCCCTTGAGATAAATCTGCAAATATCTCGGAAACGAAGCGAGCTATGGCAAAATGTTAAGAGACCTTTTTTGTAGAGAATTAAGTTTCCTACTTTTTATGTTCTATGATATTTTTTGATCAGATGCGTAGTTCTCGAGATATATCAAGATATTTAAAAGTTCCGAAGCCGCACCAACATAATAGAGATACAGAAACACCGTGGCCCCTCACTTGGAGATAACTCTGCGCTAGTGCGAGCCGCAAATGCCACTTCCAGCTTAGCTGTGCAGAAGAAGAACAACAAGAAGAAGAAATATCTCGAAATATGTCCGTCAGGCCCCTTCCCTTGAGATAAATCTGCAAATATCTCGGAAACGAAGCGAGCTATGGCAAAATGTTAAGAGACCTTTTTTGTAGAGAATTAAGTTTCCTACTTTTTATGTTCTATGATATTTTTTGATCAGATGCGTAGTTCTCGAGATATATCAAGATATTTAAAAGTTCCGAAGCCGCACCAACATAATAGAGATACAGAAACACCGTGGCCCCTTTCTTTGAGATAACTCTGCACTATTGCGAGCTGCAAATGCGACTTCCAGCTTAGCTGTGCAGAAGAAGAACAACAAGAAGAAGAAATATCTCGAAATATGTCCGTCAGGCCCCTTCCCTTGAGATAAATCTGCAAATATCTCGGAAACGAAGCGAGCTATGGCAAAATGTTAAGAGACCTTTTTTGTAGAGAATTAAGTTTCCTACTTTTTATGTTCTATGATATTTTTTGATCAGATGCGTAGTTCTCGAGATATATCAAGATATTTAAAAGTTCCGAAGCCGCACCAACATAATAGAGATACAGAAACACCGTGGCCCCTTTCTTTGAGATAACTCTGCACTATTGCCAGCTGCAAATGCCACTTCCAGCTTAGCTGTGCAGAAGAAGAACAACAAGAAGAAGAAATATCTCGAAATATGTCCGTCAGGCCCCTTCCCTTGAGATAAATCTGCAAATATCTCGGAAACGAAGCGAGCTATGGCAAAATGTTAAGAGACGTTTTTTGTAGAGAATTATGTTTCCTACAATTTATGTTCTATGATATTTTTTGATCAGAAGCGTAGTTTTCGAGATATATCGAGATATTTAAAAGTTCCGAAGCCGCACCAACATAATAGAGATACAGAAACACCGTGGCCCCTTTCTTTGAGATAACTCTGCACTAGTGCGAGCCGCAAATGCCACTTCCAGCTTAGCTGTGCAGAAGAAGAACAACAAGAAGAAGAAATATCTCCAAATATGTCCGTCAGGCCCCTTCCCTTGAGATAAATCTGCAAATATCTCGGAAACGAAGCGAGCTATGGCAAAATGTTAAGAGACTTTATTTGTAGAGAATTAAGTTTGCTACTTTTTTATGTTCTATGATATTTTTTGATCAGATGCGTAGTTCTCGAGATATATCGAGATATTTAAAAGTTCCGAAGCCGCACCAACATAATAGAGATATAGAAACACCGTGGCCCCTTTCTATGAGATAACTCTGCACTATTGCGAGCTGTAAATGCCACTTCCAGCTTAGCTGTGCAGAAGAAGAACAACAAGAAGAAGAAATATCTCGAAATATGTCCGTCAGGCCCCTTCCCTTGAGATAAATCTGCAAATGTCTCGGAAACGAAGCGAGCTATGGCAAAATGTTAAGAGACGTTTTTTGTAGAGAATTATGTTTCCTACAATTTATGTTCTATGATATTTTTTGATCAGATGCGTAGTTCTCGAGATATATCGAGATATTTAAAAGTTCCGAAGCCGCACCAACATAATAGAGATATAGAAACACCGTGGCCCCTTTCTATGAGATAACTCTGCACTATTGCGTGCTGTAAATGCCACTTCCAGCTTAGCTGTGCAGAAGAAGAACAACAAGAAGAAGAAATATCTCGAAATATGTCCGTCAGGCCCCTTCCCTTGAGATAAATCTGCAAATATCTCGGAAACGAAGCGAGCTATGGCAAAATGTTAAGAGACCTTTTTTGTAGAGAATTAAGTTTCCTACTTTTTATCTTGTATGATATTTTTTGATCAGATGCGTAGTTCTCGAGATATATCAAGATATTTAAAAGTTCCGAAGCCGCACCAACATAATAGAGATACAGAAACACCGTGGCCCCTTTCTTTGAGATAACTCTGCACTATTGCGAGCTGCAAATGCCACTTCCAGCTTAGCTGTGCAGAAGAAGAACAACAAGAAGAAGAAATATCTCGAAATATGTCCGTCAGGCCCCTTCCCTTGAGATAAATCTGCAAATATCTCGGAAACGAAGCGAGCTATGGCAAAATGTTAAGAGACTTTATTTGTAGAGAATTAAGTTTGCTACTTTTTTATGTTCTATGATATTTTTTGATCAGATGCGTAGTTCTCGAGATATATCGAGATATTTAAAAGTTCCGAAGCCGCACCAACATAATAGAGATATAGAAACACCGTGGCCCCTTTCTATGAGATAACTCTGCACTATTGCGAGCTGTAAATGCCACTTCCAGCTTAGCTGTGCAGAAGAAGAACAACAAGAAGAAGAAATATCTCGAAATATGTCCGTCAGGCCCCTTCCCTTGAGATAAATCTGCAAATGTCTCGGAAACGAAGCGAGCTATGGCAAAATGTTAAGAGACGTTTTTTGTAGAGAATTATGTTTCCTACAATTTATGTTCTATGATATTTTTTGATCAGATGCGTAGTTCTCGAGATATATCGAGATATTTAAAAGTTCCGAAGCCGCACCAACATAATAGAGATATAGAAACACCGTGGCCCCTTTCTATGAGATAACTCTGCACTATTGCGTGCTGTAAATGCCACTTCCAGCTTAGCTGTGCAGAAGAAGAACAACAAGAAGAAGAAATATCTCGAAATATGTCCGTCAGGCCCCTTCCCTTGAGATAAATCTGCAAATATCTCGGAAACGAAGCGAGCTATGGCAAAATGTTAAGAGACCTTTTTTGTAGAGAATTAAGTTTCCTACTTTTTATCTTGTATGATATTTTTTGATCAGATGCGTAGTTCTCGAGATATATCGAGATATTTAAAAGTTCCGAAGCCGCACCAACATAATAGAGATACAGAAACACCGTGGCCCCTTTCTATGAGATAACTCTGCACTATTGCGAGCTGTAAATGCCACTTCCAGCTTAGCTGTGCAGAAGAAGAACAACAAGAAGAAGAAATATCTCGAAATATGTCCGTCAGGCCCCTTCCCTTGAGATAAATCTGCAAATATCTCGGAAACGAAGCGAGCTATGGCAAAATGTTAAGAGACGTTTTTTGTAGAGAATTATGTTTCCTACAATTTATGTTCTATGATATTTTTTGATCAGATGCGTAGTTCTCGAGATATATCGAGATATTTAAAAGTTCCGAAGCCGCACCAACATAATAGAGATATAGAAACACCGTGGCCCCTTTCTATGAGATAACTCTGCACTATTGCGAGCTGTAAATGCCACTTCCAGCTTAGCTGTGCAGAAGAAGAACAACAAGAAGAAGAAATATCTCGAAATATGTCCGTCAGGCCCCTTCCCTTGAGATAAAATGTAAATATCTCGGAAACGAAGCGAGCTATGGCAAAATGTTAAGAGACCTTTTTTGTAGAGAATTAAGTTTCCTACTTTTTATCTTGTATGATATTTTTTGATCAGATGCGTAGTTCTCGAGATATATCAAGATATTTAAAAGTTCCGAAGCCGCACCAACATAATAGAGATACAGAAACACCGTGGCCCCTTTCTTTGAGATAACTCTGCACTATTGCGAGCTGCAAATGCCACTTCCAGCTTAGCTGTGCAGAAGAAGAACAACAAGAAGAAGAAATATCTCGAAATATGTCCGTCAGGCCCCTTCCCTCGAGATAAATCTGCAAATATCTCGGAAACCAAGCGAGCTATGGCAAAATGTTAAGAGACGTTTTTTGTAGAGAATTATGTTTCCTACAATTTATGTTCTATGATATTTTTTGATCAGAAGCGTAGTTTTCGAGATATATCGAGATATTTAAAAGTTCCGAAGCCGCACCAACATAATAGAGATACAGAAACACCGTGGCCCCTTTCTTTGAGATAACTCTGCACTAGTGCGAGTCGCAAATGCCACTTCCAGCTTAGCTGTGCAGAAGAAGAACAACAAGAAGAAGAAATATCTCGAAATATGTCCGTCAGGCCCCATCCCTTGAGATAAATCTGCAAATATCTCGGAAACGAAGCGAGCTATGGCAAAATGTTAAGAGACCTTTTTTGTAGAGAATTAAGTTTCCTACTTTATATGTTCTATGATATTTTTTGATCAGATGCGTAGTTCTCGAGATATATCGAGATATTTAAAAGTTCCGAAGCCGCACCAACATAATAGAGATACAGAAACACCGTGGCTCCTTTCTTTGAGATAACTCTGCACTAGTGCGAGCTGTAAATGCCACTTCCAGCTTAGCTGTGCAGAAGAAGAACAACAAGAAGAAGAAATATCTCGAAATATGTCCGTCAGGCCCCTTCCCTTGAGATAAATCTGCAAATATCTCGGAAACGAAGCGAGCTATGGCAAAATGTTAAGAGACTTTATTTGTAGAGAATTAAGTTTCCTACTTTTTTATGTTCTATGATATTTTTTGATCAGATGCGTAGTTCTCGAGATATATCGAGATATTTAAAAGTTCCGAAGCCGCACCAACATAATAGAGATACAGAAACACCGTGGCCCCTTTCTATGAGATAACTCTGCACTATTGCGAGCTGTAAATGCCACTTCCAGCTTAGCTGTGCAGAAGAAGAACAACAAGAAGAAGAAATATCTCGAAATATGTCCGTCAGGCCCCTTCCCTTGAGATATATCTGCAAATATCTCGGAAACGAAGCGAGCTATGGCAAAATGTTAAGAGACCTTTTTTGTAGAGAATTATGTTTCCTACAATTTATCTTCTATGATATTTTTTGATCAAAAGCGTAGTTTTCGAGATATATCGAGATATTTAAAAGTTCCGAAGCCGCACCAACATAATAGAGATACAGAAACACCGTGGCCCCTTTCTTTGAGATAACTCTGCACTATTGCGAGCTGGAAATGCCACTTCCAGTTTAGCTGTGCAGAAGAAGAACAACAAGAAGAAGAAATATCTCGAAATATGTCCGTTAGGCCCCTTTCCTTGAGATAAATCTGCAAATATCTCGGAAACTAAGCGAGCTATGGCAAAATGTTAAGAGACCTTTTTTGTAGAGAATTAAGTTTCCTACTTTTTATGTTCTATGATATTTTTTGATCAGATGCGTAGTTCTCGAGATATATCAAGATATTTAAAAGTTCCGAAGCCGCACCAACATAATAGAGATACAGAAACACCGTGGCCCCTCTCTTTGAGATAACTCTGCACTAGTGCGAGCCGCAAATGCCACTTCCAGCTTAGCTGTGCAGAAGAAGAACAACAAGAAGAAGAAATATCTCGAAATATGTCCGTCAGGCCCCTTCCCTTGAGATAAATCTGCAAATATCTCGGAAACGAAGCGAGCTATGGCAAAATGTTAAGAGACCTTTTTTGTAGAGAATTAAGTTTCCTACTTTTTATGTTCTATGATATTTTTTGATCAGATGCGTAGTTCTCGAGATATATCAAGATATTTAAAAGTTCCGAAGCCGCACCAACATAATAGAGATACAGAAACACCGTGGCCCCTTTCTTTGAGATAACTCTGCACTATTGCGAGCTGCAACTGCCACTTCCAGCTTAGCTGTGCAGAAGAAGAACAACAAGAAGAAGAAATATCTCGAAATATGTCCGTCAGGCCCCTTCCCTTGAGATAAATCTGCAAATATCTCGGAAACGAAGCGAGCTATGGCAAAATGTTAAAAGACTTTATTTGTAGAGAATTAAGTTTGCTACTTTTTTATGTTCTATGATATTTTTTGATCAGATGCGTAGTTCTCGAGATATATCGAGATATTTAAAAGTTCCGAAGCCGCACCAACATAATAGAGATACAGAAACACCGTGGCCCCTTTCTTTGAGATAACTCTGCACTATTGCGAGCTGCAAATGCCACTTCCAGCTTAGCTGTGCAGAAGAAGAACAACAAGAAGAAGAAATATCTCGAAATATGTCCGTCAGGCCCCTTCCCTTGAGATAAATCTGCAAATATCTCGGAAACGAAGCGAGCTATGGCAAAATGTTAAGAGACTTTATTTGTAGAGAATTAAGTTTGCTACTTTTTTATGTTCTATGATATTTTTTGATCAGATGCGTATTTCTCGAGATATATCGAGATATTTAAAAGTTCCGAAGCCGCACCAACATAATAGAGATATAGAAACACCGTGGCCCCTTTCTATGAGATAACTCTGCACTATTGCGAGCTGTAAATGCCACTTCCAGCTTAGCTGTGCAGAAGAAGAACAACAAGAAGAAGAAATATCTCGAAATATGTCCGTCAGGCCCCTTCCCTTGAGATAAATCTGCAAATGTCTCGGAAACGAAGCGAGCTATAGCAAAATGTTAAGAGACGTTTTTTGTAGAGAATTATGTTTCCTACAATTTATGTCCTATGATATTTTTTGATCAGATGCGTAGTTCTCGAGATATATCGAGATATTTAAAAGTTCCGAAGCCGCACCAACATAATAGAGATATAGAAACACCGTGGCCCCTTTCTATGAGATAACTCTGCACTATTGCGAGCTGTAAATGCCACTTCCAGCTTAGCTGTGCAGAAGAAGAACAACAAGAAGAAGAAATATCTCGAAATATGTCCGTCAGGCCCCTTCCCTTGAGATAAATCTGCAAATATCTCGGAAACGAAGCGAGCTATGGCAAAATGTTAAGAGACCTTTTTTGTAGAGAATTAAGTTTCCTACTTTTTATCTTGTATGATATTTTTTGATCAGATGCGTAGTTCTCGAGATATATCGAGATATTTAAAAGTTCCGAAGCCGCACCAACATAATAGAGATACAGAAACACCGTGGCTCCTTTCTTTGAGATAACTCTGCACTAGTGCGAGCAGTAAATGCCACTTCCAGCTTAGCTGTGCAGAAGAAGAACAACAAGAAGAAGAAATATCTCGAAATATGTCCGTCAGGCCCCTTCCCTTGAGATAAATCTGCAAATATCTCGGAAACGAAGCGAGCTATGGCAAAATGTTAAGAGACTTTATTTGTAGAGAATTAAGTTTCCTACTTTTTTATGTTCTATGATATTTTTTGATCAGATGCGTAGTTCTCGAGATATATCGAGATATTTAAAAGTTCCGAAGCCGCACCAACATAATAGAGATACAGAAACACCGTGGCCCCTTTCTTTGAGATAACTCTGCACTAGTGCGAGCCGCAAATGCCACTTCCAGCTTAGCTGTGCAGAAGAAGAACAACAAGAAGAAATATCTCGAAATATGTCCGTCAGGCCCCTTCCCTTGAGATACATCTGCAAATATCTCGGAAACGAAGCGAGCTATGGCAAAATGTTAAGAGACCTTTTTTGTAGAGAATTAAGTTTCCTACTTTATATGTTCTATGATATTTTTTGATCAGATGCGTAGTTCTCGAGATATATCAAGATATTTAAAAGTTCCGAAGCCGCACCAACATAATAGAGATACAGAAACACCGTGGCCCCTTTCTTTGAGATAACTCTGCACTAGTGCGAGCCGCAAATGCCACTTCCAGCTTAGCTGTGCAGGAGAAGAACAACAAGAAGAAGAAATATCTCGAAATATGTCCGTCAGGCCCCTTTCCTTGAGATAAATCTGCAAATATCTCGGAAACGAAGCGAGCTATGGCAAAATGTTAAGAGACCTTTTTTGTAGAGAATCAAGTTTCCTACTTTTTATCTTGTATGATATTTTTTGATCAGATGCGTAGTTCTCGAGATATATCAAGATATTTAAAAGTTCCGAAGCCGCACCAACATAATAGAGATACAGAAACACCGTGGCCCCTCTCTTTGAGATAACTCTGCACTATTGCGAGCTGGAAATGCCACTTCCAGTTTAGCTGTGCAGAAGAAGAACAACAAGAAGAAGAAATATCTCGAAATATGTCCGTTAGGCCCCTTCCCTTGAGATAAATCTGCAAATATCTCGGAAACTAAGCGAGCTATGGCAAAATGTTAAGAGACCTTTTTTGTAGAGAATTAAGTTTCCTACTTTTTATGTTTTATGATATTTTTTGATCAGATGCGTAGTTCTCGAGATATATCAAGATATTTAAAAGTTCCGAAGCCGCACCAACATAATAGAGATACAGAAACACCGTGGCCCCTTTCTTTGAGATAACTCTGCACTATTGCGAGCTGCAACTGCCACTTCCAGCTTAGCTGTGCAGAAGAAGAACAACAAGAAGAAGAAATATCTCGAAATATGTCCGTCAGGCCCCTTCCCTTGAGATAAATCTGCAAATATCTCGGAAACGAAGCGAGCTATGGCAAAATGTTAAAAGACTTTATTTGTAGAGAATTAAGTTTGCTACTTTTTTATGTTCTATGATATTTTTTGATCAGATGCGTAGTTCTCGAGATATATCGAGATATTTAAAAGTTCCGAAGCCGCACCAACATAATAGAGATACAGAAACACCGTGGCCCCTTTCTTTGAGATAACTCTGCACTATTGCGAGCTGCAAATGCCACTTCCAGCTTAGCTGTGCAGAAGAAGAACAACAAGAAGAAGAAATATCTCGAAATATGTCCGTCAGGCCCCTTCCCTTGAGATAAATCTGCAAATATCTCGGAAACGAAGCGAGCTATGGCAAAATGTTAAGAGACTTTATTTGTAGAGAATTAAGTTTGCTACTTTTTTATGTTCTATGATATTTTTTGATCAGATGCGTATTTCTCGAGATATATCGAGATATTTAAAAGTTCCGAAGCCGCACCAACATAATAGAGATATAGAAACACCGTGGCCCCTTTCTATGAGATAACTCTGCACTATTGCGAGCTGTAAATGCCACTTCCAGCTTAGCTGTGCAGAAGAAGAACAACAAGAAGAAGAAATATCTCGAAATATGTCCGTCAGGCCCCTTCCCTTGAGATAAATCTGCAAATGTCTCGGAAACGAAGCGAGCTATGGCAAAATGTTAAGAGACGTTTTTTGTAGAGAATTATGTTTCCTACAATTTATGTCCTATGATATTTTTTGATCAGATGCGTAGTTCTCGAGATATATCGAGATATTTAAAAGTTCCGAAGCCGCACCAACATAATAGAGATATAGAAACACCGTGGCCCCTTTCTATGAGATAACTCTGCACTATTGCGAGCTGTAAATGCCACTTCCAGCTTAGCTGTGCAGAAGAAGAACAACAAGAAGAAGAAATATCTCGAAATATGTCCGTCAGGCCCCTTCCCTTGAGATAAATCTGCAAATATCTCGGAAACGAAGCGAGCTATGGCAAAATGTTAAGAGACCTTTTTTGTAGAGAATTAAGTTTCCTACTTTTTATCTTGTATGATATTTTTTGATCAGATGCGTAGTTCTCGAGATATATCAAGATATTTAAAAGTTCCGAAGCCGCACCAACATAATAGAGATACAGAAACACCGTGGCCCCTTTCTTTGAGATAACTCTGCACTAGTGCGAGCCGCAAATGCCACTTCCAGCTTAGCTGTGCAGGAGAAGAACAACAAGAAGAAGAAATATCTCGAAATATGTCCGTCAGGCCCCTTTCCTTGAGATAAATCTGCAAATATCTCGGAAACGAAGCGAGCTATGGCAAAATGTTAAGAGACCTTTTTTGTAGAGAATCAAGTTTCCTACTTTTTATCTTGTATGATATTTTTTGATCAGATGCGTAGTTCTCGAGATATATCAAGATATTTAAAAGTTCCGAAGCCGCACCAACATAATAGAGATACAGAAACACCGTGGCCCCTCTCTTTGAGATAACTCTGCACTATTGCGAGCTGGAAATGCCACTTCCAGTTTAGCTGTGCAGAAGAAGAACAACAAGAAGAAGAAATATCTCGAAATATGTCCGTTAGGCCCCTTCCCTTGAGATAAATCTGCAAATATCTCGGAAACTAAGCGAGCTATGGCAAAATGTTAAGAGACCTTTTTTGTAGAGAATTAAGTTTCCTACTTTTTATGTTCTATGATATTTTTTGATCAGATGCGTAGTTCTCGAGATATATCAAGATATTTAAAAGTTCCGAAGCCGCACCAACATAATAGAGATACAGAAACACCGTGGCCCCTTTCTTTGAGATAACTCTGCACTATTGCGAGCTGCAACTGCCACTTCCAGCTTAGCTGTGCAGAAGAAGAACAACAAGAAGAAGAAATATCTCGAAATATGTCCGTCAGGCCCCTTCCCTTGAGATAAATCTGCAAATATCTCGGAAACGAAGCGAGCTATGGCAAAATGTTAAAAGACTTTATTTGTAGAGAATTAAGTTTGCTACTTTTTTATGTTCTATGATATTTTTTGATCAGATGCGTAGTTCTCGAGATATATCGAGATATTTAAAAGTTCCGAAGCCGCACCAACATAATAGAGATACAGAAACACCGTGGCCCCTTTCTTTGAGATAACTCTGCACTATTGCGAGCTGCAAATGCCACTTCCAGCTTAGCTGTGCAGAAGAAGAACAACAAGAAGAAGAAATATCTCGAAATATGTCCGTCAGGCCCCTTCCCTTGAGATAAATCTGCAAATATCTCGGAAACGAAGCGAGCTATGGCAAAATGTTAAGAGACTTTATTTGTAGAGAATTAAGTTTGCTACTTTTTTATGTTCTATGATATTTTTTGATCAGATGCGTATTTCTCGAGATATATCGAGATATTTAAAAGTTCCGAAGCCGCACCAACATAATAGAGATATAGAAACACCGTGGCCCCTTTCTATGAGATAACTCTGCACTATTGCGAGCTGTAAATGCCACTTCCAGCTTAGCTGTGCAGAAGAAGAACAACAAGAAGAAGAAATATCTCGAAATATGTCCGTCAGGCCCCTTCCCTTGAGATAAATCTGCAAATGTCTCGGAAACGAAGCGAGCTATGGCAAAATGTTAAGAGACGTTTTTTGTAGAGAATTATGTTTCCTACAATTTATGTCCTATGATATTTTTTGATCAGATGCGTAGTTCTCGAGATATATCGAGATATTTAAAAGTTCCGAAGCCGCACCAACATAATAGAGATATAGAAACACCGTGGCCCCTTTCTATGAGATAACTCTGCACTATTGCGAGCTGTAAATGCCACTTCCAGCTTAGCTGTGCAGAAGAAGAACAACAAGAAGAAGAAATATCTCGAAATATGTCCGTCAGGCCCCTTCCCTTGAGATAAATCTGCAAATATCTCGGAAACGAAGCGAGCTATGGCAAAATGTTAAGAGACCTTTTTTGTAGAGAATTAAGTTTCCTACTTTTTATCTTGTATGATATTTTTTGATCAGATGCGTAGTTCTCGAGATATATCGAGATATTTAAAAGTTCCGAAGCCGCACCAACATAATAGAGATACAGAAACACCGTGGCTCCTTTCTTTGAGATAACTCTGCACTAGTGCGAGCAGTAAATGCCACTTCCAGCTTAGCTGTGCAGAAGAAGAACAACAAGAAGAAGAAATATCTCGAAATATGTCCGTCAGGCCCCTTCCCTTGAGATAAATCTGCAAATATCTCGGAAACGAAGCGAGCTATGGCAAAATGTTAAGAGACTTTATTTGTAGAGAATTAAGTTTCCTACTTTTTTATGTTCTATGATATTTTTTGATCAGATGCGTAGTTCTCGAGATATATCGAGATATTTAAAAGTTCCGAAGCCGCACCAACATAATAGAGATACAGAAACACCGTGGCCCCTTTCTTTGAGATAACTCTGCACTAGTGCGAGCCGCAAATGCCACTTCCAGCTTAGCTGTGCAGAAGAAGAACAACAAGAAGAAATATCTCGAAATATGTCCGTCAGGCCCCTTCCCTTGAGATACATCTGCAAATATCTCGGAAACGAAGCGAGCTATGGCAAAATGTTAAGAGACCTTTTTTGTAGAGAATTAAGTTTCCTACTTTATATGTTCTATGATATTTTTTGATCAGATGCGTAGTTCTCGAGATATATCAAGATATTTAAAAGTTCCGAAGCCGCACCAACATAATAGAGATACAGAAACACCGTGGCCCCTTTCTTTGAGATAACTCTGCACTAGTGCGAGCCGCAAATGCCACTTCCAGCTTAGCTGTGCAGGAGAAGAACAACAAGAAGAAGAAATATCTCGAAATATGTCCGTCAGGCCCCTTTCCTTGAGATAAATCTGCAAATATCTCGGAAACGAAGCGAGCTATGGCAAAATGTTAAGAGACCTTTTTTGTAGAGAATCAAGTTTCCTACTTTTTATCTTGTATGATATTTTTTGATCAGATGCGTAGTTCTCGAGATATATCAAGATATTTAAAAGTTCCGAAGCCGCACCAACATAATAGAGATACAGAAACACCGTGGCCCCTCTCTTTGAGATAACTCTGCACTATTGCGAGCTGGAAATGCCACTTCCAGTTTAGCTGTGCAGAAGAAGAACAACAAGAAGAAGAAATATCTCGAAATATGTCCGTTAGGCCCCTTCCCTTGAGATAAATCTGCAAATATCTCGGAAACTAAGCGAGCTATGGCAAAATGTTAAGAGACCTTTTTTGTAGAGAATTAAGTTTCCTACTTTTTATGTTCTATGATATTTTTTGATCAGATGCGTAGTTCTCGAGATATATCAAGATATTTAAAAGTTCCGAAGCCGCACCAACATAATAGAGATACAGAAACACCGTGGCCCCTCTCTTTGAGATAACTCTGCACTAGTGCGAGCCGCAAATGCCACTTCCAGCTTAGCTGTGCAGAAGAAGAACAACAAGAAGAAGAAATATCTCGAAATATGTCCGTCAGGCCCCTTCCCTTGAGATAAATCTGCAAATATCTCGGAAACGAAGCGAGCTATGGCAAAATGTTAAGAGACCTTTTTTGTAGAGAATTAAGTTTCCTACTTTTTATGTTCTATGATATTTTTTGATCAGATGCGTAGTTCTCGAGATATATCAAGATATTTAAAAGTTCCGAAGCCGCACCAACATAATAGAGATACAGAAACACCGTGGCCCCTTTCTTTGAGATAACTCTGCACTAGTGCGAGCCGCAAATGCGACTTCCAGCTTAGCTGTGCAGAAGAAGAACAACAAGAAGAAGAAATATCTCGAAATATGTCCGTCAGGCCCCTTCCCTTGAGATAAATCTGCAAATATCTCGGAAACGAAGCGAGCTATGGCAAAATGTTAAGAGACCTTTTTTGTAGAGAATTAAGTTTCCTACTTTTTATGTTCTATGATATTTTTTGATCAGATGCGTAGTTCTCGAGATATATCAAGATATTTAAAAGTTCCGAAGCCGCACCAACATAATAGAGATACAGAAACACCGTGGCCCCTTTCTTTGAGATAACTCTGCACTATTGCGAGCTGCAAATGCCACTTCCAGCTTAGCTGTGCAGAAGAAGAACAACAAGAAGAAGAAATATCTCGAAATATGTCCGTCAGGCCCCTTCCCTTGAGATAAATCTGCAAATATCTCGGAAACGAAGCGAGCTATGGCAAAATGTTAAGAGACTTTATTTGTAGAGAATTAAGTTTGCTACTTTTTTATGTTCTATGATATTTTTTGATCAGATGCGTAGTTCTCGAGATATATCGAGATATTTAAAAGCTCCGAAGCCGCAGCAACATAATAGAGATATAGAAACACCGTGGCCCCTTTCTATGAGATAACTCTGCACTATTGCGAGCTGTAAATGCCACTTCCAGCTTAGCTGTGCAGAAGAAGAACAACAAGAAGAAGAAATATCTCGAAATATGTCCGTCAGGCCCCTTCCCTTGAGATAAATCTGCAAATGTCTCGGAAACGAAGCGAGCTATGGCAAAATGTTAA
Organism: Osmia lignaria lignaria; assembly: GCF_051020975.1. Lineage (NCBI taxonomy): Eukaryota > Metazoa > Arthropoda > Insecta > Hymenoptera > Megachilidae > Osmia > Osmia lignaria. Next base: position 1,660,614 of record NW_027478162.1, on the reverse strand, counting down.
GAGACGTTTTTTGTAGAGAATTATGTTTCCTACAATTTATGTTCTATGATATTTTTTGATCAGATGCGTAGTTCTCGAGATATATCGAGATATTTAAAAGTTCCGAAGCCGCACCAACATAATAGAGATATAGAAACACCGTGGCCCCTTTCTATGAGATAACTCTGCACTATTGCGAGCTGTAAATGCCACTTCCAGCTTAGCTGTGCAGAAGAAGAACAACAAGAAGAAGAAATATCTCGAAATATGTCCGTCAGGCCCCTTCCCTTGAGATAAATCTGCAAATATCTCGGAAACGAAGCGAGCTATGGCAAAATGTTAAGAGACCTTTTTTGTAGAGAATTAAGTTTCCTACTTTTTATCTTGTATGATATTTTTTGATCAGATGCGTAGTTCTCGAGATATATCGAGATATTTAAAAGTTCCGAAGCCGCACCAACATAATAGAGATACAGAAACACCGTGGCTCCTTTCTTTGAGATAACTCTGCACTAGTGCGAGCAGTAAATGCCACTTCCAGCTTAGCTGTGCAGAAGAAGAACAACAAGAAGAAGAAATATCTCGAAATATGTCCGTCAGGCCCCTTCCCTTGAGATATATCTGCAAATATCTCGGAAACGAAGCGAGCTATGGCAAAATGTTAAGAGACCTTTTTTGTAGAGAATTAAGTTTCCTACTTTTTATCTTGTATGATATTTTTTAATCAGATGCGTAGTTCTCGAGATATATCAAGATATTTAAAAGTTCCGAAGCCGCACCAACATAATAGAGATACAGAAACACCGTGGCCCCTCTCTTTGAGATAACTCTGCACTATTGCGAGCTGGAAATGCCACTTCCAGTTTAGCTGTGCAGAAGAAGAACAACAAGAAGAAGAAATATCTCGAAATATGTCCGTTAGGCCCCTTCCCTTGAGATAAATCTGCAAATATCTCGGAAACTAAGCGAGGTATGGCAAAATATTAAGAGACCTTTTTTGTAGAGAATTAAGTTTCCTACTTTTTATGTTCTATGATATTTTTTGATCAGATGCGTAGTTCTCGAGATATATCAAGACATTTAAAAGTTCCGAAGCCGCACCAACATAATAGAGATACAGAAACACCGTGGCCCCTCTCTTTGAGATAACTCTGCACTAGTGCGAGCCGCAAATGCCACTTCCAGCTTAGCTGTGCAGAAGAAGAACAACAAGAAGAAGAAATATCTCGAAATATGTCCGTCAGGGCCCTTCCCTTGAGATAAATCTGCAAATATCTCGGAAACGAAGCGAGCTATGGCAAAATGTTAAGAGACTTTATTTGTAGAGAATTAAGTTTCCTACTTTTTTATGTTCTATGATATTTTTTGATCAGATGCGTAGTTCTCGAGATATATCGAGATATTTAAAAGTTCCGAAGCCGCACCAACATAATAGAGATACAGAAACACCGTGGCCCCTTTCTATGAGATAACTCTGCACTATTGCGAGCTGTAAATGCCACTTCCAGCTTAGCTGTGCAGAAGAAGAACAACAAGAAGAAGAAATATCTCGAAATATGTCCGTCAGGCCCCTTCCCTTGAGATAAATCTGCAAATGTCTCGGAAACGAAGCGAGCTATGGCAAAATGTTAAGAGACGTTTTTTGTAGAGAATTATGTTTCCTACAATTTATGTTCTATGATATTTTTTGATCAGATGCGTAGTTCTCGAGATATATCGAGATATTTAAAAGTTCCGAAGCCGCACCAACACAATAGAGATATAGAAACACCGTGGCCTCTTTCTATGAGATAACTCTGCACTATTGCGAGCTGTAAATGCCACTTCCAGCTTAGCTGTGCAGAAGAAGAACAACAAGAAGAAGAAATATCTCGAAATATGTCCGTCAGGCCCCTTCCCTTGAGATAAATCTGCAAATATCTCGGAAGCGAAGCGAGCTATGGCAAAATGTTAAGAGACCTTTTTTGTAGAGAATTAAGTTTCCTACTTTTTATCTTGTATGATATTTTTTGATCAGATGCGTAGTTCTCGAGATATATCGAGATATTTAAAAGTTCCGAAGCCGCACCAACATAATAGAGATACAGAAACACCGTGGCTCCTTTCTTTGAGATAACTCTGCACTAGTGCGAGCTGTAAATGCCACTTCCAGCTTAGCTGTGCAGAAGAAGAACAACAAGAAGAAGAAATATCTCGAAATATGTCCGTCAGGGCCCTTCCCTTGAGATAAATCTGCAAATATCTCGGAAACGAAGCGAGCTATGGCAAAATGTTAAGAGACTTTATTTGTAGAGAATTAAGTTTCCTACTTTTTTATGTTCTATGATATTTTTTGATCAGATGCGTAGTTCTCGAGATATATCGAGATATTTAAAAGTTCCGAAGCCGCACCAACATAATAGAGATACAGAAACACCGTGGCCCCTTTCTATGAGATAACTCTGCACTATTGCGAGCTGTAAATGCCACTTCCAGCTTAGCTGTGCAGAAGAAGAACAACAAGAAGAAGAAATATCTCGAAATATGTCCGTCAGGCCCCTTCCCTTGAGATATATCTGCAAATATCTCGGAAACGAAGCGAGCTATGGCAAAATGTTAAGAGACCTTTTTTGTAGAGAATTAAGTTTCCTACTTTTTATGTTCTATGATATTTTTTGATCAGATGCGTAGTTCTCGAGATATATCAAGATATTTAAAAGTTCCGAAGCCGCACCAACATAATAGAGATACAGAAACACCGTGGCCCCTTTCTTTGAGATAACTCTGCACTAGTGCGAGCCGCAAATGCGACTTCCAGCTTAGCTGTGCAGAAGAAGAACAACAAGAAGAAGAAATATCTCGAAATATGTCCGTCAGGCCCCTTCCCTTGAGATAAATCTGCAAATATCTCGGAAACGAAGCGAGCTATGGCAAAATGTTAAGAGACTTTATTTGTAGAGAATTAAGTTTGCTACTTTTTTATGTTCTATGATATTTTTTGATCAGATGCGTAGTTCCCGAGATATATCGAGATATTTAAAAGTTCCGAAGCCGCACCAACATAATAGAGATATAGAAACACCGTGGCCCCTTTCTATGAGATAACTCTGCACTATTGCGAGCTGTAAATGCCACTTCCAGCTTAGCTGTGCAGAAGAAGAACAACAAGAAGAAGAAATATCTCGAAATATGTCCGTCAGGCCCCTTCCCTTGAGATAAATCTGCAAATGTCTCGGAAACGAAGCGAGCTATGGCAAAATGTTAAGAGACGTTTTTTGTAGAGAATTATGTTTCCTACAATTTATGTTCTATGATATTTTTTGATCAGATGCGTAGTTCTCGAGATATATCGAGATATTTAAAAGTTCCGAAGCCGCACCAACATAATAGAGATATAGAAACACCGTGGCCTCTTTCTATGAGATAACTCTGCACTATTGCGAGCTGTAAATGCCACTTCCAGCTTAGCTGTGCAGAAGAAGAACAACAAGAAGAAGAAATATCTCGAAATATGTCCGTCAGGCCCCTTCCCTTGAGATAAATCTGCAAATATCTCGGAAACGAAGCGAGCTATGGCAAAATGTTAAGAGACCTTTTTTGTAGAGAATTAAGTTTCCTACTTTTTATCTTGTATGATATTTTTTGATCAGATGCGTAGTTCTCGAGATATATCGAGATATTTAAAAGTTCCGAAGCCGCACCAACATAATAGAGATACAGAAACACCGTGGCTCCTTTCTTTGAGATAACTCTGCACTAGTGCGAGCTGTAAATGCCACTTCCAGCTTAGCTGTGCAGAAGAAGAACAACAAGAAGAAGAAATATCTCGAAATATGTCCGTCAGGCCCCTTCCCTTGAGATAAATCTGCAAATATCTCGGAAACGAAGCGAGCTATGGCAAAATGTTAAGAGACTTTATTTGTAGAGAATTAAGTTTCCTACTTTTTTATGTTCTATGATATTTTTTGATCAGATGCGTAGTTCTCGAGATATATCGAGATATTTAAAAGTTCCGAAGCCGCACCAACATAATAGAGATACAGAAACACCGTGGCCCCTTTCTATGAGATAACTCTGCACTATTGCGAGCTGTAAATGCCACTTCCAGCTTAGCTGTGCAGAAGAAGAACAACAAGAAGAAGAAATATCTCGAAATATGTCCGTCAGGCCCCTTCCCTTGAGATATATCTGCAAATATCTCGGAAACGAAGCGACCTATGGCAAAATGTTAAGAGACCTTTTTTGTAGAGAATTATGTTTCCTACAATTTATCTTCTATGATATTTTTTGATCAAAGGCGTAGTTTTCGAGATATATCGAGATATTTAAAAGTTCCGAAGCCGCACCAACATAATAGAGATACAGAAACACCGTGGCCCCTTTCTTTGAGATAACTCTGCACTAGTGCGAGCCGCAAATGCCACTTCCAGCTTAGCTGTGCAGAAGAAGAACAACAAGAAGAAGAAATATCTCGAAATATGTCCGTCAGGCCCCTTTCCTTGAGATAAATCTGCAAATATCTCGGAAACGAAGCGAGCTATGGCAAAATGTTAAGAGACCTTTTTTGTAGAGAATTAAGTTTCCTACTTTTTATCTTGTATGATATTTTTTGATCAGATGCGTAGTTCTCGAGATATATCAAGATATTTAAAAGTTCCGAAGCCGCACCAACATAATAGAGATACAGAAACACCGTGGCCCCTCTCTTTGAGATAACTCTGCACTATTGCGAGCTGGAAATGCCACTTCCAGTTTAGCTGTGCAGAAGAAGAACAACAAGAAGAAGAAATATCTCGAAATATGTCCGTTAGGCCCCTTCCCTTGAGATAAATCTGCAAATATCTCGGAAACTAAGCGAGCTATGGCAAAATGTTAAGAGACCTTTTTTGTAGAGAATTAAGTTTCCTACTTTTTATGTTCTATGATATTTTTTGATCAGATGCGTAGTTCTCGAGATATATCAAGATATTTAAAAGTTCCGAAGCCGCACCAACATAATAGAGATACAGAAACACCGTGGCCCCTTTCTTTGAGATAACTCTGCACTAGTGCGAGCCGCAAATGCGACTTCCAGCTTAGCTGTGCAGAAGAAGAACAACAAGAAGAAGAAATATCTCGAAATATGTCCGTCAGGCCCCTTCCCTTGAGATAAATCTGCAAATATCTCGGAAACGAAGCGAGCTATGGCAAAATGTTAAGAGACCTTTTTTGTAGAGAATTAAGTTTCCTACTTTTTATGTTCTATGATATTTTTTGATCAGATGCGTAGTTCTCGAGATATATCAAGATATTTAAAAGTTCCGAAGCCGCACCAACATAATAGAGATACAGAAACACCGTGGCCCCTTTCTTTGCGATAACTCTGCACTATTGCGAGCTGCAAATGCCACTTCCAACTTTGCTGTGCTGAAGAAGAACAACAAGAAGCAGAAATATCTCGAAATATGTCCGTCAGGCCCCTTCCCTTGAGGTAAATCTGCAAATATCTCGGAAACGATGCGAGCTATGGCAAAATGTTAGGAGACCTTTTTTGTAGAGAATGAAGTTTCCTACTTTCTTTTTTCTATGATATTTTTTGATCAGATGCGTAGTTTTCGAGATATATCAAGATATTTAAAAGTTCCGAAGCCGCACCAACATAATAGAGATACAGAAACAACGTGGCCCCTTTCCGCGAGATAACTCTGCACTATTGCGAGCTGGGAATGCCACTTCCAGTTTAGCTGTGCAGAAGAAGAACAACAAGAAGAAGGAATATCTCGAAATATGTCCGTCAGGCCCGTTCCTTTGAGCTGAATCTGCAAATATCTCGGAAACAATGCGAGCTATGGCAAAACGTTGAGAGACCTTTTTTGTAGGAAATTAAGTTTCCCACTATTTATGTTCTATGATATTTTTTGATTAGATGCGTAGTTTTCGAGATATATCAAGATATTTAAAAGTTCCGAAGCTGCACCAACATAATAGAGGTACAGAAACACCGTGGCCTCTTTCTTTGAGATAACTCTGCACTATTGCGAGCTGCAAATGCCACTTCCAGCTTAGCTGTGCAGAAGAAGAACAACAAGAAGAAGAAATATCTCGAAATATGTCCGTCAGGCCACTTCCCTTGAGATATATCTGCAAATATCTCGGAAAGGAAGCGAGCTATGGCAAAATGTTAAGAGACCTTTTTTGTAGAGAATTAAGTTTCCTACTTTTTATGTTCTATGATATTTTTTGATCAGATGCGTAGTTCTCGCGATATATCAAGATATTTAAAAGTTCCGAAGCCGCACCAACATAATAGAGATACAGAAACAACGTGGCCCCTTTCTGCGAGATAACTCTGCACTATTGCGAGCTGGGAATACCACTTCCAGTTTAGCTGTGCAGAAGAAGAACAACAAGAAGAAGAAATATCTCGAAATATGTCCGTCAGGCCCGTTCCTTTGAGCTGAATCTGCAAATATCTCGGAAACAATGCGAGCTATGGCAAAACGTTGAGAGACCTTTTTTGTAGGAAATTAAGTTTCCTACTATTTATGTTCTATGATATTTTTTGATTAGATGCGTAGTTTTCGAGATATATCGAGATATTTAAAGGTTCCGAATCCGCAACATCATAATAAAGATACATAAACACCGTGGCCTCTTTCTTTGAGATAACTCTGCACTATTCCGAGCTGCAAATGCCACTTCCAGCTTAGCTGTGCAGAAGAAGAACAACAAGAAGAAGAAATATCTCGAAATATGTCCGTCAGGCCCCTTCTTTTGAGCTATATCTGCAAATATCTCGGAAACGATGCGAGCTATGGCAAAATGGTGAGAGACCTTTTTTGTAGGAAATTAGGTTTCCTACCATTTATGTTCTATGATATTTTTTGATCAGATGCGTAGTTTTCGAGATATATCGAGACATTTAAAAGTTCCGCAGCCGCACCAACATAATAGAGGTACAGGAACACCGTGGCCCCTTTCTTTGAGATGACTCTGCACTATTGCGAGCTGTAAATGCCACTTCCAGCAGAGCTGTGCAGAAGAAGAATAACAAGAAGAAGAAATATTTCGAAATATGTCCGTCAGGCCCCTTCCCTTGAGATAAATCTGCAAATATCTCGGAAACGAAGCGAGCTATGGCAAAATCTTAAGAGAGCTTTTTTGTAGAGAATTATGTTTCCTACAATTTATGTTCTACGATATTTTTTGATCAGAAGCGTAGTTTTCGAGATATATCGAGATATTTAAAAGTTCCGATGCCGCACCAACATAATAGAAATACAGAAACACCGTGGCCCCTTTCTTTGGGATAACTCTGCACTATTGCGAGCTGGAAATTGCCACTTCCAGTTTAGCTGTGCAGAAGAAGAACAACAAGAAGAAGAAATATCTCGAAATATGTCCGTCAGGACCCTTCCCTTGAGATAAATCTGCAAATATCTCGGAAACGAAGCGAGCTATGGCAAAATGTTAAGAGAGCTTTTTGTAGAGAATTATGTTTCCTACAATTTATGTTCTATGATATTTTTTGATCAGAAGCGTAGTTTTCGAGATATATCGAGATATTTAAAAGTTCCGATGCCGCACCAACATAATAGAGATACAGAAACAACGTGGCCCCTTTCTGCGAGATAACTCTGCACTATTGCGAGCTGGGAATGCCACTTCCAGTTTAGCTGTGCAGAAGAAGAACAACAAGAAGAAGAAATATCTCGAAATATGTCCGTCAGGCCCGTTCCATTGAGCTGAATCTGCAAATATCTCGGAAACAATGCGAGCTATGGCAAAACGTTGAGAGACCTTTTTTGTAGGAAATTAAGTTTCCTACTATTTATGTTCTATGATATTTTTTGATTAGATGCGTAGTTTTCGAGATATATCGAGATATTTAAAGGTTCCGAAGCTGCACCAACATAATAGAGGTACAGAAACACCGTGGCCTCTTTCTTTGAGATAACTCTGCACTATTCCGAGCTGCAAATGCCACTTCCAGCTTAGCTGTGCAGAAGAAGAACAACAAGAAGAAGAAATATCTCGAAATATGTCCGTCAGGCCCCTTCTTTTGAGCTATATCTGCAAATATCTCGGAAACGATGCGAGCTATGGCAAAATGGTGAGAGACCTTTTTTGTAGGAAATTAGGTTTCCTACCATTTATGTTCTATGATATTTTTTGATCAGATGCGTAGTTTTCGAGATATATCGAGACATTTAAAAGTTGCGCAGCCGCACCAACATAATAGAGGTACAGAAACACCGTGGCCCCTTTCTTTGAGATGACTCTGCACTATTGCGAGCTGTAAATGCCACTTCCAGCAGAGCTGTGCAGAAGAAGAATAACAAGAAGAAGAAATATTTCGAAATATGTCCGTCAGGCCCCTTCCCTTGAGATAAATCTGCAAATATCTCGGAAACGAAGCGAGCTATGGCAAAATCTTAAGAGAGCTTTTTTGTAGAGAATTATGTTTCCTACAATTTATGTTCTACGATATTTTTTGATCAGAAGCGTAGTTTTCGAGATATATCGAGATATTTAAAAGTTCCGATGCCGCACCAACATAATAGAAATACAGAAACACCGTGGCCCCTTTCTTTGGGATAACTCTGCACTATTGCGAGCTGGGAATGCCACTTCCAGTTTATCTGTGCAGAAGAAGAACAACAAGAAGAAGAAATATCTCGAAATATGTCCGTCAGGCCCGTTCCATTGAGCTGAATCTGCAAATATCTCGGAAACAATGCGAGCTATGGCAAAACGTTAAGAGACCTTTTTTGTAGGAAATTAAGTTTCCTACTATTTATGTTCTATGATATTTTTTGATTAGATGCGTAGTTTTCGAGATATATCGAGATATTTAAAGGTTCCGAAGCTGCACCAACATAATAGAGGTACAGAAACACCGTGGCCTCTTTCTTTGAGATAACTCTGCACTATTGCGAGCTGCAAATGCCACTTCCAGCTTAGCTGTGCAGAAGAAGAACAACAAGAAGAAGAAATATCTCGAAATATGTCCGTCAGGCCACTTCCCTTGAGATATATCTGCAAATATCTCGGAAAGGAAGCGAGCTATGGCAAAATGTTAAGAGACCTTTTTTGTAGAGAATTAAGTTTCCTACTTTTTATGTTCTATGATATTTTTTGATCAAATGCGTAGTTCTCGAGATATATCAAGATATTTGAAAGTTCCGAAGCCGCACCAACATAATAGAGGTACAGAAACACCGTGGCCCCTTTCTTTGAGATAACTCTGCACTATTGCGAGCTGCAAATGCCACTTCCAGCTTAGCTGTGCAGAAGAAGAACAACAAGAATAAGAAATATTTCGAAATATGTCCGTCAGGCCCCTTCCCTTGAGATAAATCTGCAAATATCTCGGAAACGAAGCGAGCTTCGGCAAAATGTTAAGAGACCTTTTTTGTAGAAAATTAGGTTTCCTACTTTTTATGTTCTATGATATTTTTTGATCAGATGCGTAGTTCTCGAGATATATCAAGATATTTGAAAGTTCCGAAGCCGCACCAACATAATAGAGGTACAGAAACACCGTGGCCCCTTTCTTTGAGATAACTCTGCACTATTGCGAGATGCAAATGCCACTTCCAGCTTAGCTGTGCAGAAGAAGAACAACAAGAATAAGAAATATTTCGAAATATGTCCGTCAGGCCCCTTCCCTTGAGATAAATCTGCAAATATCTCGGAAACGAAGCGAGCTTCGGCAAAATGTTAAGAGACCTTTTTTGTAGAAAATTAGGTTTCCTACTTTTTATGTTCTATGATATTTTTTGATCAGATGCGTAGTTCTCGAGATATATCAAGATATTTAAAAGTTCCGAAGCTGCACCAACATAATAGAGGTACAGAAACACCGTGGCCTCTTTCTTTGAGATAACCCTGCACTATTGCGAGCTGCAGATGCCACTTCCAGCTTAGCTGTGCAGAAGAAGAACAACAAGAAGAAGAAATATCTCGAAATATGTCCGTCAGGCCCCTTCCCTTGAGATAAATCTGCAAATATCTCGGAAACGAAGCGAGCTATGGCAAAATCTTAAGAGAGCTTTTTTGTAGAGAATTATGTTTCCTACAATTTATGTTCTATGATATTTTTTGATCAGAAGCGTAGTTTTCGAGATATATCGAGATATTTAAAAGTTCCGATGCCGCACCAACATAATAGAGATACAGAAACACCGTGGCCCCTTTCTTTGAGATAATTCTGCACGATTGCGAGCTGGAAATGCCACTTCCAGTTTAGCTGTGCAGAAGAAGAACAACAAGAAGAAGAAATATCTCGAAATATGTCCATCAGGACCCTTCCCTTGAGATAAATCTGCAAATATCTCAGAAACGAAGCGGGCTATGGCAAAATCTTAAGAGAGCTTTTTTGTAGAGGATTATGTTTCCTACAATTTATGTTCTATGATATTTTTTGATCAGAAGCGTAGTTTTCGAGATATATCGAGATATTTAAAAGTTCCGATGCCGCACCAACATAATAGAGATACAGAAACACCGTGGCCGCTTTCTTTGGGATAACTCGGCACTATTGCGAGCTGGAAATGCCACTTCCAGTTTAGCTGTGCAGAAGAAGAACAACAAGAAGAAGAAATATCTCGAAATATGTCCGTCAGGACCCTTCCCTTGAGATAAATCTGCAAATATCTCGGAAACGAAGCGAGCAATGGCAAAATGTTAAGAGACCTTTTTTGTAGAGAATTAAGTTTCCTACTTTTCATGTTCTATGATATTTTTTGATCAGATGCGTAGTTCTCGAGATATATCAAGATATTTAAAAGTTCCGAAGCTGCACCAACATAATAGAGGTACAGAAACACCGTGGCCTCTTTCTTTGAGATAACTCTGCACTATTGCGAGCTGCAAATGCCACTTCGAGCTTAGCTGTGCAGAAGAAGAACAACAAGAAGAAGAAATATCTCGAAATATGTCCGTGAGACCCCTTCCCTTGAGATAAATCTGCAAATATCTCGGAAACGAAGCGAGCTATGGCAAAATGTTAAGAGACCTTTTTTGTAGAGAATTAAGTTTCCTACTTTTTATGTTCTATGATATTTTTTGATCAGAAGCGTAGTTTTCGAGATATATCGAGATATTTAAAAGTTCCGAAGCCGCACCAACATAATAGAGATACAGAAACACCGTGGCCCCTTTCTTTGGGATAACTCTGCACTATTGCGAGCTGAAAATGCCACTTCCAGTTTAGCTGTGCAGAAGAAGAACAACAAGAAGAAGAAATACCTCGAAATATGTCCGTCAAGACCCTTCCCTTGAGATAAATCTGCAAATATCTCGGAAACAATGCGAGCTATGGCAAAACGTTGAGAGAACTTTTTTGTAGGAAATTAAGTTTCCTACTATTTATGTTCTATGATATTTTTTGATTAGATGCGTAGTTTTCGAGATATATCGAGATATTTAAAGGTTCCGAATCCGCAACATCATAATAAAGATACATAAACACCGTGGCCTCTTTCTTTGAGATAACTCTGCACTATTCCGAGCTGCAAATGCCACTTCCAGCTTAGCTGTGCAGAAGAAGAACAACAAGAAGAAGAAATATCTCGAAATATGTCCGTCAGGCCCCTTCTTTTGAGCTATATCTGCAAATATCTCGGAAACGATGCGAGCTATGGCAAAATGGTGAGAGACCTTTTTTGTAGGAAATTAAGTTTCCTACCATTTATGTTCTATGATATTTTTTGATCAGATGCGTAGTTTTCGAGATATATCGAGACATTTAAAAATTCCGCAGCCGCACCAACATAATAGAGGTACAGAAACACCGTGGCCCCTTTCTTTGAGATGACTCTGCACTATTGCGAGCTGTAAATGCCACTTCCAGCAGAGCTGTGCAGAAGAAGAACAACAAGAAGAAGAAATATCTCGAAATATGTCCGTCAGGCCCCTTCCCTTGAGATAAATCTGCAAATATCTCGGAAACGAAGCGAGCTATGGCAAAACGTTAAGAGACCTTTTTTGTAGAGAATTATGTTTCCTACAATTTATGTTCTATGATATTTTTTAATCAGATGCGTAGGTTTCGAGATATATCAAGATATTTAAAAGTTCCGAAGCTGCACCAACATAATAGAGGTACAGAAACACCGTGGCCTCTTTCTTTGAGATAACTCTGCACTATTGCGAGCTGCAAATGCCGCTTCGAGCTTAGCTGTGCAGGAGAAGAACAACAGGAAGAAGAAATATCTCGAAATATGTCCGTCAGACCCCTTCCCTTGAGATATATCTGCAAATATCTCGGAAACGAAGCGACCTATGGCAAAATGTTGAGAGACCTTTTTTGTAGAGAATTAAGTTTGCTACTTTTTATGTTCTATGATATTTTTTGATCAGATGCGTAGTTCTCGAGATATATCAAGATATTTAAAAGTTCCGAAGCTGCACCAACATAATAGAGGTACAGAAACACCGTGGCCCCTTTCTTTGAGATAACTCTGCAACATTGCGAGCTGCAAATGCCACTTCCAGCTTAGCTGTGCAGAAGAAGAACAACAAGAAGAAGAAATATCTCGAAATATGTCCGTCAGGCCACTTCCCTTGAGATAAATCTGCAAATATCTCGGAAAGGAAGCGAGCTATGGCAAAATGTTAAGAGACCTTTTTTGTAGAGAATTATGTTTCCTACAATTTATGTTGTATGATATTTTTTGATCAGATGCGTAGTTTTCGAGATATATCAAGATATTTAAAAGTTCCGAAGCTGCACCAACATAATAGAGGTACAGAAACACCGTGGCCTCTTTCTTTGAGATAGCTCTGCACTATTGCGAGCTGCAAATGCCACTTCCAGCTTAGCTGTGCAGAAGAAGAACAACAAGAAGAAGAAATATCTCGAAATATGTCCGTCAGGCCACTTCCCTTGAGATAAATCTGCAAATATCTCGGAAACGAAGCGAGCTATGGCAAAATGTTAAGAGACGTTTTTTGTAGAGAATTATGTTTCCTACAATTTATGATCTAGGATATTTTTTGATCAGATGCGGAGTTTTCGAGATATATCAAGATATTTAAAAGTTCCGAATCTGCACCAACATAATAGAGGTACAGAAACACCGTGGCCTCTTTCTTTGAGATAGCTCTGCACTATTGCGAGCTGCAAATGCCACTTCCAGCTTAGCTGTGCAGAAGAAGAACAACAAGAAGAAGAAATATCTCGAAATATGTCCGTCAGGCCACTTCCCTTGAGATAAATCTGCAAATATCTCGGAAACGAAGCGAGCTATGGCAAAATGGTGAGAGACCTTTTTTGTAGAGAATTAAGTTTCCTACTTTTTATGTTCTATGATATTTTTTGATCAGATGCGTAGTTCTCGAAATATATCAAGATATTTAAAAGTTCCGAAGCTGCACCAACATAACAGAGGTACAGAAACACCGTGGCCTCTCTCTTTGAGATAGCTCTGCACTATTGCGAGCTGCAAATGCCACTTCCAGCTTAGCTGTGCAGAAGAAGAACAACAAGAAGAAGAAATATCTCGAAATATGTCCGTCAGGCCACTTCCCTTGAGATAAATCTGCAAATATCTCGGAAACGAAGCGAGCTATGGCAAAATGTTAAGAGACCTTTTTTGTAGAGAATTATGTTTCCTACAATTTATGTTCTATGATATTTTTTGATCAGATGCGTAGTTTTCGAGATATATCAAGATATTTAAAAGTTCCGAAGCTGCACCAACATAATAGAGGTACAGAAACACCGTGGCCTCTTTCTTTGAGATAGCTCTGCACTATTGCGAGCTGCAAATGCCACTTCCAGCTTAGCAGTGCAGAAGAAGAACAACAAGAAGAAGAAATATCTCGAAATATGTCCGTCAGGCCACTTCCCTTGAGATAAATCTGCAAATATCTCGGAAACGAAGCGAGCTATGGCAAAATGTTAAGAGACCTTTTTTGTAGAGAATTAAGTTTCCTACTTTTTATGTTCTATGATATTTTTTGATCAGATGCGTAGTTCTCGAGATATATCAAGATATTTAAAAGTTCCGAAGCTGCACCAACATAACAGAGGTACAGAAACACCGTGGCCTCTTTCTTTGAGATAACTCTGCACTATTGCGAGTTGCAAATGCCACTTCCAGCTTAGCTGTGCAGAAGAAGAACAACAAGAAGAAGAAATATCTCGAAATATGTCCGTCAGGCCACTTCCCTGGAGATAAATCTGCAAATATCTCGGAAAGGAAGCGAGCTATGGCAAAATGTTAAGAGACCTTTTTTGTAGAGAATTAAGTTTCCTACTTTTTATGTTCTATGATATTTTTTGGTCAGATGCGTAGTTCTCGAGATATATCAAGATATTTAAAAGTTCCGAAGCTGCACCAACATAATAGAGGTACAGAAACACCGTGGCCTCTTTCTTTGAGATAACTCTGCACTATTGCGAGCTGCAAATGCCACTTCGAGCTTAGCTGTGCAGAAGAAGAACAACAAGAAGAAGAAATATCTCGAAATATGTCCGTCAGGACCCTTCCCTTGAGATAAATCTGCAAATATCTCGGAAACGAAGCGAGCTATCGCAAAACGTTAAGAGACCTTTTTTGTAGAGAATTATGTTTCCTACAATTTATGTTCTATGATATTTTTTGATCAGAAGCGTAGTTTTCGAGATATATCGAGATATTTAAAAGTTCCGAAGCCGCACCAACATAATAGAGATACAGAAACACCGAGGCCCCTTTCTTTGAGATAACTCTGCACTATTGCGAGCTGCAAATGCCACTTCCAGCTTAGCTGTGCAGAAGAAGAACAACAAGAAGAAGAAATATCTCGAAATATGTCCGTTAGGCCCCTTCCCTTGAGATAAATCTGCAAATATCTCGGAAACGAAGCGAGCTATGGCAAAATGTTAAGAGACCTTTTTTGTAGAGAATTAAGTTTCCTACAATTTACGTTCTATGATATTTTTTGATCAGAAGCGTAGTTTTTGAGATATATCGAGATATTTAAAAGTTCCGAAGCCGCACCAACATAATAGAGATACAGAAACACCGTGGCCCCTTTCTTTGAGATAACTCTGCACTATTGCGACCTGCAAATGCCACTTCCAGCTTAGCTGTGCAGAAGAAGAACAACAAGAAGAAGAAATATCTCGAAATATGTCCGTCAGGCCCCTTCCCTTGAGATAAATCTGCAAATATCTCGGAAACGAAGCGAGCTATGGCAAAATGTTAAGATACCTTTTTTGTAGAGAATTAAGTTTCCTACTTTTTATGTTCTATGATATCTTTTGATCAGAAGCGTAGTTTTCGAGATATATCGAGATATTTAAAAGTTCCGAAGCCGCACCAACATAATAGAGATACAGAAACACCGTGGCCCCTTCCTTTGAGATAACTCTGCACTATTGCGAGCTGCAAATGCCACTTCCAGCTTAGCTGTGAAGAAGAAGAACAACAAGAAGAAGAAATATCTCGAAATATGTCCGTCAGGCCACTTCCCTTGAGATAAATCTGCAAATATCTCGGAAAGGAAGCGAGCTATAGCAAAATGTTAAGAGACCTTTTTTGTAGAGAATTAAGTTTCCTACTTTTTATGTTCTATGATATTTTTTGGTCAGATGCGTAGTTCTCGAGATATATCAAGATATTTAAAAGTTCCGAAGCTGCACCAACATAATAGAGATACAGAAACACCGTGGCCTCTTTCTTTGAGATAACTCTGCACTATTGCGAGCTGCAAATGCCACTTCGAGCTTAGCTGTGCAGAAGAAGAACAACAGGAAGAAGAAATATCTCGAAATATGTCCGTCAGACCCCTTCCCTTGAGATAAATCTGCAAATATCTTGGAAACGAAGCGACCTATGGCAAAATGTTAAGAGACCTTTTTTGTAGAGAATTATGTTTTCTACAATTTACCTTCTATGATCTTTTTTGATCAGAAGCGTAGTTTTCGAGATATATCGAGATATTTAAAAGTTCCGAAGCCGCACCAACATAATAGAGATACAGAAACACCGTGGCCCCTTTCTTTGGGATAACTCTGCACTATTGCGAGCTGGAAATGTCACTTCCAGTTTAGCTGTGCAGAAGAAGAACAACAAGAAGAAGAAATATCTCGAAATATGTCCGTCAGGACCCTTCCCTTGAGATAAATCTGCAAATATCTCGGAAACGAAGCGAGCTATCGCAAAACGTTAAGAGACCTTTTTTGTAGAGAATTATGTTTCCTACTTTTTATCTTCTATGATATTTTTTGATCAGATGCGTAGTTGTCGAGATATATCAAGATATTTAAAAGTTCCGAAGCTGCACCAACATAATAGAGGTACAGAAACACCGTGGCCTCTTTCTTTGAGATAACTCTGCACTATTGCGAGCTGCAAATGCCACTACGAGCTTAGCTGTGCAGAAGAAGAACAACAAGAAGAAGAAATATCTCGAAATATGTCCGTCAGACCCCTTCCCTTGAGATAAATCTGCAAATATCTCGGAAACGAAGCGAGCTATGGCAAAATGTTAAGAGACCTTTTTTGTAGAGAATTATGTTTCCTACAATTTAGGTTCTATGATATTTTTTGATCAGAAGCGTAGTTTTTGAGATATATCGAGATATTTAAAAGTTCCGAAGCCGCACCAACATAATAGAGATACAGAAACACCGTGGCCCCTTGCTTTGAGATAACTCTGCACTATTGCGACCTGCAAATGCCACTTCCAGCTTAGCTGTGCAGAAGAAGAACAACAAGAATAAGAAATATTTCGAAATATGTCCGTCAGGCCCCTTCCCTTGAGATAAATCTGCAAATATCTCGGAAACGAAGCGAGCTACGGCAAAATGTTAACAGACCTTTTTTGTAGAAAATTAGGTTTCCTACTTTTTATGTTCTATGATATTTTTTTATCAGATGCGTAGTTCTCGAGATATATCAAGATATTTAAAAGTTCCGAAGCTGCACCAACATAATAGAGGTACAGAAACACCGTGGCCTCTTTCTTTGAGATAACTCTGCACTATTGCGAGCTGCAAATGCCACTTCCAGCTTAGCTGTGCAGAAGAAGAACAACAAGAAGAAGAAATATCTCGAAATATGTCCGTCAGGCCCCTTCCCTTGAGATAAATCTGCAAATATCTCGGAAACGAAGCGAGCTATGGCAAAATGTTAAGAGACCTTTTTTGTAGAGAATTAAGTTTCCTACTTTTTATATTCTATGATATTTTTTGATCAGATGCGTAGTTCTCGAGATATATCAAGATATTAAAAAGTTCCGAAGCCGCACCAACATAATAGAGATACAGAAACACCGTGGCCCCTTTCTTTGAGATAACTCTGCACTATTGCGACCTGCAAATGCCACTTCCAGCTTAGCTGTGCGGAAGAAGAACAACAAGAAGGAGAAATATCTCGAAATATGTCCGTCAGGCCCCTTCCCTTGAGATAAATCTGCAAATATCTCGGAAACGAAGCGAGCTATGGCAAAATGTTAAGAGACCTTTTTTGTAGAGAATTAAGTTTCCTACTTTTTATCTTCTATGATATTTTTTGATCAGATGCGTAGTTCTCGAGATATATCAAGATATTTAAAAGTTCCGAAGCCGCACCAACGTAATAGAGATTCAGAAACACCGTGGCCCCTCTCTTTCAGATAACTCTGCACAATTGCGAGCTGCAAATGCCACTTCCAGCTTAGCTGTGCAGAAGAAGAACAACAAGAAGAAGAAATATCTCGAAATATGTCCGTTAGGCCCCTTCCCTTGAGATAAATCTGCAAATATCTCGGAAACGAAGCGAGCTATGGCAAAATGTTAAGAGACCTTTTTTGTAGAGAATTAAGTTTCCTACAATTTACGTTCTATGATATTTTTTGATCAGAAGCGTAGTTTTTGAGATATATCGAGATATTTAAAAGTTCCGAAGCCGCACCAACATAATAGAGATACAGAAACACCGTGGCCCCTTTCTTTGAGATAACTCTGCACTATTGCGACCTGCAAATGCCACTTCCAGCTTAGCTGTGCAGAAGAAGAACAACAAGAAGAAGAAATATCTCGAAATATGTCCGTCAGGCCCCTTCCCTTGAGATAAATCTGCAAATATCTCGGAAACGAAGCGAGCTATGGCAAAATGTTAAGATACCTTTTTTGTAGAGAATTAAGTTTCCTACTTTTTATGTTCTATGATATTTTTTGATCAGAAGCGTAGTTTTCGAGATATATCGAGATATTTAAAAGTTCCGAAGCCGCACCAACATAATAGAGATACAGAAACACCGTGGCCCCTTCCTTTGAGATAACTCTGCACTATTGCGAGCTGCAAATGCCACTTCCAGCTTAGCTGTGAAGAAGAAGAACAACAAGAAGAAGAAATATCTCGAAATATGTCCGTCAGGCCACTTCCCTTGAGATAAATCTGCAAATATCTCGGAAAGGAAGCGAGCTATGGCAAAATGTTAAGAGACCTTTTTTGTAGAGAATTAAGTTTCCTACTTTTTATGTTCTATGATATTTTTTGGTCAGATGCGTAGTTCTCGAGATATATCAAGATATTTAAAAGTTCCGAAGCTGCACCAACATAATAGAGATACAGAAACACCGTGGCCTCTTTCTTTGAGATAACTCTGCACTATTGCGAGCTGCAAATGCCACTTCGAGCTTAGCTGTGCAGAAGAAGAACAACAGGAAGAAGAAATATCTCGAAATATGTCCGTCAGACCCCTTCCCTTGAGATAAATCTGCAAATATCTTGGAAACGAAGCGACCTATGGCAAAATGTTAAGAGACCTTTTTTGTAGAGAATTATGTTTTCTACAATTTACCTTCTATGATCTTTTTTGATCAGAAGCGTAGTTTTCGAGATATATCGAGATATTTAAAAGTTCCGAAGCCGCACCAACATAATAGAGATACAGAAACACCGTGGCCCCTTTCTTTGGGATAACTCTGCACTATTGCGAGCTGGAAATGTCACTTCCAGTTTAGCTGTGCAGAAGAAGAACAACAAGAAGAAGAAATATCTCGAAATATGTCCGTCAGGACCCTTCCCTGGAGATAAATCTGCAAATATCTCGGAAACGAAGCGAGCTATCGCAAAACGTTAAGAGACCTTTTTTGTAGAGAATTATGTTTCCTACAATTTATGTTCTATGATATTTTTTGATCAGAAGCGTAGTTTTCGAGATATATCGAGATATTTAAAAGTTCCGAAGCCGCACCAACATAATAGAGATACAGAAACACCGGGGCCCCTTTCTTTGAGATAACTCTGCACTATTGCGAGCTGCAAATGCCACTTCCAGCTTAGCTGTGCAGAAGAAGAACAACAAGAAGAAGAAATATCTCGAAATATGTCCGTTAGGCCCCTTCCCTTGAGATAAATCTGCAAATATCTCGGAAACGAAGCGAGCTATGGCAAAATGTTAAGAGACCTTTTTTGTAGAGAATTAAGTTTCCTACAATTTACGTTCTATGATATTTTTTGATCAGAAGCGTAGTTTTTGAGATATATCGAGATATTTAAAAGTTCCGAAGCCGCACCAACATAATAGAGATACAGAAACACCGTGGCCCCTTTCTTTGAGATAACCCTGCACTATTGCGACCTGCAAATGCCACTTCCAGCTTAGCTGTGCAGAAGAAGAACAACAAGAAGAAGAAATATCTCGAAATATGTCCGTCAGGCCCCTTCCCTTGAGATAAATCTGCAAATATCTCGGAAACGAAGCGGAGTATGGCAAAATGTTAAGATACCTTTTTTGTAGAGAATTAAGTTTCCTACTTTTTATGTTCTATGATATTTTTTGATCAGAAGCGTAGTTTTCGAGATATATCGAGATATTTAAAAGTTCCGAAGCCGCACCAACATAATAGAGATACAGAAACACCGTGGCCCCTTTCGTTGAGATAACTCTGCACTATTGCGAGCTGCAAATGCCACCTCCAGCTTAGCTGTGAAGAAGAAGAACAACAAGAAGAAGAAATATCTCGAAATATGTCCGTCAGGCCACTTCCCTTGAGATAAATCTGCAAATATCTCGGAAAGGAAGCGAGCTATGGCAAAATGTTAAGAGACCTTTTTTGTAGAGAATTAAGTTTCCTACTTTTTATGTTCTATGATATTTTTTGGTCAGATGCGTAGTTCTCGAGATATATCAAGATATTTAAAAGTACCGAAGCTGCACCAACATAATAGAGATACAGAAACACCGTGGCCTCTTTCTTTGAGATAACTCTGCACTATTGCGAGCTGCAAATGCCACTTCGAGCTTAGCTGTGCAGAAGAAGAACAACAGGAAGAAGAAATATCTCGAAATATGTCCGTCAGACCCCTTCCCTTGAGATAAATCTGCAAATATCTCGGAAACGAAGCGACCTATGGGAAAATGTTAAGAGACCTGTCTTGTAGAGAATTATGTTTTCTACAATTTACCTTCTATGATCTTTTTTGATCAGAAGCGTAGTTTTCGAGATATATCGAGATATTTAAAAGTTCCGAAGCCGCACCAACATAATAGAGATACAGAAACACCGTGGCCCCTTTCTTTGGGATAACTCTGCACTATTGCGAGCTGGAAATGCCACTTCCAGTTTAGCTGTGCAGAAGAAGAACAACAAGAAGAAGAAATACCTCGAAATATGTCCGTCAGGACCCTTCCCTTGAGATAAATCTGCAAATATCTCGGAAACGAAGCGAGCTATCGCAAAACGTTAAGAGACCTTTTTTGTAGAGAATTATGTTTCCTACAATTTATGTTCTATGATATTTTTTGATCAGAAGCGTAGTTTTCGAGATATATCGAGATATTTAAAAGTTCCGAAGCCGCACCAACATAATAGAGATACAGAAACACCGGAGCCCCTTTCTTTGAGATAACTCTGCATTATTGCGAGCTGCAAATGCCACTTCCAGCTTAGCTGTGCAGAAGAAGAACAACAAGAAGAAGAAATATCTCGAAATATGTCCGTTAGGCCCCTTCCCTTGGGATAAATCTGCAAATATCTCGGAAACGAAGCGAGCTATGGCAAAATGTTAAGAGACCTTTTTTGTAGAGAATTAAGTTTCCTACTTTTTATCTTCTATGATATTTTTTGATCAGATGCGTAGTTGTCGAGATATATCAAGATATTTAAAAGTTCCGAAGCTGCACCAACATAATAGAGGTACAGAAACACCGTGGCCTCTTTCTTTGAGATAACTCTGCACTATTGCGAGCTGCAAATGCCACTACGAGCTTAGCTGTGCAGAAGAAGAACAACAAGAAGAAGAAATATCTCGAAATATGTCCGTCAGACCCCTTCCCTTGAGATAAATCTGCAAATATCTCGGAAACGAAGCGAGCTATGGCAAAATGTTAAGAGACCTTTTTTGTAGAGAATTATGTTTCCTACAATTTAGGTTCTATGATATTTTTTGATCAGAAGCGTAGTTTTTGAGATATATCGAGATATTTAAAAGTTCCGAAGCCGCACCAACATAATAGAGATACAGAAACACCGTGGCCCCTTTCTTTGAGATAACTCTGCACTATTGCGACCTGCAAATGCCACTTCCAGCTTAGCTGTGCAGAAGAAGAACAACAAGAATAAGAAATATTTCGAAATATGTCCGTCAGGCCCCTTCCCTTGAGATAAATCTGCAAATATCTCGGAAACGAAGCGAGCTACGGCAAAATGTTAACAGACCTTTTTTGTAGAAAATTAGGTTTCCTACTTTTTATGTTCTATGATATTTTTTTATCAGATGCGTAGTTCTCGAGATATATCAAGATATTTAAAAGTTCCGAAGCTGCACCAACATAATAGAGGTACAGAAACACCGTGGCCTCTTTCTTTGAGATAACTCTGCAGTATTGCGAGCTGCGAATGCCACTTCCAGCTTAGCTGTGCAGAAGAAGAACAACAAGAAGAAGAAATATCTCGAAATATGTCCGTCAGGCCCCTTCCCATGAGATAAATCTGCAAATATCTCGGAAACGAAGCGAGCTATGGCAAAATGTTAAGAGACCTTTTTTGTAGAGAATTAAGTTTCCTACTTTTTATATTCTATGATATTTTTTGATCAGATGCGTAGTTCTCGAGATATATCAAGATATTAAAAAGTTCCGAAGCCGCACCAACATAATAGAGATACAGAAACACCGTGGCCCCTTTCTTTGAGATAACTCTGCACTATTGCGACCTGCAAATGCCACTTCCAGCTTAGCTGTGCGGAAGAAGAACAACAAGAAGGAGAAATATCTCGAAATATGTCCGTCAGGCCCCTTCCCTTGAGATAAATCTGCAAATATCTCGGAAACGAAGCGAGCTATGGCAAAATGTTAAGAGACCTTTTTTGTAGAGAATTAAGTTTCCTACTTTTTATCTTCTATGATATTTTTTGATCAGATGCGTAGTTCTCGAGATATATCAAGATATTTAAAAGTTCCGAAGCCGCACCAACGTAATAGAGATTCAGAAACACCGTGGCCCCTCTCTTTCAGATAACTCTGCACAATTGCGAGCTGCAAATGCCACTTCCAGCTTAGCTGTGCAGAAGAAGAACAACAAGAAGAAGAAATATCTCGAAATATGTCCGTTAGGCCCCTTCCCTTGAGATACATCTGCAAATATCTCGGAAACGAAGCGAGCTATGGCAAAATGTTCAGAGACCTTTCTTGTAGAGAATTAAGTTTCCTACTTTTTATGTAGTATGATATTTTTTGATCAGATGCGTAGTTCTCGAGATATATCAAGATATTTAAAAGTTTCGAAGCCGGACCAACATAATAGAGATACAGAAACACCGTGGCCCCTTTCTTTGAGATAACTCTGCACTATTGCGAGCTGCAAATGCCACTTCCAGCTTAGCTGTGCAGAAGAAGAACAACAAGAAGAAGAAATATCTCGAAATATGTCCGTCAGGCCCCTTCCCTTGAGATAAATCTGCAAATATCTCGGAAACGAAGCGAGCTATGGCAAAATGTTAGGAGACCTTTTTTGTAGAGAATTAAGTTTCCTACTTTTTATATTCTATGATATTTTTTGATCAGATGCGTAGTTCTCGAGATATATCAAGATATTTAAAAGTTCCGAAGCCGCACCAACATAATAGAGATACAGAAACACCGTGGCCCCTTTCTTTGAGATAACTCTGCACTATTGCGACCTGCAAATGCCACTTCCAGCTTAGCTGTGCGGAAGAAGAACAACAAGAAGGAGAAATATCTCGAAATATGTCCGTCAGGCCCCTTCCCTTGAGATAAATCTGCAAATATCTCGGAAACGAAGCGAGCTATGGCAAAATGTTGAGAGACCTTTTTTGTAGAGAATTAAGTTTCCTACTTTTTATCTTGTATGATATTTTTTGATCAGATGCGTAGTTCTCGAGATATATCAAGATATTTAAAAGTTCCGAAGCCGCACCAACGTAATAGAGATTCAGAAACACCGTGGCCCCTCTCTTTCAGATAACTCTGCACAATTGCGAGCTGCAAATGCCACTTCCAGCTTAGCTGTGCAGAAGAAGAACAACAAGAAGAAGAAATATCTCGAAATATGTCCGTTAGGCCCCTTCCCTTGAGATAAATCTGCAAATATCTCGGAAACGAAGCGAGCTATGGCAAAATGTTCAGAGACCTTTCTTGTAGAGAATTAAGTTTCCTACTTTTTATGTAGTATGATATTTTTTGATCAGATGCGTAGTTCTCGAGATATATCAAGATATCTAAAAGTTTCGAAGCCGGACCAACATAATAGAGATACAGAAACACCGTGGCCCCTTTCTTTGAGATAACTCTGCACTATTGCGAGCTGCAAATGCCACTTCCAGCTTAGCTGTGCAGAAGAAGAACAACAAGAAGAAGAAATATCTCGAAATATGTCCGTTAGGCCCCTTCCCTTGAGATAAATCTGCAAATATCTCAGAAACGAAGCGAGCTATGGCAAAATGTTAAGAGACCTTTTTTGTAGAGAATTAAGTTTCCTACTTTTTATGTTCTATGATATTTTTTGATCAGATGCGTAGTTCTCGAGATATATCAAGATATTTAAAAGTTCCGAAGCCGCACCAACATAATAGAGATACAGAAACACCGTGGCCCCTTTCTTTGAGATAACTCTGCACTATTGCGAGCTGCAACTGCCACTTCCAGCTTAGCTGTGCAGAAGAAGAACAACAAGAAGAAGAAATATCTCGAAGCATGTCCGTCAGACCCCTTCCCTTGAGATAAATCTGCAAATATCTCGGAAACGAAGCGAGCGATGGCAAAATCTTAAGAGACCTTTTTTGTAGAGAATTATGTTTCCTACAATTTACGTTCTATGATATTTTTTGATCAGAAGCGTAGTTTTCGAGATATATCGAGATATTTAAAAGTTCCGAAGCCGCACCAACATAATAGAGACACAGAAACACCGTGGCCCCTTTCTTTGAGATAACTCTGCACTATTGCGAGCTGCAAATGCCACTTCCAGCTTGGCTGTGCAGAAGAAGAACAACAAGAAGAAGAAATATCTCGAAATATGTCCGTTAGGCCCCTTCCCTTGAGATAAATCTGCAAATATCTCGGAAACGAAGCGAGCTATGGCAAAATGTTAAGAGACCTTTTTTGTAGAGAATTAAGTTTCCTACTTTTTATCTTCTATGATATTTTTTGATCAGATGCGTAGTTCTCGAGATATATCAAGATATTTAAAAGTTCCGAAGCTGCACCAACATAATAGAGGTACAGAAACACCATGGCCTCTTTCTTTGAGATAACTCTGCACTATTGCGAGCTGCAAATGCCACTTCGAGCTTAGCTGTGCAGAAGAAGAACAACAAGAAGAAGAAATATCTCGAAGTATGTCCGTCAGACCCCTTCCCTTGAGATAAATCTGCAAATATCTCGGAAACGAAGAGAGCGATGGCAAAATCTTAAGAGACCTTTTTTGTAGAGAATTATGTTTCCTACAATTTACGTTCTATGATATTTTTTGATCAGAAGCGTAGTTTTCGAGATATATCGAGATATTTAAAAGTTCCGAAGCCGCACCAACATAATAGAGACACAGAAACACCGTGGCCCCTTTCTTTGAGATAACTCTGCACTATTGCGACCTGCAAATGCCACTTCCAGCTTAGCTGTGCAGAAGAAGAACAACAAGAAGAAGAAATATCTCGAAATATATCCGTCAGGCCCCTTCCCTTGAGATAAATCTGCAAATATCTCGGAAACGAAGCGGAGTATGGCAAAATGTTGAGATACCTTTTTTGTAGAGAATTAAGTTTCCTACTTTTTATTTTCTATGATATTTTTTGATCAGATGCGTAGTTCTCGAGATATATCAAGATATTTAAAAGTTCCGAAGCCGCACCAACATAATAGAGATACAGAAACACCGTGGCCCCTTTCTTTGCGATAACTCTGCACTATTGCGAGCTGCAAATGCCACTTCGAGCTCAGCTGTGCAGAAGAAGAACAACAAGAAGAAGAAATATCTCGAAATATGTCCGTCAGACCCCTTCCCTTGAGATAAATCTGCAAATATCTCGGAAACGAAGCGAGCTATGGCAAAATCTTAAGAGACCTTTTGTGTAGAGAATTATGTTTCCTACAATTTACGTTCTATGATATTTTTTGATCAGAAGCGTAGTTTTCGAGATATATCGAGATATTTAAAAGTTCCGAAGCCGCACCAACATAATAGAGATACAGAAACACCGTGGCCCCTTTCTTTGAGATAACTCTGCACTATTGCGAGCTGCAAATGCCACTTCCAGCTTAGCTGTGCAGAAGAAGAACAACAAGAAGAAGAAATATCTCGAAATATGTCCGTCGGGCCCCTTTCCTTGAGATAAATCTGCAAATATCTCGGAAACGAAGCGAGCGATGGCAAAATCTTAAGAGACCTTTTTTGTAGAGAATTATGTTTCCTACAATTTACGTTCTATGATATTTTTTGATCAG
The DNA here is from genome assembly GCF_051020975.1 of Osmia lignaria lignaria. NCBI lineage: Eukaryota > Metazoa > Arthropoda > Insecta > Hymenoptera > Megachilidae > Osmia > Osmia lignaria. Next base: position 1,634,787 of record NW_027478162.1, on the reverse strand, counting down.
AAGCGTAGTTTTCGAGATATATCGAGATATTTAAAAGTTCCGAAGCCGCACCAACATAATAGAGACACAGAAACACCGTGGCCCCTTTCTTTGAGATAACTCTGCACTATTGCGACCTGCAAATGCCACTTCCAGCTTAGCTGTGCAGAAGAAGAACAACAAGAAGAAGAAATATCTCGAAATATGTCCGTTAGGCCCCTTCCCTTGAGATAAATCTGCAAATATCTCGGAAACTAAGCGAGCTATGGCAAAATATTAGGAGACCTTTTTTGTAGAGAATTAAGTTTCCTACTTTTTATGTTCTATGATATTTTTTGATCAGATGCGTAGTTCTCGAGATATATCAAGATATTTAAAAGTTCCGAAGCCGCACCAACATAATAGAGATACAGAAACACCGTGGCCCCTCTCTTTGAGATAACTCTGCACTAGTGCGAGCCGCAAATGCCACTTCCAGCTTAGCTGTGCAGACGAAGAACAACAAGAAGAAGAAATATCTCGAAATATGTCCGTCAGGCCCCTTCCCTTGAGATAAATCTGCAAATATCTCGGAAACGAAGCGAGCTATGGCAAAATGTTAAGAGACCTTTTTTGTAGAGAATTAAGTTTCCTACTTTTTATGTTCTATGATATTTTTTGATCAGATGCGTAGTTCTCGAGATATATCAAGATATTTAAAAGTTCCGAAGCCGCACCAACATAATAGAGATACAGAAACACCGTGGCCCCTTTCTTTGAGATAACTCTGCACTAGTGCGAGCCGCAAATGCGACTTCCAGCTTAGCTGTGCAGAAGAAGAACAACAAGAAGAAGAAATATCTCGAAATATGTCCGTCAGGTTCCTTCCCTTGAGATAAATCTGCAAATATCTCGGAAACGAAGCGAGCTATGGCAAAATGTTAAGAGACGTTTTTTGTAGAGAATTATGTTTCCTACAATTTATGTTCTATGATATTTTTTGATCAGTAGCGTAGTTCTCGAGATATATCGAGATATTTAAAAGTTCCGAAGCCGCACCAATATAATAGAGATACAGAAACACCGTGGCCCCTTTCTTTGAGATAACTCTGCACTATTGCGAGCTGCAAATGCCACTTCCAGCTTAGCTGTGCAGAAGAAGAACAACAAGAAGAAGAAATATCTCGAAATATGTCCGTCAGGCCCCTTCCCTTGAGATAAATCTGCAAATATCTCCGAAACGAAGCGAGCTATGGCAAAATGTTAAGAGACCTTATTTGTAGAGAATTAAGTTTCCTACTTTTTATGTTCTATGATATTATTTGATCAGATGAGGAGTTCTCGAGATATATCAAGATATTTAATAGTTCCGAAGCCGCACCAACATAATAGAGATACAGAAACACCGTGGCCCCTTTCTTTGAGATAACTCTGCACTATGGCGAGCTGCAAATGCCACTTCCAGCTTAGCTGTGCAGAAGAAGAACAACAAGAAGAAGAAATATCTCGAAATATGTCCGTCAGGCCCCTTCCCTTGAGATAAATCTGCAAATATCTCCGAAACGAAGCGAGCTATGGCAAAATGTTAAGAGACCTTATTTGTAGAGAATTAAGTTTCCTACTTTTTATGTTCTATGATATTATTTGATCAGATGAGGAGTTCTCGAGATATATCAAGATATTTAATAGTTCCGAAGCCGCACCAACATAATAGAGATACAGAAACACCGTGGCCCCTTTCTTTGAGATAACTCTGCACTATGGCGAGCTGCAAATGCCACTTCCAGCTTAGCTGTGCAGAAGAAGAATAACAAGAAGAAGAAATATCTCGAAATATGTCCGTCAGGCCCCTTCCGTTGAGATAAATCTGCAAATATCTCGGAAACGAAGCGAGCTATGGCAAAATGTTAAGAGACCTTTCTTGTAGAGAATTAAGTTTCCTACTTTTTATGTTCTATGATATTTTTTGATCAGATGCGTAGTTCTCGAGATATATCAAGATATTTAAAAGTTCCGAAGCCGCACCAACATAATAGAGATACAGAAACACCGTGGCCCCTTTCTTTGAGATAACTCTGCACTATTGCGAGCTGTAAATGCCACGTCCAGCTTAGCTGTGCAGAAGAAGAACAACAAGAAGAAGAAATATCTCGAAATATGCCCGTCAGGCCCCTTCCCTTGAGATAAATCTGCAAATATCTCGGAAACGAAGCGAGCTATGGCAAAATGTTAAGAGACCTTTTTTGTAGAGAATTAAGTTTCCTACTTTTTATGTTCTATGATATTTTTTGATCAGATGCGTAGTTCTCGAGATATATCAAGATATTTAAAAGTTCCGAAGCCTCACCAACATAATAGAGATACAGAAACACCGTGGCCCCTTTCTTTGAGATAACTCTGCACTATTGCGAGCTGTAAATGCCACGTCCAGCTTAGCTGTGCAGAAGAAGAACAACAAGAAGAAGAAATATCTCGAGATATGTCCGTCAGGCCCCTTCCCTTGAGATAAATCTGCAAATATCTCGGAAACGAAGCGAGCTATGGCAAAATGTTAAGAGACCTTTTTTGTAGAGAATTAAGTTTCCTACTTTTTATGTTCTATGATATTTTTTGATCAGATGCGTAGTTCTCGAGATATATCAAGATATTTAAAAGTTCCGAAGCCGCACCAACATAATAGAGATACAGAACCACCGTGGCCCCTTTCTTTGAGATAACTCTGCACTATTGCGAGCTGTAAATGCCACGTCCAGCTTAGCTGTGCAGAAGAAGAACAACAAGAAGAAGAAATATCCCGAAATATGTCCGTCAGGACCCTTCCCTTGAGATAAATCTGCAAATATCTCGGAAACGAAGCGAGCTATGGCAAAATGGTAAGAGACCTTTTTTGTAGAGAATTATGTTTCCTACAATTTATGTTCTATGATATTTTTTGATCAGAAGCGTAGTTTTCGAGATATATCGAGATATTTAAAAGTTCCGAAGCCGTACCAACATAATAGAGATACAGAAACACCGTGGCCCCTTTCTTTGAGATAACTCTGCACTATTGCGAGCTGCAAATGCCACTTCCAGCTTAGCTGTGCAGAAGAAGAACAACAAGAAGAAGAAATATCTCGAAATATGTCCGTCAGGCCCCTTCCCTTGAGATAAATCTGCAAATATCTCGGAAACGAAGCGAGCTATGGCAAAACGTTAAGAGACGTTTTTGTAGAGAATTATGTTTCCTACAATTTATGTTCTACGATATTTTTTGATCATAAGCGTAGTTTTCGAGATATATCGAGATATTTAAAAGTTCCGAAGCCGCACCAACATAATAGAGATACAGAAACACCGTGGCCCCTTTCTTTGAGATATCTCTGCACTAGTGCGAGCCGCAAATGCCACTTCCAGCATAGCTGGGCAGACCAAGAACAACAAGAAGAAGAAATATCTCGAAATATGTCCGTCAGGCCCCTTCCCTTGAGATATATCTGCAAATATCTCGGAAACGAAGCGAGCTATGGCAAAATGTTAAGAGACCTTTTTTGTAGAGAATCATGTTTCCTACAATTTATGTTCTATGATATTTTTTGATCAGAAGCGTAGTTTTCGAGATATATCGAAATATTTAAAAGTTCCGAAGCCGCACCAACATAATAGAGATTCAGAAACACCGTGGCCCCTTTCTTTGAGATAACTCTGCACTATTGCGAGCTGCAAATGCCACTTCCAGCTTAGCTGTGCAGAAGAAGAACAACAAGAAGAAGAAATATCTCGAAATATGTCCGTCAGGCCCCTTCCCTTGAGATATATCTGCAAATATCTCGGAAACGAAGCGAGCCATGGCAAAATGTTAAGAGACCTTTTTTGTAGAGAATTATATTTTCTACAAGTTATGTTCTATGATATTTTTTGATCAGAAGCGTAGTTTTCGAGATATTTCGAGATATTTAAAAGTTCCGAAGCCGCACCAACATAATAGAGATACAGAAACACCGTGGCCCCTTTCTTTGAGATAACTCTGCACTATTGCGAGCTGCAAATTCCACTTCCAGCATAGCTGTGCAGAAGAAGAACAACAAGAAGAAGAAATATCTCGAAATATGTCCGTCAGGCCCCTTCCCTTGAGATATATCTGCAAATATCTCGGAAACGAAGCGAGCTATGGCAAAATGTTAAGAGACGTTTTTTGTAGAGAATTAAGTTTTCTACTTTTTATGTTCTATGGTATTTTTTGATCAGATGCGTAGTTCTCGAGATATATCAAGATATTTAAAAGTTCCGAAGCCGCACCAACATAATAGAAATACAGAAACACCGTGGCCCCTTTCTTTGAGATAACTCTGCACTATTGCGAGCTGCAAATTCCACTTCCAGCTTAGCTGTGCAGAAGAAGAACAACAAGAAGAAGAAATATCTCGAAATATGTCCGTCAGGCCCCTTCCCTTGAGATATATCTGCAAATATCTCGGAAACGAAGCGAGCCATGGCAAAATGTTAAGAGACCTTTTTTGTAGAGAATTATGTTTCCTACAATTTATGTTCTATGATATTTTTTGATCAGAAGCGTAGTTTTCGAGATATATCGAGATATTTAAAAGTTCCGAAGCCGCACCAACATAATAGAGATACAGAAACACCGTGGCCCCTTTCTTTGAGATAACTCTGTACTATTGCGAGCTGCAAATGCCACTTCCAGCTTAGCTGTGCAGAAGAAGAACAACAAGAAGAAGAAATATCTCGAAATATGTCCGTCAGGCCCCTTCCCTTGAGATAAATCTGCACATATCTCGGAAACGAAGCGAGCTATGGCAAAATGTTAAGCGACCTTTTTTGTAGAGAATTATGTTTCCTACAATTTATGTTCTATGATATTTTTTGATGAGAACCGTAGTTTTCGAGATATATCGAGATATTTAAAAGTTCCGAAGCCGCACCAACATAATAGAGGTACAGAAACACCGTGGCCCCTTTCCTTGAGATAACTCTGCACTATTGCGAGCTGGAAATGCCACTTCCAGTTTAGCTGTGCAGAAGAAGAACAACAAGAAGAAGAAATATCTCGAAATATGTCCGTCAGGCCCCTTCCCTTGTGATAAATCAGCAAATATCTCGGAAACCAAGCGAGCTATGGCAAAATGTTAAGAGACCTTTTTTGTAGAGAATTAAGTTTCCTACTTTTTATGTTCTATGATATTTTTTGATCAGATGCGTAGTTCTCGAGATATATCAAGATATTTAAAAGTTCCGAAGCCGCACCAACATAATAGAGATACAGAAACACCGTGGCCCCTTTCTTTGAGATAACTCTGCACTATTGCGAGCTGCAAATGCCACTTCCAGCTTAGCTGTGCAGAAGAAGAACAACAAGAAGAAGAAATATCTCGAAATATGTCCGTCAGGCCCGTTCCGTTGAGCTGAATCTGCAAATATCTCGGAAACGAAGCGAGCTATGGCAAAATGTTAAGAGACCTTTTTTGTAGAGAATTAAGTTTCCTACTTTTTATGTTCTATGATATTTTTTGATCAGATGCGTAGTTCTCGAGATATATCAAGATATTTAAAAGGTCCGAAGCCGCACCAACATAATAGAAATACAGAAACACCGTGGCCCCTTTCTTTGAGATAACTCTGCACTATTGCGAGCTGCAAATTCCACTTCCAGCTTAGCTGTGCAGAAGAAGAACAACAAGAAGAAGAAATATCTCGAAATATGTCCGTCAGGCCCCTTCCCTTGGGATAAATCTGCAAATATCTCGGAAACGAAGCGAGCTATGGCAAAATGTTAAGAGACCTTTTTTGTAGAGAATTAAGTTTCCTACTTTTTATGTTCTATGATATTTTTTGATCAGAAGCGTAGTTTTCGAGATATATCGAGATATTTAAAAGTTCCGAAGCCGCACCAACATAATAGAGATACAGAAACACCGTGGCCCCTTTCTTTGAGATAACTCTGTACTATTGCGAGCTGCAAATGCCACTTCCAGCTTAGCTGTGCAGAAGAAGAACAACAAGAAGAAGAAATATCTCGAAATATGTCCGTCAGGCCCCTTCCCTTGAGATAAATCTGCACATATCTCGGAAACGAAGCGAGCTATGGCAAAATGTTAAGAGACCTTTTTTGTAAAGAATTATGTTTCCTACAATTTATGTTCTATGATATTTTTTGATCAGAACCGTAGTTTTCGAGATATATCGAGATATTTAAAAGTTCCGAAGCCGCACCAACATAATAGAGGTACAGAAACACCGTGGCCCCTTTCTTTGAGATAACTCTGCACTAGTGCGAGCTGGAAATGCCACTTACAGTTAAGCTGTGCAGAAGAAGTTCAACAAGAAGAAGAAATATCTCGAAATATGTCCGTCAGGCCCCTTCCCTTGAGATAAATCTGCAAATATCTCGGAAACGAAGCGAGCTATGGCAAAATGTTAAGAGACCTTTTTTGTAGAGAATTATATTTCCTACAAGTTATGTTCTATGATATTTTTTGATCAGAAGCGTAGTTTTCGAGATATTTCGAGATATTTAAAAGTTCCGAAGCCGCACCAACATAATAGAGATACAGAAACACCGTGGCCCCTTTCTTTGAGATAACTCTGCACTATTGCGAGCTGCAAATTCCACTTGCAGCATAGCTGTGCAGAAGAAGAACAACAAGAAGAAGAAATATCTCGAAATATGTCCGTCAGGCCCCTTCCCTTGAGATATATCTGCAAATATCTCGGAAACGAAGCGAGCTATGGCAAAATGTTACCAGACGTTTTTTGTAGAGAATTAAGTTTTCTACTTTTTATGTTCTATGATATTTTTTGATCAGATGCGTAGTTCTCGAGATATATCAAGATATTGAAAAGTTCCGAAGCCGCACCAACATAATAGAAATACAGAAACACCGTGGCCCCTTTCTTTGAGATAACTCTGCACTATTGCGAGCTGCAAATGCCACTTCCAGCTTAGCTGTGCAGAAGAAGAACAACAAGAAGAAGAAATATCTCGAAATATGTCCGTCAGGCCCCTTCCCTTGAGATATATCTGCAAATATCTCGGAAACGAAGCGAGCCATGGCAAAATGTTAAGAGACCTTTTTTGTAGAGAATTATGTTTCCTACAATTTATGTTCTATGATATTTTTTGATCAGAAGCGTAGTTTTCGAGATATATCGAGATATTTAAAAGTTCCGAAGCCGCACCAACATAATAGAGGTACAGAAACACCGTGGCCCCTTTCCTTGAGATAACTCTGCACTATTGCGAGCTGGAAATGCCACTTCCAGTTTAGCTGTGCAGAAGAAGAACAACAAGAAGAAGAAATATCTCGAAATATGTCCGTCAGGCCCCTTCCCTTGTGATAAATCAGCAAATATCTCGGAAACGAAGCGAGCTATGGCAAAATGTTAAGAGACCTTTTTTGTAGAGAATTAAGTTTCCTACTTTTTATGTTCTATGATATTTTTTGATCAGATGCGTAGTTCTCGAGATATATCAAGATATTTAAAAGTTCCGAAGCCGCACCAACATAATAGAGATACAGAAACACCGTGGCCCCTTTCTTTGAGATAACTCTGCACTATTGCGAGCTGCAAATGCCACTTCCAGCTTAGCTGTGCAGAAGAAGATCAACAAGAAGAAGAAATATCTCGAAATATGTCCGTCAGGCCCGTTCCTTTGAGCTGAATCTGCAAATATCTCGGAAACGAAGCGAGCTATGGCAAAATGTTAAGAGACCTTTTTTGTAGAGAATTAAGTTTCCTACTTTTTATGTTCTATGATATTTTTTGATCAGATGCGTAGTTCTCGAGATATATCAAGATATTTAAAAGTTCCGAAGCCGCACCAACATAATAGAAATACAGAAACACCGTGGCCCCTTTCTTTGAGATAACTCTGCACTATTGCGAGCTGCAAATTCCACTTCCAGCTTAGCTGTGCAGAAGAAGAACAACAAGAAGAAGAAATATCTCGAAATATGTCCGTCAGGCCCCTTCCCTTGGGATAAATCTGCAAATATCTCGGAAACGAAGCGAGCTATGGCAAAATGTTAAGAGACCTTTTTTGTAGAGAATTAAGTTTCCTACTTTTTATGTTCTATGATATTTTTTGATCAGATGCGTAGTTCTCGAGATATATCGAGATATTTAAAAGTTCCGAAGCCGCACCAACATAATAGAGATTCAGAAACACCGTGGCCCCTTTCTTTGAGATAACTCTGCACTATTGCGAGCTGGAAATGCCACTTCCAGTTTAGCTGTGCAGAAGAAGAACAACAAGAAGAAGAAATATCTCGAAATATGTCCGTCAGGCCCCTTCCCTTGAGATATATCTGCAAATATCTCGGAAACGAAGCGAGCCATGGCAAAATGTTAAGAGACCTTTTTTGTAGAGAATTATGTTTCCTACAATTTATGTTCTATGATATTTTTTGATCAGAAGCGTAGTTTTCGAGATATATCGAGATATTTAAAAGTTCCGAAGCCGCACCAACATAATAGAGGTACAGAAACACCGTGGCCCCTTTCCTTGAGATAACTCTGCACTATTGCGAGCTGGAAATGCCACTTCCAGTTTAGCTGTGCAGAAGAAGAACAACAAGAAGAAGAAATATCTCGAAATATGTCCGTCAGGCCCCTTCCCGTGTGATAAATCAGCAAATATCTCGGAAACGAAGCGAGCTATGGCAAAATGTTAAGAGACCTTTTTTGTAGAGAATTAAGTTTCCTACTTTTTATGTTCTATGATATTTTTTGATCAGATGCGTAGTTCTCGAGATATATCAAGATATTTAAAAGTTCCGAAGCCGCACCAACATAATAGAGATACAGAAACACCGTGGCCCCTTTCTTTGAGATAACTCTGCACTATTGCGAGCTGCAAATGCCACTTCCAGCTTAGCTGTGCAGAAGAAGATCAACTAGAAGAAGAAATATCTCGAAATATGTCCGTCAGGCCCCTTCCCTTGGGATAAATCTGCAAATATCTCGGAAACGAAGCGAGCTATGGCAAAATGTTAAGAGACCTTTTTTGTAGAGAATTAAGTTTCCTACTTTTTATGTTCTATGATATTTTTTGATCAGATGCGTAGTTCTCGAGATATATCAAGATATTTAAAAGTTCCGAAGCCGCACCAACATAATAGAAATACAGAAACACCGTGGCCCCTTTCTTTGAGATAACTCTGCACTATTGCGAGCTGCAAATTCCACTTCCAGCTTAGCTGTGCAGAAGAAGATCAACAAGAAGAAGAAATATCTCGAAATATGTCCGTCAGGCCCGTTCCTTTGAGCTGAATCTGCAAATATCTCGGAAACGAAGCGAGCTATGGCAAAATGTTAAGAGACCTTTTTTGTAGAGAATTAAGTTTCCTACTTTTTATGTTCTATGATATTTTTTGATCAGATGCGTAGTTCTCGAGATATATCAAGATATTTAAAAGTTCCGAAGCCGCACCAACATAATAGAAATACAGAAACACCGTGGCCCCTTTCTTTGAGATAACTCTGCACTATTGCGAGCTGCAAATGCCACTTCCAGCTTAGCTGTGCAGAAGAAGAACAACAAGAAGAAGAAATATCTCGAAATATGTCCGTCAGGCCCCTTCCCTTGAGATATATCTGCAAATATCTCGGAAACGAAGCGAGCTATGGCAAAATGTTAAGAGACCTATTTTGCAAAGAATTATGTTTCCTACAATTTATGTTCTATGATATTTTTTGATCAGAACCGTAGTTTTCGAGATATATCGAGATATTTAAAAGTTCCGAAGCCGCACCAACATAATAGAGGTACAGAAACACCGTGGCCCCTTTCTTTGAGATAACTCTGCACTAGTGCGAGCTGGAAATGCCACTTACAGTTAAGCTGTGCAGAAGAAGTTCAACAAGAAGAAGAAATATCTCGAAATATGTCCGTCAGGCCCCTTCCCTTGAGATATATCTGCAAATATCTCGGAAACGAAGCGAGCTATGGCAAAATGTTAAGAGACCTTTTTTGTAGAGAATCATGTTTCCTACAATTTATGTTCTATGATATTTTTTGATCAGAAGCGTAGTTTTCGAGATATATCGAGATATTTAAAAGTTCCGAAGCCGCACCAACATAATAGAGATTCAGAAACACCGTGGCCCCTTTCTTTGAGATAACTCTGCACTATTGCGAGCTGGAAATGCCACTTCCAGTTTAGCTGTGCAGAAGAAGAACAACAAGAAGAAGAAATATCTCGAAATATGTCCGTCAGGCCCCTTCCCTTGAGATATATCTGCAAATATCTCGGAAACGAAGCGAGCCATGGCAAAATGTTGAGAGACCTTTTTTGTAGAGAATTATGTTTCCTACAATTTATGTTCTATGATATTTTTTGATCAGAAGCGTAGTTCTCGAGATATATCAAGATATTTAAAGGTTCCGAAGCCGCACCAACATAATAGAGATTCAGAAACACCGTGGCCCCTTTCTTTGAGATAACTCTGCACTATTGCGAGCTGGAAATGCCACTTCCAGTTTAGCTGTGCAGAAGAAGAACAACAAGAAGAAGAAATATCTCGAAATATGTCCGTCAGGCCCCTTCCCTTGAGATATATCTGCAAATATCTCGGAAACGAAGCGAGCCATGGCAAAATGTTAAGAGACCTTTTTTGTAGAGAATTATGTTTCCTACAATTTATGTTCTATGATATTTTTTGATCAGAAGCGTAGTTTTCGAGATATATCGAGATATTTAAAAGTTCCGAAGCCGCACCAACATAATAGAGGTACAGAAACACCGTGGCCCCTTTCTTTGAGATAACTCTGCACTAGTGCGAGCCGCAAATGCCACTTCCAGCATAGCTGTGCAGAAGAAGAACAACAAGAAGAAGAAATATCTCGAAATATGTCCGTCAGGCCCCTTCCCTTGAGATAAATCTGCAAATATCTCGGAAACGAAGCGAGCTATGGCAAAACGTTAAGAGACGTTTTTGTAGAGAATTATGTTTCCTACAATTTATGTTCTACGATATTTTTTGATCAGAAGCGTAGTTTTCGAGATATATCGAGATATTTAAAAGTTCCGAAGCCGCACCAACATAATAGAGATACAGAAACACCGTGGCCCCTTTCTTTGAGATAACTCTGCACTAGTGCGAGCCGCAAATGCCACTTCCAGCATAGCTGGGCAGAACAAGAACAACAAGAAGAAGAAATATCTCGAAATATGTCCGTCAGGCCCCTTCCCTTGAGATATATCTGCAAATATCTCGGAAACGAAGCGAGCTATGGCAAAATGTTAAGAGACCTTTTTTGTAGAGAATCATGTTTCCTACAATTTATGTTCTATGATATTTTTTGATCAGAAGCGTAGTTTTCGAGATATATCGAGATATTTAAAAGTTCCGAAGCCGCACCAACATAATAGAGATTCAGAAACACCGTGGCCCCTTTCTTTGAGATAACTCTGCACTATTGCGAGCTGCAAATGCCACTTCCAGCTTAGCTGTGCAGAAGAAGAACAACAAGAAGAAGAAATATCTCGAAATATGTCCGTCAGGCCCCTTCCCTTGAGATATATCTGCAAATATCTCGGAAACGAAGCGAGCCATGGCAAAATGTTAAGAGACCTTTTTTGTAGAGAATTATATTTTCTACAAGTTATGTTCTATGATATTTTTTGATCAGAAGCGTAGTTTTCGAGATATTTCGAGATATTTAAAAGTTCCGAAGCCGCACCAACATAATAGAGATACAGAAACACCGTGGCCCCTTTCTTTGAGATAACTCTGCACTATTGCGAGCTGCAAATTCCACTTCCAGCATAGCTGTGCAGAAGAAGAACAACAAGAAGAAGAAATATCTCGAAATATGTCCGTCAGGCCCCTTCCCTTGAGATATATCTGCAAATATCTCGGAAACGAAGCGAGCTATGGCAAAATGTTAAGAGACGTTTTTTGTAGAGAATTAAGTTTTCTACTTTTTATGTTCTATGATATTTTTTGATCAGATGCGTAGTTCTCGAGATATATCAAGATATTGAAAAGTTCCGAAGCTCCACCAACATAATAGAGATACAGAAACACCGTGGCCCCTTTCTTTGAGATAACTCTGCACTATTGCGAGCTGCAAATGCCACTTCCAGCTTAGCTGTGCAGAAGAAGAACAACAAGAAGAAGAAATATCTCGAAATATGTCCGTCAGGCCCCTTCCCTTGAGATATATCTGCAAATATCTCGGAAACGAAGCGAGCTATGGCAAAATGTTAAGAGACCTTTTTTGTAGAGAATTATATTTCCTACAAGTTATGTTCTATGATATTTTTTGATCAGATGCTTAGTTCTCGAGATATATCAAGATATTGAAAAGTTCCGAAGCCCCACCAACATAATAGAGATACAGATACACCGTGGCCCCTTTCTTTGAGATAACTCTGCACTATTGCGAGCTGCAAATGCCACTTCCAGCTTAGCTGTGCAGAAGAAGAACAACAAGAAGAAGAAATATCTCGAAATATGTCCGTCAGGCCCCTTCCCTTGAGATATATCTGCAAATATCTCGGAAACGAAGCGAGCTATGGCAAAATGTTAAGAGACGTTTTTTGTAGAGAATTATGTTTCCTACAATTTATGTTCCATGATATTTTTTGATGAGAAGCGTAGTTTTCGAGATATATCGAGATATTTAAAAGTTCCGAAGCCGCACCAACATAATAGAGATTCAGAAACACCGTGGCCCCTTTCTTTGAGATAACTCTGCACTATTGCGAGCTGCAAATTCCACTTCCAGCTTAGCTGTGCAGAAGAAGAACAGCAAGAAGAAGAAATATCTCGAAATATGTCCGTCAGGCCCCTTCCCTTGAGATATATCTGCAAATATCTCGGAAACGAAGCGAGCTATGGCAAAATGTTAAGACACCTTTTTTGTAGAGAATTATATTTCCTACAAGTTATGTTCTATGATATTTTTTGATCAGAAGCGTAGTTTTCGAGATATTTCGAGATATTTAAAAGTTCCGAAGCCGCACCAACATAATAGAGATACAGAAACACCGTGGCCCCTTTCTTTGAGATAACTCTGCACTATTGCGAGCTGCAAATTCCACTTCCAGCATAGCTGTGCAGAAGAAGAACAACAAGAAGAAGAAATATCTCGAAATATGTCCGTCAGGCCCCTTCCCTTGAGATATATCTGCAAATATCTCGGAAACGAAGCGAGCTATGGCAAAATGTTAAGAGACGTTTTTTGTAGAGAATTAAGTTTTCTACTTTTTATGTTCTATGATATTTTTTGATCAGATGCTTAGTTCTCGAGGTATATCAAGATATTGAAAAGTTCCGAAGCCCCACCAACATAATAGAGATACAGATACACCGTGGCCTCTTTCTTTGAGATAACTCTGCACTATTGCGAGCTGCAAATGCCACTTCCAGCTTAGCTGTGCAGAAGAAGAACAACAAGAAGAAGAAATATCTCGAAATATGTCCGTCAGGCCCCTTCCCTTGAGATATATCTGCAAATATCTCGGAAACGAAGCGAGCTATGGCAAAATGTTAAGAGACGTTTTTTGTAGAGAATTATGTTTCCTACAATTTATGTTCTATGATATTTTTTGATGAGAAGCGTAGTTTTCGAGATATATCGAGATATTTAAAAGTTCCGAAGCCGCACCAACATAATAGAGATTCAGAAACACCGTGGCCCCTTTCTTTGAGATAACTCTGCACTATTGCGAGCTGGAAATGCCACTTCCAGTTTAGCTGTGCAGAGGAAGAACAACAAGAAGACGAAATATCTCGAAATATGTCCGTCAGGCCCCTTCCCTTGAGATAAATCTGCAAATATCTCGGAAACGAAGCGAGATATGGCAAAATGTTAAGAGACCTTTTTTGTAGAGAATTAAGTTTCCTACTTTTTATGTTCTATGATATTTTTTGATCAGATGCGTAGTTCTCGAGATATATCAAGATATTTAAAAGTTCCGAAGCCGCAGCAACATAATAGAAATACAGAAACACCGTGGCCCCTTTCTTTGAGATAACTCTGCACTATTGCGAGCTGCAAATTCCACTTCCAGCTTAGCTGTGCAGAAGAAGAACAACAAGAAGAAGAAATATCTCGAAATATGTCCGTCAGGCCCCTTCCCTTGAGATATATCTGCAAATATCTCGGAAACGAATCGAGCTATGGCAAAATGTTAAGAGACCTTTTTTGTAGAGAATTATGTTTCCTACAATTTATGTTCTATGATATTTTTTGATCAGAACCGTAGTTTTCGAGATATATCAAGATATTTAAAAGTTCCGAAGCCGCACCAACATACTAGAGGTACAGAAACACCGTGGCCCCTTTCTTTGGGATAACTCTGCACTAGTGCGAGCCGCAAATTCCACTTCCAGCATAGCTGTGCAGAAGAAGAACAACAAGAAGAAGAAATATCTCGAAATATGTCCGTCAGGCCCCTTCCCTTGAGATAAATCTGCAAATATCTCGGAAACGAAGCGAGCTATGGCAAAATGTTAAGAGACCTTTTTTGTAGAGAATTAAGTTTCCTACTTTTTATGTTCTATGATATTTTTTGATCAGAAGCGTAGTTTTCGAGATATATCGAGATATTTAAAAGTTCCGAAGCCGCACCAACATAATAGAGATACAGAAACACCGTGGCCCCTTTCTTTGAGATAACTCTGTACTATTGCGAGCTGCAAATGCCACTTCCAGCTTAGCTGTGCAGAAGAAGAACAACAAGAAGAAGAAATATCTCGAAATATGTCCGTCAGGCCCCTTCCCTTGAGATAAATCTGCACATATCTCGGAAACGAAGCGAGCTATGGCAAAATGTGAAGAGACCTCTTTTGTAGAGAATTATGTTTCCTAGAATTTATGTTCTATGATATTTTTTGATCAGAACCGTAGTTTTCGAGATATATCGAGATATTTAAAAGTTCCGAAGCCGCACCAACATAATAGAGATACAGAACCACCGTGGCCCCTTTCTTTGAGATAACTCTGCACTATTGCGAGCTGCAAATGCCACTTCCAGCTTAGCTGTGCAGAAGAAGAACAACAAGAAGAAGAAATATCTCGAAATATGTCCGTCAGGCCCCTTCCCTTGAGATAAATCTGCAAATATCTCGGAAACGAAGCGAGCTATGGCAAAACGTTAAGAGACGTTTTTGTAGAGAATTATGTTTCCTACAATTTATGTTCTACGATATTTTTTGATCATAAGCGTAGTTTTCGAGATATATCGAGATATTTAAAAGTTCCGAAGCCGCACCAACATAATAGAGATACAGAAACACCGTGGCCCCTTTCTTTGAGATATCTCTGCACTAGTGCGAGCCGCAAATGCCACTTCCAGCATAGCTGGGCAGACCAAGAACAACAAGAAGAAGAAATATCTCGAAATATGTCCGTCAGGCCCCTTCCCTTGAGATATATCTGCAAATATCTCGGAAACGAAGCGAGCTATGGCAAAATGTTAAGAGACCTTTTTTGTAGAGAATCATGTTTCCTACAATTTATGTTCTATGATATTTTTTGATCAGAAGCGTAGTTTTCGAGATATATCGAAATATTTAAAAGTTCCGAAGCCGCACCAACATAATAGAGATTCAGAAACACCGTGGCCCCTTTCTTTGAGATAACTCTGCACTATTGCGAGCTGCAAATGCCACTTCCAGCTTAGCTGTGCAGAAGAAGAACAACAAGAAGAAGAAATATCTCGAAATATGTCCGTCAGGCCCCTTCCCTTGAGATATATCTGCAAATATCTCGGAAACGAAGCGAGCCATGGCAAAATGTTAAGAGACCTTTTTTGTAGAGAATTATATTTTCTACAAGTTATGTTCTATGATATTTTTTGATCAGAAGCGTAGTTTTCGAGATATTTCGAGATATTTAAAAGTTCCGAAGCCGCACCAACATAATAGAGATACAGAAACACCGTGGCCCCTTTCTTTGAGATAACTCTGCAATATTGCGAGCTGCAAATTCCACTTCCAGCATAGCTGTGCAGAAGAAGAACAACAAGAAGAAGAAATATCTCGAAATATGTCCGTCAGGCCCCTTCCCTTGAGATATATCTGCAAATATCTCGGAAACGAAGCGAGCTATGGCAAAATGTTAAGAGACGTTTTTTGTAGAGAATTAAGTTTTCTACTTTTTATGTTCTATGGTATTTTTTGATCAGATGCGTAGTTCTCGAGATATATCAAGATATTTAAAAGTTCCGAAGCCGCACCAACATAATAGAAATACAGAAACACCGTGGCCCCTTTCTTTGAGATAACTCTGCACTATTGCGAGCTGCAAATTCCACTTCCAGCTTAGCTGTGCAGAAGAAGAACAACAAGAAGAAGAAATATCTCGAAATATGTCCGTCAGGCCCCTTCCCTTGAGATATATCTGCAAATATCTCGGAAACGAAGCGAGCCATGGCAAAATGTTAAGAGACCTTTTTTGTAGAGAATTATGTTTCCTACAATTTATGTTCTATGATATTTTTTGATCAGAAGCGTAGTTTTCGAGATATATCGAGATATTTAAAAGTTCCCAAGCCGCACCAACATAATAGAGATACAGAAACACCGTGGCCCCTTTCTTTGAGATAACTCTGTACTATTGCGAGCTGCAAATGCCACTTCCAGCTTAGCTGTGCAGAAGAAGAACAACAAGAAGAAGAAATATCTCGAAATATGTCCGTCAGGCCCCTTCCCTTGAGATAAATCTGCACATATCTCGGAAACGAAGCGAGCTATGGCAAAATGTTAAGCGACCTTTTTTGTAGAGAATTATGTTTCCTACAATTTATGTTCTATGATATTTTTTGATGAGAACCGTAGTTTTCGAGATATATCGAGATATTTAAAAGTTCCGAAGCCGCACCAACATAATAGAGGTACAGAAACACCGTGGCCCCTTTCCTTGAGATAACTCTGCACTATTGCGAGCTGGAAATGCCACTTCCAGTTTAGCTGTGCAGAAGAAGAACAACAAGAAGAAGAAATATCTCGAAATATGTCCGTCAGGCCCCTTCCCTTGTGATAAATCAGCAAATATCTCGGAAACCAAGCGAGCTATGGCAAAATGTTAAGACACCTTTTTTGTAGAGAATTAAGTTTCCTACTTTTTATGTTCTATGATATTTTTTGATCAGATGCGTAGTTCTCGAGATATATCGAGATATTTAAAAGTTCCGAAGCCGCACCAACATAATAGAGATACAGAAACACCGTGGCCCCTTTCTTTGAGATAACTCTGTACTATTGCGAGCTGCAAATGCCACTTCCAGCTTAGCTGTGCAGAAGAAGAACAACAAGAAGAAGAAATATCTCGAAATATGTCCGTCAGGCCCCTTCCCTTGAGATAAATCTGCACATATCTCGGAAACGAAGCGAGCTATGGCAAAATGTTAAGAGACCTTTTTTGTAAAGAATTATGTTTCCTACAATTTATGTTCTATGATATTTTTTGATCAGAACCGTAGTTTTCGAGATATATCGAGATATTTAAAAGTTCCGAAGCCGCACCAACATAATAGAGGTACAGAAACACCGTGGCCCCTTTCTTTGAGATAACTCTGCACTAGTGCGAGCTGGAAATGCCACTTACAGTTAAGCTGTGCAGAAGAAGTTCAACAAGAAGAAGAAATATCTCGAAATATGTCCGTCAGGCCCCTTCCCTTGAGATAAATCTGCAAATATCTCGGAAACGAAGCGAGCTATGGCAAAATGTTAAGAGACCTTTTTTGTAGAGAATTATATTTCCTACAAGTTATGTTCTATGATATTTTTTGATCAGAAGCGTAGTTTTCGAGATATTTCGAGATATTTAAAAGTTCCGAAGCCGCACCAACATAATAGAGATACAGAAACACCGTGGCCCCTTTCTTTGAGATAACTCTGCACTATTGCGAGCTGCAAATTCCACTTGCAGCATAGCTGTGCAGAAGAAGAACAACAAGAAGAAGAAATATCTCGAAATATGTCCGTCAGGCCCCTTCCCTTGAGATATATCTGCAAATATCTCGGAAACGAAGCGAGCTATGGCAAAATGTTACCAGACGTTTTTTGTAGAGAATTAAGTTTTCTACTTTTTATGTTCTATGATATTTTTTGATCAGATGCGTAGTTCTCGAGATATATCAAGATATTGAAAAGTTCCGAAGCCGCACCAACATAATAGAAATACAGAAACACCGTGGCCCCTTTCTTTGAGATAACTCTGCACTATTGCGAGCTGCAAATGCCACTTCCAGCTTAGCTGTGCAGAAGAAGAACAACAAGAAGAAGAAATATCTCGAAATATGTCCGTCAGGCCCCTTCCCTTGAGATATATCTGCAAATATCTCGGAAACGAAGCGAGCCATGGCAAAATGTTAAGAGACCTTTTTTGTAGAGAATTATGTTTCCTACAATTTATGTTCTATGATATTTTTTGATCAGAAGCGTAGTTTTCGAGATATATCGAGATATTTAAAAGTTCCGAAGCCGCACCAACATAATAGAGGTACAGAAACACCGTGGCCCCTTTCCTTGAGATAACTCTGCACTATTGCGAGCTGGAAATGCCACTTCCAGTTTAGCTGTGCAGAAGAAGAACAACAAGAAGAAGAAATATCTCGAAATATGTCCGTCAGGCCCCTTCCCTTGTGATAAATCAGCAAATATCTCGGAAACGAAGCGAGCTATGGCAAAATGTTAAGAGACCTTTTTTGTAGAGAATTAAGTTTCCTACTTTTTATGTTCTATGATATTTTTTGATCAGATGCGTAGTTCTCGAGATATATCAAGATATTTAAAAGTTCCGAAGCCGCACCAACATAATAGAGATACAGAAACACCGTGGCCCCTTTCTTTGAGATAACTCTGCACTATTGCGAGCTGCAAATGCCACTTCCAGCTTAGCTGTGCAGAAGAAGATCAACAAGAAGAAGAAATATCTCGAAATATGTCCGTCAGGCCCGTTCCTTTGAGCTGAATCTGCAAATATCTCGGAAACGAAGCGAGCTATGGCAAAATGTTAAGAGACCTTTTTTGTAGAGAATTAAGTTTCCTACTTTTTATGTTCTATGATATTTTTTGATCAGATGCGTAGTTCTCGAGATATATCAAGATATTTAAAAGTTCCGAAGCCGCACCAACATAATAGAAATACAGAAACACCGTGGCCCCTTTCTTTGAGATAACTCTGCACTATTGCGAGCTGCAAATTCCACTTCCAGCTTAGCTGTGCAGAAGAAGAACAACAAGAAGAAGAAATATCTCGAAATATGTCCGTCAGGCCCCTTCCCTTGGGATAAATCTGCAAATATCTCGGAAACGAAGCGAGCTATGGCAAAATGTTAAGAGACCTTTTTTGTAGAGAATTAAGTTTCCTACTTTTTATGTTCTATGATATTTTTTGATCAGATGCGTAGTTCTCGAGATATATCGAGATATTTAAAAGTTCCGAAGCCGCACCAACATAATAGAGATTCAGAAACACCGTGGCCCCTTTCTTTGAGATAACTCTGCACTATTGCGAGCTGGAAATGCCACTTCCAGTTTAGCTGTGCAGAAGAAGAACAACAAGAAGAAGAAATATCTCGAAATATGTCCGTCAGGCCCCTTCCCTTGAGATATATCTGCAAATATCTCGGAAACGAAGCGAGCCATGGCAAAATGTTAAGAGACCTTTTTTGTAGAGAATTATGTTTCCTACAATTTATGTTCTATGATATTTTTTGATCAGAAGCGTAGTTTTCGAGATATATCGAGATATTTAAAAGTTCCGAAGCCGCACCAACATAATAGAGGTACAGAAACACCGTGGCCCCTTTCCTTGAGATAACTCTGCACTATTGCGAGCTGGAAATGCCACTTCCAGTTTAGCTGTGCAGAAGAAGAACAACAAGAAGAAGAAATATCTCGAAATATGTCCGTCAGGCCCCTTCCCGTGTGATAAATCAGCAAATATCTCGGAAACGAAGCGAGCTATGGCAAAATGTTAAGAGACCTTTTTTGTAGAGAATTAAGTTTCCTACTTTTTATGTTCTATGATATTTTTTGATCAGATGCGTAGTTCTCGAGATATATCAAGATATTTAAAAGTTCCGAAGCCGCACCAACATAATAGAGATACAGAAACACCGTGGCCCCTTTCTTTGAGATAACTCTGCACTATTGCGAGCTGCAAATGCCACTTCCAGCTTAGCTGTGCAGAAGAAGATCAACTAGAAGAAGAAATATCTCGAAATATGTCCGTCAGGCCCCTTCCCTTGGGATAAATCTGCAAATATCTCGGAAACGAAGCGAGCTATGGCAAAATGTTAAGAGACCTTTTTTGTAGAGAATTAAGTTTCCTACTTTTTATGTTCTATGATATTTTTTGATCAGATGCGTAGTTCTCGAGATATATCAAGATATTTAAAAGTTCCGAAGCCGCACCAACATAATAGAAATACAGAAACACCGTGGCCCCTTTCTTTGAGATAACTCTGCACTATTGCGAGCTGCAAATGCCACTTCCAGCTTAGCTGTGCAGAAGAAGAACAACAAGAAGAAGAAATATCTCGAAATATGTCCGTCAGGCCCCTTCCCTTGAGATATATCTGCAAATATCTCGGAAACGAAGCGAGCTATGGCAAAATGTTAAGAGACCTATTTTGCAAAGAATTATGTTTCCTACAATTTATGTTCTATGATATTTTTTGATCAGAACCGTAGTTTTCGAGATATATCGAGATATTTAAAAGTTCCGAAGCCGCACCAACATAATAGAGGTACAGAAACACCGTGGCCCCTTTCTTTGAGATAACTCTGCACTAGTGCGAGCTGGAAATGCCACTTACAGTTAAGCTGTGCAGAAGAAGTTCAACAAGAAGAAGAAATATCTCGAAATATGTCCGTCAGGCCCCTTCCCTTGAGATATATCTGCAAATATCTCGGAAACGAAGCGAGCTATGGCAAAATGTTAAGAGACCTTTTTTGTAGAGAATCATGTTTCCTACAATTTATGTTCTATGATATTTTTTGATCAGAAGCGTAGTTTTCGAGATATATCGAGATATTTAAAAGTTCCGAAGCCGCACCAACATAATAGAGATTCAGAAACACCGTGGCCCCTTTCTTTGAGATAACTCTGCACTATTGCGAGCTGGAAATGCCACTTCCAGTTTAGCTGTGCAGAAGAAGAACAACAAGAAGAAGAAATATCTCGAAATATGTCCGTCAGGCCCCTTCCCTTGAGATATATCTGCAAATATCTCGGAAACGAAGCGAGCCATGGCAAAATGTTGAGAGACCTTTTTTGTAGAGAATTATGTTTCCTACAATTTATGTTCTATGATATTTTTTGATCAGAAGCGTAGTTCTCGAGATATATCAAGATATTTAAAGGTTCCGAAGCCGCACCAACATAATAGAGATTCAGAAACACCGTGGCCCCTTTCTTTGAGATAACTCTGCACTATTGCGAGCTGGAAATGCCACTTCCAGTTTAGCTGTGCAGAAGAAGAACAACAAGAAGAAGAAATATCTCGAAATATGTCCGTCAGGCCCCTTCCCTTGAGATATATCTGCAAATATCTCGGAAACGAAGCGAGCCATGGCAAAATGTTAAGAGACCTTTTTTGTAGAGAATTATGTTTCCTACAATTTATGTTCTATGATATTTTTTGATCAGAAGCGTAGTTTTCGAGATATATCGAGATATTTAAAAGTTCCGAAGCCGCACCAACATAATAGAGGTACAGAAACACCGTGGCCCCTTTCTTTGAGATAACTCTGCACTAGTGCGAGCCGCAAATGCCACTTCCAGCATAGCTGTGCAGAAGAAGAACAACAAGAAGAAGAAATATCTCGAAATATGTCCGTCAGGCCCCTTCCCTTGAGATAAATCTGCAAATATCTCGGAAACGAAGCGAGCTATGGCAAAACGTTAAGAGACGTTTTTGTAGAGAATTATGTTTCCTACAATTTATGTTCTACGATATTTTTTGATCAGAAGCGTAGTTTTCGAGATATATCGAGATATTTAAAAGTTCCGAAGCCGCACCAACATAATAGAGATACAGAAACACCGTGGCCCCTTTCTTTGAGATAACTCTGCACTAGTGCGAGCCGCAAATGCCACTTCCAGCATAGCTGGGCAGAACAAGAACAACAAGAAGAAGAAATATCTCGAAATATGTCCGTCAGGCCCCTTCCCTTGAGATATATCTGCAAATATCTCGGAAACGAAGCGAGCTATGGCAAAATGTTAAGAGACCTTTTTTGTAGAGAATCATGTTTCCTACAATTTATGTTCTATGATATTTTTTGATCAGAAGCGTAGTTTTCGAGATATATCGAGATATTTAAAAGTTCCGAAGCCGCACCAACATAATAGAGATTCAGAAACACCGTGGCCCCTTTCTTTGAGATAACTCTGCACTATTGCGAGCTGCAAATGCCACTTCCAGCTTAGCTGTGCAGAAGAAGAACAACAAGAAGAAGAAATATCTCGAAATATGTCCGTCAGGCCCCTTCCCTTGAGATATATCTGCAAATATCTCGGAAACGAAGCGAGCCATGGCAAAATGTTAAGAGACCTTTTTTGTA
This sequence comes from Osmia lignaria lignaria, assembly GCF_051020975.1. Lineage (NCBI taxonomy): Eukaryota > Metazoa > Arthropoda > Insecta > Hymenoptera > Megachilidae > Osmia > Osmia lignaria. Next base: position 1,612,299 of record NW_027478162.1, on the reverse strand, counting down.
GAGAATTATATTTTCTACAAGTTATGTTCTATGATATTTTTTGATCAGAAGCGTAGTTTTCGAGATATTTCGAGATATTTAAAAGTTCCGAAGCCGCACCAACATAATAGAGATACAGAAACACCGTGGCCCCTTTCTTTGAGATAACTCTGCACTATTGCGAGCTGCAAATTCCACTTCCAGCATAGCTGTGCAGAAGAAGAACAACAAGAAGAAGAAATATCTCGAAATATGTCCGTCAGGCCCCTTCCCTTGAGATATATCTGCAAATATCTCGGAAACGAAGCGAGCTATGGCAAAATGTTAAGAGACGTTTTTTGTAGAGAATTAAGTTTTCTACTTTTTATGTTCTATGATATTTTTTGATCAGATGCGTAGTTCTCGAGATATATCAAGATATTGAAAAGTTCCGAAGCTCCACCAACATAATAGAGATACAGAAACACCGTGGCCCCTTTCTTTGAGATAACTCTGCACTATTGCGAGCTGCAAATGCCACTTCCAGCTTAGCTGTGCAGAAGAAGAACAACAAGAAGAAGAAATATCTCGAAATATGTCCGTCAGGCCCCTTCCCTTGAGATATATCTGCAAATATCTCGGAAACGAAGCGAGCTATGGCAAAATGTTAAGAGACCTTTTTTGTAGAGAATTATATTTCCTACAAGTTATGTTCTATGATATTTTTTGATCAGATGCTTAGTTCTCGAGATATATCAAGATATTGAAAAGTTCCGAAGCCCCACCAACATAATAGAGATACAGATACACCGTGGCCCCTTTCTTTGAGATAACTCTGCACTATTGCGAGCTGCAAATGCCACTTCCAGCTTAGCTGTGCAGAAGAAGAACAACAAGAAGAAGAAATATCTCGAAATATGTCCGTCAGGCCCCTTCCCTTGAGATATATCTGCAAATATCTCGGAAACGAAGCGAGCTATGGCAAAATGTTAAGAGACGTTTTTTGTAGAGAATTATGTTTCCTACAATTTATGTTCCATGATATTTTTTGATGAGAAGCGTAGTTTTCGAGATATATCGAGATATTTCAAAGTTCCGAAGCCGCACCAACATAATAGAGATTCAGAAACACCGTGGCCCCTTTCTTTGAGATAACTCTGCACTATTGCGAGCTGGAAATGCCACTTCCAGTTTAGCTGTGCAGAGGAAGAACAACAAGAAGACGAAATATCTCGAAATATGTCCGTCAGGCCCCTTCCCTTGAGATAAATCTGCAAATATCTCGGAAACGAAGCGAGATATGGCAAAATGTTAAGAGACCTTTTTTGTAGAGAATTAAGTTTCCTACTTTTTATGTTCTATGATATTTTTTGATCAGATGCGTAGTTCTCGAGATATATCAAGATATTTAAAAGTTCCGAAGCCGCAGCAACATAATAGAAATACAGAAACACCGTGGCCCCTTTCTTTGAGATAACTCTGCACTATTGCGAGCTGCAAATTCCACTTCCAGCTTAGCTGTGCAGAAGAAGAACAGCAAGAAGAAGAAATATCTCGAAATATGTCCGTCAGGCCCCTTCCCTTGAGATATATCTGCAAATATCTCGGAAACGAAGCGAGCTATGGCAAAATGTTAAGACACCTTTTTTGTAGAGAATTATATTTCCTACAAGTTATGTTCTATGATATTTTTTGATCAGAAGCGTAGTTTTCGAGATATTTCGAGATATTTAAAAGTTCCGAAGCCGCACCAACATAATAGAGATACAGAAACACCGTGGCCCCTTTCTTTGAGATAACTCTGCACTATTGCGAGCTGCAAATTCCACTTCCAGCATAGCTGTGCAGAAGAAGAACAACAAGAAGAAGAAATATCTCGAAATATGTCCGTCAGGCCCCTTCCCTTGAGATATATCTGCAAATATCTCGGAAACGAAGCGAGCTATGGCAAAATGTTAAGAGACGTTTTTTGTAGAGAATTAAGTTTTCTACTTTTTATGTTCTATGATATTTTTTGATCAGATGCTTAGTTCTCGAGGTATATCAAGATATTGAAAAGTTCCGAAGCCCCACCAACATAATAGAGATACAGATACACCGTGGCCTCTTTCTTTGAGATAACTCTGCACTATTGCGAGCTGCAAATGCCACTTCCAGCTTAGCTGTGCAGAAGAAGAACAACAAGAAGAAGAAATATCTCGAAATATGTCCGTCAGGCCCCTTCCCTTGAGATATATCTGCAAATATCTCGGAAACGAAGCGAGCTATGGCAAAATGTTAAGAGACGTTTTTTGTAGAGAATTATGTTTCCTACAATTTATGTTCTATGATATTTTTTGATGAGAAGCGTAGTTTTCGAGATATATCGAGATATTTAAAAGTTCCGAAGCCGCACCAACATAATAGAGATTCAGAAACACCGTGGCCCCTTTCTTTGAGATAACTCTGCACTATTGCGAGCTGGAAATGCCACTTCCAGTTTAGCTGTGCAGAGGAAGAACAACAAGAAGACGAAATATCTCGAAATATGTCCGTCAGGCCCCTTCCCTTGAGATAAATCTGCAAATATCTCGGAAACGAAGCGAGATATGGCAAAATGTTAAGAGACCTTTTTTGTAGAGAATTAAGTTTCCTACTTTTTATGTTCTATGATATTTTTTGATCAGATGCGTAGTTCTCGAGATATATCAAGATATTTAAAAGTTCCGAAGCCGCAGCAACATAATAGAAATACAGAAACACCGTGGCCCCTTTCTTTGAGATAACTCTGCACTATTGCGAGCTGCAAATTCCACTTCCAGCTTAGCTGTGCAGAAGAAGAACAACAAGAAGAAGAAATATCTCGAAATATGTCCGTCAGGCCCCTTCCCTTGAGATATATCTGCAAATATCTCGGAAACGAATCGAGCTATGGCAAAATGTTAAGAGACCTTTTTTGTAGAGAATTATGTTTCCTACAATTTATGTTCTATGATATTTTTTGATCAGAACCGTAGTTTTCGAGATATATCAAGATATTTAAAAGTTCCGAAGCCGCACCAACATACTAGAGGTACAGAAACACCGTGGCCCCTTTCTTTGGGATAACTCTGCACTAGTGCGAGCCGCAAATTCCACTTCCAGCATAGCTGTGCAGAAGAAGAACAACAAGAAGAAGAAATATCTCGAAATATGTCCGTCAGGCCCCTTCCCTTGAGATAAATCTGCAAATATCTCGGAAACGAAGCGAGCTATGGCAAAATGTTAAGAGACCTTTTTTGTAGAGAATTAAGTTTCCTACTTTTTATGTTCTATGATATTTTTTGATCAGAAGCGTAGTTTTCGAGATATATCGAGATATTTAAAAGTTCCGAAGCCGCACCAACATAATAGAGATACAGAAACACCGTGGCCCCTTTCTTTGAGATAACTCTGTACTATTGCGAGCTGCAAATGCCACTTCCAGCTTAGCTGTGCAGAAGAAGAACAACAAGAAGAAGAAATATCTCGAAATATGTCCGTCAGGCCCCTTCCCTTGAGATAAATCTGCACATATCTCGGAAACGAAGCGAGCTATGGCAAAATGTGAAGAGACCTCTTTTGTAGAGAATTATGTTTCCTAGAATTTATGTTCTATGATATTTTTTGATCAGAACCGTAGTTTTCGAGATATATCGAGATATTTAAAAGTTCCGAAGCCGCACCAACATAATAGAGGTACAGAATCACCGTGGCCCCTTTCTTTGAGATAACTCTGCACTAGTGCGAGCCGCAAATGCCACTTCCAGCTTAGCTGTGCAGAAGAAGAACAACAAGAAGAAGAAATATCTCGAAATATGTCCGTCAGGCCCGTTCCTTTGAGCTGAATCTGCAAATATCTCGGAAACGAAGCGAGCTATGGCAAAATGTTAAGAGACGTTTTTTGTAGAGAATTATGTTTCCTACAATTTATGTTCTATGATATTTTTTGATCAGAAGCGTAGTTTTCGAGATATATCGAGATATTTAAAAGTTCCGAAGCCGCACCAACATAATAGAGATTCAGAAACACCGTGGCCCCTTTCTTTGAGATAACTCTGCACTATTGCGAGCTGGAAATGCCACTTCCAGTTTAGCTGTACAGAAGAAGAACAACAAGAAGAAGAAATATCTCGAAATATGTCCGTCAGGCCCCTTCCCTTGAGATAAATCTGCAAATATCTCGGAAACGAAGCGAGCTATGGCAAAATGTTAAGAGACCTTTTTTGTAAAGAATTAAGTTTCCTACTTTTTATGTTCTATGATATTTTTTGATCAGATGCGTAGTTCTCGAGATATATCAAGATATTTAAAAGTTCCGAAGCCGCACCAACATAATAGAGATACAGAAACACCGTGGCCCCTTTCTTTGAGATAACTCTGCACTAGTGCGAGCCGCAAATGCCACTTCCAGCTTAGCTGTGCAGAAGAAGAACAACAAGAAGAAGAAATATCTCGAAATATGTCCGTCAGGCCCTTTCCCTTGAGATAAATCTGCACATATCTCGGAAACGAAGCGAGCTATGGCAAAATGTGAAGAGACCTCTTTTGTAGAGAATTATGTTTCCTAGAATTTATGTTCTATGATATTTTTTGATCAGAACCGTAGTTTTCGAGATATATCGAGATATTTAAAAGTTCCGAAGCCGCACCAACATAATAGAGGTACAGAATCACCGTGGCCCCTTTCTTTGAGATAACTCTGCACTAGTGCGAGCCGCAAATGCCACTTCCAGCTTAGCTGTGCAGAAGAAGAACAACAAGAAGAAGAAATATCTCGAAATATGTCCGTCAGGCCCCTTCCCTTGAGATATATCTGCAAATATCTCGGAAACGAAGCGAGCCATGGCAAAATGTTAAGAGACCTTTTTTGTAGAGTATTATGTTTCCTACAATTTATGTTCTATGATATTTTTTGATCAGAAGCGTAGTTTTCGAGATATATCGAGACATTTAAAAGTTCCGAAGCCGCACCAACATAATAGAGATACAGAAACACCGTGGCCCCTTTCTTTGAGATAACTCTGTACTATTGCGAGCTGCAAATGCCACTTCCAGCTTAGCTGTGCAGAAGAAGAACAACAAGAAGAAGAAATATCTCGAAATATGTCCGTCAGGCCCCTTCCCTTGAGATATATCTGCAAATATCTCGGAAACGAAGCGAGCCATGGCAAAATGTTAAGAGACCTTTTTTGTAGAGTATTATGTTTCCTACAATTTATGTTCTATGATATTTTTTGATCAGAAGCGTAGTTTTCGAGATATATCGAGACATTTAAAAGTTCCGAAGCCGCACCAACATAATAGAGATACAGAAACACCGTGGCCCCTTTCTTTGAGATAACTCTGTACTATTGCGAGCTGCAAATGCCACTTCCAGCTTAGCTGTGCAGAAGAAGAACAACAAGAAGAAGAAATATCTCGAAATATGTCCGTCAGGCCCCTTCCCTTGAGATAAATCTGCACATATCTCGGAAAGGAAGCGAGCTATGGCAAAATGTTAAGAGACCTTTTTTGTAGAGAATTAAGTTTCCTACTTCTTATGTTCTATGATATTTTTTGATCAGATGCGTAATTCTCGAGATATATCAAGATATTTAAAAGTTCCGAAGCCGCACCAACGTAATAGAGATACAGAAACACCGTGGCCCCTTTCTGTGAGATAACTCTGCACTATTGCGAGCTGCAAATGCCAGTTCGAGCTTAGCTGTGCGGAAGAAGCGCAACAAGAACAAGAAATATCTCGGAATATGTCCGTCAGGCCCGTTCCTTTGAGCTGAATCTGCAAATATCTCGGAAACAATGCGAGCTATGGCAAAACGTTGAGAGACCCTTTTTGTAGGAAATTAAGATTCCTATTATTTATGTTCTATGATATTTTTTGATCAGATGCGTAGTTTTCGAGATATATCGAGATATTTAAAGGTTCCGAAGCCGCACCAACATAATAAAGATACATAAACACCGTGGCCTCTTTCTTTGAGATAACTCTGCACTATTCCGAGCTGCAAATGTAACTTCTACTTTAGCTGTGCAGAAGAAGAACAACAAGAAGAAGAAATATCTCGAAATATGTCCGTCAGGCCCCTTCCCTTGAATTAGATCTGCAAATATCTCGGAAACGATGCCAGCTATGGCAAAATGATAAGAGACCTTTTTTGTAGAGAATTACGTTTCCTACAATTTAGGTTCTATGATATTTTTTGATCAGATGGGTAGTTTTCGAGATATATCAAGATATTTAAAAGTTCCGAAGCCGCACCAACATAATAGAGATACGGAAACACCGTGGCCCCTTTCTGTGAGATAACTCTGCACTATTGCGAGCTGCAAATGCCAGTTCGAGCTTAGCTGTGCAGAAGAAGCACAACAAGAACAAGAAATATCTCGGATTAAGTCCGTCAGGCCCCTTCCCTTGAGCTAAATCTGCAAATATCTCGGAAACAATGCGAGCTATGGCAAAATATTAAGAGATCTTTTTTGTAGGAAATTAAGATTCCTACTATTTATGTTCTATGATATTTTTTGATCAGATGCGTAGTTCTCGAGATATATCAAGATATTTAAAAGTTCCGAAGCCGCACCAACATAATAGAGATACAGAAACAGCGTGGCCCCTTTCTGCGAGATAACTCTGCACTATTGCGAGCTGGAAATGCCACTTCCAGTTTAGCTGTGCAGACGAAGAACAACAAGAAGAAGAAATATCTCGAAATATGTCCGTCAGGCCCGATCCTTTGAGCTGAATCTGCAAATATCTCGGAAACAATGCGAGCTATGGCAAAACGTTGGGAGACCTTTTTTGTAGGAAATTAAGTTTCCTACTATTTATGTTCTATGATATTTTATGATCAGATGCGTAGTTTTCGAGATATATCGAGATATTTAAAGGTTCCGAAGCCGCAACAACATAATAAAGATACAGAAACACCGTGGCCCCTTTCTTTGAGATAACACTGCGCTATTGCGAGCTGGAAATGCCACTTCCAGTTTAGCTGTGCAGAAGAAGAACAACAAGAAGAAGAAATATCTCGAAATATGTCCGGCAGGCCCCTTCCCTTGAGATAAATCTGCATATATCTCGGAAACGAAGCGAGCTATGGCAAAATGTTAAGAGACCTTTTTTGTAGAGAATTCAGTTTCCTACTTTTCATCTTCTATGATATTTTTTGATCAGATGCGTAGTTCTCGAGATATATCAAGATATTTAAAAGTTCCGAAGCTGCACCAACATAATAGAGGTACAGAAACACCGTGGCCTCTTCCTTTGCGATAACTCTGCACTATTGCGAGCTGCAAATGCCACTTCCAGCTTAGCTGTGCAGAAGAAGAACAACAAGAAGAAGAAATATCTCGAAATCTGTCCGTCAGGCCACTTCCCTTGAGATAAATCTGCAAATATCTCGGAAACGAAGCGAGCTATGGCAAAATGTTAAGAGACCTTTTTTGTAGAGAATTAAGTTTCCTACTTTTTATGTTGTATGATATTTTTTGATCAGATGCGTAATTGTCGAGATATATCAAGATATTTAAAAGTTCCGAAGCCGCACCAACATAATAGAGATACAGAAACACCGTGGCCCCTTTCTTTGAGATAACTCTGCACTATTGCGAGCTGCGAATGCCACTTCCAGCTTAGCTGTGCAGAAGAAGAACAACAAGAAGAAGAAATATCTCGAAATATGTCCGGCAGGCCCCTTCCCTTGAGATAAATCTGCATATATCTCGGAAACGAAGCGAGCTATGGCAAAATGTTAAGAGACCTTTTTTGTAGAGAATTCAGTTTCCTACTTTTTATCTTCTATGATATTTTTTGATCAGATGCGTAGTTCTCGAGATATATCAAGATATTTAAAAGTTCCGAAGCTGCACCAACATAATAGAGGTACAGAAACACCGTGGCCTCTTCCTTTGCGATAACTCTGCACTATTGCGAGCTGCAAATGCCACTTCCAGCTTAGCTGTGCAGAAGAAGAACAACAAGAAGAAGAAATATCTCGAAATCTGTCCGTCAGGCCACTTCCCTTGAGATAAATCTGCAAATATCTCGGAAACGAAGCGAGCTATGGCAAAATGTTAAGAGACCTTTTTTGTAGAGAATTAAGTTTCCTACTTTTTATGTTGTATGATATTTTTTGATCAGATGCGTAATTGTCGAGATATATCAAGATATTTAAAAGTTCCGAAGCCGCACCAACATAATAGAGATACAGAAACACCGTGGCCCCTTTCTTTGAGATAACTCTGCACTATTGCGAGCTGCGAACGCCACTTCCAGCTTAGCTGTGCAGAAGAAGAACAACAAGAAGAAGAAATATCTCGAAATATGTCCGGCAGGCCCCTTCCCTTGAGATAAATCTGCATATATCTCGGAAACGAAGCGAGCTATGGCAAAATATTACGAGATCTTTTTTGTAGGAAATTAAGATTCCTACTATTTATGTTCTATGATATTTTTTGATCAGATGCGTAGTTCTCGAGATATATCAAGATATTTAAAAGTTCCGAAGCCGCACCAACATAATAGAGATACAGAAACAGCGTGGCCCCTTTCTGCGAGATAACTCTGCACTATTGCGAGCTGGAACTGCCACTTCCAGTTTAGCTGTGCAGACGAAGAACAACAAGAAGAAGAAATATCTCGAAATATGTCCGTCAGGCCCGATCCTTTGAGCTGAATCTGCAAATATCTCGGAAACAATGCGAGCTATGGCAAAACGTTGAGAGACCTTTTTTGTAGGAAATTAAGTTTCCTACTATTTATGTTCTATGATATTTTTTGATCAGATGCGTAGTTTCGAGATATATCGAGATAATTAAAAGTTCCGAAGCCGCACCAACATAATAGAGATACAGAAACACCGTGGCCCCTTTCTTTGAGATAACTCTGCACTATTGCGATCTGCAAATGCCACTTCCAGCTTAGCTGTGCAGAAGAAGAACAACAAGAAGAAGAAATATCTCGAAATATGTCCGTCAGGCCCCTTCCCTTGAGATAAATCTGCATATACCTCGGAAACGAAGCGAGCTATGGCAAAATGTTAAGAGACCTTTTTTGTAGAGAATTCAGTTTCCTACTTTTTATCTTCTATGATATTTTTTGATCAGATCCGTAGTTCTCGAGATATATCAAGATATTTAAAAGTTCCGAAGCTGCACCAACATAATAGAGGTACAGAAACACCATGGCCTCTTCCTTTGCGATAACTCTGCACTATTGCGAGCTGCAAATGCCACTTCCAGCTTAGCTGTGCAGAAGAAGAACAACAAGAAGAAGAAATATCTCGAAATATGTCCGTCAGGCCACTTCCCTTGAGATAAATCTGCAAATATCTCGGAAACGAAGCGAGCTATGGCAAAATGTTAAGAGACCTTTTTTGTAGAGAATTAAGTTTCCTACTTTTTATGTTGTATGATATTTTTTGATCAGATGCGTAATTGTCGAGATATATCAAGATATTTAAAAGTTCCGAAGCCGCACCAACATAATAGAGATACAGAAACACCGTGGCCCCTTTCTTTGAGATAACTCTGCACTATTGCGAGCTGCGAATGCCACTTCCAGCTTAGCTGTGCAGAAGGAGAACAACAAGAAGAAGAAATATCTCGAAATATGTCCGTCAGGCCCCTTCCCTTGAGATAAATCTGCATATATCTCGGAAACGAAGCGAGCTATGGCAAAATGTTAAGAGACCTTTTTTGTAGAGAATTCAGTTTCCTACTTTTTATCTTCTATGATATTTTTTGATCAGATGCGTAGTTCTCGAGATATATCAAGATATTTAAAAGTTCCGAAGCTGCACCAACATAATAGAGATACAGAAACAGCGTGGCCCCTTTCTGCGAGATAACTCTGCACTATTGCGAGCTGGAAATGCCACTTCCAGTTTAGCTGTGCAGACGAAGAACAACAAGAAGAAGAAATATCTCGAAATATGTCCGTCAGGCCCGATCCTTTGAGCTGAATCTGCAAATATCTCGGAAACAATGCGAGCTATGGCAAAACGTTGGGAGACCTTTTTTGTAGGAAATTAAGTTTCCTACTATTTATGTTCTATGATATTTTTTGATCAGATGCGTAGTTTTGGAGATATATCGAGATATTTAAAGGTTCCGGAGCCGCAACAACATAATAAAGATACAGAAACACCGTGGCCCCTTTCTTTGAGATAACACTGCGCTATTGCGAGCTGGAAATGCCACTTCCTGTTTAGCTGTACAGAAGAAGAACAACAAGAAGAAGAAATATCTCGAAATATGTCCGTCAGGCCCCTTCCCTCGTGATAAATCTGCAAATATCTCGGAAACGAAGCGAGCTATGGCAAAATGTTAAGAGACCTTTTTTGTAGAGAATTCAGTTTCCTATTTTTTATCTTCTATGATATTTTTTGATCCGATGCGTAGTTCTCGAGATATATCAAATATTTAAAAGTTCCGAAGCTGCACCAACATAATAGAGGTACAGAAACACCGTGGCCTCTTCCTTTGCGATAACTCTGCACTATTGCGAGCTGCAAATGCCACTTCCAGCTTAGCTGTGCAGAAGAAGAACAACAAGAAGAAGAAATATCTCGAAATATGTCCGGCAGGCCCCTTCCCTTGAGATAAATCTGCAAATATCTCGGGAACGAAGCGAGCTATGGCAAAATGTTAAGAGACCTTTTTTGTAGAGAATTATGTGTCCTACTTTTTATGTTGTATGATATTTTTTGATCAGATGCGTAATTGTCGAGATATATCAAGATAATTAAAAGTTCCGAAGCCGCACCAACATAATAGAGATACAGAAACACCGTGGCCCCTCTCTTTGAGATAACTCTGCACAATTGCGAGCTGCAAATGCCACTTCCAGCTTAGCTGTGCAGAAGAAGAACAACAAGAAGAAGAAATATCTCGAAATATGTCCGTCAGGCCCCTTCCCTTGAGCTAAATCTGCAAATATCTCGGAAACAATGCGAGCTATGGCAAAACGTTGGGAGACCTTTTTTGTAGGAAATTAAGTTTCCTACTATTTATGTTCTATGATATTTTTTGATCAGATGCGTAGTTCTCGAGATATATCAAGATATTTAAAAGTTCCGAAGCCGCACCAACATAATAGAGATACAGAAACACCGTGGCCCCTTTCTTTGAGATAACTCTGCGCTATTGCGAGCTGGTAATGCCACTTCCAGTTTAGCTGTGCAGAAGAAGAACAACAAGAAGAAGAAATATGTCGAAATATGTCCGTCAGGCCCCTTCCCTCGAGATAAATCTGCAAATATCTCGGAAACGAAGCGAGCTATGGCAAAATGTTAAGAGACCTTTTTTGTAGAGAATTATGTTTCCTACAATTTATGTTCCATGATATTTTTTGATCAGAAGCGTAGTTTTCGAGATATATCGAGATATTTAAAAGATCCGAAGCCGCACCAACATAATAGAGATACAGAAACACCGTGGCCCCTTTCTTTGAGATAACTCTGCACTAGTGCGAGCCGCAAATGCCGCTTCCAGCTTAGCTGTGCAGAAGAAGCACAACAATAACAAGAAATATCTCGGAATATGTCCGTCAGGCCCGTTCCTTTGAGCTGAATCTGCAAATATCTCGGAAACAATGCGAGCTATGGCAAAACGTTGAGAGACCCTTTTTGTAGGAAATTAAGATTCCTATTATTTATGTTCTATGATATTTTTTGATCAGATGCGTAGTTTTCGAGATATACCGAGATATTTAAAGGTTCCGAAGCCGCACCAACATAATAAAGATACATAAACACCGTGGCCTCTTTCTTTGAGATAACTCTGCACTATTCCGAGCTGCAAATGTAACTTCCACTTTAGCTGTGCAGAAGAAGAACAACAAGAAGAAGAAATATCTCGAAATATGTCCGTCAGGCCCCTTCCCTTGAATTAGATCTGCAAATATCTCGGAAACGATGCCAGCTATGGCAAAATGATAAGAGACCTTTTTTGTAGAGAATTATGTTTCCTACAATTTATGTTCTATGATATTTTTTGATCAGAAGCGTAGTTTTCGAGATATATCGAGATATTTAAAAGTTCCGAAGCCGCACCAACATAATCGAGATACAGAAACACCGTGGCCCCTTTCTTTGAGATAACTCTGCACTATTGCGAGCTGCAAATGCCACTTCCAGCTTAGCTGTGCAGAAGAAGAACAACAAGAAGAAGAAATATCTCGAAATATGTCCGTCAGGCCCCTTCCCTTGAGATAAGTCTGCATATATCTCGGAAGCGAAGCGAGCTATGGCAAAATGTTAAGAGACCTTTTTTGTATAGAATTCAGTTTCCTACTTTTTATCTTCTATGATATTTTTTGATCAGATGCGTAGTTCTCGAGATATATCAAATATTTAAAAGTTCCGAAGCTGCACCAACATAATAGAGGTACAGAAACACCGTGGCCTCTTCCTTTGCGATAACTCTGCACTATTGCGAGCTGCAAATGCCACTTCCAGCTTAGCTGTGCAGAAGAAGAACAACAAGAAGAAGAAATATCTCGAAATATGTCCGTCAGGCCACTTCCCTTGAGATAAATCTGCAAATATCTCGGAAACGAAGCGAGCTATGGCAAAATGTTAAGAGACCTTTTTTGTAGAGAATTAAGTTTCCTACTTTTTATGTTGTATGATATTTTTTGATCAGATGCGTAATTGTCGAGATATATCAAGATATTTAAAAGTTCCGAAGCCGCACCAACATAATAGAGATACAGAAACACCGTGGCCCCTTTCTTTGAGATAACTCTGCACTATTGCGAGCTGCGAATGCCACTTCCAGCTTAGCTGTGCAGAAGAAGAACAACAAGAAGAAGAAATATCTCGAAATATGTCCGGCAGGCCCCTTCCCTTGAGATAAATCTGCATATATCTCGGAAACGAAGCGAGCTATGGCAAAATGTTAAGAGACCTTTTTTGTAGAGAATTCAGTTTCCTACTTTTTATCTTCTATGATATTTTTTGATCAGATGCGTAGTTCTCGAGATATATCAAGATATTTAAAAGTTCCGAAGCTGCACCAACATAATAGAGGTACAGAAACACCGTGGCCTCTTCCTTTGCGATAACTCTGCACTATTGCGAGCTGCAAATGCCACTTCCAGCTTAGCTGTGCAGAAGAAGAACAACAAGAAGAAGAAATATCTCGAAATCTGTCCGTCAGGCCACTTCCCTTGAGATAAATCTGCAAATATCTCGGAAACGAAGTGAGCTATGGCAAAATGTTAAGAGACCTTTTTTGTAGAGAATTAAGTTTCCTACTTTTTATGTTGTATGATATTTTTTGATCAGATGCGTAATTGTCGAGATATATCAAGATATTTAAAAGTTCCGAAGCCGCACCAACATAATAGAGATACAGAAACACCGTGGCCCCTTTCTTTGAGATAACTCTGCACTATTGCGAGCTGCGAATGCCACTTCCAGCTTAGCTGTGCAGAAGAAGAACAACAAGAAGAAGAAATATCTCGAAATATGTCCGGCAGGCCCCTTCCCTTGAGATAAATCTGCATATATCTCGGAAACGAAGCGAGCTATGGCAAAATATTAAGAGATCTTTTTTGTAGGAAATTAAGATTCCTACTATTTATGTTCTATGATATTTTTTGATCAGCTGCGTAGTTCTCGAGATATATCAAGATATTTAAAAGTTCCGAAACCGCACCAACATAATAGAGATACAGAAACAGCGTGGCCCCTTTCTGCGAGATAACTCTGCACTATTGCGAGCTGGAATTGCCACTTCCAGTTTAGCTGTGCAGACGAAGAACAACAAGAAGAAGAAATATCTCGAAATATGTCCGTCAGGCCCGATCCTTTGAGCTGAATCTGCAAATATCTCGGAAACAATGCGAGCTATGGCAAAACGTTGAGAGACCTTTTTTGTAGGAAATTAAGTTTCCTACTATTTATGTTCTATGATATTTTTTGATCAGATGCGTAGTTTTCGAGATATATCGAGATATTTAAAAGTTCCGAAGCCGCACCAACATAATAGAGATACAGAAACACCGTGGCCCCTTTCTTTGAGATAACTCTGCACTATTGCGATCTGCAAATGCCACTTCCAGCTTAGCTGTGCAGAAGAAGAACAACAAGAAGAAGAAATATCTCGAAATATGTCCGTCAGGCCCCTTCCCTTGAGATAAATCTGCATATATCTCGGAAACGAAGCGAGCTATGGCAAAATGTTAAGAGACCTTTTTTGTAGAGAATTCAGTTTCCTACTTTTTATCTTCTATGATATTTTTTGATCAGATGCGTAGTTCTCGAGATATATCAAGATATTTAAAAGTTCCGAAGCTGCACCAACATAATAGAGGTACAGAAACACCGTGGCCTCTTCCTTTGCGATAACTCTGCACTATTGCGAGCTGCAAATGCCACTTCCAGCTTAGCTGTGCAGAAGAAGAACAACAAGAAGAAGAAATATCTCGAAATATGTCCGTCAGGCCACTTCCCTTGAGATAAATCTGCAAATATCTCGGAAACGAAGCGAGCTATGGCAAAATGTTAAGAGACCTTTTTTGTAGAGAATTCAGTTTCCTACTTTTTATCTTCTATGATGTTTTTTGATCCGATGCGTAGTTCTCGAGATATATCAAATATTTAAAAGTTCCGAAGCTGCACCAACATAATAGAGGTACAGAAACACCGTGGCCTCTTCCTTTGCGATAACTCTGCACTATTGCGAGCTGCAAATGCCACTTCCAGCTTAGCTGTGCAGAAGAAGAACAACAAGAAGAAGAAATATCTCGATATATGTCCGTCAGGCCACTTCCCTTGAGATAAATCTGCAAATATCTCGGAAACGAAGCGAGCTATGGCAAAATGTTAAGAGACCTTTTTTGTAGAGAATTAAGTTTCCTACTTTTTATGTTGTATGATATTTTTTGATCAGATGCGTAATTGTCGAGATATATCAAGATATTTAAAAGTTCCGAAGCCGCACCAACATAATAGAGATACAGAAACACCGTGGCCCCTTTCTTTGAGATAACTCTGCACTATTGCGAGCTGCGAATGCCACTTCCAGCTTAGCTGTGCAGAAGAAGAACAACAAGAAGAAGAAATATCTCGAAATATGTCCGGCAGGCCCCTTCCCTTGAGATAAATCTGCAAATATCTGGGAAACGAAGCGAGCTATGGCAAAATGTTAAGAGACCTTTTTTGTAGAGAATTAAGTTTCCTACCTTTTACGTTCTATGATATTTTTTGATCAGAAGCGTAGTTTTCGTGATATATCGAGATATGTAAAAGTTCCGAAGCCGCACCAACATAATAGAGATACAGAAACACCGTGGCCCCTTTCTTTGAGATAACTCTGCACTAGTGCGAGCCGCAAATGCCACTTCCAGCTTAGCTGTGCAGAAGAAGAACAACAAGAGGATGGAATATCTCGAAATATGTCCGTCAGGCCCCTTCCCTTGAGATAAATCTGCAAATATCTCGGAACCGAAGAGAGCTATGGCAAAATGTTAAGAGACCTTTTTTGTAGAGAATTAAGTTTCCTACTTTTTATCTTCTATGATACATTTTGATCAGATGCGTAGTTCTCGAGATATATCAAGATATTTAAAAGTTCCGAGGCCGCACCAACATAATAGAGATACAGAAACACCGTGGCCCCTCTCTTTGAGATAACTCTGCACAATTGCGAGCTGCAAATGCCACTTCCAGCTTAGCTGTGCAAAGGAAGAACAACAAGAAGAAGAAATATCTCGAAATATGTCCGTCAGGCCCGTTCCTTTGAGCTGAATCTGCAAATATCTCGGAAACGAAGCGAGCTATGGCAAAATGTTAAGAGACGTTTTTTGTAGAGAATTATGTTTCCTACAATTTATGTTCTATGATATTTTTTGATCAGAAGCGTAGTTTTCGAGATATATCGAGATATTTAAAAGTTCCGAAGCCGCACCAACATAATAGAGATACAGAAACACCGTGGCCCCTTTCTTTGAGATAACTCTGCACTATTGCGAGCTGCGAATGCCACTTCCAGCTTAGCTGTGCAGAAGAAGAACAACAAGAAGAAGAAATATCTCGAAATATGTCCGTCAGGCCCCTTCCCTTGAGATAAATCTGCATATATCTCGGAAACGAAGCGAGCTATGGCAAAATGTTAAGAGACCTTTTTTGTAGAGAATTCAGTTTTCTACTTTTTATTTTCTATGATATTTTTTGATCAGATGCGTAGTTCTCGAGATATATCAAGATATTTAAAAGTTCCGAAGCTGCACCAACATAATAGAGGTACAGAAACACCGTGGCCTCTTCCTTTGCGATAACTCTGCACTATTGCGAGCTGCAAATGCCACTTCCAGCTTAGCTGTGCAGAAGAAGAACAACAAGAAGAAGAAATATCTCGAAATATGTCCGTCAGGCCACTTCCCTTGAGAAAAATCTGCAAATATCTCGGAACCGAAGCGAGCTATGGCAAAATGTTAAGAGACCTTTTTTGTATAGAATTAAGTTTCCTACTTTTTATGTTGTATGATATTTTTTGATCAGATGCGTAATTGTCGAGATATATCAAGATATTTAAAAGTTCCGAAGCCGCACCAACATAATAGCGATACAGAAACACCGTGGCCCCTCACTTTGAGATAACTCTGCACTATTGCGAGCTGCAAATGCCACTTCCAGCTTAGCTGTGCAGAAGAAGAACAACAAGAAGAAGAAATATCTCGAAATATGTCCGTCAGGCCCCTTCCCTTGAGATAAATCTGCAAATATCTCGGAAACGAAGCGAGCTATGGCAAAATCTTAAGAGACCTTTTTTGTAGAGAATTAAGTTTCCTACTTTTTATCTTCTATGATATTTTTTGATCAGATGCGTAGTTCTCGAGATATATCAAGATATTTAAAAGTTCCGAAGCCGCACCAACATAACAGAGATACCGAAACACCGTGGCCCCTTTCTTTGAGATAACTCTGCACTATTGCGAGCTGCAAATGCCACTTCCAGCTTAGCTGTGCAGAAGAAGAACAACAAGAAGAAGAAATATCTCGAAATATGTCCGTCAGGCCCCTTCCCTTGAGATAAATCTGCAAATATCTCGGAAACGAAGAGAGCTATGGCAAAATGTTAAGAGACGTTTTTTGTAGAGAATTATGTTTCCTACAATTTATGTTCTATGATATTTTTTGATCAGAAGCGTAGTTTTCGAGATATATCGAGATATTTAAAAGTTCCGAAGCCGCACCAACATAATAGAGATACAGAAACACCGTGGCCCCTTTCTTTGAGATAACTCTGCACTAGTGCGAGCCGCAAATGCCACTTCCAGCTTAGCTGTGCAGAAGAAGAACAACAAGAGGAAGGAATATCTCGAAATATGTCCGTCAGGCCCCTTCCCTTGAGACATATCTGCAAATATCTCGGAACCGAAGAGAGCTATGGCAAAATGTTAAGAGACCTTTTTTGTAGAGAATTAAGTTTCCTACTTTTTATCTTCTATGATACATTTTGATCAGATGCGTAGTTCTCGAGATATATCAAGATATTTAAAAGTTCCGAGGCCGCACCAACATAATAGAGATACAGAAACACCGTGGCCCCTCTCTTTGAGATAACTCTGCACAATTGCGAGCTGCAAATGCCACTTCCAGCTTAGCTGTGCAAAGGAAGAACAACAAGAAGAAGAAATATCTCGAAATATGTCCGTCAGGCCCGTTCCTTTGAGCTGAATCTGCAAATATCTCGGAAACGAAGCGAGCTATGGCAAAATGTTAAGAGACGTTTTTTGTAGAGAATTATGTTTCCTACAATTTATGTTCTATGATATTTTTTGATCAGAAGCGTAGTTTTCGAGATATATCGAGATATTTAAAAGTTCCGAAGCCGCACCAACATAATAGAGATACAGAAACACCGTGGCCCCTTTCTTTGAGATAACTCTGAACTATTGCGAGCTGCAAATGCCACTTCCAGCTTAGCTGTGCAGAGGAAGAACAACAAGAAGAAGAAATATCTCGAAATATGTCCGTTAGGCCCCTTCCCTTGAGATAAATCTGCAAATATCTCGGAAACGAAGCGAGCTATGGCAAAATGTTAAGAGACCTTTTCTGTAGAGAATTAAGTTTCCTACTTTTTGTCTTCTATGATATTTTTTGATCAGATGCGTAGTTCTCGAGATATATCAAGATATTTAAAAGTTCCGAAGCCGCACCAACATAATAGAGATACAGAAACACTGTGGCCCCTTTCTTTGAGATAACTCTGCACTATTGCGAGCTGCAAATGCCACTTCCAGCTTAGCTGTGCAGAAGAAGAACAACAAGAAGAAGAAATATCTCGAAATATGTCCGTCAGGCCCCTTCCCTTGAGATAAATCTGCAAATATCTCGGAAACGAAGCGAGCTATGGCAAAATGTTAAGAGACCTTTTTTGTAGAGAATTATGTTTCCTACTTTTTATGTTCTATGATATTTTTTGATCATACGCGTAGTTCTCGAGATATATCAAGATATTTAAAAGTTCCGAAGCCGCACCAACATAATAGAGATACAGAAACACCGTGGCCCCTTTCTTTGAGATAACTCTGTACTATTGCGAGCTGCAAATGCCACTTCCAGTTTAGCTGGGCACAGGAAGAACAACAAGAAGAAGAAATATCTCGAAATATGTCCGTTAGGCCCCTTCCCTTGAAATAAATCTGCAAATATCTCGGAAACGAAGCGAGCTATGGCAAAATGTTAAGAGACCTTTTTTGTAGAGAATTATGTTTCCTACAATCTTTGTTCTATGATATTTTTTGATCAGAAGCGTAGTTTTCGAGATATATCGAGATATTTAAAAGTTCCGAAGCCGCACCAACATAATAGAGATACAGAAACACCGTGGCCCCTTTCTTTGAGATAACTCTGCACTATTGCGAGCTGCAAATGCCACTTCCAGCTTAGCTGTGCAAAGGAAGAACAACAAGAAGAAGAAATATCTCGAAATATGTCCGTCAGGCCCGTTCCTTTGAGCTGAATCTGCAAATATCTCGGAAACGAAGCGAGCTATGGCAAAATGTTAAGAGACGTTTTTTGTAGAGAATTATGTTTCCTACAATTTATGTTCTATGATATTTTTTGATCAGAAGCGTAGTTTTCGAGATATATCGTGATATTTAAAAGTTCCGAAGCCGCACCAACATAATAGAGATACAGAAACACCGTGGCCCCTTTCTTTGAGATAACTCTGCACTAGTGCGAGCCGCAAATGCCACTTCCAGCTTAGCTGTGCAGAAGAAGAACAACAAGAGGAAGGAATATCTCGAAATATGTCCGTCAGGCCCCTTCCCTTGAGATAAATCTGCAAATATCTCGGAACCGAAGAGAGCTATGGCAAAATGTTAAGAGACCTTTTTTGTAGAGAATTAAGTTTCCTACTTTTTATCTTGTATGATACATTTTGATCAGATGCGTAGTTCTCGAGATATATCAAGATATTTAAAAGTTCCGAGGCCGCACCAACATAATAGAGATACAGAAACACCGTGGCCCCTCTCTTTGAGATAACTCTGCACAATTGCGAGCTGCAAATGCCACTTCCAGCTTAGCTGTGCAAAGGAAGAACAACAAGAAGAAGAAATATCTCGAAATATGTCCGTCAGGCCCGTTCCTTTGAGCTGAATCTGCAAATATCTCGGAAACGAAGCGAGCTATCGCAAAATGTTAAGAGACGTTTTTTGTAGAGAATTATGTTTCCTACAATTTATGTTCTATGATATTTTTTGATCAGAAGCGTAGTTTTCGAGATATATCGAGATATTTAAAAGTTCCGAAGCCGCACCAACATAATAGAGATACAGAAACACCGTGGCCCCTTTCTTTGAGATAACTCTGCTCTAGTGCGAGCCGCAAATGCCACTTCCAGCTTAGCTGTGCAGAAAAAGAACAACAAGAAGAAGAAATATCTCGAAATATGTCCGTCAGGCCCCTTCCCTTGAGATAAATCTGCAAATATCTCGGAAACGAAGCGAGCTATGGCAAAATGTTAGGATACCTTTTTTGTAGAGAATTAAGTTTCCTACTTTTTATGTTCTATGATATTTTTTGATCAGATGCGTAGTTCTCGAGATATATCAAGATATTTAAAAGCTCCGAAGCTGCACCAACATAATAGAGGTACAGAAACACCGTGGTCCCTTTCTTTGAGATAACTCTGCACTATTGCGAGCTGCAAATGCCACTTCCAGCTTAGCTGTGCAGAAGAAGAACAACAAGAATAAGAAATATTTCGAAATATGTTCGTCAGGCCCCTTCCCTTGAGATAAATCTGCAAATATCTCGGAAACGAAGCGAGCTACGGCAAAATGTTAAGAGACCTTTTTTCTAGAAAATTAGGTTTCCTACTTTTTATGTTCTATGATATTTTTTGATCAGATGCGTAGTTGTCGAGATATATCAATATATTTAAAAGTTCCGAAGCCGCACCAACATAATAGAGATACAGAAACACCGTGGCCCCTTTCTTTGCGATAACTCTGCACTATTGCGAGCTGCAAATGCCACTTCCAGCTTAGCTGTGCAAAGGAAGAACAACAAGAAGAAGAAATATCTCGAAATATGTCCGTCAGGCCCGTTCCTTTGAGCTGAATCTGCAAATATCTCGGAAACGAAGCGAGCTATGGCAAAATGTTAAGAGACGTTTTTTGTAGAGAATTATGTTTCCTACAATTTATGTTCTATGATATTTTTTGATCAGAAGCGTAGTTTTCGAGATATATCGAGATATTTAAAAGTTCCGAAGCCGCACCAACATAATAGAGATACAGAAACACCGTGGCCCCTTTCTTTGAGATAACTCTGCACTAGTGCGAGCCGCAAATGCCCCTTCCAGCTTAGCTGTGCAGAAGAAGAACAACAAGAGGAAGGAATATCTCGAAATATGTCCGTCAGGCCCCTTCCCTTGAGATAAATCTGCAAATATCTCGGAACCGAAGAGAGCTATGGCAAAATGTTAAGAGACCTTTTTTGTAGAGAATTAAGTTTCCTACTTTTTATCTTCTATGATACATTTTGATCAGATGCGTAGTTCTCGAGATATATCAAGATATTTAAAAGTTCCGAGGCCGCACCAACATAATAGAGATACAGAAACACCGAGGCCCCTCTCTTTGAGATAACTCTGCACAATTGCGAGCTGCAAATGCCACTTCCAGCTTAGCTGTGCAAAGGAAGAACAACAAGAAGAAGAAATATCTCGAAATATGTCCGTCAGGCCCGTTCCTTTGAGGTGAATCTGCAAATATCTCGGAAACGAAGCGAGCTATGGCAAAATGTTAAGAGACGTTTTTTGTAGAGAATTATGTTTCCTACAATTTATGTTCTATGATATTTTTTGATCAGAAGCGTAGTTTTCGAGATATATCGAGATATTTAAAAGTTCCGAAGCCGCACCAACATAATAGAGATACAGAAACACCGTGGCCCCTTTCTTTGAGATAACTCTGCACTAGTGCGAGCCGCAAATGCCACTTCCAGCTTAGCTGTGCAGAAGAAGAACAACAAGAAGAAGGGATATCTCGAAATATGTCCGTCAGGCCCCTTCCCTTGAGATAAATCTGCAAATATCTCGGAAACGAAGAGAGCTATGGCAAAATGTTAAGAGACCTTTTTTGTAGAGAATTAAGTTTCCTACTTTTTATCTTCTATGATATTTTTTGATCAGATGCGTAGTTCTCGAGATATATCAAGATATTTAAAAGTTCCGAAGCCGCACCAACATAATAGAGATACAGAAACACCGTGGCCCCTCTCTTTGAGATAACTCTGCACAATTGCGAGCTGCAAATGCCACTTCCAGCTTAGCTGTGCAGAAGAAGAACAACAAGAAGAAGAAATATCTCGAAATATGTCCGTCAGGCCCCTTCCCTTGAGATAAATCTGCAAATATCTCGGAAACGAAGCGAGCTATGGTAAAATGTTAAGAGACCTTTCTTGTAGAGAATTAGGTTTCCTACTTTTTGTGTTCTATGATATTTTTTGATCAGATGCGTAGTTCTCGAGATATATCAAGATATTTAAAAGTTCCGAAGCTGCACCAACATAATAGAGGTACAGAAACACCGTGGCCTCTTTCTTTGAGATAACTCTGCACTATTGCGCGCTGCAAATGCCACTTCCAGCTTAGCTGTGCAGAAGAAGAACAACAAGAAGAAGAAATATCTCGAAATATGTCCGTCAAGCCCCTTCCCTTGAGATAAACCTGCAAATATCTCGGAAACGAAGCGAGCTATGGCAAAATGTTAAGAGACCTTATTTGTAGAGAATTAAGTTTCCTACTTTTTATGTTCTGCGATATTTTTTGATCAGATGCGTAGTTCTCGAGATATATCAAGATATTTAAAAGTTCCGAAGCCGCACCAACATAATAGAGATACAGAAACACCGTGGCCCCTTTCTTTGAGATAACTCTGCACTAGTGCGCGCCGCAAATGCCACTTCCAGCTTAGCTGTGCAAAGGAAGAACAACAAGAAGAAGAAATATCTCGAAATATGTCCGTCAGGCCCGTTCCTTTGAGCTGAATCTGCAAATATCTCGGAAACGAAGCGAGCTATGGCAAAATGTTAAGAGACGTTTTTCGTAGAGAATTATGTTTCCTACAATTTATGTTCTATGATATTTTTTGATCAGAAGCGTAGTTTTCGAGATATATCGAGATATTTAAAAGTTCCGAAGCCGCACCAACATAATAGAGATACAGAAACACCGTGGCCCCTTTCTTTGAGATAACTCTGCTCTAGTGCGAGCCGCAAATGCCACTTCCAGCTTAGCTGTGCAGAAAAAGAACAACAAGAAGAAGAAATATCTCGAAATATGTCCGTCAGGCCCCTTCCCTTGAGATAAATCTGCAAATATCTCGGAAACGAAGCGAGCTATGGCAAAATGTTAGGATACCTTTTTTGTAGAGAATTAAGTTTCCTACTTTTTATGTTCTATGATATTTTTTGATCAGATGCGTAGTTCTCGAGATATATCAAGATATTTAAAAGCTCCGAAGCTGCACCAATATAATAGAGGTACAGAAACACCGTGGTCCCTTTCTTTGAGATAACTCTGCACTATTGCGAGCTGCAAATGCCACTTCCAGCTTAGCTGTGCAGAAGAAGAACAACAAGAATAAGAAATATTTCGAAATATGTTCGTCAGGCCCCTTCCCTTGAGATAAATCTGCAAATATCTCGGAAACGAAGCGAGCTACGGCAAAATGTTAAGAGACCTTTTTTCTAGAAAATTAGGTTTCCTACTTTTTATGTTCTATGATATTTTTTGATCAGATGCGTAGTTGTCGAGATATATCAATATATTTAAAAGTTCCGAAGCCGCACCAACATAATAGAGATACAGAAACACCGTGGCCCCTTTCTTTGCGATAACTCTGCACTATTGCGAGCTGCAAATGCCACTTCCAGCTTAGCTGTGCAAAGGAAGAACAACAAGAAGAAGAAATATCTCGAAATATGTCCGTCAGGCCCGTTCCTTTGAGCTGAATCTGCAAATATCTCGGAAACGAAGCGAGCTATGGCAAAATGTTAAGAGACGTTTTTTGTAGAGAATTATGTTTCCTACAATTTATGTTCTATGATATTTTTTGATCAGAAGCGTAGTTTTCGAGATATATCGAGATATTTAAAAGTTCCGAAGCCGCACCAACATAATAGAGATACAGAAACACCGTGGCCCCTTTCTTTGAGATAACTCTGCACTAGTGCGAGCCGCAAATGCCACTTCCAGCTTAGCTGTGCAGAAGAAGAACAACAAGAGGAAGGAATATCTCGAAATATGTCCGTCAGGCCCCTTCCCTTGAGATAAATCTGCAAATATCTCGGAACCGAAGAGAGCTATGGCAAAATGTTGAGAGACCTTTTTTGTAGAGAATTAAGTTTCCTACTTTTTATCTTCTATGATACATTTTGATCAGATGCGTAGTTCTCGAGATATATCAAGATATTTAAAAGTTCCGAGGCCGCACCAACATAATAGAGATACAGAAACACCGTGGCCCCTCTCTTTGAGATAACTCTGCACAATTGCGAGCTGCAAATGCCACTTCCAGCTTAGCTGTGCAAAGGAAGAACAACAAGAAGAAGAAATATCTCGAAATATGTCCGTCAGGCCCGTTCCTTTGAGCTGAATCTGCAAATATCTCGGAAACGAAGCGAGCTATGGCAAAATGTTAAGAGACGTTTTTTGTAGAGAATTATGTTTCCTACAATTTACGTTCTATGATATTTTTTGATCAGAAGCGTAGTTTTCGAGATATATCGAGATATTTAAAAGTTCCGAAGCCGCACCAACATAATAGAGATACAGAAACACCGTGGCCCCTTTCTTTGAGATAACTCTGCACTAGTGCGAGCCGCAAATGCCACTTCCAGCTTAGCTGTGCAGACGAAGAACAACAAGAAGAAGGGATATCTCGAAATATGTCCGTCAGGCCCCTTCCCTTGAGATAAATCTGCAAATATCTCGGAAACGAAGAGAGCTATGGCAAAATGTTAAGAGACCTTTTTTGTAGAGAATTAAGTTTCCTACTTTTTATCTTCTATGATATTTTTTGATCAGATGCGTAGTTCTCGAGATATATCAAGATATTTAAAAGTTCCGAAGCCGCACCAACATAATAGAGATACAGAAACACCGTGGCCCCTCTCTTTGAGATAACTCTGCACAATTGCGAGCTGCAAATGCCACTTCCAGCTTAGCTGTGCAGAAGAAGAACAACAAGAAGAAGAAATATCTCGAAATATGTCCGTCAGGCCCGTTCCCTAGAGATAAATCTGCAAATATCTCGGAAACGAAGCGAGCTATGGCAAAATGTTAAGAGACCTTTCTTGTAGAGAATTAGGTTTCCTACTTTTTGTGTTCTATGATATTTTTTGATCAGATGCGTAGTTCTCGAGATATATCAAGATATTTAAAAGTTCCGAAGCTGCACCAACATAATAGAGGTACAGAAACACCGTGGCCTCTTTCTTTGAGATAACTCTGCACTATTGCGCGCTGCAAATGCCACTTCCAGCTTAGCTGTGCAGAAGAAGAACAACAAGAAGAAGAAATATCTCGAAATATGTCCGTCAAGCCCCTTCCCTTGAGATAAACCTGCAAATATCTCGGAAACGAAGCGAGCTATGGCAAAATGTTAAGAGACCTTATTTGTAGAGAATTAAGTTTCCTACTTTTTATGTTCTGCGATATTTTTTGATCAGATGCGTAGTTCTCGAGATATATCAAGATATTTAAATGTTCCGAAGCCGCACCAACATAATAGGGATACAGAAACACCGTGGCCCCTTTCTTTGAGATAACTCTGCACTATTGCGAGCTGCAAATCCCACTTCCAGCTTAGCTGTGCAAAGGAAGAACAACAAGAAGAAGAAATATCTCGAAATATGTCCGTCAGGCCCGTTCCTTTGAGCTGAATCTGCAAATATCTCGGAAACGAAGCGAGCTATGGCAAAATGTTAAGAGACGTTTTTTGTAGAGAATTATGTTTCCTACAATTTATGTTCTATGATATTTTTTGATCAGAAGCGTAGTTTTCGAGATATATCGAGATATTTAAAAGTTCCGAAGCCGCACCAACATAATAGAGATACAGAAACACCGTGGCCCCTTTCTTTGAGATAACTCTGCTCTAGTGCGAGCCGCAAATGCCACTTCCAGCTTAGCTGTGCAGAAAAAG
This sequence comes from Osmia lignaria lignaria, assembly GCF_051020975.1. Lineage (NCBI taxonomy): Eukaryota > Metazoa > Arthropoda > Insecta > Hymenoptera > Megachilidae > Osmia > Osmia lignaria. The sequence goes on along the minus strand of NW_027478162.1, from coordinate 1,586,663 downwards.
AACAACAAGAAGAAGAAATATCTCGAAATATGTCCGTCAGGCCCCTTCCCTTGAGATAAATCTGCAAATATCTCGGAAACGAAGCGAGCTATGGCAAAATGTTAGGATACCTTTTTTGTAGAGAATTAAGTTTCCTACTTTTTATGTTCTATGATATTTTTTGATCAGATGCGTAGTTGTCGAGATATATCAATATATTTAAAAGTTCCGAAGCCGCACCAACATAATAGAGATACAGAAACACCGTGGCCCCTTTCTTTGCGATAACTCTGCACTATTGCGAGCTGCAAATGCCACTTCCAGCTTAGCTGTGCAGAAGAAGAACAACAAGAATAAGAAATATTTCGAAATATGTCCGTCAGGCCCCTTCCCTTGAGATAAATCAGCAAATATCTCTGAAACGAAGCGAGCTACGGCAAAATGTTAACAGACCTTTTTTGTAGAAGATTAGGTTTCCTACTTTTTATGTTCTATGATATTTTTTTATCAGACGCGTAGTTCTCGAGATATATCAAGATATTTAAAAGTTCCGAAGCTGCACCAACATAATAGAGGTACAGAAACACCGTGGCCTCTTTCTTTGAGATAACTCTGCACTATTGCGAGCCGCAAATGCCACTTCCAGCTTAGCTGTGCAAAGGAAGAACAACAAGAAGAAGAAATATCTCGAAATATGTCCGTCAGGCCCGTTCCTTTGAGCTGAATCTGCAAATATATCGGAAACGAAGCGAGCTATGGCAAAATGTTAAGAGACGTTTTTTGTAGAGAATTATGTTTCCTACAATTTATGTTCTATGATATTTTTTGATCAGAAGCGTAGTTTTCGAGATATATCGAGATATTTAAAAGTTCCGAAGCCGCACCAACATAATAGAGATACAGAAACACCGTGGCCCCTTTCTTTGAGATAACTCTGAACTATTGCGAGCTGCAAATGCCACTTCCAGCTTAGCTGTGCAGAGGAAGAACAACAAGAAGAAGAAATATCTCGAAATATGTCCGTTAGGCCCCTTCCCTTGAGATAAATCTGCAAATATCTCGGAAACGAAGCGAGCTATGGCAAAATGTTAAGAGACCTTTTCTGTAGAGAATTAAGTTTCCTACTTTTTATCTTCTATGATATTTTTTGATCAGATGCGTAGTTCTCGAGATATATCAAGATATTTAAAAGTTCCGAAGCCGCACCAACATAATAGAGATACAGAAACACGGTGGCCCCTTTCTTTGAGATAACTCTGCACTATTGCGAGCTGCAAATGCCACTTCCAGCTTAGCTGTGCAGAAGAAGAACAACAAGAAGAAGAAATATATCGAAATATGTCCGTCAGGCCCCTTCCCTTGAGATAAATCTGCAAATATCTCGGAAACGAAGCGAGCTATGGCAAAATGTTAAGAGACCTTTTTTGTAGAGAATTATGTTTCCTACTTTTTATGTTCTATGTTACTTTTTGATCATACGCGTAGTTCTCGAGATATATCAAGATATTTAAAAGTTCCGAAGCCGCACCAACATAATAGAGATACTGAAACACCGTGGCCCCTTTCTTTGAGATATCTCTGCACTATTGCGAGCTGCAAATGCCACTTCCAGCTTAGCTGTGCAGAAGAGGAACAACAAGAAGAAGAAATATCTCGGAATATGTCCGTCAGGCCCCTTCCCTTGAGCTAAATCTGCAAATATCTCGGAAACAATGCCAGCTATGGGAAAATGTTAAGAGACCTTTTTTGTAGAGAATTAAGTTTCCTACTTTTTATGTTCTATGATATTTGTTGATCAGATGCGTAGTTCTCGAGATATATCAAGATATTTAAAAGTTCCGAAGCCGCACCAACATAATAGAGATACAGAAACACCGTGGCCCCTTTCTTTGAGATAACTCTGCACTATTGGGCGCTGCAAATGCCACTTCCAGCTTAGCTGTGCAGAAGAAGAACAACAAGAAGAAGAAATATCTCGAAATATGTCCGTCAGGCCCCTTCCCTTGAGATAAATCTGCAAATATCTCGGAAACGAAGCGAGCTATGGCAAAATGTTAAGAGACCTTATTTGTAGAGAATTAAGTTTCCTACTTTTTATGTTCTATGATATTTTTTGATCAGATGCGTAGTTCTCGAGATATATCGAGATATTTAAAAGTTCCGAAGCCGCACCAACATAATAGAGATACAGAAACACCGTGGCCCCTTTCTTTGAGATAACTCTGCACTATTGCGAGCTGCAAATGCCACTTCCAGCTTAGCTGTGCAGAAGAAGAACAACAAGAAGAAGAAATATCTCGAAATATGTCCGTCAGGACCCTTCCCTTGAGATAAATCTGCAAATATCTCGGAAACGAAGCGAGCTATGGCAAAACGTTAAGAGACCTTTTTTGTAGAGAATTATGTTTCCTACAATTTATGTTCTATGATATTTTTTGATCAGAAGCGTAGTTTTCGAGATATATCGAGATATTTAAAAGTTCCAAAGCCGCACCAACATAATAGAGATACAGAAACACCGTGGCCCCTTTCTTTGAGATAACTCTGCACTATTGCGAGCTGCAAATGCCACTTCCAGCTTAGCTGTGCAGAAGAAGAACAACAAGAAGAAGAAATATCTCGAGATATGTCCGTTAGGCCCCATCCCTTGAGATATATCTGCAAATATCTCGGAATCGAAGCGAGCTATGGCAAAATGTTAAGAGACCTTTTTTGTAGAGAATTATGTTTCCTACAATTTATGTTCTATGATATTTTTTGATCAGATGCGTAGTTCTCGAGATATATCAAGATATTTAAAAGTTCCGAAGCTGCACCTACATAATAGAGGTACAGAAACACCGTGGCCTCTTTCTTTGAGATAACTCTGCACTATTGCGAGCTGCAAATGCCACTTCCAGCTTAGCTGTGCAGAAGAGGAACAACAAGAAGAAGAAATATCTCGGAATATGTCCGTCAGGCCCCTTCCCTTGAGCTAAATCTGCAAATATCTCGGAAACAATGCCAGCTATGGGAAAATGTTAAGAGACCTTTTTTGTAGAGAATTAAGTTTCCTACTTTTTATGTTCTATGATATTTGTTGATCAGATGCGTAGTTCTCGAGATATATCAAGATATTTAAAAGTTGCGAAGCCGCACCAACATAATAGAGATACAGAAACACCGTGGCCCCTTTCTTTGAGATAACTCTGCACTATTGGGCGCTGCAAATGCCACTTCCAGCTTAGCTGTGCAGAAGAAGAACAACAAGAAGAAGAAATATCTCGAAATATGTCCGTCAGGCCCCTTCCCTTGAGATAAATCTGCAAATATCTCGGAAACGAAGCGAGCTATGGCAAAATGTTAAGAGACCGTATTTGTAGAGAATTAAGTTTCCTACTTTTTATGTTCTATGATATTTTTTGATCAGATGCGTAGTTCTCGAGATATATCGAGATATTTAAAAGTTCCGAAGCCGCACCAACATAATAGAGATACAGAAACACCGTGGCCCCTTTCTTTGAGATAACTCTGCACAATTGCGTGCTGCAAATGTTGCTTCCAGCTTAGCTGTGCAGAAGAAGAACAACAAGAAGAAGAAATATCTCGAAATATGTCCGTCAGGCCCCTTCCCTTGAGATAAATCTGCAAATATCTCGGAAACGAAGCGAGCTATGGCAAAATGTTAAGACACCTTATTTGTAGAGAATTAAGTTTCCTACTTTTTATGTTCTATGATATTTTTTGATCAGATGCGTAGTCCTCGAGATATATCAAGATATTTAAAAGTTCCGAAGCCGCACCAACATAATAGAGATACAGAAACACCGTGGCCCCTTTCTTTGAGATAACTCTGCACTATTGCGAGCTGCAAATGCCACTTCCAGCTTAGCTGTGCAGAAGAAGAACAACAAGAAGAAGAAATATCTCGAAATATGTCCGTCAGGACCCTTCCCTTGAGATAAATCTGCAAATATCTCGGAAACGAAGCGAGCTATGGCAAAACGTTGAGAGACCTTTTTTGTAGAGAATTATGTTTCCTACAATTTATGTTCTATGATATTTTTTGATCAGATGCGTAGTTCTCGAGATATATCCAGATATTTAAAAGTTCCGAAGCCGCACCAACATAATAGAGATACAGAAACACCGTGGCCCCTTTCTTTGAGATAACTCTGCACTATTGCGAGCTGCAAATGCCACTTCCAGCTTAGCTGTGCAGAAGAAGAACAACAAGAAGAAGAAAAATCTCAAAATATGTCCGTCAGGCCCCTTCCCTTGAGCTAAATCTGCAAATATCTCGGAAACAATGCCAGCTATGGGAAAATGTTAAGAGACCTTTTTTGTAGAGAATTAAGTTTCCTACTTTCTATGTTCTATGATATTTTTTGATCAGATGCGTAGTTCTCGAGATATATCAAGATATTTAAAAGTTCCGAAGCCGCACCAACATAATAGAGATACAGAAACACCGTGGCCCCTTTCTTTGAGATAACTCTGCACTATTGCGAGCTGGAAATGCCACTTCCAGTTTAGCTGTGCAGAAGAAGAACAACAAGAAGAAGAAATATCTCGAAATATGTCCGTCAGGCCCCTTCCCTTGAGATAAATGTGCAAATATCTCGGAAACGAAGCGAGCTATGGCAAAATGTTAAGAGACGTTTTTTGTAGAGAATTATGTTTCCTACAATTTATGTTCTATGATATTTTTTGATCAGAAGCGTAGTTTTCGAGATATATCGAGATATTTAAAAGTTCCGAAGCCGCACCAACATAATAGAGATACAGAAACACCGTGGCCCCTTTCTTTGAGATAACTCTGCACTATTGCGAGCTGGAAATGCCACTTCCAGTTTAGCTGTGCAGAAGAAGAACAACAAGAAGAAGAAATATCTTGAAATATGTCCGTCAGGCCCCTTCCCTTGAGATAAATCTGCAAATATCTCGGAAACGAAGCGAGCTATGGCAAAATGTTGAGAGACCTTATTTGTAGAGAATTAAGTTTCCTACTTTTTATGTTCTATGATATTTTTTGATCAGATGCGTAGTTCTCGAGATATATCAAGATATTTAAAAGCTCTGAAGCTGCACCAACATAATAGAGGTACAGAAACACCGTGGCCCCTTTCTTTGAGATAACTCTGCACTATTGCGAGCTGCAAATGCCACTTCCAGCTTAGCTGTGCAGAAGAAGAACAACAAGAATAAGAAATATTTCGAAATATGTGCGTCAGGCCCCTTCCCTTGAGATAAATCTGCAAATATCTCGGAAACGAAGCGAGCTACGGCAAAATGTTAACAGACCTTTTTTGTAGAAAATTAGGTTTCCTACTTTTTATGTTCTATGATATTTTTTTATCAGATGCGTAGTTCTCGAGATATATCAAGATATTTAAAAGTTCCGAAGCTGCACCTACATAATAGAGGTACAGAAACACCGTGGCCTCTTTCTTTGAGATAACTCTGCACTATTGCGAGCTGCAAATGCCACTTCCAGCTTAGCTGTGCAGAAGAGGAACAACAAGAAGAAGAAATATCTCGGAATATGTCCGTCAGGCCCCTTACCTTGAGCTAAATCTGCAAATATCTCGGGAACGATGGCAGCTATCCGAAAATGTTAAGAGACCTTTTTTGTAGAGAATTAAGTTTCCTACTTTTTATGTTCTATGATATTTTTTGATCAGATGCGTAGTTCTCGAGATATATCAAGATAATTAAAAGTTCCGAAGCCGCACCAACATAATAGAGATACAGAAATACCGTGGCCCCTTTCTTTGAGATAACTCTGCACTATTGGGCGCTGCAAATGCCACTTCCAGCTTAGCTGTGCAGAAGAAGAACAACAAGAAGAAGAAATATCTCGAAATATGTCCGTCAGGCCCCTTCCCTTGAGATAAATGTGCAAATATCTCGGAAACGAAGCGAGCTATGGCAAAATGTTCAGAGACCTTATTTGTAGAGAATTAAGTTTCCTACTTTTTATGTTCTATGATATTTTTTGATCAGATGCGTAGTTCTCGAGATATATCGAGATATTTAAAAGTTCCGAAGCCGCACCAACATAATAGAGATACAGATACACCGTGGCCCCTTTCTTTGAGATAACTCTGCACTATTGCTAGCTGCAAATGCCACTTCCAGCTTAGCTGTGCAGAAGAAGAACAACAAGAAGAAGAAATATCTCGAAATATGTCCGTCAGGCCCCTTCCCTTGAGATGAATCTGCAAATATCTCGGAAACGAAGCGAGCTATGGCAAAATGTTAAGAGACCTTTTTTGTAGAGAATTATGTTTCCTACAATCTACGTTCTCTGATATTTTTTGATCAGAAGCGTAGTTTTCGAGATATATCGAGATATTTAAAAGTTCCGAAGCCGCACCAACATAATAGAGACACAGAAACACCGTGGCCCCTTTCTTTGAGATAACTCTGCACTATTGCGACCTGCAAATGCCACTTCCAGCTTAGCTGTGCAGAAGAAGAACAACAAGAAGAAGAAATATCTCGAAATATGTCCGTCAGGCCCCTTCCCTTGAGATAAATCTGCAAATATCTCGGAAACGAAGCGAGCTATGGCAAAATGTTAAGAGACCTTTTTTGTAGAGAATTATGTTTCCCACAATCTACGTTCTCTGATATTTTTTGATCAGAAGCGTAGTTTTCGAGATATATCGAGATATTTAAAAGTTCCGAAGCCGCACCAACATAATAGAGACACAGAAACACCGTGGCCCCTTTCTTTGAGATAACTCTGCACTATTGCGACCTGCAAATGCCACTTCCAGCTTAGCTGTGCAGAAGAAGAACAACAAGAAAAAGAAATATTTCGAAATATGTCCGTCAGGCCCCTTCCCTTGAGATAAATCTGCAAATATCTCGGAAACGAAGCGAGCTACGGCAAAATGTTAACAGACCTTTTTTGTAGAAAATTAGGTTTCCTACTTTTTATGTTCTATGATATTTTTTTATCAGATGCGTAGTTCTCGAGATATATCAAGATATTTAAAAGTTCCGAAGCTGCACCTACATAATAGAGGTACAGAAACACCGTGGCCTCTTCCTTTGAGATAACTCTGCACTATTGCGAGCTGCAAATGCCACTTCCAGCTTAGCTGTGCAGAAGAGGAACAACAAGAAGAAGAAATATCTCGGAATATGTCCGTCAGGCCCCTTCCCTTCAGCTAAATCTGCAAATATCTCGGAAACGATGCCAGCTATCCGAAAATATTAAGAGACCTTTTTTGTAGAGAATTAAGTTTCCTACTTTTTATGTTCTATGATATTTTTTGATCAGATGCGTAGTTCTCGAGATATATCAAGATATTTAAAAGTTCCGAAGCCGCACCAACATAATAGAGATACAGAAACACCGTGGCCCCTTTCTTTGAGATAACTCTGCACTATTGGGCGCTGCAAATGCCACTTCCAGCTTAGCTGTGCAGAAGAAGAACAACAAGAAGAAGAAATATCTCGAAATATGTCCGTCAGGCCCCTTCCCTTGAGATAAATGTGCAAATATCTCGGAAACGAAGCGAGCTATGGCAAAATGTTAAGAGACCTTATTTGTAGAGAATTAAGTTTCCTACTTTTTATGTTCTATGATATTTTTTGATCAGATGCGTAGTTCTCGAGATATATCAAGATATTTAAAAGTTCCGAAGCCGCACCAACATAATAGAGATACAGAAACACCGTGGCCCCGTTCTTTGAGATAACTCTGCACTATTGCGAGCTGCAAATGCCACTTCCAGCTTAGCTGTGCAGAGGAAGAACAACAAGAAGAAGAAATATCTCGAAATATGTCCGTCAGGCCCGTTCCTTTGAGCTGCATCTGCAAATATCTCGGAAACGAAGCGAGCTATGGCAAAATGTTGAGAGACCTTTTTTGTAGAGAATTAAGTTTCCTACTATTTATGTTCTATGATATTTTTTGATCAGATGCGTAGTTCGCGAGATATATCAAGATATTTAAAAGTTCCGAAGCCGCACCAACATAATAGAGATACAGAAACACCGTGGCCCCTTTCTTTGAGATAACTCTGCACTATTGCGAGCTGCAAATGCCACTTCCAGCTTAGCTGTGCAGAAGAAGAACAACAAGAAGAAGAAATATCTCGAAATATGTCCGTCAGGCCCCTTCCCTTGAGATAAATCTGCAAATGTCTCGGAAACGAAGCGAGCTATGGCAAAATGTTAAGAGACCTTTTTTGTAGAGAATTATGTTTTCGACAATTTACCGTCTATGATATTTTTTGATCAGAAGCGTAGTTTTCGAGATATATCGAGATATTTAAAAGTTCCGAAGCCGCACCAACATAATAGAGATACAGAAACACCGTGGCCCCTTTCTTTGAGATAACTCTGCACTATTGCGCGCTGCAAATGCCACTTCCAGCTTAGCTGTGCAGAAGAAGAACAACAAGAAGAAGAAATATCTCGAAATATGTCCGTCAGGCCCCTTCCCTTGAGATAAATCTGCAAATATCTGGGAAACGAAGCGAGCTATGGCAAAATGTTGAGAGACCTTTTTTGTAGAGAATTAAGTTTCCTACTATTTATCTTCTATGATATTTTTTGATCAGATGCGTAGTTCTCGAGATATATCAAGATATTTAAAAGTTCCGAAGCCGCACCAACATAATAGAGATACAGAAACACCGTGGCCCCGTTCTTTGAGATAACTCTGCACTATTGCGAGCTGCAAATGCCACTTCCAGCTTAGCTGTGCAGAGGAAGAACAACAAGAAGAAGAAATATCTCGAAATATGTCCGTCAGGCCCGTTCCTTTGAGCTGAATCTGCAAATATCTCGGAAACGAAGCGAGCTATGGCAAAATGTTGAGAGACCTTTTTTGTAGAGAATTAAGTTTCCTACTATTTATGTTCTATGATATTTTTTGATCAGATGCGTAGTTCGCGAGATATATCAAGATATTTAAAAGTTCCGAAGCCGCACCAACATAATAGAGATACAGAAACACCGTGGCCCCTTTCTTTGAGATAACTCTGCACTATTGCGAGCTGCAAATGCCACTTCCAGCTTAGCTGTGCAGAAGAAGAACAACAAGAAGAAGAAATATCTCGAAATATGTCCGTCAGGCCCCTTCCCTTGAGATAAATCTGCAAATGTCTCGGAAACGAAGCGAGCTATGGCAAAATGTTAAGAGACCTTTTTTGTAGAGAATTATGTTTTCGACAATTTACCGTCTATGATATTTTTTGATCAGAAGCGTAGTTTTCGAGATATATCGAGATATTTAAAAGTTCCGAAGCCGCACCAACATAATAGAGATACAGAAACACCGTGGCCCCTTTCTTTGAGATAACTCTGCACTATTGCGCGCTGCAAATGCCACTTCCAGCTTAGCTGTGCAGAAGAAGAACAACAAGAAGAAGAAATATCTCGAAATATGTCCGTCAGGCCCCTTCCCTTGAGATAAATCTGCAAATATCTGGGAAACGAAGCGAGCTATGGCAAAATGTTGAGAGACCTTTTTTGTAGAGAATTAAGTTTCCTACTATTTATCTTCTATGATATTTTTTGATCAGATGCGTAGTTCTCGAGATATATCAAGATATTTAAAAGTTCCGAAGCCGCACCAACATAATAGAGATACAGAAACACCGTGGCCCCGTTCTTTGAGATAACTCTGCACTATTGCGAGCTGCAAATGCCACTTCCAGCTTAGCTGTGCAGAGGAAGAACAACAAGAAGAAGAAATATCTCGAAATATGTCCGTCAGGCACGTTCCTTTGAGCTGAATCTGCAAATATCTCGGAAACGAAGCGAGCTATGGCAAAATGTTAAGGGACCTTTTTTGTAGAGAATTAAGTTTCCTACTATTTATCTTCTATGATATTTTTTGATCAGATGCGTAGTTCTCGAGATATATCAAGATATTTAAAAGTTCCGAAGCCGCACCAACATAATAGAGATACAGAAACACCGTGGCCCCTCTCTGAGATAACTCTGCACTATTGCGAGCTGCAAATGCCACTTCCAGCTTAGCTGTGCAGAAGAAGAACAACAAGAAGAAGAAATATCTAGAAATATGTCCGTCAGGCCCCTTCCGTTGAGATAAATCTGCAAATATCTCGGAAACGAAGCGAGCTATGGCAAAATGTTTAGAGACCTTTCTTGTAGAGAATTAAGTTTCCTACTTTTTATGTAGTATGATATTTTTTGATCAGATGCGTAGTTCTCGAGATATATCAAGATATTTAAAAGTTCCGAAGCCGCACCAACATAATAGAGATACAGAAATACCGTGGCCCCTCTCTTTGAGATAACTCTGCACTATTGCGAGCTGCAAATGCCACTTCCAGCTTAGCTGTGCAGAAGAAGAACAACAAGAAGAAGAAATATCTCGAAATATGTCCGTCAGGCCCCTTCCCTTGAGATAAATCTGCAAATATCTCGGAAACGAAGCGAGCTATGGCAAAATGTTTAGAGACCTTTCTTGTAGAGAATAAAGTTTCCTACTTTTTATGTGGTATGATATTTTTTGATCAGATGCGTAGTTCTCGAGATATATCAAGATATTTAAAAGTTCCGAAGCCGCACCAACATAATAGAGATACAGAAACACCGTGGCCCCTTTCTTTGAGATAACTCTGCACTATTGCGAGCTGCAAATGCCACTTCCAGCTTAGCTGTGCAGAAGAAGAACAACAAGAAGAAGAAATATCTCGAAATATGTCCGTCAGGCCCCTTCCCTTGAGATAAATCTGCAAATATCTCGGAAACAATGCCAGCTATGGGAAAATGTTAAGAGACCTTTTTTGTAGAGAATTAAGTTTCCTACTTTTTATGATATATGATATTTTTTGATCAGATGCGTAGTTCTCGAGATATATCAAGATATTTAAAAGTTCCGAAGCCGCACCAACATAATAGAGATACAGAAACACCGTGGCCCCTCTCTTTGAGATAACTCTGCACTATTGCGAGCTGCAAATGCCACTTCCAGCTTAGCTGTGCAGAAGAAGAACAACAAGAAGAAGAAATATCTAGAAATATGTCCGTCAGGCCCCTTCCCTTGAGATAAATCTGCAAATATCTCGGAAACGAAGCGAGCTATGGCAAAATGTTAAGAGACCTTTTTTGTAGAGAATTATGTTTCCTACAATTTACGTTCTCTGATATTTTTTGATCAGAAGCGTAGTTTTCGAGATATATCGAGATATTTAAAAGTTCCGAAGCCGCACCAACATAATAGAGATACAGAAACACCGTAGCCCCGTTCTTTGAGATAACTCTGCACTATTGCGAGCTGCAAATGCCACTTCCAGCTTAGCTGTGCAGAGGAAGAACAACAAGAAGAAGAAATATCTCGAAATATGTCCGTCAGGCCCGTTCCTTTGAGCTGAATCTGCAAATATCTCGGAAACGAAGCGAGCTATGGCAAAATGTTGAGAGACCTTTTTTGTAGAGAATTAAGTTTCCTACTATTTATGTTCTATGATATTTTTTGATCAGATGCGTAGTTCGCGAGATATATCAAGATATTTAAAAGTTCCGAAGCCGCACCAACATAATAGAGATACAGAAACACCGTGGCCCCTTTCTTTGAGATAACTCTGCACTATTGCGAGCTGCAAATGCCACTTCCAGCTTAGCTGTGCAGAAGAAGAACAACAAGAAGAAGAAATATCTCGAAATATGTCCGTCAGGCCCCTTCCCTTGAGATAAATCTGCAAATGTCTCGGAAACGAAGCGAGCTATGGCAAAATGTTAAGAGACCTTTCTTGTAGAGAATTATGTTTTCGACAATTTACCTTCTATGATATTTTTTGATCAGAAGCGTAGTTTTCGAGATATATCGAGATATTTAAAAGTTCCGAAGCCGCACCAACATAATAGAGATACAGAAACACCGTGGCCCCTTTCTTTGAGATAACTCTGCACTATTGCGCGCTGCAAATGCCACTTCCAGCTTAGCTGTGCAGAAGCAGAACAACAAGAAGAAGAAATATCTCGAAATATGTCCGTCAGGCCCATTCCCTTGAGATAAATCTGCAAATATCTGGGAAACGAAGCGAGCTATGGCAAAATGTTAAGAGACCTTTTTTGTAGAGAATTAAGTTTCCTACCTTTTACGTTCTATGATATTTTTTGATCAGATGCGTAGTTCTCGAGATATATCAAGATATTTAAAAGTTCCGAAGCCGCACCAACATAGTAGAGATACAGAAACACCGTGGCCCCTTTCTTTGAGATAACTCTGCACTATTGCGAGCTGCAAATGCCACTTCCAGCTTAGCTGTGCAGAAGAAGAACAACAAGAAGAAGAAATATCTCGAAATATGTCCGTCAGGCCCCTTCCCTTGAGATAAATCTGCAAATATCTCGGAAACGAAGCGAGCTATGGCAAAATCTTAAGAGACCTTTTTTGTAGAGAATTAAGTTTCCTACTTTTTATGTTCTATGATATTTTTTGATCAGATGCGTAGTTCTCGAGATATATCCAGATATTTAAAAGTTCCGAAACCGCACAAACATAATAGAGATACAGAAACACCGTGGCCCCTTTCTTTGAGATAACTCTGCACTATTGGGCGCTGCAAATGCCACTTCCAGCTTAGCTGTGCAGAAGAAGAACAACAAGAAGAAGAAATATCTCGAAATATGTCCGTCAGGCCCTTTCCCTTGAGATAAATCTGCAAATATCTCGGAAACGAAGCGAGCTATGGCAAAATGTTAAGAGACCTTTTTTGTAGAGAATTAAGTTTCCTACTTTTTATGTTCTATGATATTTTTTGATCAGATGCGTAGTTCCCGAGATATATCTAGATATTTAAAAGTTCCGAAGCCGCACCAACATAATAGAGATACAGAAACACCGTGGCCCCTTTCTTTGAGATAACTCTGCACTATTTCGAGCTGTAAATGCCACTTCCAGCTTAGCTGTGCAGAAGAAGAACAACAAGAAGAAGAAACATCTCGAAATATGTCCGTCAGGCCCCTTCCCTTGACATATATCTGCAAATATCTCGGAAACGAAGCGAGCTATGGCAAAATGTTGAGAGACCTTTTTTGTAGAGAATTAAGTTTCCTACTATTTATCTTCTATGATATTTTTTGATCAGATGCGTAGTTCTCGAGATATATCAAGATATTTAAAAGTTCCGAAGCCGCACCAACATAATAGAGATACAGAAACACCGTGGCCCCTCTCTTTGAGATAACTCTGCACTATTGCGAGCTGCAAATGCCACTTCCAGCTTAGTTGTGCAGAAGAAGAACAACAAGAAGAAGAAATATCTAGAAATATGTCCGTCAGGCCCCTTCCCTTGAGATAAATCTGCAAATATCTCGGAAACGAAGCGAGCTATGGCAAAATGTTAAGAGACCTTTCTTGTAGAGAATTATGTTTTCGACAATTTACCTTCTATGATATTTTTTGATCAGAAGCGTAGTTTTCGAGATATATCGAGATATTTAAAAGTTCCGAAGCCGCACCAACATAATAGAGATACAGAAACACCGTGGCCCCTTTCTTTGAGATAACTCTGCACTATTGCGCGCTGCAAATGCCACTTCCAGCTTAGCTGTGCAGAAGCAGAACAACAAGAAGAAGAAATATCTCGAAATATGTCCGTCAGGCCCATTCCCTTGAGATAAATCTGCAAATATCTGGGAAACGAAGCGAGCTATGGCAAAATGTTAAGAGACCTTTTTTGTAGAGAATTAAGTTTCCTACCTTTTACGTTCTATGATATTTTTTGATCAGATGCGTAGTTCTCGAGATATATCAAGATATTTAAAAGTTCCGAAGCCGCACCAACATAGTAGAGATACAGAAACACCGTGGCCCCTTTCTTTGAGATAACTCTGCACTATTGCGAGCTGCAAATGCCACTTCCAGCTTAGCTGTGCAGAAGAAGAACAACAAGAAGAAGAAATATCTCGAAATATGTCCGTCAGGCCCCTTCCCTTGAGATAAATCTGCAAATATCTCGGAAACGAAGCGAGCTATGGCAAAATCTTAAGAGACCTTTTTTGTAGAGAATTAAGTTTCCTACTTTTTATGTTCTATGATATTTTTTGATCAGATGCGTAGTTCTCGAGATATATCCAGATATTTAAAAGTTCCGAAACCGCACAAACATAATAGAGATACAGAAACACCGTGGCCCCTTTCTTTGAGATAACTCTGCACTATTGGGCGCTGCAAATGCCACTTCCAGCTTAGCTGTGCAGAAGAAGAACAACAAGAAGAAGAAATATCTCGAAATATGTCCGTCAGGCCCTTTCCCTTGAGATAAATCTGCAAATATCTCGGAAACGAAGCGAGCTATGGCAAAATGTTAAGAGACCTTTTTTGTAGAGAATTAAGTTTCCTACTTTTTATGTTCTATGATATTTTTTGATCAGATGCGTAGTTCCCGAGATATATCTAGATATTTAAAAGTTCCGAAGCCGCACCAACATAATAGAGATACAGAAACACCGTGGCCCCTTTCTTTGAGATAACTCTGCACTATTTCGAGCTGTAAATGCCACTTCCAGCTTAGCTGTGCAGAAGAAGAACAACAAGAAGAAGAAACATCTCGAAATATGTCCGTCAGGCCCCTTCCCTTGAGATATATCTGCAAATATCTCGGAAACGAAGCGAGCTATGGCAAAATGTTGAGAGACCTTTTTTGTAGAGAATTAAGTTTCCTACTATTTATCTTCTATGATATTTTTTGATCAGATGCGTAGTTCTCGAGATATATCAAGATATTTAAAAGTTCCGAAGCCGCACCAACATAATAGAGATACAGAAACACCGTGGCCCCTCTCTTTGAGATAACTCTGCACTATTGCGAGCTGCAAATGCCACTTCCAGCTTAGTTGTGCAGAAGAAGAACAACAAGAAGAAGAAATATCTAGAAATATGTCCGTCAGGCCCCTTCCCTTGAGATAAATCTGCAAATATCTCGGAAACGAAGCGAGCTATGGCAAAATGTTGAGAGACCTTTTTTGTAGAGAATTAAGTTTCCTACTATTTATGTTCTATGATATTTTTTGATCAGATGCGTAGTTCGCGAGATATATCAAGATATTTAAAAGTTCCGAAGCCGCACCAACATAATAGAGATACAGAAACACCGTGGCCCCTTTCTTTGAGATAACTCTGCACTATTGCGAGCTGCAAATGCCACTTCCAGCTTAGCTGTGCAGAAGAAGAACAACAAGAAGAAGAAATATCTCGAAATATGTCCGTCAGGCCCCTTCCCTTGAGATAAATCTGCAAATGTCTCGGAAACGAAGCGAGCTATGGCAAAATGTTAAGAGACCTTTCTTGTAGAGAATTATGTTTTCGACAATTTACCTTCTATGATATTTTTTGATCAGAAGCGTAGTTTTCGAGATATATCGAGATATTTAAAAGTTCCGAAGCCGCACCAACATAATAGAGATACAGAAACACCGTGGCCCCTTTCTTTGAGATAACTCTGCACTATTGCGCGCTGCAAATGCCACTTCCAGCTTAGCTGTGCAGAAGAAGAACAACAAGAAGAAGAAATATCTCGAAATATGTCCGTCAGGCCCATTCCCTTGAGATAAATCTGCAAATATCTGGGAAACGAAGCGAGCTATGGCAAAATGTTAAGAGACCTTTTTTGTAGAGAATTAAGTTTCCTACCTTTTACGTTCTATGATATTTTTTGATCAGATGCGTAGTTCTCGAGATATATCAAGATATTTAAAAGTTCCGAAGCCGCACCAACATAATAGAGATACAGAAACACCGTGGCCCCTTTCTTTGAGATAACTCTGCACTATTGGGCGCTGCAAATGCCACTTCCAGCTTAGCTGTGCAGAAGAAGAACAACAAGAAGAAGAAATATCTCGAAACATGTCCGTCAGGCCCTTTCCCTTGAGATAAATCTGCAAATATCTCGGAAACGAAGCGAGCTATGGCAAAATGTTAAGAGACCTTTTTTGTAGAGAATTAAGTTTCCTACTTTTTATGTTCTATGATATTTTTTGATCAGATGCGTAGTTCCCGAGATATATCTAGATATTTAAAAGTTCCGAAGCCGCACCAACATAATAGAGATACAGAAACACCGTGGCCCCTTTCTTTGAGATAACTCTGCACTATTTCGAGCTGTAAATGCCACTTCCAGCTTAGCTGTGCAGAAGAAGAACAACAAGAAGAAGAAACATCTCGAAATATGTCCGTCAGGCCCCTTCCCTTGAGATATATCTGCAAATATCTCGGAAACGAAGCGAGCTATGGCAAAATGGTAAGAGACCTTTTTTGTAGAGAATTATGTTTCCTACAATTTATGTTCTTAGATATTTTTTGATCAGAAGCGTAGTTTTCGAGATATATCGAGATATTTAAAAGTTCCGAAGCCGCACCAACATAATAGAGATACAGAAACACCGTGGCCCCTTTCTTTGAGATAACTCTGCACTAGTGCGAGCCGCAAATGTCACTTCCAGCATAGCTGTCCAGAAGAAGAACAACAAGAAGAAGAAATATCTCGAAATATGTCCGTCAGGCCCCTTCCCTTGAGATAAATCTGCAAATATCTCGGAAACGAAGAGAACTATGGCAAAATGTTAAGAGACCTTTTTTGTAGAGAATTAAGTTTCCTACTTTTTATGTTCTATGATATTTTTTGATCAGATGCGTAGTTCCCGAGATATATCAAGATATTTAAAAGTTCCGAAGCCGCAAAAACATAATAGAGATACAGAAACACCGTGGCCCCTTTCTTTGAGATAACTCTGCACTATTGCGAGCTGTAAATGCCACTTCCAGCTTAGCTGTGCAGAAGAAGAACAACAAGAAGAAGAAATATCTCGAAATATGTCCGTCAGGCCCCTTCCCTTGAGATATATCTGCAAATATCTCGGAAACGAAGCGAGCTATGGCAAAATGTTAAGAGACCTTTTTTGTAGAGAATTAAGTTTCCTACTTTTTATGTTCTATGATATTTTTTGATCAGATGCGTAGTTCTCGAGATATATCAAGATATTTAAAAGTTCCGAAGCCGCACCAACATAATAGAGATACAGAAACACCGTGGCCCCTTTCTTTGAGATAACTCTACACTATTGCGAGCTGCAAATGCCACTTCCAGCTTAGCTGTGCAGAAGAAGAACAACAAGAAGAAGAAATATCTCGAAATATGTCCGTCAGGCCCCTTCCCTTGAGATATATCTGCAAATATCTCGGAAACGAAACGAGCTATGGCAAAATCTTAAGAGACCTTTTTTGTAGAGAATTATGTTTCCTACAATTTATGTTGTATGATATTTTTTGATCAGAAGCGTAGTTCTCGACATATATCAAGATATTTAAAAGTTCCGAAGCCGCACCAACATAATAGAGATACAGAAACACCGTGGTCCCTTCCTTTGAGATAACTCTGCACTATTGCGAGCTGCAAATGCCACTTCCAGCTTGGCTGTGCAGAAGAAGAACAACAAGAAGAAGAAATATCTCGAAATATGTCCGTCAGGCCCCTTCCCTTGAGATATATCTGCAAATATGTCGGAAACGAAGCGAGCTATGGCAAAATGTTAACAGACCTTTTTTGTAGAGAGTTATGTTTCCTACAATTTATGTTCTATGATATTTTTTGATCAGAAGCGTAGTTTTCGAGATATATCGAGATATTTAAAAGTTCCGAAGCCGCACCAACATAATAGAGATACAGAAACACCGTGGCCCCTTTCTTTGAGATAACTCTGCACTCTTGCGAGCTGCAAATGCCACTTCCAGCTTAGCTGTGCAGAAGAAGAACAACAAGAAGAAGAAATATCTCGAAATATGTCCGTCAGGCCCCTTCCCTTGAGATAAATCTGCACATATCTCGGAAACGAAGCGAGCTATGGCAAAATGTGAAGAGAACTTTTTTGTAGAGAATTAAGTTTCCTACTTTTTATGTTCCATGATATTTTTTGTTCAGATGCGTAGTTCTCGAGATATATCAAGATATTTAAAAGTTCCGAAGCCGCACCAACATAATAGAGATACAGAAACACCGTGGCCCCTTTCTTTGAGATAACTCTGCACTATTGCGAGCTGGAAATGCCACTTCCAGTTTAGCTGTGCAGAAGAAGAACAACAAGAAGAAGAAATATCTCGAAATATGTCCGTCAGGCCCCTTCCCTTGAGATAAATCTGCAAATATCTCGGAAACGAAGCGAGCTATGGCAAAATGTTAAGAGACCTTTTTTGTAGAGAATTAAGTTTCCTACTTTTTATGTTCTATGATATTTTTTGATCAGATGCGTAGTTCTCGAGATATATCAAGATATTTAAAAGTTCCGAAGCCGCACCAACATAATAGAAATACAGAAACACCGTGGCCCCTTTCTTTGAGATAACTCTGCACTATTGCGAGCCGCAAATGCCACTTCCAGCTTAGCTGTGCAGAAGAAGAACAACAAGAAGAAGAAATATCTCGAAATATGTCCGTCAGGCCCCTTCCCTTGAGATATATCTGCAAATATCTCGGAAACGAAACGAGCTATGGCAAAATCTTAAGAGACCTTTTTTGTAGAGAATTATGTTTCCTACAATTTATGTTCTATGATATTTTTTGATCAGAAGCGTAGTTTTCGAGATATATCGAGATATTTAAAAGTTCCGAAGCCGCACCAACATAATAGAGATACAGAAACACCGTGGCCCCTTTCTTTGAGATAACTCTGCACTAGTGCGAGCCGCAAATGCCTCTTCCAGCTTAGCTGTGCAGAAGAAGAACAACAAGAAGAAGAAATATCTCGAAATATGTCCGACAGGCCCCTTCCCTCGAGATAAATCTGCAAATATCTCGGAAACGAAGCGAGCTATGGCAAAATGTTTAGAGACCTTTTTTGTAGAGAATTATGTTCCCTACTTTTTATGTTCTATGATATTTTTTAATCAGATGCGTAGTTCTCGAGATATATCAAGATATTTAAAAGATCCGAAGCCGCACCAACATAATAGAGATACAGAAACACCGTGGCCCCTTTCTTTGAGATAACTCTGCTCTATTGCGACCTGCAAATGCCACTACCAGCTTAGCTGTGCAGAAGAAGAACAACAAGAAGAAGAAATATCTCGAAATATGTCCGTCAAGCCCCTTCCCTTGAGATAAATCTGCAAATATCTCGGAAACGAAGCGAGCTATGGCAAAATGTTAAGATACATTTTTTGTAGAGAATTAAGTTTCCTACTTTTTATGTTCTATGATATTTTTTGATCAGATCCGCACTTCTCGAGATATATCAAGATATTTAAAAGTTCCGAAGCCGCACCAACATAATAGAGATACAGAAACACTGTGGCCCCTTTCTTTGAGATAACTCTGCACTACTGCGAGCTGCAAATGCCACTTCCAGCTTAGCTGTGCAGAAGAAGAACAACAAGAAGAAGAAATATCTCGAAATATGTCCGTCAGTCCCCTTCCCTTGAGATAAATCTGCAAATATCTCGGAAACGAAGCGAGCTATGGCAAAATGTTAAGATACCTTTTTTGTAGAGAATTAAGTTTCCTACTTTTTATGTTCTATGATATTTTTTGATCAGATCCGCACTTCTCGAGATATATCAAGATATTTAAAAGTTCCGAAGCCGCACCAACATAATAGAGATACAGAAACACTGTGGCCCCTTTCTTTGAGATAACTCTGCACTACTGCGAGCTGCAAATGCCACTTCCAGCTTAGCTGTGCAGAAGAAGAACAACAAGAAGAAGAAATATCTCGAAATATGTCCGTCAGTCCCCTTCCCTTGAGATAAATCTGCAAATATCTCGGAAACGAAGCGAGCTATCGCAAAATGTTAAGAGACCTTTTTTGTAGAGCATCAAGTTTCCCACTTTTTATGTTCTATGATATTTTTTGATCAGGTGCGTAGTTCTCGAGATATATCAAGATATTTAAAAGTTCCGAAGCCGCACCAACATAATAGAGATACAGAAACACTGTGGCCCCTTTCTTTGAGATAACTCTGCACCACTGCGAGCTGCAAATGCCACTTCCAGCTTAGCTGTGCAGAAGAAGAACAACAAGAAGAAGAAATATCTCGAAATATGTCCGTCCGGCCCCTTCCCTTGAGATAAATCTGCAAATATCTCGGAAACGAAGCGGGCTATGGCAAAATGTTAAGAGACCTTTTTTGTAGAGAATTAAGTTTCCTATTTTTTATGTTCCATGATATTTTTTGATCAGATGCGTAGTTCTCGAGATATATCAAGATATTTAAAAGTTCCGAAGCCGCACCAACATAATAGAGATACAGAAACACCGTGGCCCCTTTCTTTGAGATAACTCTGTACTATTGCGAGCTGGAAATGCCACTTCCAGTTTAGCTGTGCAGAAGAAGAACAACAAGAAGAAGAAATATCTCGAAATATGTCCGTCAGGCCCCTTCCCTTGAGATAAATCTGCAAATATCTCGGAAACGAAACGAGCTATGGCAAAATCTTAAGAGACCTTTTTTGTAGAGAATTATGTTTCCTACAATTTATGTTCTATGATATTTTTTGATCAGAAGCGTAGTTTTCGAGATATATCGAGATATTTAAAAGTTCCGAAGCCGCACCAACATAATAGAGATACAGAAACACCGTGGCCCCTTTCTTTGAGATAACTCTGCACTAGTGCGAGCCGCAAATGCCACTTCCAGCTTAGCTGTGCAGAAGAAGAACAACAAGAAGAAGAAATATCTCGAAATATGTCCGTCAGGCCCCTTCCCTCGAGATAAATCTGCAAATATCTCGGAAACGAAGCGAGCTATGGCAAAATGTTAAGAGACCTTTTATGTAGAGAATTAGGTTTCCTACTTTTTATGTTCTATGATATTTTTGGATCAGATGCGTAGTTCTCGAGATATATCAAGATATTTAAAAGTTCCGAAGCCGCACCAACATAATAGAGATACAGAAACACCGTGGCCCCTTTGTTTGAGATAACTCTGCACTATTGCGAGCTGCAAATGCCACTTCCAGCTTAGCTGTGCAGAAGAAGAACAACAAGAAGAAGAAATATCTCGAAATATGTCCGTCCGTCCCCTTCCCTCGAGATAAATCTGCAAATATCTCGGAAACGAAGCGAGCTATGGCAAAATGTTGAGAGACCTTTTTTGTAGAGAATTAAGTTTCCTACTTTTTATGTTGTATGATATTTTTTGATCAGATGCGTAGTTCTCGAGATATATCAAGATATTTAAAAGTTCCGAAGCCGCACCAACATAATAGAGATACAGAAACACCGTGGCCCCTTTCTTTGAGATAACTCTGCACTATTGCGAGCTGCAAATGCCACTACCAGCTTAGCTGTGCAGAAGAAGAACAACAAGAAGTAGAAATATCTCGAAATATGTCCGTCAGGCCCCTTCCCTTGAGATAAATCTGCAAATATCGCGGAAACGAAGCGAGCTATGGCAAAATGTTAAGATACCTTTTTTGTAGAGAATTAAGTTTCCTACTTTTTATGTTCTATGATATTTTTTGATCAGATCCGTAGTTCTCGAGATATATCAAGATATTTAAAAGTTCCGAAGCCGCACCAACATAATAGAGATACAGAAACAATGTGGCCCCTTTCTTTGAGATAACTCTGCACTACTGCGAGCTGCAAACGCCACTTCCAGCTTAGCTGTGCAGAAGAAGAACAACAAGAAGAAGAAATATCTCGAAATATGTCCGTCAGTCCCCTTCCCTTGAGATAAATCTGCAAATATCTCGGAAACGAAGCGAGCTATGGCAAAATGTTAAGAGACCTTTTTTGTAGACAATTAAGTTTCCCACTTTTTATGTTCTATGATATTTTTTGATCAGATGCGTAGTTCTCGAGATATATCAAGATATTTAAAAGTTCCGAAGCCGCACCAACATAATAGAGATACAGAAACACTGTGGCCCCTTTCTTTGAGATAACTCTGCACTACTGCGAGCTGCAAATGCCACCTCCAGCTTAGCTGTGCAGAAGAAGAACAACAAGAAGAAGAAATATCTCGAAATATGTCCGTCAGGCCCCTTCCCTTGAGATAAATCTGCAAATATCTCGGAAACGAAGCGGGCTATGGCAAAATGTTAAGAGACCTTTTTTGTAGAGAATTAAGTTTCCTACTTTTTATGTTCCATGATATTTTTTGATCAGATGCGTAGTTCTCGAGATATATCAAGATATTTAAAAGTTCCGAAGCCGCACCAACATAATAGAGATACAGAAACACCGTGGCCCCTTTCTTTGAGATAACTCTGCACTATTGCGAGCTGGAAATGCCACTTCCAGTTTAGCTGTGCAGAAGAAGAACAACAAGAAGAAGAAATATCTCGAAATATGTCCGTCAGGCCCCTTCCCTTGAGATAAATCTGCAAATATCTCGGAAACGAAGCGAGCTATGGCAAAATGTTAAGAGATCTTTTTTGTAGACAATTAAGTTTCCCACTTTTTATGTTCTATGATATTTTTTGATCAGATGCGTAGTTCTCGAGATATATCAAGATATGTAAAAGTTCCGAAGCCGCACCAACATAATAGAGATACAGAAACACTGTGGCCCCTTTCTTTGAGATAACTCTGCACTACTGCGAGCTGCAAATGACACCTCCAGCTTAGCTGTGCAGAAGAAGAACAACAAGAAGAAGAAATATCTCGAAATATGTCCGTCAGGCCCCTTCCCTTGAGATAAATCTGCAAATATCTCGGAAACGAAGCGAGCTACCGCAAAATGTTAAGAGACCTTTTTTGTAGAAAATTAGGTTTCCTACTTTTTACGTTCTATGATATTTTTTGATCAGATGCGTAGTTCTCGAGATATATCAAGATATTTAAAAGTTCCGAAGCCGCACCAACATAATAGAGATACAGAAACACCGTGGCCCCTTTCTTTGAGATAACTCTGCACTATTGCGAGCTGCAAATGCCACTTCCAGCTTAGCTGTGCAGAAGAAGAACAACAAGAAGAAGAAATATCCCGAAATATGTCCGTCAGGCCCCTTCCCTTGAGATATATCAGCAAATATCTCGGAAACGAAGCGTGCTATGGCAAAATGTTAAGAGACCTTTTTTGTAGAGAATTAAGTTTCCTACTTTTTATGTTCTATGATATTTTTTAATCAGATGCGTAGTTCTCGAGATATATCAAGATATTTAAAAGTTCCGAAGCCGCACCAACATAATAGAGATACAGAAACACCGTGGCCCCTTTCTTTGAGATAACTCTGCACTATTGCGAGCTGCAAATGCCACTTCCAGCTTAGCTGTGCAGAAGAAGAACAACAAGAAGAAGAAATATTTCGAAATATGTCCGTCAGGCCCCTTCCCTTGAGATAAATCTGCAAATATCTCGGAAACGAAGCGAGCTACCGCAAAATGTTAAGAGACCTTCTTTGTAGAAAATTAGGTTTCCTACTTTTTACGTTCTATGATATTTTTTGATCAGATGCGTAGTTCTCGAGATATATCAAGATATTTAAAAGTTCCGAAGCCGCACCAACATAATAGAGATACAGAAACACCGTGGCCCCTTTCTTTGAGATAACTCTGCAAATATCTCGGAAACGAAGCGAGCTATGGCAAAATGTTAACAGACCTTTTTTGTAGAGAATTAAGTTTCCTACTTTTTATGGTCTACGATATTTTTTGATCAGATGCGTAGTTCTCCAGATATATCAAGATATTTAAAAGTTCCGAAGCCGCACCAACATAATAGAGATACAGAAACACCGTGGCCCCTATCTTTGAGATCACTCTGCACTATTGCGAGCTGTAAATGCCACTTCCAGCTTAGCTGTGCAGAAGAAGAACAACAAGAAGAAGAAATATCTCGAAATATGTCCGTCAGGCCCCTTCCCTTGAGATAAATCTGCAAATATCTCGGAAACGAAGCGAGCTATGGCAAAATGTTAAGAGACCTTTTTTGTAGAGAATTAAGTTTCCTACTTTTTATGTTCTATGATATTTTTTGATCAGATGCGTAGTTCTCGAGATATATCAAGATATTTAAAAGTTCCGAAGCCGCACCAACATAATAGAGATACAGAAACACCGTGGCCCCTTTCTTTGAGATAACTCTGCACTACTGCGAGCTGCAAATGCCACTTCCAGCTTAGCTGTGCAGAAGAAGAACAACAAGAAGAAGAAATATCTCGAAATATGTCCGTCAGGCCCCTTCCCTTGAGATATATCTGCAAATATCTCGGAAACGAAGCGAGCTATGGCAAAATGTTAAGAGATTTTATTTGTAGAGAATTTAGTTTCCTACTTTTTATGTTCTATGATATTTTTTGATCAGATGCGTAGTTCTCGAGATATATCAAGATATTTAAAAGTTCCGAAGCCGCACCAACATAATAGAGATACAGAAACACGGTGGCCCTTTCTTTGAGATAACTCTGCACTATTGCGAGCTGGAAATGCCACTTCCAGCTTAGCTGTGCAGAAGAAGAACAACAAGAAGAAGAAATATTTCGAAATATGTCCGTCAGGCCCCTTCCCTTGAGATAAATCTGCAAATATCTCGGAAACGAAGCGAGCTACCGCAAAATGTTAAGAGACCTTTTTTGTAGAAAATTAAGTTTCCTACTTTTTATGTTCTATGATATTTTTTGATCAGATCCGCACTTCTCGAGATATATCAAGATATTTAAAAGTTCCGAAGCCGCACCAACATAATAGAGATACAGAAACACTGTGGCCCCTTTCTTTGAGATAACTCTGCACTACTGCGAGCTGCAAATGCCACTTCCAGCTTAGCTGTGCAGAAGAAGAACAACAAGAAGAAGAAATATCTCGAAATATGTCCGTCAGTCCCCTTCCCTTGAGATAAATCTGCAAATATCTCGGAAACGAAGCGAGCTATCGCAAAATGTTAAGAGACCTTTTTTGTAGAGCATCAAGTTTCCCACTTTTTATGTTCTATGATATTTTTTGATCAGGTGCGTAGTTCTCGAGATATATCAAGATATTTAAAAGTTCCGAAGCCGCACCAACATAATAGAGATACAGAAACACTGTGGCCCCTTTCTTTGAGATAACTCTGCACCACTGCGAGCTGCAAATGCCACTTCCAGCTTAGCTGTGCAGAAGAAGAACAACAAGAAGAAGAAATATCTCGAAATATGTCCGTCCGGCCCCTTCCCTTGAGATAAATCTGCAAATATCTCGGAAACGAAGCGGGCTATGGCAAAATGTTAAGAGACCTTTTTTGTAGAGAATTAAGTTTCCTATTTTTTATGTTCCATGATATTTTTTGATCAGATGCGTAGTTCTCGAGATATATCAAGATATTTAAAAGTTCCGAAGCCGCACCAACATAATAGAGATACAGAAACACCGTGGCCCCTTTCTTTGAGATAACTCTGTACTATTGCGAGCTGGAAATGCCACTTCCAGTTTAGCTGTGCAGAAGAAGAACAACAAGAAGAAGAAATATCTCGAAATATGTCCGTCAGGCCCCTTCCCTTGAGATAAATCTGCAAATATCTCGGAAACGAAACGAGCTATGGCAAAATCTTAAGAGACCTTTTTTGTAGAGAATTATGTTTCCTACAATTTATGTTCTATGATATTTTTTGATCAGAAGCGTAGTTTTCGAGATATATCGAGATATTTAAAAGTTCCGAAGCCGCACCAACATAATAGAGATACAGAAACACCGTGGCCCCTTTCTTTGAGATAACTCTGCACTAGTGCGAGCCGCAAATGCCACTTCCAGCTTAGCTGTGCAGAAGAAGAACAACAAGAAGAAGAAATATCTCGAAATATGTCCGTCAGGCCCCTTCCCTCGAGATAAATCTGCAAATATCTCGGAAACGAAGCGAGCTATGGCAAAATGTTAAGAGACCTTTTATGTAGAGAATTAGGTTTCCTACTTTTTATGTTCTATGATATTTTTGGATCAGATGCGTAGTTCTCGAGATATATCAAGATATTTAAAAGTTCCGAAGCCGCACCAACATAATAGAGATACAGAAACACCGTGGCCCCTTTGTTTGAGATAACTCTGCACTATTGCGAGCTGCAAATGCCACTTCCAGCTTAGCTGTGCAGAAGAAGAACAACAAGAAGAAGAAATATCTCGAAATATGTCCGTCCGTCCCCTTCCCTCGAGATAAATCTGCAAATATCTCGGAAACGAAGCGAGCTATGGCAAAATGTTGAGAGACCTTTTTTGTAGAGAATTAAGTTTCCTACTTTTTATGTTGTATGATATTTTTTGATCAGATGCGTAGTTCTCGAGATATATCAAGATATTTAAAAGTTCCGAAGCCGCACCAACATAATAGAGATACAGAAACACCGTGGCCCCTTTCTTTGAGATAACTCTGCACTATTGCGAGCTGCAAATGCCACTACCAGCTTAGCTGTGCAGAAGAAGAACAACAAGAAGTAGAAATATCTCGAAATATGTCCGTCAGGCCCCTTCCCTTGAGATAAATCTGCAAATATCGCGGAAACGAAGCGAGCTATGGCAAAATGTTAAGATACCTTTTTTGTAGAGAATTAAGTTTCCTACTTTTTATGTTCTATGATATTTTTTGATCAGATCCGTAGTTCTCGAGATATATCAAGATATTTAAAAGTTCCGAAGCCGCACCAACATAATAGAGATACAGAAACAATGTGGCCCCTTTCTTTGAGATAACTCTGCACTACTGCGAGCTGCAAACGCCACTTCCAGCTTAGCTGTGCAGAAGAAGAACAACAAGAAGAAGAAATATCTCGAAATATGTCCGTCAGTCCCCTTCCCTTGAGATAAATCTGCAAATATCTCGGAAACGAAGCGAGCTATGGCAAAATGTTAAGAGACCTTTTTTGTAGACAATTAAGTTTCCCACTTTTTATGTTCTATGATATTTTTTGATCAGATGCGTAGTTCTCGAGATATATCAAGATATTTAAAAGTTCCGAAGCCGCACCAACATAATAGAGATACAGAAACACTGTGGCCCCTTTCTTTGAGATAACTCTGCACTACTGCGAGCTGCAAATGCCACCTCCAGCTTAGCTGTGCAGAAGAAGAACAACAAGAAGAAGAAATATCTCGAAATATGTCCGTCAGGCCCCTTCCCTTGAGATAAATCTGCAAATATCTCGGAAACGAAGCGGGCTATGGCAAAATGTTAAGAGACCTTTTTTGTAGAGAATTAAGTTTCCTACTTTTTATGTTCCATGATATTTTTTGATCAGATGCGTAGTTCTCGAGATATATCAAGATATTTAAAAGTTCCGAAGCCGCACCAACATAATAGAGATACAGAAACACCGTGGCCCCTTTCTTTGAGATAACTCTGCACTATTGCGAGCTGGAAATGCCACTTCCAGTTTAGCTGTGCAGAAGAAGAACAACAAGAAGAAGAAATATCTCGAAATATGTCCGTCAGGCCCCTTCCCTTGAGATAAATCTGCAAATATCTCGGAAACGAAGCGAGCTATGGCAAAATGTTAAGAGATCTTTTTTGTAGACAATTAAGTTTCCCACTTTTTATGTTCTATGATATTTTTTGATCAGATGCGTAGTTCTCGAGATATATCAAGATATGTAAAAGTTCCGAAGCCGCACCAACATAATAGAGATACAGAAACACTGTGGCCCCTTTCTTTGAGATAACTCTGCACTACTGCGAGCTGCAAATGACACCTCCAGCTTAGCTGTGCAGAAGAAGAACAACAAGAAGAAGAAATATCTCGAAATATGTCCGTCAGGCCCCTTCCCTTGAGATAAATCTGCAAATATCTCGGAAACGAAGCGAGCTACCGCAAAATGTTAAGAGACCTTTTTTGTAGAAAATTAGGTTTCCTACTTTTTACGTTCTATGATATTTTTTGATCAGATGCGTAGTTCTCGAGATATATCAAGATATTTAAAAGTTCCGAAGCCGCACCAACATAATAGAGATACAGAAACACCGTGGCCCCTTTCTTTGAGATAACTCTGCACTATTGCGAGCTGCAAATGCCACTTCCAGCTTAGCTGTGCAGAAGAAGAACAACAAGAAGAAGAAATATCCCGAAATATGTCCGTCAGGCCCCTTCCCTTGAGATATATCAGCAAATATCTCGGAAACGAAGCGTGCTATGGCAAAATGTTAAGAGACCTTTTTTGTAGAGAATTAAGTTTCCTACTTTTTATGTTCTATGATATTTTTTAATCAGATGCGTAGTTCTCGAGATATATCAAGATATTTAAAAGTTCCGAAGCCGCACCAACATAATAGAGATACAGAAACACCGTGGCCCCTTTCTTTGAGATAACTCTGCACTATTGCGAGCTGCAAATGCCACTTCCAGCTTAGCTGTGCAGAAGAAGAACAACAAGAAGAAGAAATATTTCGAAATATGTCCGTCAGGCCCCTTCCCTTGAGATAAATCTGCAAATATCTCGGAAACGAAGCGAGCTACCGCAAAATGTTAAGAGACCTTCTTTGTAGAAAATTAGGTTTCCTACTTTTTACGTTCTATGATATTTTTTGATCAGATGCGTAGTTCTCGAGATATATCAAGATATTTAAAAGTTCCGAAGCCGCACCAACATAATAGAGATACAGAAACACCGTGGCCCCTTTCTTTGAGATAACTCTGCAAATATCTCGGAAACGAAGCGAGCTATGGCAAAATGTTAACAGACCTTTTTTGTAGAGAATTAAGTTTCCTACTTTTTATGGTCTACGATATTTTTTGATCAGATGCGTAGTTCTCCAGATATATCAAGATATTTAAAAGTTCCGAAGCCGCACCAACATAATAGAGATACAGAAACACCGTGGCCCCTATCTTTGAGATCACTCTGCACTATTGCGAGCTGTAAATGCCACTTCCAGCTTAGCTGTGCAGAAGAAGAACAACAAGAAGAAGAAATATCTCGAAATATGTCCGTCAGGCCCCTTCCCTTGAGATAAATCTGCAAATATCTCGGAAACGAAGCGAGCTATGGCAAAATGTTAAGAGACCTTTTTTGTAGAGAATTAAGTTTCCTACTTTTTATGTTCTATGATATTTTTTGATCAGATGCGTAGTTCTCGAGATATATCAAGATATTTAAAAGTTCCGAAGCCGCACCAACATAATAGAGATACAGAAACACCGTGGCCCCTTTCTTTGAGATAACTCTGCACTACTGCGAGCTGCAAATGCCACTTCCAGCTTAGCTGTGCAGAAGAAGAACAACAAGAAGAAGAAATATCTCGAAATATGTCCGTCAGGCCCCTTCCCTTGAGATATATCTGCAAATATCTCGGAAACGAAGCGAGCTATGGCAAAATGTTAAGAGATTTTATTTGTAGAGAATTTAGTTTCCTACTTTTTATGTTCTATGATATTTTTTGATCAGATGCGTAGTTCTCGAGATATATCAAGATATTTAAAAGTTCCGAAGCCGCACCAACATAATAGAGATACAGAAACACGGTGGCCCTTTCTTTGAGATAACTCTGCACTATTGCGAGCTGGAAATGCCACTTCCAGCTTAGCTGTGCAGAAGAAGAACAACAAGAAGAAGAAATATTTCGAAATATGTCCGTCAGGCCCCTTCCCTTGAGATAAATCTGCAAATATCTCGGAAACGAAGCGAGCTACCGCAAAATGTTAAGAGACCTTTTTTGTAGAAAATTAGGCTTCCTACTTTTTACGTTCTATGATATTTTTTGATCAGATGCGTAGTTCTCGAGATATATCAAGATATTTAAAAGTTCCGAAGCCGCACCAACATAATAGAGATACAGAAACACCGTGGCCCCTTTCTTTGAGATAACTCTGCACTATTGCGCGCTGCAAATGCCACTTCCAGCTTAGCCGTGCAGAAGAAGAACAACAAGAAGAAGAAATATCTCGAAATATGTCCGTCAGGCCCCTTCCCTTGAGATAAATCTGCAAATATCTCGGAAACGAAGCGGGCTATGGCAAAATGTTAAGAGACCTTTTTTGTAGAGAATTAAGTTTCCTACTTTTTATGTTCCATGATATTTTTTGATCAGATGCGTAGTTCTCGAGATATATCAAGATATTTAAAAGTTCCGAAGCCGCACCAACATAATAGAGATACAGAAACACCGTGGCCCCTTTCTTTGAGATAACTCTGCACTATTGCGAGCTGGAAATGCCACTTCCAGTTTAGCTGTGCAGAAGAAGAACAACAAGAAGAAGAAATATCTCGAAATATGTCCGTCAGGCCCCTTCCCTTGAGATAAATCTGCAAATATCTCGGAAACGAAGCGAGCTATGGCAAAATGTTAAGAGATCTTTTTTGTAGACAATTAAGTTTCCCACTTTTTATGTTCTATGATATTTTTTGATCAGATGCGTAGTTCTCGAGATATATCAAGATATTTAAAAGTTCCGAAGCCGCACCAACATAATAGAGATACAGAAACACTGTGGCCCCTTTCTTTGAGATAACTCTGCACTACTGCGAGCTGCAAATGACACCTCCAGCTTAGCTGTGCAGAAGAAGAACAACAAGAAGAAGAAATATCTCGAAATATGTCCGTCAGGCCCCTTCCCTTGAGATAAATCTGCAAATATCTCGGAAACGAAGCGAGCTATGGCAAAATGTTAACAGACCTTTTTTGTAGAGAATTAAGTTTCCTACTTTTTATGGTCTACGATATTTTTTGATCAGATGCGTAGTTCTCCAGATATATCAAGATATTTAAAAGTTCCGAAGTCGCACCAACATAATAGAGATACAGAAACACCGTGGCCCCTATCTTTGAGATCACTCTGCTCTATTGCGAGCTGTAAATGCCACTTCCAGCTTAGCTGTGCAGAAGAAGAACAACAAGAAGAAGAAATATCTCGAAATATGTCCGTCAGGCCCCTTCCCTTGAGATAAATCTGCAAATATCTCGGAAACGAAGCGAGCTATGGCAAAATGTTAAGAGACCTTTTTTGTAGAGAATTAAGTTTCCTACTTTTTATGTTCTATGATATTTTTTGATCAGATGCGTAGTTCTCGAGATATATCAAGATATTTAAAAGTTCCGAAGCCGCACCAACATAATAGAGATACAGAAACACCGTGGCCCCTTTCTTTGAGATAACTCTGCACTATTGCGAGCTGCAAATGCCACTTCCAGCTTAGCTGTGCAGAAGAAGAACAACAAGAAGAAGAAATATCTCGAAATATGTCCGTCAGGCCCCTTCCCTTGAGATATATCTGCAAATATCTCGGAAACGAAGCGAGCTATGGCAAAATGTTAAGAGATTTTATTTGTAGAGAATTTAGTTTCCTACTTTTTATGTTCTATGATATTTTTTGATCAGATGCGTAGTTCTCGAGATATATCAAGATATTTAAAAGTTCCGAAGCCGCACCAACATAATAGAGATACAGAAACACGGTGGCCCTTTCTTTGAGATAACTCTGCACTATTGCGAGCTGGAAATGCCACTTCCAGCTTAGCTGTGCAGAAGAAGAACAACAAGAAGAAGAAATATTTCGAAATATGTCCGTCAGGCCCCTTCCCTTGAGATAAATCTGCAAATATCTCGGAAACGAAGCGAGCTACCGCAAAATGTTAAGAGACCTTTTTTGTAGAAAATTAGGCTTCCTACTTTTTACGTTCTATGATATTTTTTGATCAGATGCGTAGTTCTCGAGATATATCAAGATATTTAAAAGTTCCGAAGCCGCACCAACATAATAGAGATACAGAAACACCGTGGCCCCTTTCTTTGAGATAACTCTGCACTATTGCGCGCTGCAAATGCCACTTCCAGCTTAGCCGTGCAGAAGAAGAACAACAAGAAGAAGAAATATCTCGAAATATGTCCGTCAGGCCCCTTCCCTTGAGATAAATCTGCAAATATCTCGGAAACGAAGCGAGCTATGGCAAAATGTTAACAGACCTTTTTTGTAGAGAATTAAGTTTCCTACTTTTTATGTTCTACGATATGTTTTGATCAGATGCGTAGTTCTCGAGATATATCAAGATATTTAAAAGTTCCGAAGCCGCACCAACATAATAGAGATACAGAAACACCGTGGCCCCTATCTTTGAGATCACTCTGCACTATTGCGAGCTGTAAATGCCACTTCCAGCTTAGCTGTGCAGAAGAAGAACAACAAGAAGAAGAAATATCTCGAAATATGTCCGTCAGGCCCCTTCCCTTGAGATAAATCTGCAAATATCTCGGAAACGAAGCGAGCTATGGCAAAATGTTAAGAGACTTTATTTGTAGAGAATTTAGTTTCCTACTTTTTATGTTCTAGCATATTTTATGATCAGATGCGTAGTTCTCGAGATATATCAAGATATTTAAAAGTTCCGAAGCCGCACCAACATAATAGAGATACAGAAACACCGTGGCCCCTTTCTTTGAGATAACTCTGCACTATTGCGAGCTGCAAATGCCACTTCCAGCTTAGCTGTGCAGAAGAAGAACAATAAGAAGAAGAAATATCTCGAAATATGTCCGTCAGGCCCGTTCCTTTGAGCTGAATCTGCAAATATCTCGGAAACGAAGCGAGCTATGGCAAAATGTTAAGCGACGTTTTTTGTAGAGAATTATGTTTCCTACAATTTACGTGCTATGATATTTTTTGATCAGAAGCGTAGTTTTCGAGATATATCGAGATATTTAAAAGTTCCGAAGCCGCACCAACATAATAGAGATTCAGAAACACCGTGGCCCCTTTCTCTGAGATATCTCTGCACATGTGCGAGCCGCAAATGCCACTTCCAGCTTAGCTGTGCGGAAGAAGAACAACAAGAAGAAGAAATATCTCGAAATATGTCCGTCAGGCCCCTTCCCTTGAGATATATCTGCAAATATCTCGGAAACGAAGCGAGCCATGGTAAAATGTTAAGAGACCTTTTTTGTAGAGAATTAAGTTTCCTACTTTTTATGTTCCATGATATTTTTTGATCAGATGCGTAGTTCTCGAGATATATCAAGATATTTAAAAGTTCCGAAGCCGCACCAACATAATAGAGATACAGAAACACCGTGGCCCCTTTCTTTGAGATAACTCTGCACTACTGCGAGCTGCAAATGCCACCTCCAGCTTAGCTGTGCAGAAGAAGAACAACAAGAAGAAGAAATATCTCGAAATATGTCCGTCAGGCCCCTTTCCTTGAGATAAATCTGCAAATATCTCGGAAACCCAGCGAGCTATGGCAAAATGTTAAGAGACCTTCTTTGTAGACAATTAAGTTTCCCACTTTTTATGTTCTATGATATTTTTTGATCAGATGCGTAGTTCTCGAGATATATCAAGATATTTAAAAGCTCCGAAGCCGCACCAACATAATAGAGATACAGAAACACTGTGGCGCTTTCTTTGAGATAACTCTGCACTACTGCGAGCTGCAAATGCCACCTCCAGCTTAGCTGTGCAGAAGAAGAACAACAAGAAGAAGAAATATCTCGAAATATGTCCGTCAGGCCCCTTCCCTTGAGATAAATCTGCAAATATCTCGGAAACGAAGCGAGCTACCGCAAAATGTTAAGAGACCTTTTTTGTAGAAAATTAGATTTCCTACTTTTTACGTTCTATGATATTTTTTGATCAGATGCGTAGTTCTCGAGATATATCAAGATATTTAAAAGTTCCGAAGCCGCACCAACATAATAGAGATACAGAAACACCGTGGCCACTTTCTTTGAGATAACTCTGCACTATTGCGAGCTGCAAATGCCACTTCCAGCTTAGCTGTGCAGAAGAAGAACAACAAGAAGAAGAAATATCCCGAAATATGTCCGTCAGGCCCCTTCCCTTGAGATAAATCTGCAAATATCTCGGAAACGAAGCGAGCTACCGCAAAATGTTAAGAGACCTTTTTTGTAGAAAATTAGGTTTCCTACTTTTTACGTTCTATGATATTTTTTGATCAGATGCGTAGTTCTCGAGATATATCAAGATATTTAAAAGTTCCGAAGCCGCACCAACATAATAGAGATACAGAAACACCGTGGCCCCTTTCTTTGAGATAACTCTGCACTATTGCGCGCTGCAAATGCCACTTCCAGCTTAGCCGTGCAGAAGAAGAACAACAAGAAGAAGAAATATCTCGAAATATGTCCGTCAGGCCCCTTCCCTTGAGATAAATCTGCAAATATCTCGGAAACGAAGCGAGCTATGGCAAAATGTTAACAGACCTTTTTTGTAGAGAATTAAGTTTCCTACTTTTTATGGTCTACGATATTTTTTGATCAGATGCGTAGTTCTCCAGATATATCAAAATATTTAAAAGTTCCGAAGCCGCACCAACATAATAGAGATACAGAAACACCGTGGCCCCTATCTTTGAGATCACTCTGCACTATTGCGAGCTGTAAATGCCACTTCCAGCTTAGCTGTGCAGAAGAAGAACAACAAGGAGAAGAAATATCTCGAAATATGTCCGTCAGGCCCCTTCCCTTGAGATAAATCTGCAAATATCTCGGAAACGAAGCGAGCTATGGCAAAATGTTAAGAGACCTTTTTTGTAGAGAATTAAGTTTCCTACTTTTTATGTTCTATGATATTTTTTGATCAGATGCGTAGTTCTCGAGATATATCAAGATATTTAAAAGTTCCGAAGCCGCACCAACATAATAGAGATACAGAAACACCGTGGCCCCTTTCTTTGAGATAACTCTGCACTATTGCGAGCTGCAAATGCCACTTCCAGCTTAGCTGTGCAGAAGAAGAACGACAAGAAGAAGAAATATCTCGAAATATGTCCGTCAGGCCCCTTCCCTTGAGATATATCTGCAAATATCTCGGAAACGAAGCGAGCTATGGCAAAATGTTAAGAGATTTTATTTGTAGAGAATTTAGTTTCCTACTTTTTATGTTCTATGATATTTTTTGATCAGATGCGTAGTTCTCGAGATATATCAAGATATTTAAAAGTTCCGAAGCCGCACCAACATAATAGAGATACAGAAACACGGTGGCCCTTTCTTTGAGATAACTCTGCACTATTGCGAGCTGGAAATGCCACTTCCAGCTTAGCTGTGCAGAAGAAGAACAACAAGAAGAAGAAATATTTCGAAATATGTCCGTCAGGCCCCTTCCCTTGAGATAAATCTGCAAATATCTCGGAAACGAAGCGAGCTACCGCAAAATGTTAAGAGACCTTTTTTGTAGAAAATTAGGCTTCCTACTTTTTACGTTCTATGATATTTTTTGATCAGATGCGTAGTTCTCGAGATATATCAAGATATTTAAAAGTTCCGAAGCCGCACCAACATAATAGAGATACAGAAACACCGTGGCCCCTTTCTTTGAGATAACTCTGCACTATTGCGCGCTGCAAATGCCACTTCCAGCTTAGCCGTGCAGAAGAAGAACAACAAGAAGAAGAAATATCTCGAAATATGTCCGTCAGGCCCCTTCCCTTGAGATAAATCTGCAAATATCTCGGAAACGAAGCGAGCTATGGCAAAATGTTAACAGACCTTTTTTGTAGAGAATTAAGTTTCCTACTTTTTATGTTCTACGATATGTTTTGATCAGATGCGTAGTTCTCGAGATATATCAAGATATTTAAAAGTTCCGAAGCCGCACCAACATAATAGAGATACAGAAACACCGTGGCCCCTATCTTTGAGATCACTCTGCACTATCGCGAGCTGTAAATGCCACTTCCAGCTTAGCTGTGCAGAAGAAGAACAACAAGAAGAAGAAATATCTCGAAATATGTCCGTCAGGCCCCTTCCCTTGAGATAAATCTGCAAATATCTCGGAAACGAAGCGAGCTATGGCAAAATGTTAACAGACCTTTTTTGTAGAGAATTAAGTTTCCTACTTTTTATGTTCTATGATATTTTTTAATCAGATGCGTAGTTCTCGAGATATATCAAGATATTTAAAAGTTCCGAAGCCGCACCAACATAATAGAGATACAGAAACACCGTGGCCCCTTTCTGTGAGATAACTCTGCACTATTGCGAGCTGCAAATGCCGCTTCCAGCTTAGCTGTGCAGAAGAAGAACAACAAGAAGAAGAAATATCTCGAAATATGTCCGTCAGGCCCGTTCCTTTGAGCTGAATCTGCAAATATCTCGGAAACGAAGCGAGGTATGGCAAAATGTTAAGAGACGTTTTTTGTAGAGAATTATGTTTCCTACAATTTACGTGCTATGATATTTTTTGATCAGAAGCGTAGTTTTCGAGATATATCGAGATATTTAAAAGTTCCGAAGCCGCACCAACATAATAGAGATTCAGAAACACCGTGGCCCCTTTCTCTGAGATATCTCTGCACATGTGCGAGCCGCAAATGCCACTTCCAGCTTAGCTGTGCGGAAGAAGAACAACAAGAAGAAGAAATATCTCGAAATATGTCCGTCAGGCCCCTTCCCTTGAGATATATCTGCAAATATCTCGGAAACGGAGCGAGCCATGGTAAAATGTTAAGAGACCTTTTTTGTAGAGAATTAAGTTTCCTACTTTTTATGTTCCATGATATTTTTTGATCAGATGCGTAGTTCTCGAGATATATCAAGATATTTAAAAGTTCCGAAGCCGCACCAACATAATAGAGATACAGAAACACCGTGGCCCCTTTCTTTGAGATAACTCTGCACTACTGCGAGCTGCAAATGCCACCTCCAGCTTAGCTGTGCAGAAGAAGAACAACAAGAAGAAGAAATATCTCGAAATATGTCCGTCAGGCCCCTTCCCTTGAGATAAATCTGCAAATATCTCGGAAACCCAGCGAGCTATGGCAAAATGTTAAGAGACCTTTTTTGTAGAGAATTAAGTTTCCCACTTTTTATGTTCTATGATATTTTTTGATCAGATGTGTAGTTCTCGAGATATATCAAGATATTTAAAAGTTCCGAAGCCGCACCAACATAATAGAGATACAGAAACACCGTGGCCCCTTTCTATGAGATAACTCTGCACTATTGCAAGCTGCAAATGCCACTTCCAGCTTAGCTGTGCAGAAGAAGCACAACAAGAAGAAGAAATATCTCGAAATATGTCCGTCAGGCCCCTTCCCTTGAGATAAATCTGCAAATATCTCGGAAACGAAGCGGGCTATGGCAAAATGTTAAGAGACCTTTTTTGTAGAGAATTAAGTTTTCTACTTTTTATGTTCTATGATATTTTTTGATCAGATGCGTAGTTCTCGAGATATATCAAGATATTTAAAAGTTCCGAAGCCGCACCAACATAATAGAGATACAGAAACACCGTGGCCCCTTTCTTTGAGATAACTCTGCACTATTGCGCGCTGCAGATGCCACTTCCAGCTTAGCCGTGCAGAAGAAGAACAACAAGAAGAAGAAATATCTCGAAATATGTCCGTCAGGCCCCTTCCCTTGAGATAAATCTGCAAATATCTCGGAAACGAAGCGAGCTATGGCAAAATGTTAACAGACCTTTTTTGTAGAGAATTAAGTTTCCTACTTTTTATGTTCTATGATATTTTTTAATCAGATGCGTAGTTCTCGAGATATATCAAGATATTTAAAAGTTCCGAAGCCGCACCAACATAATAGAGATACAGAAACACCGTGGCCCCTTTCCTTGAGATAACTCTGCACTATTGCGAGCTGCAAATGCCGCTTCCAGCTTAGCTGTGCAGAAGAAGAACAACAAGAAGAAGAAATATCTCGAAATATGTCCGTCAGGCCCGTTCCTTTGAGCTGAATCTGCAAATATCTCGGAAACGAAGCGAGCTATGGCAAAATGTTAAGAGACGTTTTTTGTAGAGAATTATGTTTCCTACAATTTACGTGCTATGATATTTTTTGATCAGAAGCGCAGTTTTCGAGATATATCGAGATATTTAAAAGTTCCGAAGCCGCACCAACATAATAGAGATTCAGAAACACCGTGGCCCCTTTCTCTGAGATATCTCTGCATATGTGCGAGCCGCAAATGCCACTTCCAGCTTAGCTGTGCGGAAGAAGAACAACAAGAAGAAGAAATATCTCGAAATATGTCCGTCAGGCCCCGTCCCTTGAGATAAATCTGCAAATATCTCGGAAACGAAGCGAGCCATGGCAAAATGTTAAGAGACCTTTTTTGTAGAGAATTAAGTTTCCTACTTTTTATGTTCTATGATATTTTTTGATCAGATGCGTAGTTCTCGAGATATATCAAGATATTTAAAAGTTCCGAAGCCGCACCAACATAATAGAGATACAGAAACACCGTGGCCCCTTTCTTTGAGATAACTCTGCACTATTGCGAGCTGCAAATGCCACTTCCAGCTTAGCTGTGCAGAAGAAGAACAACAAGAAGAAGAAATATCTCGAAATATGTCCGTCAGGCCCCTTCCCTTGAGATATATCTGCAAATATCTCGGAAACGAAACGAGCTATGGCAAAATGTTAAGAGACTTTATTTGTAGAGAATTTAGTTTCCTACTTTTTATGTTCTATGATATTTTTTGATCAGATGCGTAGTTCTCGAGATATATCAAGATATTTAAAAGTTCCGAAGCCGCACCAACATAATAGAGATACAGAAACACCGTGGCCCCTTTCTTTGAGATAACTCTGCACTATTGCGCGCTGCAAATGCCACTTCCAGCTTAGCCGTGCAGAAGAAGAACAACAAGAAGAAGAAATATCTCGAAATATGTCCGTCAGGCCCCTTCCCTTGAGATAAATCTGCAAATATCTCGGAAACGAAGCGAGCTATGGCAAAATGTTAACAGACCTTTTTTGTAGAGAATTAAGTTTCCTACTTTTTATGTTCTATGATATTTTTTAATCAGATGCGTAGTTCTCGAGATATATCAAGATATTTAAAAGTTCCGAAGCCGCACCAACATAATAGAGATACAGAAACACCGTGGCCCCTTTCTTTGAGACAACTCTGCACTATTGCGAGCTGCAAATGCCGCTTCCAGCTTAGCTGTGCAGAAGAAGAACAACAAGAAGAAGAAATATCTCGAAATATGTCCGTCAGGCCCGTTCCTTTGAGCTGAATCTGCAAATATCTCGGAAACGAAGCGAGCTATGGCAAAATGTTAAGAGACGTTTTTTGTCGAGAATTATGTTTCCTACAATTTACGTGCTATGATATTTTTTGATCAGAAGCGTAGTTTTCGAGATATATCGAGATATTTAAAAGTTCCGAAGCGGCACCAACATAATAGAGATTCAGAAACACCGTGGCCCCTTTCTCTGAGATATCTCTGCACATGTGCGAGCCGCAAATGCCACTTCCAGCTTAGCTGTGCGGAAGAAGAACAACAAGAAGAAGAAATATCTCGAAATATGTCCGTCAGGCCCCTTCCCTTGAGATATATCTGCAAATATCTCGGAAACGAAGCGAGCCATGGTAAAATGTTAAGAGACCTTTTTTGTAGAGAATTAAGTTTCCTACTTTTTATGTTCTATGATATTTTTTGATCAGATGCGTAGTTCTCGAGATATATCAAGATATTTAAAAGTTCCGAAGCCGCACCAACATAATAGAGATACAGAAACACCGTGGCCCCTTTCTTTGAGGTAACTCTGCACTATTGCGCGCTGCAAATGCCACTTCCAGCTTAGCCGTGCAGAAGAAGAACAACAAGAAGAAGAAATATCTCGAAATATGTCCGTCAGGCCCCTTCCCTTGAGATAAATCTGCAAATATCTCGGAAACGAAGCGAGCTATGGCAAAATGTTAACAGACCTTTTTTGTAGAGAATTAAGTTTCCTACTTTTTATGTTCTATGATATTTTTTAATCAGATGCGTAGTTCTCGAGATATATCAAGATATTTAAAAGTTCCGAAGCCGCACCAACATAATAGAGATACAGAAACACCGTGGCCCCTTTCTTTGAGACAACTCTGCACTATTGCGAGCTGCAAATGCCGCTTCCAGCTTAGCTGTGCAGAAGAAGAACAACAAGAAGACGAAATATCTCGAAATATGTCCGTCAGGCCCGTTCCTTTGAGCTGAATCTGCAAATATCTCGGAAACGAAGCGAGCTATGGCAAAATGTTAAGAGACGTTTTTTGTCGAGAATTATGTTTCCTACAATTTACGTGCTATGATATTTTTTGATCAGAAGCGTAGTTTTCGAGATATATCGAGATATTTAAAAGTTCCGAAGCCGCACCAACATAATAGAGATTCAGAAACACCGTGGCCCCTTTCTCTGAGATATCTCTGCACATGTGCGAGCCGCAAATGCCACTTCCAGCTTAGCTGTGCGGAAGAAGAACAACAAGAAGAAGAAATATCTCGAAATATGTCCGTCAGGCCCCTTCCCTTGAGATATATCTGCAAATATCTCGGAAACGAAGCGAGCCATGGTAAAATGTTAAGAGACCTTTTTTGTAGAGAATTAAGTTTCCTACTTTTTATGTTCTATGATATTTTTTGATCAGATGCGTAGTTCTCGAGATATATCAAGATATTTAAAAGTTCCGAAGCCGCACCAACATAATAGAGATACAGAAACACCGTGGCCCCTTTCTTTGAGGTAACTCTGCACTATTGCGAGCTGCAAATGCCACTTCCAGGTTAGCTGTGCAGAAGAAGAACAACAAGAAGAAGAAATATCTCGAAATATGTCCGTCAGGCCCCTTCCCTTGAGATATATCTGCAAATATCTCGGAAACGAAGCGAGCTATGGCAAAATGTTAAGAGACCTTTTTTGTAGAGAATTAAGTTTCCTACTTTTTATGTTGTACGATATTTTTTGATCAGATGCGTAGTTCTCGAGATATATCAAGATATTTAAAAGTTCCGAAGCCGCACCAACATAATAGAGATACAGAAACACCGTGGCCCCTATCTTTGAGATAACTCTGCACTATTGCGAGCTGTAAATGCCACTTCCAGCTTAGCTGTGCAGAAGAAGAACAACAAGAAGAAGAAATATCTCGAAATATGTCCGTCAAGCCCCTTCTCTTGAGATAAATCTGCAAATATCTCGGAAACGAAGCGAGCTATGGCAAAATGTTAAGAGACCTTTTTTGTAGAGAATTAAGTTTCCTACTTTTTATGTTCTATGATATTTTTTGATCAGATGCGTAGTTCTCGAGATATATCAAGATATTTAAAAGTTCCGAAGCCGCACCAACATAATAGAGACACAGAAACAACGTGGCCCCTTTCTTTGAGAAAACTCTGCCATATTGCGAGCTGGAAATGCCACTTCCAGTTTAGCTGTGCAGAGGAAGAACAACAATAAGAAGAAATATCTCGAAATATGTCCGTTAGGCCCCTTCCCTTGAGATAAATGTGCAAATATCTCGGAAACGAAGCGAGCTATGGCAAAATGTTAACAGACCCTTTTTGTAGAGAATTAAGTTTCCTACTTTTTATGTTCTATGATATTTTTTGATCAGATGCGTAGTTCTCGAGATATATCGAGATATTTAAAAGTTCCGAAGCCGCACCAACATAATAGAGATACAGAAACACCGTCGCCCCTTTCTTTGAGATAACTCTGCACTATTGCGAGCTGCAAATGCCACTTCCAGCTTAGCTGTGCAGAAGAAGAACAACAAGAAGAAGAAATATCTCGAAATATGTCCGTCAGGCCCGTTCCTTTGAGCTGAATCTGCAAATATCTCGGAAACGAAGCGAGCTATGGCAAAATGTTAAGACACGTTTTTTGTAGAGAATTATGTTTCCTACAATTTACGTTCTATGATATTTTTTGATCAGAAGCGTAGTTTTCGAGATATATCGAGATATTTAAAAGTTCCGAAGCCGCACCAACATAATAGAGATACAGAAACACCGTGGCCCCTTTCTTTGAGATAACTCTGCACTATTGCGAGCTGCAAATGCCACTTCCAGGTTAGCTGTGCAGAAGAAGAACAACAAGAAGAAGAAATATCTCGAAATATGTCCGTCAGGCCCCTTCCCTTGAGATATATCTGCAAATATCTCGGAAACGAAGCGAGCTATGGCAAAATGTTGAGAGACTTTACTTGTAGAGAATTTAGTTTCCTACTTTTTATGTTCTATGATATTTTTTGATCAGATGCGTAGTTCTCGAGATATATCAAGATATTTAAAAGTTCCGAAGCCGCACCAACATAATAGAGATACAGAAACACCGTGGCCCCTATCTTTGAGATAACTCTGCACTATTGCGAGCTGTAAATGCCACTTCCAGCTTAGCTGTGCAGAAGAAGAACAACAAGAAGAAGAAATATCTCGAAATATGTCCGTCAGGCCCCGTCCCTTGAGATAAATCTGCAAATATCTCGGAAACGAAGCGTGCTATGGCAAAATGTTAAGAGACCTTTTTTGTAGAGAATTAAGTTTCCTACTTTTTATGTTCTATGATATTTTTTGATCAGATGCGTAGTTCTCGAGATATATCAAGATATTTAAAAGTTCCGAAGCCGCAACCAACATAATAGAGATACAGAAACACCGTGGCCCCTTTCTTTGAGATAACTCTGCACTATTGCGAGCTGGAAATGCCACTTCCAGTTTAGCTGTGCAGAAGAAGAACAACAAGAAGAAGAAATATCTCGAAATATGTCCGTCAGGCCCCTTCCCTTGAGATATATCTGCAAATATCTCGGAAATGAAGCGAGCTATGGTAAAATGTTAAGAGACCTTTTTTGTAGAGAATTAAGTTTCCTACTTTTTATGTTCTATGATATTTTTCGATCAGATGCGTAGTTCTCGAGATATATCAAGATATTTAAAAGTTCCGAAGCCGCACCAACATAATAGAGATACAGAAACACCGTGGCCCCTATCTTTGAGATAACTCTGCACTATTGCGAGCTGTAAATGCCACTTCCAGCTTAGCTGTGCAGAAGAAGAACAACAAGAAGAAGAAATATCTCGAAATATGTCCGTCAGGCCCCGTCCCTTGAGATAAATCTGCAAATATCTCGGAAACGAAGCGTGCTATGGCAAAATGTTAAGAGACCTTTTTTGTAGAGAATTACGTTTCCTACTTTTTATGTTCTATGATATTTTTTGATCAGATGCGTAGTTCTCGAGATATATCAAGATATTTAAAAGTTCCGAAGCCGCAACCAACATAATAGAGATACAGAAACACCGTGGCCCCTTTCTTTGAGATAACTCTGCACTATTGCGAGCTGGAAATGCCACTTCCAGTTTAGCTGTGCAGAAGAAGAACAACAAGAAGAAGAAATATCTCGAAATATGTCCGTCAGGCCCCTTCCCTTGAGATATATCTGCAAATATCTCGGAAATGAAGCGAGCTATGGTAAAATGTTAAGAGACCTTTTTTGTAGAGAATTAAGTTTCCTACTTTTTATGTTCTATGATATTTTTTGATCAGATGCGTAGTTCTCGAGATATATCAAGATATTTAAAAGTTCCGAAGCCGCACCAACATAATAGAGATACAGAAACACCGTGGCCCCTTTCTTTGAGATAACTCTGCACTAGTGCGAGCCGCAAATGCCACTTCCAGCTTAGCTGTGCAGAAGAAGAACAACAAGAAGAAGAAATATCTCGAAATATGTCCGTCAGGCCCCTTCCCTTGAGATAAATCTGCAAATATCTCGGAAACGAAGCGAGCTATGGCAAAATGTTAAGAGACCTTTTTTGTAGAGAATTAAGTTTCCTACTTTCTATGTTCTATGATATTTTTTGATCACATGGGTAGTTCTCGAGATATATCAAGATATTTAAAAGTTCCGAAGCCGCACCAACATAATAGAGATACAGAAACACGGTGGCCCTTTCTTTGAGATAACTCTGCACTATTGCGAGCTGCAAATGCCACTACCAGCTTAGCTGTGCAGAAGAAGAACAACAAGAAGAAGAAATATCTCGAAATATGTCCGTCAGGCCCCTTCCCTTGAGATAAATCTGCAAATATCTCGGAAACGAAGCGAGCTATGGCAAAATGTTAAGAGACCTTTTTTGAAGAGAATTATGTTTCCTACAATTTATGTTCTATGATATTTTTTGATCAGAAGCGTAGTTTTCGAGATATATCGAGATATTGAAAAGTTCCGAAGCCGCACCAACATAATAGAGATACAGAAACACCGTGGCCCCTTTCTTTGAGATAACTCTGCACTATTGCGAGCTGCAAATGCCACTTCCTGGTTAGCTGTGCAGAAGAAGAACAACAAGAAGAAGAAATATCTCGAAATATGTCCGTCAGGCCCCTTCCCTTCAGATATATCTGCAAATATCTCGGAAACGAAGCGAGCTATGGCAAAATGTTAAAAGACCTTTTTTGTAGAGAATTAAGTTTCCTACTTTTTATGTTCTATGATATTTTTTGATCAGATGCGTAGTTCTCGAGATATATCAAGATATTTAAAAGTTCCGATGCCGCACCAACATAATAGAGATACAGAAACACCGTGGCCCCTTTCTTTGAGATAACTCTGCACTATTGCGAGCTGCAAATGCCACTTCCAGCTTAGCTGTGCAGAAGAAGAACAACAAGAAGAAGAAATATCTCGAAATATGTCCATCAGGCCCCTTCCCTTGAGATATAGCTGCAAATATCTCGGAAACGAAGCGAGCTATGGCAAAATGTTAAGAGACCTTTTTTGTAGAGAATTAAGTTTCCTACTTTTTATGTTCTATGATATTTTTTGATCAGATGCGTAGTTCTCGAAATATATCAAGATATTTAAAAGTTCCGAAGCCGCACCAACATAATAGAGATACAGAAACACCGTGGCCCCTATCTTTGAGATAACTCTGCACTATTGCGAGCTGTAAATGCCACTTCCAGCTTAGCTGTGCAGAAGAAGAACAACAAGAAGAAGAAATATCTCGAAATATGTCCGTCAGGCCCCTTCCCTTGAGATAAATCTGCAAATATCTCGGAAACGAAGCGAGCTATGGCAAAATGTTAAGAGACCTTTTTTGTAGAGAATTAAGTTTCCTACTTTATATGTTCTACGATATTTTTTGATCAGATGCGTAGTTCTCGAGATA
Source organism: Osmia lignaria lignaria (assembly GCF_051020975.1). Lineage (NCBI taxonomy): Eukaryota > Metazoa > Arthropoda > Insecta > Hymenoptera > Megachilidae > Osmia > Osmia lignaria. The sequence continues at coordinate 1,541,952 of NW_027478162.1, read as the reverse complement.
TATCAAGATATTTAAAAGTTCCGAAGCCGCACCAACATATTAGAGATACAGAAACACCGTGGCCCCTATCTTTGAGATAACTCTGCACTATTGCGAGCTGTAAATGCCACTTCCAGCTTAGCTGTGCAGAAGAAGAACAACAAGAAGAAGAAATATCTCGAAATATGTCCGTCAGGCCCCGTCCCTTGAGATAAATCTGCAAACATCTCGGAAACGAAGCGAGCTATGGCAAGATGTTAAGAGACCTTTTTTGTAGAGAATTAAGTTTCCTACTTTTTATGTTCTATGATATTTTTTGATCAGATGCGTAGTTCTCGAGATATATCAAGATATTTAAAAGTTCCGAAGCCGCACCAACATAATAGAGATACAGAAACACCGAGGCCCCTTTCTTTGAGATAACTCTGCACTAGTGCGAGCCGCAAATGCCACTTCCAGCTTAGCTGTGCAGAAGAAGAACAACAAGAAGAAGAAATATCTCGAAATATGTCCGTCAGGCCCCTTCCCTTGAGATATATCTGCAAATATCTCGGAAACGAAGCGAGCTATGGCAAAATGTTAGGAGACCTTTTTTGTAGAGAATTAAGTTTCCTACTTTTTATGTTCAATGATATTTTTTGATCAGATGCGTAGTTCTCGAGATATATCCAGATATTTAAAAGTTTCGAAGCGGCACCAACATAATAGAGATGCAGAAACACCGTGGCCCCTTTCTTTGAGGTAACTCTGCACTATTGCGAGCTGCAAATGCCACTTCGAGCTTAGCTGTGCAGAAGAAGAACAACAAGAAGAAGAAATATCTCGAAATATGTCCGTCAGGACCCTTCCCTTGAGATAAATCTGCAAATATCTCGGAAACGAAGCGAGCTATGGCAAAACGTTAAGAGACCTTTTTTGTAGAGAATTATGTTTCCTACAATTTATGTTCTATGATATTTTTTGATCAGATGCGTAGTTCTCGAGATATATCAAGATATTTAAAAGTTCCGAAGCCGCACCAACATAATAGAGATACAGAAACACCGTGGCCCCTTTCTTTGAGATAACTCTGCACTATTGCGAGCTGCAAATGCCACTTCCAGCTTAGCTGTGCAGAAGAAGAACAACAAGAAGAAGAAATATTTCGAAATATGTCCGTCAGGCCCCTTCCCTTGAGATAAATCTGCAAATATCTCGGAAACGAGGCGAGCTACCGCAAAATGTTAAGAGACCTTTTTTGTAGAAAATTAGGTTTCCTACTTTTTACGTTCTATGATATTTTTTGATCAGATGCGTAGTTCTCGAGATATATCAAGATATTTAAAAGTTCCGAAGCCGCACCAACATAATAGAGATACAGGAACACCGTGGCCCCTTTCTTTGAGATAACTCTGCACTATTGCGAGCTGCAAATGCCACTTCCAGCTTAGCTGTGCAGAAGAAGAACAACAAGAAGAAGAAATATCTCGAAATATGTCCGTCAGGCCCCTTCCCTTGAGATAAATCTGCAAATATCTCGGAAACAAAGCGAGCTATGGTAAAATGTTAAGAGACCTTTTTTGTAGAGAATTAAGTTTCCTACTTTTTATGTACTACGATATTTTTTAATCAGATGCGTAGTTCTCGAGATATATCAAGATATTTAAAAGTTCCGAAGCCGCACCAACATAATAGAGATACAGAACCACCGTGGCCCCTATCTTTGAGATAACTCTGCACTATTGCGAGCTGTAAATGCCACTTCCAGCTTAGCTGTGCAGAAGAAGAACAACAAGAAGAAGAAATATCTCGAAATATGTCCGTCAGGCCCCGTCCCTTGAGATAAATCTGCAAATATCTCGGAAACGAAGCGAGCTATGGCAAAATGTTAAGAGACCTTTTTTGTAGAGAATTAAGTTTCCTACTTTTTACGTTCTATGATATTTTTTGATCAGATGCGTAGTTCTCGAGATATATCAAGATATTTAAAAGTTCCGAAGCCGCACCAACATAATAGAGATACAGAAACACCGAGGCCCCTTTCTTTGAGATAACTCTGCACTAGTGCGAGCCGCAAATGCCACTTCCAGCTTAGCTGTCCAGAAGAAGAACAACAAGAAGAAGAAATATCTCGAAATATGTCCGTCAGGCCCCTTCCCTTGAGATATATCTGCAAATATCTCGGAAACGAAGCGAGCTATGGCAAAATGTTAGGAGACCTTTTTTGTAGAGAATTAAGTTTCCTACTTTTTATGTTCAATGATATTTTTTGATCAGATGCGTAGTTCTCGAGATATATCCAGATATTTAAAAGTTTCGAAGCGGCACCAACATAATAGAGATGCAGAAACACCGTGGCCCCTTTCTTTGAGGTAACTCTGCACTATTGCGAGCTGCAAATGCCACTTCGAGCTTAGCTGTGCAGAAGAAGAACAACAAGAAGAAGAAATATCTCGAAATATGTCCGTCAGGACCCTTCCCTTGAGATAAATCTGCAAATATCTCGGAAACGAAGCGAGCTATGGCAAAACGTTAAGAGACCTTTTTTGTAGAGAATTATGTTTCCTACAATTTATGTTCTATGATATTTTTTGATCAGATGCGTAGTTCTCGAGATATATCAAGATATTTAAAAGTTCCGAAGCCGCACCAACATAATAGAGATACAGAAACACCGTGGCCCCTTTCTTTGAGATAACTCTGCACTATTGCGAGCTGCAAATGCCACTTCCAGCTTAGCTGTGCAGAAGAAGAACAACAAGAAGAAGAAATATTTCGAAATATGTCCGTCAGGCCCCTTCCCTTGAGATAAATCTGCAAATATCTCGGAAACGAGGCGAGCTACCGCAAAATGTTAAGAGACCTTTTTTGTAGAAAATTAGGTTTCCTACTTTTTACGTTCTATGATATTTTTTGATCAGATGCGTAGTTCTCGAGATATATCAAGATATTTAAAAGTTCCGAAGCCGCACCAACATAATAGAGATACAGGAACACCGTGGCCCCTTTCTTTGAGATAACTCTGCACTATTGCGAGCTGCAAATGCCACTTCCAGCTTAGCTGTGCAGAAGAAGAACAACAAGAAGAAGAAATATCTCGAAATATGTCCGTCAGGCCCCTTCCCTTGAGATAAATCTGCAAATATCTCGGAAACAAAGCGAGCTATGGTAAAATGTTAAGAGACCTTTTTTGTAGAGAATTAAGTTTCCTACTTTTTATGTGCTACGATATTTTTTAATCAGATGCGTAGTTCTCGAGATATATCAAGATATTTAAAAGTTCCGAAGCCGCACCAACATAATAGAGATACAGAACCACCGTGGCCCCTATCTTTGAGATAACTCTGCACTATTGCGAGCTGTAAATGCCACTTCCAGCTTAGCTGTGCAGAAGAAGAACAACAAGAAGAAGAAATATCTCGAAATATGTCCGTCAGGCCCCGTCCCTTGAGATAAATCTGCAAATATCTCGGAAACGAAGCGAGCTATGGCAAAATGTTAAGAGACCTTTTTTGTAGAGAATTAAGTTTCCTACTTTTTACGTTCTATGATATTTTTTGATCAGATGCGTAGTTCTCGAGATATATCAAGATATTTAAAAGTTCCGAAGTCGCACCAACATAATAGAGATACAGAAACACCGTGGCCCCTTTCTTTGAGATAACTCTGCACTATTGCGCGCTGCAAATGCCACTTCCAGCTTAGCCGTGCAGAAGAAGAACAACAAGAAGAAGAAATATCTCGAAATATGTCCGTCAGGCCCCTTCCCTTGAGATAAATCTGCAAATATCTCGGAAACGAAGCGAGCTATGGCAAAATGTTAAGAGACTTTATTTGTAGAGAATTTAGTTTCCTACTTTTTATGTTGTAGGATATTTTTTGATCAGATGCGTAGTTCTCGAGATATATCAAGATATTTAAAAGTTCCGAAGCCGCACCAACATAATAGAGATACAGAAACACGGTGGCCCTTTCTTTGAGATAACTCTGCACTATTGCGAGCTGGAAATGCCACTTCCAGTTTAGCTGTGCAGAAGAAGAACAACAAGAAGAAGAAATATCTCGAAATATGTCCGTCAGGCCCCTTCCCTTGAGATATATCTGCAAATATCTCGGAAACGAAGCGAGCTATGGCAAAATGTTAAGAGACCTTTTTTGTAGAGAATTAAGTTTCCTACTTTTTACGTTCTATGATATTTTTTGATCAGATGCGTAGTTCTCGAGATATATCAAGATATTTAAAAGTTCCGAAGCCGCACCAACATAATAGAGATACAGGAACACCGTGGCCCCTTTCTTTGAGATAACTCTGCACTATTGCGAGCTGCAAATGCCACTTCCAGCTTAGCTGTGCAGAAGAAGAACAACAAGAAGAAGAAATATCTCGAAATATGTCCGTCAGGCCCGTTCCCTTGAGATATATCTGCAAATATCTCGGAAACGAAGCGAGCTATGGTAAAATGTTAAGAGACCTTTTTTGTAGAGAATTAAGTTTCCTACTTTTTATGTGCTACGATATTTTTTGATCAGATGCGTAGTTCTCGAGATATATCAAGATATATAAAAGTTCCGAAGCCGCACCAACATAATAGAGATACAGAACCACCGTGGCCCCTATCTTTGAGATAACTCTGCACTATTGCGAGCTGTAAATGCCACTTCCAGCTTAGCTGTGCAGAAGAAGAACAACAAGAAGAAGAAATATCTCGAAATATGTCCGTCAGGCCCCGTCCCTTGAGATAAATCTGCAAATATCTCGGAAACGAAGCGAGCTATGGCAAAATGTTAAGAGACCTTTTTTGTAGAGAATTAAGTTTCCTACTTTTTATGTTCTATGATATTTTTTGATCAGATGCGTAGTTCTCGAGATATATCAAGATATTTAAAAGTTCCGAAGCCGCACCAACATAATAGAGATACAGAAACACCGTGGCCCCTTTCTTTGAGATAACTCTGCACTATTGCGAGCTGCAAATGCCACTTCCAGCTTAGCTGTGCAGAAGAAGAACAACAAGAAGAAGAAATATCTCGAAATATGTCCGTCAGGCCCCTTCCCTTGAGATATATCTGCAAATATCTCGGAAACGAAGCGTGCTATGGCAAAATGTTAAGAGACCTTTTTTGTAGAGAATTAAGTTTCCTACTTTTTATGTTCTATGATATTTTTTGATCAGATGCGTAGTTCTCGAGATATATCAAGATATTTAAAAGTTCCGAAGCCGCACCAACATAATAGAGATACAGAAACACCGTGGCCCCTTTCTTTGAGATAACTCTGCACTATTGCGAGCTGCAAATGCCGCTTCCAGCTTAGCTGTGCAGAAGAAGAACAACAAGAAGAAGAAATATCTCGAAATATGTCCGTCAGGCCCGTTCCTTTGAGCTGAATCTGCAAATATCTCGGAAACGAAGCGAGCTATGGCAAAATGTTAAGAGACGCTTTTTGTAGAGAATTATGTTTCCTACAATTTACGTGCTATGATATTTTTTGATCAGAAGCGTAGTTTTCGAGATATATCGAGATATTTAAAAGTTCCGAAGCCGCACAAACATAATAGAGATTCAGAAACACGGTGGCCCCTTTCTCTGAGATATCTCTGCACATGTGCGAGCCGCAAATGCCACTTCCAGCTTAGCTGTGCGGAAGAAGAACAACAAGAAGAAGAAATATCTCGAAATATGTCCGTCAGGCCCCTTCCCTTGAGATATATCTGCAAATATCTCGGAAACGAAGCGAGCCATGGTAAAATGTTAAGAGACCTTTTTTGTAGAGAATTAAGTTTCCTACTTTTTATGTTCTATGATATTTTTTGATCAGATGCGTAGTTCTCGAGATATATCAAGATATTTAAAAGTTCCGAAGCCGCACCAACATAATAGAGATACAGAAACACCGTGGCCCCTTTCTTTGAGGTAACTCTGCACTATTGCGAGCTGCAAATGCCACTTCCAGGTTAGCTGTGCAGAAGAAGAACAACAAGAAGAAGAAATATCTCGAAATATGTCCGTCAGGCCCCTTCCCTTGAGATATATCTGCAAATATCTCGGAAACGAAGCGAGCTATGGCAAAATGTTAAGAGACTTTATCTGTAGAGAATTTAGTTTCCTACTTTTTATGTTCTAGGATATTTTTTGATCAGATGCGTAGTTCTCGAGATATATCAAGATATTTAAAAGTTCCGAAGCCGCACCAACATAATAGAGATACAGAAACACGGTGGCCCTTTCTTTGAGATAACTCTGCACTATTGCGAGCTGGAAATGCCACTTCCAGTTTAGCTGTGCAGAAGAAGAACAACAAGAAGAAGAAATATCTCGAAATATGTCCGTCAGGCCCCTTCCCTTGAGATATATCTGCAAATATCTCGGAAACGAAGCGAGCTATGGCAAAATGTTAAGAGACCTTTTTTGTAGAGAATTAAGTTTCCTACTTTTTATGTTCTATGATATTTTTTGATCAGATGCGTAGTTCTCGAGATATATCAAGATATTTAAAAGTTCCGAAGCCGCACCAACATAATAGAGATACAGGAACACCGTGGCCCCTTTCTTTGAGATAACTCTGCACTATTGCGAGCTGCAAATGCCACTTCCAGCTTAGCTGTGCAGAAGAAGAACAACAAGAAGAAGAAATATCTCGAAATATGTCCGTCAGGCCCCTTCCCTTGAGATAAATCTGCAAATATCTCGGAAACGAAGCGAGCTATGGCAAAATGTTAAGAGACCTTTTTTGTAGAGAATTAAGTTTCCTACTTTTTATGTTCTATGATATTTTTTGATCAGATGCGTAGTTCTCGAGATATATCAAGATATTTAAAAGTTCCGAAGCCGCACCAACATAATAGAGATACAGAAACACGGTGGCCCTTTCTTTGAGATAACTCTGCACTATTGCGAGCTGCAAATGCCACTTCCAGCTTAGCTGTGCAGAAGAAGAACAACAAGAAGAAGAAATATCTCGAAATATGTCCGTCAGGCCCCGTCCCTTGAGATAAATCTGCAAATATCTCGGAAACGAAGCGAGCTATGGCAAAATGTTAAGAGACCTTTTTTGTAGAGAATTAAGTTTCCTACTTTTTACGTTCTATGATATTTTTTGATCAGATGCGTAGTTCTCGAGATATATCAAGATATTTAAAAGTTCCGAAGCCGCACCAACATAATAGAGATACAGAAACACCGTGGCCCCTTTCTTTGAGTTAACTCTGCACTATTGCGAGCTGTAAATGCCACTTCCAGCTTAGCTGTGCAGAAGAAGAACAACAAGAAGAAGAAATATCTCGAAATATGTCCGTCAGGCCCGTTCCTTTGAGCTGAATCTGCAAATATCTCGGAAACGAAGCGAGCTATGGCAAAATGTTAAGACACGTTTTTTGTAGAGAATTATGTTTCCTACAATTTACGTTCTATGATATTTTTTGATCAGAAGTGTAGTTTTCGAGATATATCGAGATATTTAAAAGTTCCGAAGCCGCACCAACATAATAGAGATTCAGAAACACCGTGGCCCCTTTCTCTGAGATATCTCTGCACTATTGCGAGCTGCAAATGCCACTTCCAGGTTAGCTGTGCAGAAGAAGAACAACAAGAAGAAGAAATATCTCGAAATATGTCCGTCAGGCCCCTTCCCTTGAGATATATCTGCAAATATCTCGGAAACGAAGCGAGCTATGGCAAAATGTTGAGAGACTTTACTTGTAGAGAATTTAGTTTCCTACTTTTTATGTTCTATGATATTTTTTGATCAGATGCGTAGTTCTCGAGATATATCAAGATATTTAAAAGTTCCGAAGCCGCACCAACATAATAGAGATACAGAAACACCGTGGCCCCTATCTTTGAGATAACTCTGCACTATTGCGAGCTGTAAATGCCACTTCCAGCTTAGCTGTGCAGAAGAAGAACAACAAGAAGAAGAAATATCTCGAAATATGTCCGTCAGGCCCCGTCCCTTGAGATAAATCTGCAAATATCTCGGAAACGAAGCGTGCTATGGCAAAATGTTAAGAGACCTTTTTTGTAGAGAATTAAGTTTCCTACTTTTTATGTTCTATGATATTTTTTGATCAGATGCGTAGTTCTCGAGATATATCAAGATATTTAAAAGTTCCGAAGCCGCAACCAACATAATAGAGATACAGAAACACCGTGGCCCCTTTCTTTGAGATAACTCTGCACTATTGCGAGCTGGAAATGCCACTTCCAGTTTAGCTGTGCAGAAGAAGAACAACAAGAAGAAGAAATATCTCGAAATATGTCCGTCAGGCCCCTTCCCTTGAGATATATCTGCAAATATCTCGGAAACGAAGCGAGCTATGGCAAAATGTTAAGAGACCTTTTTTGTAGAGAATTAAGTTTCCTACTTTTTATGTTCTATGATATTTTTTGATCAGATGCGTAGTTCTCGAGATATATCAAGATATTTAAAAGTTCCGAAGCCGCACCAACATAATAGAGATTCAGAAACACCGTGGCCCCTTTCTCTGAGATATCTCTGCACTAGTGCGAGCCGCAAATGCCACTTCCAGCTTAGCTGTGCAGAAGAAGAACAAGAAGAAGAAGAAATATCTCGAAATATGTCCGTCAGGCCCCTTCCCTTGAGATATATCTGCAAATATCTCGGAAACGAAGCGAGCTATGGTAAAATGTTAAGAGACCTTTTTTGTAGAGAATTAAGTTTCCTACTTTTTATGTTCTATGATATTTTTTGATCAGATGCGTAGTTCTCGAGATATATCAAGATATTTAAAAGTTCCGAAGCCGCACCAACATAATAGAGATACAGAAACACCGTGGCACCTTTCTTTGAGATAACTCTGCACTAGTGCGAGCCGCAAATGCCACTTCCAGCTTAGCTGTGCAGAAGAAGAACAACAAGAAGAAGAAATATCTCGAAATATGTCCGTCAGGCCCCTTCCCTTGAGATAAATCTGCAAATATCTCGGAAACGAAGCGAGCTATGGCAAAATGTTAAGAGACCTTTTTTGTAGAGAATTAAGTTTCCTACTTTCTATGTTCTATGATATTTTTTGATCACATGGGTAGTTCTCGAGATATATCAAGATATTTAAAAGTTCCGAAGCCGCACCAACATAATAGAGATACAGAAACACGGTGGCCCTTTCTTTGAGATAACTCTGCACTATTGCGAGCTGCAAATGCCACTACCAGCTTAGCTGTGCAGAAGAAGAACAACAAGAAGAAGAAATATCTCGAAATATGTCCGTCAGGCCCCTTCCCTTGAGATAAATCTGCAAATATCTCGGAAACGAAGCGAGCTATGGCAAAATGTTAAGAGACCTTTTTTGAAGAGAATTATGTTTCCTACAATTTATGTTCTATGATATTTTTTGATCAGAAGCGTAGTTTTCGAGGTATATCGAGATATTGAAAAGTTCCGAAGCCGCACCAACATAATAGAGATACAGAAACACCGTGGCCCCTTTCTTTGAGATAACTCTGCACTATTGCGAGCTGCAAATGCCACTTCCTGGTTAGCTGTGCAGAAGAAGAACAACAAGAAGAAGAAATATCTCGAAATATGTCCGTCAGGCCCCTTCCCTTGAGATATATCTGCAAATATCTCGGAAACGAAGCGAGCTATGGCAAAATGTTAAGAGACCTTTTTCGTAGAGAATTATGTTTCCTACAATTTACGTTCTATGATATTTTTTGATCAGAAGCGTAGTTTTCGAGATATATCGAGATATTTAAAAGTTCCGAAGCCGCACCAACATAATAGAGATACAGAAACACCGTGGCCCCTTTCTTTGAGATAACTCTGCACTAGTGCGAGCCGCAAATGCCAGTTCCAGCTTAGCTGTGCAGAAGAAGAACAACAAGAAGAAGAAATATCTCGAAATATGTCCGTCAGGCCCCTTCCCTTGAGATAAATCTGCAAATATCTCGGAAACGAAGCGAGCTATGGCAAAATGTTAAAAGACCTTTTTTGTAGAGAATTAAGTTTCCTACTTTTTATGTTCTATGATATTTTTTGATCAGATGCGTAGTTCTCGAGATATATCAAGATATTTAAAAGTTCCGATGCCGCACCAACATAATAGAGATACAGAAACACCGTGGCACCTTTCTTTGAGATAACTCTGCACTAGTGCGAGCCGCAAATGCCACTTCCAGCTTAGCTGTGCAGAAGAAGAACAACAAGAAGAAGAAATATCTCGAAATATGTCCGTCAGGCCCCTTCCCTTGAGATAAATCTGCAAATATCTCGGAAACGAAGCGAGCTATGGCAAAATGTTAAGAGACCTTTTTTGTAGAGAATTAAGTTTCCTACTTTCTATGTTCTATGATATTTTTTGATCACATGGGTAGTTCTCGAGATATATCAAGATATTTAAAAGTTCCGAAGCCGCACCAACATAATAGAGATACAGAAACACGGTGGCCCTTTCTTTGAGATAACTCTGCACTATTGCGAGCTGCAAATGCCACTACCAGCTTAGCTGTGCAGAAGAAGAACAACAAGAAGAAGAAATATCTCGAAATATGTCCGTCAGGCCCCTTCCCTTGAGATAAATCTGCAAATATCTCGGAAACGAAGCGAGCTATGGCAAAATGTTAAGAGACCTTTTTTGAAGAGAATTATGTTTCCTACAATTTATGTTCTATGATATTTTTTGATCAGAAGCGTAGTTTTCGAGGTATATCGAGATATTGAAAAGTTCCGAAGCCGCACCAACATAATAGAGATACAGAAACACCGTGGCCCCTTTCTTTGAGATAACTCTGCACTATTGCGAGCTGCAAATGCCACTTCCTGGTTAGCTGTGCAGAAGAAGAACAACAAGAAGAAGAAATATCTCGAAATATGTCCGTCAGGCCCCTTCCCTTGAGATATATCTGCAAATATCTCGGAAACGAAGCGAGCTATGGCAAAATGTTAAGAGACCTTTTTCGTAGAGAATTATGTTTCCTACAATTTACGTTCTATGATATTTTTTGATCAGAAGCGTAGTTTTCGAGATATATCGAGATATTTAAAAGTTCCGAAGCCGCACCAACATAATAGAGATACAGAAACACCGTGGCCCCTTTCTTTGAGATAACTCTGCACTAGTGCGAGCCGCAAATGCCAGTTCCAGCTTAGCTGTGCAGAAGAAGAACAACAAGAAGAAGAAATATCTCGAAATATGTCCGTCAGGCCCCTTCCCTTGAGATAAATCTGCAAATATCTCGGAAACGAAGCGAGCTATGGCAAAATGTTAAAAGACCTTTTTTGTAGAGAATTAAGTTTCCTACTTTTTATGTTCTATGATATTTTTTGATCAGATGCGTAGTTCTCGAGATATATCAAGATATTTAAAAGTTCCGATGCCGCACCAACATAATAGAGATACAGAAACACCGTGGCCCCTTTCTTTGAGATAACTCTGCACTATTGCGAGCTGCGAATGCCACTTCCAGCTTAGCTGTGCAGAAGAAGAACAACAAGAAGAAGAAATATCTCGAAATATGTCCATCAGGCCCCTTCCCTTGAGATATAGCTGCAAATATCTCGGAAACGAAGCGAGCTATGGCAAAATGTTAAGAAACCTTTTTTGTAGAGAATTAAGTTTCCTACTTTTTATGTTCTATGATATTTTTTGATCAGATGCGTAGTTCTCGAGATATATCAAGATATTTAAAAGTTCCGAAGCCGCACCAACATAATAGAGATACAGAAACACCGTGGCCCCTATCTTTGAGATAACTCTGCACTATTGCGAGCTGTAAATGCCACTTCCAGCTTAGCTGTGCAGAAGAAGAACAACAAGAAGAAGAAATATCTCGAAATATGTCCGTCAGGCCCCTTCCCTTGAGATAAATCTGCAAATATCTCGGAAACGAAGCGAGCTATGGCAAAATGTTAAGAGACCTTTTTTGTAGAGAATTAAGTTTCCTACTTTCTATGTTCTATGATATTTTTTGATCACATGGGTAGTTCTCGAGATATATCAAGATATTTAAAAGTTCCGAAGCCGCACCAACATAATAGAGATACAGAAACACGGTGGCCCTTTCTTTGAGATAACTCTGCACTATTGCGAGCTGCAAATGCCACTACCAGCTTAGCTGTGCAGAAGAAGAACAACAAGAAGAAGAAATATCTCGAAATATGTCCGTCAGGCCCCTTCCCTTGAGATAAATCTGCAAATATCTCGGAAACGAAGCGAGCTATGGCAAAATGTTAAGAGACCTTTTTTGAAGAGAATTATGTTTCCTACAATTTATGTTCTATGATATTTTTTGATCAGAAGCGTAGTTTTCGAGGTATATCGAGATATTGAAAAGTTCCGAAGCCGCACCAACATAATAGAGATACAGAAACACCGTGGCCCCTTTCTTTGAGATAACTCTGCACTATTGCGAGCTGCAAATGCCACTTCCTGGTTAGCTGTGCAGAAGAAGAACAACAAGAAGAAGAAATATCTCGAAATATGTCCGTCAGGCCCCTTCCCTTGAGATATATCTGCAAATATCTCGGAAACGAAGCGAGCTATGGCAAAATGTTAAGAGACCTTTTTCGTAGAGAATTATGTTTCCTACAATTTACGTTCTATGATATTTTTTGATCAGAAGCGTAGTTTTCGAGATATATCGAGATATTTAAAAGTTCCGAAGCCGCACCAACATAATAGAGATACAGAAACACCGTGGCCCCTTTCTTTGAGATAACTCTGCACTAGTGCGAGCCGCAAATGCCAGTTCCAGCTTAGCTGTGCAGAAGAAGAACAACAAGAAGAAGAAATATCTCGAAATATGTCCGTCAGGCCCCTTCCCTTGAGATAAATCTGCAAATATCTCGGAAACGAAGCGAGCTATGGCAAAATGTTAAAAGACCTTTTTTGTAGAGAATTAAGTTTCCTACTTTTTATGTTCTATGATATTTTTTGATCAGATGCGTAGTTCTCGAGATATATCAAGATATTTAAAAGTTCCGATGCCGCACCAACATAATAGAGATACAGAAACACCGTGGCCCCTTTCTTTGAGATAACTCTGCACTATTGCGAGCTGCAAATGCCACTTCCAGCTTAGCTGTGCAGAAGAAGAACAACAAGAAGAAGAAATATCTCGAAATATGTCCATCAGGCCCCTTCCCTTGAGATATAGCTGCAAATATCTCGGAAACGAAGCGAGCTATGGCAAAATGTTAAGAAACCTTTTTTGTAGAGAATTAAGTTTCCTACTTTTTATGTTCTATGATATTTTTTGATCAGATGCGTAGTTCTCGAGATATATCAAGATATTTAAAAGTTCCGAAGCCGCACCAACATAATAGAGATACAGAAACACCGTGGCCCCTATCTTTGAGATAACTCTGCACTATTGCGAGCTGTAAATGCCACTTCCAGCTTAGCTGTGCAGAAGAAGAACAACAAGAAGAAGAAATATCTCGAAATATGTCCATCAGGCCCCTTCCCTTGAGATATAGCTGCAAATATCTCGGAAACGAAGCGAGCTATGGCAAAATGTTAAGAGACCTTTTTTGTAGAGAATTAGGTTTCTTACTTTTTATGTTCTATGATATTTTTTGATCAGATGCGTAGTTCTCGAGATATATCAAGATATTTAAAAGTTCCGAAGCCGCACCAACATAATAGAGATACAGAAACACCGTGGCCCCTATCTTTGAGATAACTCTGCACTATTGCGAGCTGTAAATGCCACTTCCAGCTTAGCTGTGCAGAAGAAGAACAACAAGAAGAAGAAATATCTCGAAATATGTCCGTCAGGCCCCTTCCCTTGAGATAAATCTGCAAATATCTCGGAAACGAAGCGAGCTATGGCAAAATGTTAACAGACCTTTTTTGTAGAGAATTAAGTTTCCTACTTTTTATGTTCTACGATATTTTTTGATCAGATGCGTAGTTCTCGAGATATATCAAGATATTTAAAAGTTCCGAAGCCGCACCAACATATTAGAGATACAGAAACACCGTGGCCCCTATCTTTGAGATAACTCTGCACTATTGCGAGCTGTAAATGCCACTTCCAGCTTAGCTGTGCAGAAGAAGAACAACAAGAAGAAGAAATATCTCGAAATATGTCCGTCAGGCCCCTTCCCTTGAGATATATCTGCAAATATCTCGGAAACGAAGCGAGCTATGGCAAAATGTTAAGAGACCTTTTTTGTAGAGAATTAAGTTTCCTACTTTTTATGTTCAATGATATTTTTTGATCAGATGCGTAGTTCTCGAGATATATCCAGATATTTAAAAGTTTCGAAGCGGCACCAACATAATAGAGATACAGAAACACCGTGGCCCCTTTCTTTGAGATAACTCTGCACTATTGCGCGCTGCAAATGCCACTTCCAGCTTAGCCGTGCAGAAGAAGAACAACAAGAAGAAGAAATATCTCGAAATATGTCCGTCAGGCCCCTTCCCTTGAGATAAATCTGCAAATATCTCGGAAACGAAGCGAGCTATGGCAAAATGTTAACAGACCTTTTTTGTAGAGAATTAAGTTTCCTACTTTTTATGTTCTATGATATTTTTTGATCAGATGCGTAGTTCTCGAGATATATCAAGATATGTAAAAGTTCCGAAGCCGCACCAACATAATAGAGATACAGAAACACCGTGGCCCCTTTCTTTGAGGTAACTCTGCACTATTGCGAGCTGCAAATGCCACTTCCAGGTTAGCTGTGCAGAAGAAGAACAACAAGAAGAAGAAATATCTCGAAATATGTCCGTCAGGCCCCTTCCCTTGAGATATATCTGCAAATATCTCGGAAACGAAGCGAGCTATTGCAAAATGTTAAGAGACTTTATTTGTAGAGAATTTAGTTTCCTACTTTTTATGTTGTAGGATATTTTTTGATCAGATGCGTAGTTCTCGAGATATATCAAGATATTTAAAAGTTCCGAAGCCGCACCAACATAATAGAGATACAGAAACACCGTGGCCCCTTTCTTTGAGATAACTCTGCACTATTGCGAGCTGCAAATGCCACTTCCAGCTTAGCTGTGCAGAAGAAGAACAACAAGAAGAAGAAATATCTCGAAATATGTCCGTCAGGCCCCTTCCCTTGAGATATATCTGCAAATATCTCGGAAACGAAGCGTGCTATGGCAAAATGTTAAGAGACCTTTTTTGTAGAGAATTAAGTTTCCTACTTTTTATGTTCTATGATATTTTTTGCTCAGTGGCGTAGTTCTCGAGATATATCAAGATATTTAAAAGTTCCGAAGCCGCAACCAACATAATAGAGATACAGAAACACCGTGGCCCCTTTCTTTGAGATAACTCTGCACTATTGCGCGCTGCAAATGCCACTTCCAGCTTAGCCGTGCAGAAGAAGAACAACAAGAAGAAGAAATATCTCGAAATATGTCCGTCAGGCCCCTTCCCTTGAGATAAATCTGCAAATATCTCGGAAACGAAGCGAGCTATGGCAAAATGTTAACAGACCTTTTTTGTAGAGAATTAAGTTTCCTACTTTTTATGTTCTATGATATTTTTTAATCAGATGCGTAGTTCTCGAGATATATCAAGATATTTAAAAGTTCCGAAGCCGCACCAACATAATAGAGATACAGAAACACCGTGGCCCCTTTCTTTGAGATAACTCTGCACTATTGCGAGCTGCAAATGCCGCTTCCAGCTTAGCTGTGCAGAAGAAGAACAACAAGAAGAAGAAATATCTCGAAATATGTCCGTCAGGCCCGTTCCTTTGAGCTGAATCTGCAAATATCTCGGAAACGAAGCGAGCTATGGCAAAATGTTAAGAGACGTTTTTTGTAGAGAATTATGTTTCCTACAATTTACGTGCTATGATATTTTTTGATCAGAAGCGTAGTTTTCGAGATATATCGAGATATTTAAAAGTTCCGAAGCCGCACAAACATAATAGAGATTCAGAAACACGGTGGCCCCTTTCTCTGAGATATCTCTGCACATGTGCGAGCCGCAAATGCCACTTCCAGCTTAGCTGTGCGGAAGAAGAACAACAAGAAGAAGAAATATCTTGAAATATGTCCGTCAGGCCCCTTCCCTTGAGATATATCTGCAAATATCTCGGAAACGAAGCGAGCCATGGTAAAATGTTAAGAGACCTTTTTTGTAGAGAATTAAGTTTCCTACTTTTTATGTTCTATGATATTTTTTGATCAGATGCGTAGTTCTCGAGATATATCAAGATATTTAAAAGTTCCGAAGCCGCACCAACATAATAGAGATACAGAAACACCGTGGCCCCTTTCTTTGAGGTAACTCTGCACTATTGCGAGCTGCAAATGCCACTTCCAGGTTAGCTGTGCAGAAGAAGAACAACAAGAAGAAGAAATATCTCGAAATATGTCCGTCAGGCCCCTTCCCTTGAGATATATCTGCAAATATCTCGGAAACGAAGCGAGCTATGGCAAAATGTTAAGAGACTTTATTTGTAGAGAATTTAGTTTCCTACTTTTTATGTTCTAGGATATTTTTTGATCAGATGCGTAGTTCTCGAGATATATCAAGATATTTAAAAGTTCCGAAGCCGCACCAACATAATAGAGATACAGAAACACGGTGGCCCTTTCTTTGAGATAACTCTGCACTATTGCGAGCTGGAAATGCCACTTCCAGTTTAGCTGTGCAGAAGAAGAACAACAAGAAGAAGAAATATCTCGAAATATGTCCGTCAGGCCCCTTCCCTTGAGATATATCTGCAAATATCTCGGAAACGAAGCGAGCTATGGCAAAATGTTAAGAGACCTTTTTTGTAGAGAATTAAGTTTCCTACTTTTTATGTTCTATGATATTTTTTGATCAGATGCGTAGTTCTCGAGATATATCAAGATATTTAAACGTTCCGAAGCCGCACCAACATAATAGAGATACAGGAACACCGTGGCCCCTTTCTTTGAGATAACTCTGCACTATTGCGAGCTGCAAATGCCACTTCCAGCTTAGCTGTGCAGAAGAAGAACAACAAGAAGAAGAAATATCTCGAAATATGTCCGTCAGGCCCCGTCCCTTGAGATAAATCTGCAAATATCTCGGAAACGAAGCGAGCTATGGCAAAATGTTAAGAGACCTTTTTTGTAGAGAATTAAGTTTCCTACTTTTTACGTTCTATGATATTTTTTGATCAGATGCGTAGTTCTCGAGATATATCAAGATATTTAAAAGTTCCGAAGCCGCGCCAACATAATAGAGATACAGAAACACCGTGGCCCCTTTCTTTGAGATAACTCTGCACTATTGCGAGCTGTAAATGCCACTTCCAGCTTAGCAGTGCAGAAGAAGAACAACAAGAAGAAGAAATATCTCGAAATATGTCCGTCAGGCCCCTTCCCTTGAGATATATCTGCAAATATCTCGGAAACGAAGCGAGCTATGGCAAAATGTTAAGAGACCTTTTTTGTAGAGAATTAAGTTTCCTACTTTTTATGTTGTACGATATTTTTTGATCAGATGCGTAGTTCTCGAGATATATCAAGATATTTAAAAGTTCCGAAGCCGCACCAACATAATAGAGATACAGAAACACCGTGGCCCCTATCTTTGAGATAACTCTGCACTATTGCGAGCTGTAAATGCCACTTCCAGCTTAGCTGTGCAGAAGAAGAACAACAAGAAGAAGAAATATCTCGAAATATGTCCGTCAGGCCCCGTCCCTTGAGATAAATCTGCAAATATCTCGGAAACGAAGCGAGCTATGGCAAAATGTTAAGAGACCTTTTTTGTAGAGAATTAAGTTTCCTACTTTTTATGTTCTATGATATTTTTTGATCAGATGCGTAGTTCTCGAGATATATCAAGATATTTAAAAGTTCCGAAGCCGCACCAACATAATAGAGATACAGAAACACCGTCGCCCCTTTCTTTGAGATAACTCTGCACTATTGCGAGCTGCAAATGCCACTTCCAGCTTAGCTGTGCAGAAGAAGAACAACAAGAAGAAGAAATATCTCGAAATATGTCCGTCAGGCCCGTTCCTTTGAGCTGAATCTGCAAATATCTCGGAAACGAAGCGAGCTATGGCAAAATGTTAAGACACGTTTTTTGTAGAGAATTATGTTTCCTACAATTTACGTTCTATGATATTTTTTGATCAGAAGTGTAGTTTTCGAGATATATCGAGATATTTAAAAGTTCCGAAGCCGCACCAACATAATAGAGATTCAGAAACACCGTGGCCCCTTTCTCTGAGATATCTCTGCACTAGTGCGAGCCGCAAATGCTACTTCCAGCTTAGCTGTGCGGAAGAAGAACAACAAGAAGAAGAAATATCTCGAAATATGTCCGTCAGGCCCCTTCCCTTGAGATATATCTGCAAATATCTCGGAAACGAAGCGAGCTATGGTAAAATGTTAAGCGACCTTTTTTGTAGAGAATTAAGTTTCCTACTTTTTATGTTCTATGATATTTTTTGATCAGATGCGTAGTTCTCGAGATATATCAAGATATTTAAAAGTTCCGAAGCCGCACCAACATAATAGAGATACAGAAACACCGTGGCCCCTTTCTTTGAGATAACTCTGCACTATTGCGAGCTGCAAATGCCACTTCCAGCTTAGCTGTGCAGAAGAAGAACAACAAGAAGAAGAAATATCTCGAAATATGTCCGTCAGGCCCCTTCCCTTGAGATATATCTGCAAATATCTCGGAAACGAAGCGAGCTATGGCAAAATGTTAAGAGACCTTTTTTGTAGAGAATTAAGTTTCCTACTTTTTATGTTCTATGATATTTTTTGATCAGATGCGTAGTTCTCGAGATATATCAAGATATTTAAAAGTTCCGAAGCCGCACCAACATAATAGAGATACAGAAACACCGTGGCCCCTATCTTTGAGATAACTCTGCACTATTGCGAGCTGCAAATGCCACTTCCAGCTTAGCTGTGCAGAAGAAGAACAACAAGAAGAAGAAATATCTCGAAATATGTCCGTCAGGTCCCGTCCCTTGAGATAAATCTGCAAATATCTCGGAAACGAAGCGTGCTATGGCAAAATGTTAAGAGACCTTTTTTGTAGAGAATTAAGTTTCCTACTTTTTATGTTCTATGATATTTTTTGATCAGATGCGTAGTTCTCGAGATATATCAAGATATTTAAAAGTTCCGAAGCCGCAACCAACATAATAGAGATACAGAAACACCGTGGCCCCTTTCTTTGAGATAACTCTGCACTATTGCGAGCTGTAAATGCCACTTCCAGCTTAGCTGTGCAGAAGAAGAACAACAAGAAGAAGAAATATCTCGAAATATGTCCGTCAGGCCCCTTCCCTTGAGATATATCTGCAAATATCTCGGAGACGAAGCGAGCTATGGCAAAATGTTGAGAGACCTTTTTTGTAGAGAATTAAGTTTCCTACTTTTTATGTTCTATGATATTTTTTGATCAGATGCGTAGTTCTCGAGATATATCAAGATATTTAAAAGTTCCGAAGCCGCACCAACATAATAGAGATACAGAAACACCGTGGCCCCTTTCTTTGAGAAAACTCTGCACTATTGCGAGCTGGAAATGCCACTTCCAGTTTAGCTGTGCAGAAGAAGAACAACAAGAAGAAGAAATATCTCGAAATATGTCCGTCAGGCCCCTTCCCTTGAGATATATCTGCAAATATCTCGGAAACGAAGCGAGCTATGGCAAAATGTTAAGAGACCTTTTTTGTAGAGAATTAAGTTTCCTACTTTTTATGTTCTATGATATTTTTTGATCAGATGCGTAGTTCTCGAGATATATCAAGATATTTAAAAGTTCCGAAGCCGCACCAACATAATAGAGATTCAGAAACACCGTGGCCCCTTTCTCTGAGATATCTCTGCACTAGTGCGAGCCGCAAATGCCACTTCCAGCTTAGCTGTGCGGAAGAAGAACAACAAGAAGAAGAAATATCTCGAAATATGTCCGTCAGGCCCCTTCCCTTGAGATATATCTGCAAATATCTCGGAAACGAAGCGAGCTATGGTAAAATGTTAAGAGACCTTTTTTGTAGAGAATTAAGTTTCCCACTTTTTATGTTCTATGATATTTTTTGATCAGATGCGTAGTTCTCGAGATATATCAAGATATTTAAAAGTTCCGAAGCCGCACCAACATAATAGAGATACAGAAACACCGTGGCCCCTTTCTTTGAGATAACTCTGCACTAGTGCGAGCCGCAAATGCCACTTCCAGCTTAGCTGTGCAGAAGAAGAACAACAAGAAGAAGAAATATCTCGAAATATGTCCGTCAGGCCCCTTCCCATGAGATAAATCTGCAAATATCTCGGAAACGAAGAGAGCTATGGCGAAATGTTAGGAGACGTTTTTTGTAGAGAATTATGTTTCCTACCATTTATGTTCTATGATATTTTTTGATCAGAAGCGTAGTTTTCGAGATATATCGAGATATTTAAAAGTTCCGAAGCCGCACCAACATAATAGAGATACAGAAACACCGTGGCCCCTTTCTTTGAGATAACTCTGCACTATTGCGAGCTGTAAATGCCACTTCCAGCTTAGCTGTGCAGAAGAAGAACAACAAGAAGAAGAAATATCTCGAAATATGTCCGTCAGGCCCCTTCCCTTGAGATAAATCTGCAAATATCTCGGAAACGAAGAGAGCTATGGCAAAATGTTAAGAGACCTTTTTTGTAGAGAATTAAGTTTCCTACTTTTCATGTTCTATGATATTTTATGATCAGATGCGTAGTTCTCGAGATATATCAAGATATTTAAAAGTTCCGAAGCCGCACCAACATAATAGAGATACAGAAACACCGTGGCCCCTTTCTTTGAGATAACTCTGCACTATTGCGAGCTGCAAATGCCACTTCCAGCTTAGCTGTGCAGAGGAAGAACAACAAGAAGAAGAAATATCTCGAAATATGTCCGTCAGGCCAGTTCCTTTGAGCTGAATCTGCAAATATCTCGGAAACGAAGCGAGCTATGGCAAAATGTTGAGAGACGTTTTTTGTAGAGAATTATGTTTCCTACAATTTATGTTCTATGATATTTTTTGATCAGAAGCGTAGTTTTCGAGATATATCGAGATATTTAAAAGTTCCGAAGCCGCACCAACATAATAGAGATACAGAAACACCGTGGCCCCTTTCTTTGAGATAACTCTGCACTAGTGCGAGCCGCAAATGCCACTTCCAGCTTAGCTGTGCAGAAGAAGAACAACAAGAAGAAGAAATATCTCGAAATATGTCCGTCAGGCCCCTTCCCTTGAGATAAATCTGCAAATATCTCGGAAACGAAGAGAGCTATGGCAAAATGTTAGGAGACGTGTTTTGTAGAGAATTATGTTTCCTACCATTTATGTTCTATGATATTTTTTGATCAGAAGCGTAGTTTTCGAGATATATCGAGATATTTAAAAGTGCCGAAGCCGCACCAACATAATAGAGATACAGAAACACCGTGGCCCCTTTCTTTGAGATAACTCTGCACTATTGCGAGCTGTAAATGCCACTTCCAGCTTAGCTGTGCAGAAGAAGAACAACAAGAAGAAGAAATATCTCGAAATATGTCCGTCAGGCCCCTTCCCTTGAGATAAATCTGCAAATATCTCGGAAACGAAGCGAGCTATGGCAAAATGTTAAGAGACCTTTTTTGTAGAGAATTAAGTTTCCTACTTTTTATGTTCTATGATATTTTTTGATCAGATGCGTAGTTCTCGAGATATATCAAGATATTTAAAAGTTCCGAAGCCGCACCAACATAATAGAGATACAGAAACACCGTGGCCCCTTTCTTTGAGATAACTCTGCACTATTGCGAGCTGCAAATGCCACTTCCAGCTTAGCTGTGCAGAAGAAGAACAACAAGAAGAAGAAATATCTCGAAATATGTCCGTCAGGCCCCTTCCCTTGAGATAAATCTGCAAATATCTCGGAAACGAAGAGAGCTATGGCAAAATGTTAAGAGACGTTTTTTGTAGAGAATTAAGTTTCCTACTGTTTATTTTCTATGATATTTTTTGATCAGATGCGTAGTTCTCGACATATATCATGATACTTAAAAGTTCCGAAGCCGCACCAACATAATAGAGATACAGAAACACCGTGGCCCCTCTCTTTGAGATAACTCTGCACTATTGCGAGCTGGAAATGCCACTTCCAGTTTAGCTGTGCAGAAGAAGAACAACAAGAAGAAGAAATATCTCGAAATATGTCCGTCAGGCCCCTTCCCTTGAGATAAATCTGCAAATGTCTCGGAAACGAAGAGAGCTATGGCAAAATGTTAAGAGACCTTTTTTGTAGAGAATTATGTTTCCTACTTTTTATGTTCTATGATATTTTTTGATCATACGCGTAGTTCTCGAGATATATCAAGATATTTAAAAGTTCCGAAGCCGCACCAACATAATAGAGATACAGAAACACCGTGGCCCCTTTCTTTGAGATATCTCTGCACTATTGCGAGCTGCAAATGCCACTTCCAGCTTAGCTGTGCAGAAGAAGAACAACAAGAAGAAGAAATATCTCGAAATATGTCCGTCAGGCCCCTTCCCTTGAGATAAATCTGCAAATATCTCGGAAACGAAGCGAGCTATGGCAAAATGTTAAGAGACCTTATTTGTAGAGAATTAAGTTTCCTACTTTTTATGTACTATGATATTTTTTGATCAGATGCGTAGTTCTCGAGATATATCAAGATATTTAAAAGTTCCGAAGCCGCACCAACATAATAGAGATACAGAAACACCGTGGCTCCTTTCTTTGAGATAACTCTGCACTATTGCGAGCTGCAAATGCCACTTCCAGCTTAGCTGTGCAGAAGAAGAACAAGAAGAAGAAGAAGTATCTCGAAATATGTCCGTCAGGCCCCTTCCCTTGAGATAAATCTGCAAATATCTCGGAAACGAAGCGAGCTATGGCAAAATGTTAAGAGACCTTTCTTGTAGAGAATTAAGTTTCCTACTTTTTACGTAGTATGATATTTTTTGATCAGATGCGTAGTTCTCGAGATATATCAAGATATTTAAAAGTTCCGAAGCCGCACCAACATAATAGAGATACAGAAACACCGTGGCCCCTTTCTTTGAGATAACTCTGCACTAGTGCGAGCCGCAAATGCCACTTCCCGCTTAGCTGTGCAGAAGAAGAACAACAAGAAGAAGAAATATCTCGAAATATGTCCGTCAGGCCCCTTCCCTTCAGATAAATCTGCAAATATCTCGGAAACGAACCAAGCTATGGCAAAATGTTAAGAGACCTTATTTGTAGAGAATTATGTTTCCTACTTTTTATGTTCTATGATATTTTTTGATCAGATGCGTAGTTCTCGAGATATATCAAGATATTTAAAAGTTCCGAAGCCGCACCAACATAATAGAGATACAGAAACACCGTGGCCCCTTTCTTTGAGATAACTCTGCACTATTGCGAGCTGCAAATGCCACTTCCAGCTTAGCTGTGCAGAAGAAGAACAACAAGAAGAAGAAATATCTCGAAATATGTCCGTTAGGCCCCATCACTTGAGATAAATCTGCAAATATCTCGGAAACGAAGCGAGCTATGGCAAAATGTTAAGAGACCTTTTTTGTAGAGAATTATGTTTCCTACAATTTACGTTCTATGAAATTTTTTGATCAGAAGCGTAGTTTTCGAGATATATCGAGATATTTAAAAGTTCCGAGGCCGCACCAACATAATAGAGATACAGAAACACCGTGGCCCCTTTCTTTGAGATAACTCTGCACTATTGCGAGCTGCAAATGCCACTTCCAGCTTAGCTGTGCAGAAGAAGAACAACAAGAAGAAGAAATATCTCGAAATATGTCCGTTAGGCCCCTTCCCTTGAGATAAATCTGCAAATATCTCGGAAACGAAGCGAGCTATGGCAAAATGTTAAGAGACCTTTTTTGTAGAGAATTATGTTTCCTACAATTTACGTTCTAAGAAATTTTTTGATCAGAAGCGTAGTTTTCGAGATATATCGAGATATTTAAAAATTCCGAAGCCGCACCAACATAATAGAGACACAGAAACACCGTGGCCCCATTCTTTGAGATAACTCTCCACTATTGCGAGCTGCAAATGCCACTTCCAGCTTAGCTGTGCAGAAGAAGAACAACAAGAATAAGAAATATTTCGAAATATGTCCGTCAGGCCCCTTCCCTTGAGATAAATCTGCAAATATCTCGGAAACGAAGCGAGCTACGTCAAAATGTTAACAGACCTTTTTTGTAGAAAATTATGTTTCCTACAATTTATGTTCTATGATATTTTTTGATCAGAAGCGTAGTTTTCGAGATATATCGAGATATCTAAAAGTTCCGAAGCCGCACCAACATAATAGAGACACAGAAACACCGTGGCCCCTTTCTTTGAGATAACTCTGCACTATTGCGAGCTGCAAATGCCACTTCCAGCTTAGCTGTGCAGAAGAGGAACAACAAGAAGAAGAAATATCTCGGAATATGTCCGTCAGGCCCCTTCCCTTGAGCTAAATCTGCAAATATCTCGGAAACGATGCCAGCTATCCGAAAATGTTGAGAGACCTTTTTTGTAGAGAATTAAGTTTCCTACTTTTTATGTTCTATGATATTTTTTGATCAGATGCGTAGTTCTCGAGATATATCGAGATATTTAAAAGCTCCGAAGCCGCACCAACATAATAGAGATACAGAAACACCGTGGCCCCTTTCTTTGAGATAACTCTGCACTATTGCGAGCTGCAAATGCCACTTCTAGCTTAGCTGTGCAGAAGAAGAACAACAAGAAGAAGAAATATCTCGAAATATGTCCGTCAGGACCCTTCCCTTGAGATAAATATGCAAATATCTCGGAAACGAAGCGAGCTATTGCAAAACGTTAAGAGACCTTTTTTGTAGAGAATTATGTTTCCTACAATTTATGTTCTATGATATTTTTTGATCAGAAGCGTAGTTTTCGAGATATATCGAGATATCTAAAAGTTCCGAAGCCGCACCAACATAATAGAGACACAGAAACACCGTGGCCCCTTTCTTTGAGATAACTCTGCACTATTGCGACGTGCAAATGCCACTTCCAGCTTAGCTGTGCAGAAGAAGAACAACAAGAAGAAGAAATATCTCGAAATATGTCCGTCAGGTCCCTTCCCTTGAAATAAAACTGCAAATATCTCGGAAACGAAGCGAGCTATGGCAAAATGTTAAGATACCTTTTTTGTAGAGAATTAAGTTTCCTACTTTTTATGTTCTATGATATTTTTTGATCAGATGCGTAGTTCTCGAGATATATCAAGATATTTAAAAGCTCCGAAGCTGCACCAACATAATAGAGGTACAGAAACACCGTGGCCCCTTTCTTTGAGATAACTCTGCACTATTGCGAGCTGCAAATGCCACTTCCAGCTTAGCTGTGCAGAAGAAAAACAACAAGAATAAGAAATATTTCGAAATATGTCCGTCAGGCCCCTTCCCTTGAGATAAATCTGCAAATATCTCGGAAACGAAGCGAGCTACGGCAAAATGTTAACAGACCATTTTGTAGAAAATTAGGTTTCCTACTTTTTATGTTCTATGATATTTTTTTATCAGATGCGTAGTTCTCGAGATATATCAAGATATTTAAAAGTTCCGAAGCTGCACCTACATAATAGAGGTACAGAAACACCGTGGCCTCTTTCTTTGAGATAACTCTGCACTATTGCGAGCTGCAAATGCCACTTCCAGCTTAGCTGTGCAGAAGAAGAACAACAAGAATAAGAAATATTTCGAAATATGTCCGTCAGGCCCCTTCCCTTGAGATAAATCTGCAAATATCTCGGAAACGAAGCGAGCTACGTCAAAATGTTAACAGACCTTTTTTGTAGAAAATTATGTTTCCTACAATTTATGTTCTATGATATTTTTTGATCAGAAGCGTAGTTTTCGAGATATATCGAGATATCTAAAAGTTCCGAAGCCGCACCAACATAATAGAGACACAGAAACACCGTGGCCCCTTTCTTTGAGATAACTCTGCACTATTGCGAGCTGCAAATGCCACTTCCAGCTTAGCTGTGCAGAAGAGGAACAACAAGAAGAAGAAATATCTCGGAATATGTCCGTCAGGCCCCTTCCCTTGAGCTAAATCTGCAAATATCTCGGAAACGATGCCAGCTATCCGAAAATGTTGAGAGACCTTTTTTGTAGAGAATTAAGTTTCCTACTTTTTATGTTCTATGATATTTTTTGATCAGATGCGTAGTTCTCGAGATATATCGAGATATTTAAAAGCTCCGAAGCCGCACCAACATAATAGAGATACAGAAACACCGTGGCCCCTTTCTTTGAGATAACTCTGCACTATTGCGAGCTGCAAATGCCACTTCTAGCTTAGCTGTGCAGAAGAAGAACAACAAGAAGAAGAAATATCTCGAAATATGTCCGTCA
Source organism: Osmia lignaria lignaria (assembly GCF_051020975.1). Taxonomy (NCBI): domain Eukaryota; kingdom Metazoa; phylum Arthropoda; class Insecta; order Hymenoptera; family Megachilidae; genus Osmia; species Osmia lignaria. The sequence continues at coordinate 1,515,701 of NW_027478162.1, read as the reverse complement.
GGACCCTTCCCTTGAGATAAATATGCAAATATCTCGGAAACGAAGCGAGCTATTGCAAAACGTTAAGAGACCTTTTTTGTAGAGAATTATGTTTCCTACAATTTATGTTCTATGATATTTTTTGATCAGAAGCGTAGTTTTCGAGATATATCGAGATATCTAAAAGTTCCGAAGCCGCACCAACATAATAGAGACACAGAAACACCGTGGCCCCTTTCTTTGAGATAACTCTGCACTATTGCGACGTGCAAATGCCACTTCCAGCTTAGCTGTGCAGAAGAAGAACAACAAGAAGAAGAAATATCTCGAAATATGTCCGTCAGGCCCCTTCCCTTGAAATAAAACTGCAAATATCTCGGAAACGAAGCGAGCTATGGCAAAATGTTAAGATACCTTTTTTGTAGAGAATTAAGTTTCCTACTTTTTATGTTCTATGATATTTTTTGATCAGATGCGTAGTTCTCGAGATATATCAAGATATTTAAAAGCTCCGAAGCTGCACCAACATAATGGAGGTACAGAAACACCGTGGCCCCTTTCTTTGAGATAACTCTGCACTATTGCGAGCTGCAAATGCCACTTCCAGCTTAGCTGTGCAGAAGAAGAACAACAAGAATAAGAAATATTTCGAAATATGTCCGTCAGGCCCCTTCCCTTGAGATAAATCTGCAAATATCTCGGAAACGAAGCGAGCTACGGCAAAATGTTAACAGACCATTTTGTAGAAAATTAGGTTTCCTACTTTTTATGTTCTATGATATTTTTTTATCAGATGCGTAGTTCTCGAGATATATCAAGATATTTAAAAGTTCCGAAGCTGCACCTACATAATAGAGGTACAGAAACACCGTGGCCTCTTTCTTTGAGATAACTCTGCACTATTGCGAGCTGCAAATGCCACTTCCAGCTTAGCTGTGCAGAAGAAGAACAACAAGAATAAGAAATATTTCGAAATATGTCCGTCAGGCCCCTTCCCTTGAGATAAATCTGCAAATATCTCGGAAACGAAGCGAGCTATGGCAAAATGGTGAGAGACCTTTTTTGTAGAGAATTATGTTTCCTACAATTTATGTTCTATGATATTTTTTGATCAGAAGCGTAGTTTTCGAGATATATCGAGATATTTAAAAGTTCCGAAGCCGCACCAACATAATAGAGATACAGAAACACCGTGGCCCCTTTCTTTGAGATAACTCTGCACTAGTGCGAGCCGCAAATGCCACTTCCAGCTTAGCTGTGCAGAAGAAGAACAACAAGAAGAAGAAATATATCGAAATATGTCCGTCAGGGCCCTTCCCTTGAGATAAATCTGCAAATATCTCGGAAACGAAGCGAGCTATGGCAAAATGTTAAGAGACCTTTTTTGTAGAGAATTAAGTTTCCTACTTTTTATGGTCTATGATATTTTTTGATCAGATGCGTAGTTCCCGAGATATATCAAGATATTTAAAAGTTCCGAAGCCGCACCAACATAATAGAGATACAGAAACACCGTGGCCCCTTTCTTTGAGATAACTCTGCACTATTTCGAGCTGTAAATGCCACTTCCAGCTTAGCTGTGCAGAAGAAGAACAACAAGAAGAAGAAATATCTCGAAATATGTCCGTCAGGCCCCTTCCCTTGAGATATATCTGCAAATATCTCGGAAACGAAGCGAGCTATGGCAAAATGGTAAGAGACCTTTTTCGTAGAGAATTATGTTTCCTACAATTCATGTTCTATGATATTTTTTGATCAGAAGCGTAGTTTTCGAGATATATCGAGATATTTAAAAGTTCCGAAGCCGCACCAACATAATAGAGATACAGAAACACCGTGGCCCCTTTCTTTGAGATAACTCTGCACTAGTGCGAGCCGCAGATGCCACTTCCAGCTTAGCTGTGCAGAAGAAGAACAACAAGAAGAAGAAATATCTCGAAATATGTCCGTCAGGCCCCTTCCCTTGAGATAAATCTGCAAATATCTCGGAAACGAAGCGAGCTATGGCAAAATGTTAAGAGACCTTTTTTGTAGAGAATTAAGTTTCCTACTTTTTATGTTCTATGATATTTTCTGATCAGATGCGTAGTTCCCGAGATATATCAAGATATTTAAAAGTTCCGAAGCCGCACCAACATAATAGAGATACAGAAACACCGTGGCCCCTTTCTTTGAGATAACTCTGCACTATTGCGAGCTGTAAATGCCACTTCCAGCTTAGCTGTGCAGAGGAAGAACAACAAGAAGAAGAAATATCTCGAAATATGTCCGTCAGGCCCCTTCCCTTGAGATATATCTGCAAATATCTCGGAAACGAACCGAGCTATGGCAAAATGTTAAGAGACCTTTTTTGTGGAGAATTATGTTTCCTACAATTTATGTTGTTAGATATTTTTTGATCAGAAGCGTAGTTTTCGAGATATATCATGATATTTAAAAGTTCCGAAGCCGCACCAACATAATAGAGATACAGAAACACCGTGGCCCCTTTCTTTGAGATAACTCTGCACTAGTGCGAGCCGCAAATGCCACTTCCAGCATAGCTGTCCAGAAGAAGAACAACAAGAAGAAGAAATATCTCGGAATATGTCCGTCAGGCCCCTTCCCTTGAGCTAAATCTGCAAATATCTCGGAAACGATGCCAGCTATGGGAAAATGTTAAGAGACCTTTTTGGTTGAGAATTAAGTTTCCTACTTTTTATGTTCTATGATATTTTTTGATCAGATGCGTAGTTCTCGAGATATATCAAGATATTTAAAAGTTCCGAAGCCGCACCAACATAATAGAGATACAGAAACACCGTGGCCCCTTTCTTTGAGATAACTCTGCACTATTGGGCGCTGCAAATGCCACTTCCAGCTTAGCTGTGCAGAAGAAGAACAACAAGAAGAAGAAATATCTCGAAATATGTCCGTCAGGCCCCTTCCCTTGAGATATATCTGCAAATATCTCGGAAACGAAGAGAACTATGGGAAAATGTTAAGAGACCTTTTTTGTAGAGAATTAAGTTTCCTACTTTTTATGTTCTATGATATTTTTTGATCAGATGCGTAGTTCTCGAGATATATCAAGATATTTAAAAGTTCCGAAGCCGCACCAACATAATAGAGATACAGAAACACCGTGGCCCCTTTCTTTGAGATAACTCTGCACTATTGGGCGCTGCAAATGCCACTTCCAGCTTAGCTGTGCAGAAGAAGAACAACAAGAAGAAGAAATATCTCGAAATATGTCCGTCAGGCCCCTTCCCTTGAGATATATCTGCAAATATCTCGGAAACGAAGAGAACTATGGGAAAATGTTAAGAGACCTTTTTTGTAGAGAATTAAGTTTCCTACTTTTTATGTTCTATGATATTTTTTGATCAGATGCGTAGTTCTCGAGATATATCAAGATATTTATAAGTTCCGAAGCCGCACCAACATAATAGAGATACAGAAACACCGTGGCCGCTTTCTTTGAGATAACTCTGCACTAGTGCGAGCCGCAAATTCCACTTCCAGCTTTGCTGTGCAGAAGAAGAACAACAAGAAGAAGAAATATCTCGAAATATGTCCGTCAGGCCCCTTCCCTTGAGCTAAATCTGCAAATATCTCGGAAACGATGCCAGCTATGAGAAAATGTTAAGAGACCTTTTTTGTAGAGAATTAAGTTTCCTACTTTTTATGTACTATGATATTTTTTGATCAGATGCGTAGTTCTCGAGATATATCAAGATATTTAAAAGTTCCGAAGCCGCACCAACATAATAGAGATACAGAAACACCGTGGCCCCTTTCTTTGAGATAACTCTGCACTATTGGGCGCTGCAAATGCCACTTCCAGCTTAGCTGTGCAGAAGAAGAACAACAAGAAGAAGAAATATCTCGAAATATGTCCGTCAGGCCCCTTCCCTTGAGATAAATCTGCAAATATCTCGGAAACGAAGCGAGCTACGGCAAAATGTTAACAGACCTTTTTTGTAGAAAATTAGGTTTCCTACTTTTTATGTTCTATGATATTTTTTTATCAGATGCGTAGTTTTCGAGATATATCGAGATATTTAAAAGTTCCGAAGCCGCACCAACATAATAGAGATACAGAAACACCGTGGCCCCTTTCTTTGAGATAACTCTGCACTAGTGCGAGCCGCAAATTCCACTTCCAGCTTAGCTGTGCAGAAGAAGAGCAACAAGAAGAAGAAATATCTCGAAATATGTCCGTCAGGCCCCTTCCCTTGAGATAAATCTGCAAATATCTCGGAAACGAAGAGAGCTATGGCAAAATGTTAAGAGACCTTTTTTGTAGAGAATTAAGTTTCCTACTTTTTATGTTCTATGATATTTTTTGATCAGATGCGTAGTTCCCGAGATATATCAAGATATTTAAAAGTTCCGAAGCCGCACCAACATAATAGAGATACAGAAACACCGTGGCCCCTTTCTTTGAGATAACTCTGCACTATTTCGAGCTGTAAATGCCACTTCCAGCTTAGCTGTGCAGAAGAAGAACAACAAGAAGAAGAAATATCTCGAAATATGTCCGTCAGGCCCCTTCCCTTGAGATATATCTGCAAATATCTCGGAAACGAACCGAGCTATGGCAAAATGTTAAGAGACCTTTTTTGTAGAGAATTATGTTTCCTACAATTTATGTTCTTAGATATTTTTTGATCAGAAGCGTAGTTTTCGAGATATATCGAGATATTTAAAAGTTCCGAAGCCGCACCAACATAATAGAGATACAGAAACACCGTGGCCCCTTTCTTTGAGATAACTCTGCACTAGTGCGAGCCGCAAATGCCACTTCCAGCATAGCTGTCCAGAAGAAGAACAACAAGAAGAAGAAATATCTCGGAATATGTCCGTCAGGCCCCTTCCCTTGAGCTAAATCTGCAAATATCTCGGAAACGACGCGAGCTATGGCAAAATGTTAAGAGACCTTTTTTGTAGAGAATTATGTTTCCTACAATTTATGTTCTATGATATTTTTTGATCAGAAGCGTAGTTTTCGAGATATATCGAGATATTTAAAAGTTCCGAAGCCGCACCAACATAATAGAGATACAGAAACACCGTGGCCCCTTTCTTTGAGATAACTCTGCACTATTGCGAGCTGCAAATGCCACTTCCAGCTTAGCTGTGCAGAAGAAGAACAACAAGAAGAAGAAATATCTCGAAATATGTCCGTCAGGCCCCTTCCCTTGAGATATATCTGCAAATATCTCGTAAACGAAACGAGCTATGGCAAAATCTTAAGAGACCTTTTTTGCAGAGAATTATGTTTTCTACAATTTATGTTGTATGATATTTTTTGATCAGAAGCGTAGTTTTCGAGATATATCGCGATATTTAAAAGTTCCGAAGCCGCACCAACATAATAGAGATACAGAAACACCGTGGCCCCTTTCTTTGAGATAACTCTGCACTATTGGGCGCTGCAAATGCCACTTCCAGCTTAGCTGTGCAGAAGAAGAACAACAAGAAGAAGAAATATCTCGAAATATGTCCGTCAGGCCCCTTTCCTTGAGATAAATCTGCAAATATCTCGGAAACGAAGAGAACTATGGGAAAATGTTAAGAGACCTTTTTTGTAGAGAATTAAGCTTCCTACCTTTTATGTTCTATGATATTTTGTGATCGGATGCGTAGTTCTCGAGATATATCAAGATATTTAAAAGTTCCGAAGCCGCACCAACATAATAGAGATACAGAAACACCGTGGCCCCTTTTTTTGAGATAACTCTGCACTATTGGGCGCTGCAAATGCGACTTCCAGCTTAGCTGTGCAGAAGAAGAACAACAAGAAGAAGAAATATCTCGAAATATGTCCGTCAGGCCCCTTCCCTTGAGCTAAATCTGCAAATATCTCGGAAACGATGCCAGCTATGGGAAAATGTTAAGAGACCTTTTTTGTTGAGAATTAAGTTTCCTACAATTTATGTTCTATGATATTTTTTGATCAGAGACGAAGTTTTCGAGATATATCGAGATATTTGAAAGTTCCGAAGCCGCACCAACATAATAGAGATACAGAAACACCGTGGCCCCTTTCTTTGAGATGACTCTGCACTAGTGCGAGCGGCAAATTCCACTTCCAGCTTAGCTGTGCAGAAGAAGAACAACAAGAAGAAGAAATATCTCGAAATATGTCCGTCAGGCCCCTTTCCTTGAGCTAAATCTGCAAATATCTCGGAAACGATGCCAGCTATGGGAAAATGTTAAGAGACCTTTTTTGTAGAGAATTAAGTTTCCTACTTTTTATGTTCTATGATATTTTTTGATCAGATGCGTAGTTCTCGAGATATATCAAGATATTTAAAAGTTCCGAAGCCGCACCAACATAATAGAGATACAGAAACACCGTGGTCCCTTTCTTTGAGATAACTCTGCACTATTGGGCGCTGCAAATGCCACTTCCAGCTTAGCTGTGCAGAAGAAGAACAACAAGAAGAAGAAATATCTCGAAATATGTCCGTCAGGCCCCTTCCCTTGAGATATATCTGCAAATATCTCGGAAACGAAGCGAGCTATGGCAAAATGTTAAGAGACCTTTTTTGTAGAGAATTATGTTTCCTACAATTTATGTTCTACGATATTTTTTGATCAGAAGCGTAGTTTTCGAGATATATCGAGATATTTAAAAGTTCCGAAGCCGCACCAACATAATAGAGATACAGAAACACCCTGGCCCCTTTCTTTGAGATAACTCTGCACTATTGCGAGCTGTAAATGCCACTTCCAGCTTAGCTGTGCAGAAGAAGAACAACAAGAAGAAGAAATATCTCGAAATATGTCCGTCAGGCCCCTTCCCATGAGATATATCTGCAAATATCTCGGAAACGACGCGAGCTATGGCAAAATGTTAAGAGACCTTTTTTGTAGAGAATTAAGTTTCCTACTTTTTATGTTCTATGATATTTTTTGATCAGATGCGTAGTTCTCGAGATATATCAAGATATTTAAAAGTTCCGAAGCCGCACCAACATAATAGAGATACAGAAACACCGTGGCCCCTTTCTTTGAGATAACTCTGCACTATTGAGAGCTGCAAATGCCACTTCCAGCTTAGCTGTGCAGAAGAAGAACAACAAGAAGAAGAAATATCTCGAAATATGTCCGTCAGGCCCCTTCCCTTGAGATAAATCTGCACATATCTCGGAAACGAAGCGAGCTATGGCAAAATGTTAAGAGACCTTTTTTGTAGAGAATTAAGTTTCCTACTTTTTATGTTCTATGATATTTTTTGATCAGATGCGTAGTTCTCGAGATGTATCAAGATATTTAAAAGTTCCGAAGCCGCACCAACATAATAGAGATACAGAAACACCGTGGCCCCTTTCTTTGAGATAACTCTGCACTATTGCGGGCTGGAAATGCCACTTCCAGTTTAGCTGTGCAGAAGAAGAACAACAAGAAGAAGAAATATCTCGAAATATGTCCGTCAGGCCCCTTCCCTTGAGCTAAATCTGCAAATATCTCGGAAACGATGCCAGCTATGGGAAAATGTTAAGAGACCTTTTTTGTAGAGAATTAAGTTTCCTACTTTTTATGTTCTATGATATTTTTTGATCAGATGCGTAGTTCTCGAGATATATCAAGATATTTAAAAGTTCCGAAGCCGCACCAACATAATAGAGATACAGAAACACCGTGGTCCCTTTCTTTGAGATAACTCTGCACTATTGGGCGCTGCAAATGCCACTTCCAGCTTAGCTGTGCAGAAGAAGAACAACAAGAAGAAGAAATATCTCGAAATATGTCCGTCAGGCCCCTTCCCTTGAGATATATCTGCAAATATCTCGGAAACGAAGCGAGCTATGGCAAAATGTTAAGAGACCTTTTTTGTAGAGAATTATGTTTCCTACAATTTATGTTCTACGATATTTTTTGATCAGAAGCGTAGTTTTCGAGATATATCGAGATATTTAAAAGTTCCGAAGCCGCACCAACATAATAGAGATACAGAAACACCGTGGCCCCTTTCTTTGAGATAACTCTGCACTATTGCGAGCTGTAAATGCCACTTCCAGCTTAGCTGTGCAGAAGAAGAACAACAAGAAGAAGAAATATCTCGAAATATGTCCGTCAGGCCCCTTCCCATGAGATATATCTGCAAATATCTCGGAAACGACGCGAGCTATGGCAAAATGTTAAGAGACCTTTTTTGTAGAGAATTATGTTTCCTACAATTTATGTTCTATGATATTTTTTGATCAGAAGCGTAGTTTTCGAGATATATCGAGATATTTAAAAGTTCCGAAGCCGCACCAACATAATAGAGATACAGAAACACCGTGGCCCCTTTCTTTGAGATAACTCTGCACTATTGCGAGCTGCAAATGCCACTTCCAGCTTAGCTGTGCAGAAGAAGAACAACAAGAAGAAGAAATATCTCGAAATATGTCCGTCAGGCCCCTTCCCTTGAGATATATCTGCAAATATCTCGTAAACGAAACGAGCTATGGCAAAATCTTAAGAGACCTTTTTTGCAGAGAATTATGTTTTCTACAATTTATGTTGTATGATATTTTTTGATCAGAAGCGTAGTTTTCGAGATATATCGCGATATTTAAAAGTTCCGAAGCCGCACCAACATAATAGAGATACAGAAACACCGTGGCCCCTTTCTTTGAGATAACTCTGCACTATTGGGCGCTGCAAATGCCACTTCCAGCTTAGCTGTGCAGAAGAAGAACAACAAGAAGAAGAAATATCTCGAAATATGTCCGTCAGGCCCCTTCCCTTGAGATAAATCTGCAAATATCTCGGAAACGAAGAGAACTATGGGAAAATGTTAAGAGACCTTTTTTGTAGAGAATTAAGTTTCCTACCTTTTATGTTCTATGATATTTTTTGATCGGATGCCTAGTTCTCGAGATATATCAAGATATTTAAAAGTTCCGAAGCCGCACCAACATAATAGAGATACAGAAACACCGTGGCCCCTTTCTTTGAGATAACTCTGCACTATTGGGCGCTGCAAATGCCACTTCCAGCTTAGCTGTGCAGAAGAAGAACAACAAGAAGAAGAAATATCTCGAAATATGTCCGTCAGGCCCCTTCCCTTGAGATATATCTGCAAATATCTCGGAAACGAAGAGAACTATGGCAAAATGTTAAGAGACCTTTCTTGTAGAGAATTAAGTTTCCTACTTTTTATGTTCTATGATATTTTTTGATCAGATGCGTAGTTGCCGAGATATATCAAGATATTTAAAAGTTCCGAAGCCGCACCAACATAATAGAGATACAGAAACACCGTGGCCCCTTTCTTTGAGATAACTCTGCACTAGTGCGAGCCGCAAATGCCACTTCCAGCATAGCTGTGCAGAAGAAGAACAACAAGAAGAAGAAATATCTCGGAATATGTCCGTCAGGCCCCTTCCCTTGAGCTAAATCTGCAAATATCTCGGAAACGATGCCAGCTATGGGAAAATGTTAAGAGACCTTTTTTGTTGAGAATTAAGTTTCCTACAATTTATGTTCTATGATATTTTTTGATCAGAGACGTAGTTTTCGAGATATATCGAGATATTTGAAAGTTCCGAAGCCGCACCAACATAATAGAGATACAGAAACACCGTGGCCCCTTTCTTTGAGATGACTCTGCACTAGTGCGAGCGGCAAATTCCACTTCCAGCTTAGCTGTGCAGAAGAAGAACAACAAGAAGAAGAAATATCTCGAAATATGTCCGTCAGGCCCCTTCCCTTGATCTAAATCTGCAAATATCTCGGAAACCATGCCAGCTATGGGAAAATGTTAAGAGACCTTTTTTGTAGAGAATTAAGTTTCCTACTTTTTATGTTCTATGATATTTTTTGATCAGATGCGTAGTTCTCGAGATATATCAAGATATTTAAAAGTTCCGAAGCCGCACCAACATAATAGAGATACAGAAACACCGTGGTCCCTTTCTTTGAGATAACTCTGCACTATTGGGCGCTGCAAATGCCACTTCCAGCTTAGCTGTGCAGAAGAAGAACAACAAGAAGAAGAAATATCTCGAAATATGTCCGTCAGGCCCCTTCCCTTGAGATATATCTGCAAATATCTCGGAAACGAAGCGAGCTATGGCAAAATGTTAAGAGACCTTTTTTGTAGAGAATTATGTTTCCTACAATTTATGTTCTACGATATTTTTTGATCAGAAGCGTAGTTTTCGAGATATATCGAGATATTTAAAAGTTCCGAAGCCGCACCAACATAATAGAGATACAGAAACACCGTGGCCCCTTTCTTTGAGATAACTCTGCACTATTGCGAGCTGTAAATGCCACTTCCAGCTTAGCTGTGCAGAAGAAGAACAACAAGAAGAAGAAATATCTCGAAATATGTCCGTCAGGCCCCTTCCCATGAGATATATCTGCAAATATCTCGGAAACGACGCGAGCTATGGCAAAATGTTAAGAGACCTTTTTTGTAGAGAATTATGTTTCCTACAATTTATGTTCTATGATATTTTTTGATCAGAAGCGTAGTTTTCGAGATATATCGAGATATTTAAAAGTTCCGAAGCCGCACCAACATGATAGAGATACAGAAACACCGTGGCCCCTTTCTTTGAGATAACTCTGCACTATTGCGAGCTGCAAATGCCACTTCCAGCTTAGCTGTGCAGAAGAAGAACAACAAGAAGAAGAAATATCTCGAAATATGTCCGTCAGGCCCCTTCCCTTGAGATAAATCTGCACATATCTCGGAAACGAAGCGAGCTATGGCAAAATGTTAAGAGACCTTTTTTGTAGAGAATTAAGTTTCCTACTTTTTATGTTCTATGATATTTTTTGATCAGATGCGTAGTTCTCGAGATATATCAAGATATTTAAAAGTTCCGAAGCCGCACCAACATAATAGAGATACAGAAACACAGTGGCCCCTTTCTTTGAGATAACTCTACACTATTGCGAGCTGCAAATGCCACTTCCAGCTTAGCTGTGCAGAAGAAGAACAACAAGAAGAAGAAATATCTCGAAATATGTCCGTCAGGCCCCTTCCCTTGAGATATATCTGCAAATATCTCGGAAACGAAACGAGCTATGGCAAAATCTTAAGAGACCTTTTTTGTAGAGAATTATGTTTCCTACAATTTATGTTCTATGATATTTTTTGATCAGAAGCGTAGTTTTCGAGATATATCGAGATATTTAAAAGTTCCGAAGCCGCACCAACATAATAGAGATACAGAAACACCGTGGCCCCTTTCTTTGAGATAACTCTGCACTATTGCGAGCTGCAAATGCCACTTCCAGCTTAGCTGTGCAGAAGAAGAACAACAAGAAGAAGAAATATCTCGAAATATGTCCGTCAGGCCCCTTCCCTTGAGATAAATCTGCACATATATCGGAAACGAAGCGAGCTATGGCAAAATGTTAAGAGACCTTTTTTGTAGAGAATTAAGTTTCCTACTTTTTATGTTCTATGATATTTTTTGATCAGATGCGTAGTTCTCGAGATGTATCAAGATATTTAAAAGTTCCGAAGCCGCACCAACATAATAGAGATACAGAAACACCGTGGCCCCTTTCTTTGAGATAACTCTGCACTATTGCGGGCTGGAAATGCCACTTCCAGTTTAGCTGTGCAGAAGAAGAACAACAAGAAGAAGAAATATCTCGAAATATGTCCGTCAAGCCCCATCCCTTGAGATAAATCTGCAAATATCTCGGAAACCAAGCGAGCTATGGCAAAATGTTAAGAGACCTTTTTTGTAGAGAATTATGTTCCCTACAATTTATGTTGTATGATATTTTTTGATCAGAAGCGTAGTTCTCGACATATATCAAGATATTTAAAAGTTCCGAAGCCGCACCAACATAATAGAGATACAGAAACACCGTGGTCCCTTCCTTTGAGATAACTCTGCACTATTGCGAGCTGCAAATGCCACTTCCAGCTTAGCTGTGCAGAAGAAGAACAACAAGAAGAAGAAATATCTCGAAATATGTCCGTCAGGCCCCTTCCCTTGAGATATATCTGCAAATATGTCGGAAACGAAGCGAGCTATGGCAAAATGTTAACAGACCTTTTTTGTAGAAAATTATGTTTCCTACAATTTATGTTCTATGATATTTTTTGATCAGAAGCGTAGTTTTCGAGATATATCGAGATATTTAAGAGTTCCGAAGCCGCACCAACATAATAGAGATACAGAAACACCGTGGCCCCTTTCTTTGAGATAACTCTGCACTATTGCGAGCTGCAAATGCCACTTCCAGCTTAGCTGTGCAGAAGAAGAACAACAAGAAGAAGAAATATCTCGAAATATGTCCGTCAGGCCCCTTCCCTTGAAATAAATCTGCACATATCTCGGAAACGAAGCGAGCTATGGCAAAATGTTAAGAGACCTTTTTTGTAGAGAATTAAGTTTCCTACTATTTATGTTCTATGATATTTTTTGATCAGATGCGTAGTTCTCGAGATGTATCAAGATATTTAAAAGTTCCGAAGCCGCACCAACATAATAGAGATACAGAAACACCGTGGCCCCTTTCTTTGAGATAACTCTGCACTATTGCGGGCTGGAAATGCCACTTCCAGTTTAGCTGTGCAGAAGAAGAACAACAAGAAGAAGAAATATGTCGAAATATGTCCGTCAGGCCCCTTCCCTTGAGATATATCTGCAAATATCTCGGAAACGAAACGAGCTATGGCAAAATCTTAAGAGACCTTTTTTGTAGAAAATTATGTTTCCTACTTTTCATGTTCTATGATATTTTTTGATCAGATCCGTAGTTCTCGAGATATATCAAGATATTTAAAAGTTCCGAAGCCGCACCAACATAATAGAGATACAGAAACACCGTGGCCCCTTTCTTTGAGATAACTCTACACTATTGCGAGCTGCAAATGCCACTTCCAGCTTAGCTGTGCAGAAGAAGAACAACAAGAAGAAGAAATATCTCGAAATATGTCCGTCAGGCCCCTTCCCTTGAGATATATCTGCAAATATCTCGGAAACGAAACGAGCTGTGGCAAAATCTTAAGAGACCTTTTTTGTAGAGAATTATGTTTCCTACAATTTATGTTCTATGATATTTTTTGATCAGAAGCGTAGTTTTCGAGATATATCGAGATATTTAAAAGTTCCGAAGCCGCACCAACATAATAGAGATACAGAAACACCGTGGCCCCTTTCTTTGAGATAACTCTGCACTAGTGCGAGCCGCAAATGCCACTTCCAGCTTAGCCGTGCAGAAGAAGAACAACAAGAAGAAGAAATATCTCGAAATATGTCCGTCAGGCCCCTTCCCTCGAGATAAATCTGCAAATATCTCGTAAACGAAGCGAGCTATGGCAAAATGTTAAGAGACCTTTTTTGTAGAGAATTAAGTTTCCTACTTTTTATGTTCCATGATATTTATTGATCAGATGCGTAGTTCTCGAGATATATCAAGATATTTAAAAGTTCCGAAGCCGCACCAACATAATAGAGATACAGAAACACCGTGGCCCCTTTCTTTGAGATAACTCTGCACTATTGCGAGCTGGAAATGCCACTTCCAGTTTAGCTGTGCAGAAGAAGAACAACAAGAAGAAGAAATATCTCGAAATATGTCCGTCAGGCCCCTTCCCTTGAGATAAATCTGCAAATATCTCGGAAACGAAGCGAGTTATGGCAAAATGTTAAGAGATCTTTTTTGTAGAGAATTAAGTTTCCTACTTTTTATGTTCTATGATATTTTTTGATCAGATGCGTAGTTCTCGAGATATATCAAGATATTTAAAAGTTCCGAAGCCGCACCAACATAATAGAGATACAGAAACACCGTGGCCCCTTTCTTTGAGATAACTCTGCACTAGTGCGAGCCGCAAATGCCACTTCCAGCTTAGCTGTGCAGAAGAAGAACAACAAGAAGAAGAAATATCTCGAAATATGTCCGTCAGGCCCCTTCCCTCGAGATAAATCTGCAAATATCTCCGAAACGAAGCGAGCTATGGCAAAATGTTAAGAGACCTTTTATGTAGAGAATTAAGTTTCCTACTTTTTATGTTCTATGATATTTTTGGATCAGATGCGTAGTTCTCGAGATATATCAAGATATTTAAAAGTTCCGAAGCCGCACCAACATAATAGAGATACAGAAACACCGTGGCCCCTTTGTTTGAGATAACTCTGCACTATTGCGAGCTGCAAATGCCACTTCCAGCTTAGCTGTGCAGAAGAAGAACAACAAGAAGAAGAAATATCTCGAAATATGTCCGTCAGGCCCCTTCCCTTGAGATATATCTGCAAATATGTCGGAAACGAAGCGAGCTATGGCAAAATGTTAACAGACCTTTTTTGTAGAAAATTATGTTTCCTACAATTTATGTTCTATGATATTTTTTGATCAGAAGCGTAGTTTTCGAGATATATCGAGATATTTAAAAGTTCCGAAGCCGCACCAACATAATAGAGATACAGAAACACCGTGGCCTCTTTCTTTGAGATAACTCTGCACTAGTGCGAGCCGCAAATGCCACTTCCAGCTTAGCTGTGCAGAAGAAGAACAACAAGAAGAAGAAATATCTCGAAATATGTCCGTCAGGCCCCTTCCCTCGAGATAAATCTGCAAATATCTCGGAAACGAAGCGAGCTATGGCAAAATGTTAAGAGACCTTTTTTGTAGAGAATTAAGTTTCCTACTTTTTATGTTCCATGATATTTTTTGATCAGATGCGTAGTTCTCGAGATATATCAAGATATTTAAAAGTTCCGAAGCCGCACCAACATAATAGAGATACAGAAACACCGTGGCCCCTTTCTTTGAGATAACTCTGCACTATTGCGAGCTGGAAATGCCACTTCCAGTTTAGCTGTGCAGAAGAAGAACAACAAGAAGAAGAAATATCTCGAAATATGTCCGTCAGGCCCCTTCCCTTGAGATAAATCTGCAAATATCTCGGAAACGAAGCGAGCTATGGCAAAATGTTAAGAGACCTTTTTTGTAGAGAATTAAGTTTCCTACTTTTTATGTTCTATGATATTTTTTGATCAGATGCGTAGTTCTCGAGATATATCAAGATATTTAAAAGTTCCGAAGACGCACCAACATAATAGAGATACAGAAACACCGTGGCCCCTTTCTTTGAGATAACTCTGCACTATTGCGACCTGCAAATGCCACTTCCAGCTTAGCTGTGCAGAAGAAGAACAACAAGAAGAAGAAATATCTCGAAATATGTCCGTCAGGCCCCTTCCCTTGAGATATATCTGCAAATATCTCGGAAACGAAACGAGCTATGGCAAAATCTTAAGAGACCTTTTTTGTAGAGAATTAAGTTTCCTACTTTTTATGTTCTATGATATTTTTTGATCAGATCCGTACTTCTCGAGATATATCAAGATATTTAAAAGTTCCGAAGCCGCACCAACATAATAGAGATACAGAAACACTGTGGCCCCCTTCTTTGAGATAACTCTGCACTACTGCGAGCTGCAAATGCCACTTCCAGCTTAGCTGTGCAGAAGAAGAACAACAAGAAGAAGAAATATCTCGAAATATGTCCGTCAGTCCCCTTCCCTTGAGATAAATCTGCAAATATCTCGGAAACGAAGCGAGCTATGGCAAAATGTTAAGAGACCTTTTTTGTAGAGCATTAAGTTTCCCACTTTTTATGTTGTATGATATTTTTTGATCAGATGCGTAGTTCTCGAGATATATCAAGATATTTAAAAGTTCCGAAGCCGCACCAACATAATAGAGATACAGAAACACTGTGGCCCCTTTCTTTGAGATAACTCTGCACTACTGCGAGCTGCAAATGCCACTTCCAGCTTAGCTGTGCAGAAGAAGAACAACAAGAAGAAGAAATATCTCGAAATATGTCCGTCAGGCCCCTTCCCTTGAGATAAATCTGCAAATATCTCGGAAACCAAGCGAGCTACGGCAAAATGTTAAGAGACCTTTTTTGTAGAGAATTAAGTTTCCCACTTTTTATGTTCTATGATATTTTTTGATCAGATGCGTAGTTCTCGAGATATATCAAGATATTTAAAAGTTCCGAAGCCGCACCAACATAATAGAGATACAGAAACACCGTGGCCCCTTTCTTTGAGATAACTCTGCACTATTGCAAGCTGCAAATGCCACTTCCAGCTTAGCTGTGCAGAAGAAGAACAACAAGAAGAAGAAATATCTCGAAATATGTCCGTCAGGCCCCTTCCCTTGAGATAAATCTGCAAATATCTCGGAAACGAAACGAGCTGTGGCAAAATCTTAAGAGACCTTTTTTGTAGAGAATTATGTTTCCTACAATTTATGTTGTATGATATTTTTTGATCAGAAGCGTAGTTTTCGAGATATATCGAGATATTTAAAAGTTCCGAAGCCGCACCAACATAATAGAGATACAGAAACACCGTGGCCCCTTTCTTTGAGATAACTCTGCACTAGTGCGAGCCGCAAATGCCACTTCCAGCTTAGCTGTGCAGAAGAAGAACAACAAGAAGAAGAAATATCTCGAAATATGTCCGTCAGGCCCCTTCCCTCGAGATAAATCTGCAAATATCTCGGAAACGAAGCGAGCTATGGCAAAATGTTAAGAGACCTTTTTTGTAGAGAATTAAGTTTCCTACTTTTTATGTTTCATGATATTTATTGATCAGATGCGTAGTTCTCGAGATATATCAAGATATTTAAAAGTTCCGAAGCCGCACCAACATAATAGAGATACAGAAACACCGTGGCCCCTTTCTTTGAGATAACTCTGCACTATTGCGAGCTGGAAATGCCACTTCCAGTTTAGCTGTGCAGAAGAAGAACAACAAGAAGAAGAAATATCTCGAAATATGTCCGTCAGGCCCCTTCCCTTGAGATAAATCTGCAAATATCTCGGAAACGAAGCGAGCGATGGCAAAATGTTAAGAGACCTTTTTTGTAGAGAATTACGTTTCCTACTTTTTATGTTCTATGATATTTTTTGATCAGATGCGTAGTTCTCGAGATATATCAAGATATTTAAAAGTTCCGAAGCCGCACCAACATAATAGAGATACAGAAACACCGTGGCCCCTTTCTTTGAGATAACTCTGCACTAGTGCGAGCCGCAAATGCCACTTCCAGCTTAGCTGTGCAGAAGAAGAACAACAAGAAGAAGAAATATCTCGAAATATGTCCGTCAGGCCCCTTCCCTCGAGATAAATCTGCAAATATCTTGGAAACGAAGCGAGCTATGGCAAAATGTTAAGAGACCTTTTATGTAGAGAATTAAGTTTCCTACTTTTTATGTTCTATGATATTTTTGGATCAGATGCGTAGTTCTCGAGATATATCAAGATATTTAAAAGTTCCGAAGCCGCACCAACATAATAGAGATACAGAAACACCGTGGCCCCTTTGTTTGAGATAACTCTGCACTATTGCGAGCTGCAAATGCCACTTCCAGCTTAGCTGTGCAGAAGAAGAACAACAAGAAGAAGAAATATCTCGAAATATGTCCGTCAGGCCCCTTCCCTTGAGATATATCTGCAAATATGTCGGAAACGAAGCGAGCTATGGCAAAATGTTAACAGACCTTTTTTGTAGAAAATTATGTTTCCTACAATTTATGTTCTATGATATTTTTTGATCTGAAGCGTAGTTTTCGAGATATATCGAGATATTTAAGAGTTCCGAAGCCGCACCAACATAATAGAGATACAGAAACACCGTGGCCCCTTTCTTTGAGATAACTCTGCACTATTGCGAAATGCAAATGCCACTTCCAGCTTAGCTGTGCAGAAGAAGAACAACAAGAAGAAGAAATATCTCGAAATATGTCCGTCAGGCCCCTTCCCTTGAGATAAATCTGCACATATCTCGGAAACGAAGCGAACTATGGCAAAATGTTAAGAGACCTTTTTTGTAGAGAATTAAGTTTCCTACTTTTTATGTTCTATGATATTTTTTGATCAGATGCGTAGTTCTCGTGATATATCAAGATATTTAAAAGTTCCGAAGCCGCACCAACATAATAGAGATACAGAAACACCGTGGCCCCTTTCTTTGAGATAACTCTGCACTATTGCGGGCTGGAAATACCACTTCCAGTTTAGCTGTGCAGAAGAAGAACAACAAGAAGAAGAAATATGTCGAAATATGTCCGTCAGGCCCCTTCCCTTGAGATATATCTGCAAATATCTCGGGAACGAAACGAGCTATGGCAAAATCTTAAGAGACCTTTTTTGTAGAAAATTATGTTTCCTACAATTTATGTTCTATGATATTTTTTGATCAGAAGCGTAGTTCTCGAGATATATCGAGATATTTAAAAGTTCCGAAGCCGCACCAACATAATAGAGATACAGAAACACCGTGGCCCCTTTCTTTGAGATAACTCTGCTCTATTGCGACCTGCAAATGCCACTTCCAGCTTAGCTGTGCAGAAGAAGAACAACAAGAAGAAGAAATATCTCGAAATATGTCCGTCAGGCCCCTTCCCTTGAGATATATCTGCAAATATCTCGGAAACGAAACGAGCTGTGGCAAAATCTTAAGAGACCTTTTTTGTAGAGAATTATGTTTCTTACAATTTTTGTTCTATGATATTTTTTGATCAGAAGCGTAGTTTTCGAGATATATCGAGATATTTAAAAGTTCCGAAGCCGCACCAACATAATAGAGATACAGAAACACCGTGGCCCCTTGCTTTGAGATAACTCTGCACTAGTGCGAGCCGCAAATGCCACTTCCAGCTTAGCTGTGCAGAAGAAGAACAAGAAGAAGAAGAAATATCTCGAAATATGTCCGTCAGGCCCCTTCCCTCGAGATAAATCTGCAAATATCTCGGAAACGAAGCGAGCTATGGCAAAATGTTAAGAGACCTTTTTTGTAGAGAATTAAGTTTCCTACTTTTTATGTTCCATGATATTTTTTGATCAGATGCGTAGTTCTCGAGATATATCAAGATATTTAAAAGTTCCGAAGCCGCACCAACATAATAGAGATACAGAAACACCGTGGCCCCTTTCTTTGAGATAACTCTGCACTATTGCGAGCTGGAAATGCCACTTCCAGTTTAGCTGTGCAGAAGAAGAACAACAAGAAGAAGAAATATCTCGAAATATGTCCGTCAGGCCCCTTCCCTTGAGATAAATCTGCAAATATCTCGGAAACGAAGCGAGCTATGGCAAAATGTTAAGAGACCTTTTTTGTAGAGAATTAAGTTTCCTACTTTTTATGTTCTATGATATTTTTTGATCAGATGCGTAGTTCTCGAGATATATCAAGATATTTAAAAGTTCCGAAGCCGCACCAACATAATAGAGATACAGAAACACCGTGGCCCTTTCTTTGAGATAACTCTGCACTATTGCGAGCTGGAAATGCCACTTCCAGTTTAGCTGTGCAGAAGAAGAACAACAAGAAGAAGAAATATCTCGAAATATGTCCGTCAGGCCCCTTCCCTTGAGATATATCTGCAAATATCTCGGAAACGAAGCGAGCTATGGCAAAATGTTAAGAGACCTTTTTTGTAGAGAATTAAGTTTCCTACTTTTTATGTTCTATTATATTTTTTGATCAGATGCCTAATTCTCGAGATATATCAAGATATTTAAAAGTTCCGAAGCCGCACCAACATAATAGAGATACAGAAACACCGTGGCCCCTTTCTTTGAGATAACTCTGCACTATCGCGAGCTGCAAATGCCACTTCCAGCTTAGCTGTGCAGAAGAAGAACAACAAGAAGGAGAAATATCTCGAAATATGTCCGTCAGGCCCCTTCCCTTGAGATATATCTGCAAATATCTCGGAAACGAAGCGAGCTATGGTAAAATGTTAAGAGACCTTTTTTGTAGAGAATTAAGTTTCCTACTTTTTATGTTCTACGATATTTTTTGATCAGATGCGTAGTTCTCGAGATATATCAAGATATTTAAAAGTTCCGAAGCCGCACCAACATATTAGAGATACAGAAACACCGTGGCCCCTATCTTTGAGATAACTCTGCACTATTGCGAGCTGCAAATGCCACTTCCAGCTTAGCTGTGCAGAAGAAGAACAACAAGCAGAAGAAATATCTCGAAATATGTCCATCAGGCCCCTTCCCTTGAGATATAGCTGCAAATATCTCGGAAACGAAGCGAGCTATGGCAAAATGTTAAGAGACCTTTTTTGTAGAGAATTAAGTTTCCTACTTTTTATGTTCTATGATATTTTTTGATCAGATGCGTAGTTCTCGAGATATATCGAGATATTTAAAAGTTCCGAAGCCGCACCAACATAATAGAGATACAGAAACACCGTGGCCCCTTTCTTTGAGATAACTCTGCACTAGTGCGAGCCGCAAATGCCAGTTCCAGCTTAGCTGTGCAGAAGAAGAACAACAAGAAGAAGAAATATCTCGAAATATGTCCGTCAGGCCCCTTCCCTTGAGATATATCTGCAAATATCTCGGAAACGAAGCGAGCTATGGCAAAATGTTAAGAGACCTTTTTTGTAGAGAATTAAGTTTCCTACTTTTTATGTTCTATGATATTTTTTGATCAGATGCGTAGTTCTCGAGATATATCAAGATATTTAAAAGTTCCGATGCCGCACCAACATAATAGAGATACAGAAACACCGTGGCCCCTTTCTTTGAGATAACTCTGCACTATTGCGAGCTGCAAATGCCACTTCCAGCTTAGCTGTGCAGAAGAAGAACAACAAGAAGAAGAAATATCTCGAAATATGTCCATCAGGCCCCTTCCCTTGAGATATAGCTGCAAATATCTCGGAAACGAAGCGAGCTATGGCAAAATGTTAAGAGACCTTTTTTGTAGAGAATTAAGTTTCCTACTTTTTATGTTCTATGATATTTTTTGATCAGATGCGTAGTTCTCGAGATATATCAAGATATTTAAAAGTTCCGAAGCCGCACCAACATAATAGAGATACAGAAACACCGTGGCCCCTTTCTTTGAGATAACTCTGCACTATTGCGAGCTGCAAATGCCACTTCCAGGTTAGCTGTGCAGAAGAAGAACAACAAGAAGAAGAAATATCTCGAAATATGTCCGTCAGGCCCCTTCCCTTGAGATATATCTGCAAATATCTCGGAAACGAAGCGAGCTATGGCAAAATGTTAAGAGACCTTTTTTGTAGAGAATTAAGTTTCCTACTTTTTATGTTCTATGATATTTTTTGATCAGATGCGTAGTTCTCGAGATATATCAAGATATTTGAAAGTTCCGAAGCCGCACCAACATAATAGAGATACAGAAACACTGTGGCCCCTTTCTTTGAGATAACTCTGCACTACTGCGAGCTGCAAATGCCACTTCCAGCTTAGCTGTGCAGAAGAAGAACAACAAGAAGAAGAAATATCTCGAAATATGTCCGTCAGTCCCCTTCCCTTGAGATAAATCTGCAAATATCTCGGAAACGAAGCGAGCTATGGCAAAATGTTAAGAGACCTTTTTTGTAGAGCATTAAGTTTCCCACTTTTTATGTTCTATGATATTTTTTGATCAGATGCGTAGTTCTCGAGATATATCAAGATATTTAAAAGTTCCGAAGCCGCACCAACATAATAGAGATACAGAAACACTGTGGCCCCTTTCTTTGAGATAACTCTGCACTACTGCGAGCTGCAAATGCCACTTCCAGCTTAGCTGTGCAGAAGAAGAACAACAAGAAGAAGAAATATCTCGAAATATGTCCGTCAGGCCCCTTCCCTTGAGATAAATCTGCAAATACCTCGGAAACCAAGCGAGCTACGGCAAAATGTTAAGAGACCTTTTTTGTAGAGAATTAAGTTTCCCACTTTTTATGTTCTATGATATTTTTTGATCAGATGCGTAGTTCTCGAGATATATCAAGATATTTAAAAGTTCCGAAGCCGCACCAACATAATAGAGATACAGAAACACCGTGGCTCCTTTCTTTGAGATAACTCTGCACTATTGCAAGCTGCAAATGCCACTTCCAGGTTAGCTGTGCAGAAGAAGAACAACAAGAAGAAGAAATATCTCGAAATATGTCCGTCAGGCCCCTTCCCTTGAGATATATCTGCAAATATCTCGGAAACGAAGCGAGCTATGGCAAAATGTTAAGAGACCTTTTTTGTAGAGAATTAAGTTTCCTACTTTTTATGTTCTATGATATTTTTTGATCAGATGCGTAGTTCTCGAGATATATCAAGATATTTGAAAGTTCCGAAGCCGCACCAACATAATAGAGATACAGAAACACCGTGGCCCCTTTCTTTGAGATAACTCTGCACTATTGCGAGCTGTAAATGCCACTTCCAGCTTAGCTGTGCAGAAGAAAAACAACAAGAAGAAGAAATATCTCGAAATATGTCCGTCAGGCCCCTTCCCTTGAGATATATCTGCAAATATCTCGGAAACGAAGCGAGCTATGGCAAAATGTTAAGAGACCTTTTTCGTAGAGAATTATGTTTCCTACAATTTACGTTCTATGATATTTTTTGATCAGAAGCGTAGTTTTCGAGATATATCGAGATATTTAAAAGTTCCGAAGCCGCACCAACATAATAGAGATACAGAAACACCGTGGCCCCTTTCTTTGAGATAACTCTGCACTAGTGCGAGCCGCAAATGCCAGTTCCAGCTTAGCTGTGCAGAAGAAGAACAACAAGAAGAAGAAATATCTCGAAATATGTCCGTCAGGCGCCTTCCCTTGAGATAAATCTGCAAATATCTCGGAAACGAAGCGAGCTATGGCAAAATGTTAAAAGACTTTATTTGTAGAGAATTTAGTTTCCTACTTTTTATGTTCTATGATATTTTTTGATCAGATGCGTAGTTCTCGAGATATATCAAGATATTTAAAAGTTCCGAAGCCGCACCAACATAATAGAGATACAGAAACACCGTGGCCCTTTCTTTGAGATAACTCTGCACTATTGCGAGCTGGAAATGCCACTTCCAGTTTAGCTGTGCAGAAGAAGAACAACAAGAAGAAGAAATATCTCGAAATATGTCCGTCAGGCCCCTTCCCTTGAGATATATCTGCAAATATCTCGGAAACGAAGCGAGCTATGGCAAAATGTTAAGAGACCTTTTTTGTAGAGAATTAAGTTTCCTACTTTTTATGTTCTATTATATTTTTTGATCAGATGCCTAATTCTCGAGATATATCAAGATATTTAAAAGTTCCGAAGCCGCACCAACATAATAGAGATACAGAAACACCGTGGCCCCTTTCTTTGAGATAACTCTGCACTATCGCGAGCTGCAAATGCCACTTCCAGCTTAGCTGTGCAGAAGAAGAACAACAAGAAGGAGAAATATCTCGAAATATGTCCGTCAGGCCCCTTCCCTTGAGATATATCTGCAAATATCTCGGAAACGAAGCGAGCTATGGTAAAATGTTAAGAGACCTTTTTTGTAGAGAATTAAGTTTCCTACTTTTTATGTTCTACGATATTTTTTGATCAGATGCGTAGTTCTCGAGATATATCAAGATATTTAAAAGTTCCGAAGCCGCACCAACATATTAGAGATACAGAAACACCGTGGCCCCTATCTTTGAGATAACTCTGCACTATTGCGAGCTGCAAATGCCACTTCCAGCTTAGCTGTGCAGAAGAAGAACAACAAGCAGAAGAAATATCTCGAAATATGTCCATCAGGCCCCTTCCCTTGAGATATAGCTGCAAATATCTCGGAAACGAAGCGAGCTATGGCAAAATGTTAAGAGACCTTTTTTGTAGAGAATTAAGTTTCCTACTTTTTATGTTCTATGATATTTTTTGATCAGATGCGTAGTTCTCGAGATATATCGAGATATTTAAAAGTTCCGAAGCCGCACCAACATAATAGAGATACAGAAACACCGTGGCCCCTTTCTTTGAGATAACTCTGCACTAGTGCGAGCCGCAAATGCCAGTTCCAGCTTAGCTGTGCAGAAGAAGAACAACAAGAAGAAGAAATATCTCGAAATATGTCCGTCAGGCCCCTTCCCTTGAGATATATCTGCAAATATCTCGGAAACGAAGCGAGCTATGGCAAAATGTTAAGAGACCTTTTTTGTAGAGAATTAAGTTTCCTACTTTTTATGTTCTATGATATTTTTTGATCAGATGCGTAGTTCTCGAGATATATCAAGATATTTAAAAGTTCCGATGCCGCACCAACATAATAGAGATACAGAAACACCGTGGCCCCTTTCTTTGAGATAACTCTGCACTATTGCGAGCTGCAAATGCCACTTCCAGCTTAGCTGTGCAGAAGAAGAACAACAAGAAGAAGAAATATCTCGAAATATGTCCATCAGGCCCCTTCCCTTGAGATATAGCTGCAAATATCTCGGAAACGAAGCGAGCTATGGCAAAATGTTAAGAGACCTTTTTTGTAGAGAATTAAGTTTCCTACTTTTTATGTTCTATGATATTTTTTGATCAGATGCGTAGTTCTCGAGATATATCAAGATATTTAAAAGTTCCGAAGCCGCACCAACATAATAGAGATACAGAAACACCGTGGCCCCTTTCTTTGAGATAACTCTGCACTATTGCGAGCTGCAAATGCCACTTCCAGGTTAGCTGTGCAGAAGAAGAACAACAAGAAGAAGAAATATCTCGAAATATGTCCGTCAGGCCCCTTCCCTTGAGATATATCTGCAAATATCTCGGAAACGAAGCGAGCTATGGCAAAATGTTAAGAGACCTTTTTTGTAGAGAATTAAGTTTCCTACTTTTTATGTTCTATGATATTTTTTGATCAGATGCGTAGTTCTCGAGATATATCAAGATATTTGAAAGTTCCGAAGCCGCACCAACATAATAGAGATACAGAAACACCGTGGCCCCTTTCTTTGAGATAACTCTGCACTATTGCGAGCTGTAAATGCCACTTCCAGCTTAGCTGTGCAGAAGAAAAACAACAAGAAGAAGAAATATCTCGAAATATGTCCGTCAGGCCCCTTCCCTTGAGATATATCTGCAAATATCTCGGAAACGAAGCGAGCTATGGCAAAATGTTAAGAGACCTTTTTCGTAGAGAATTATGTTTCCTACAATTTACGTTCTATGATATTTTTTGATCAGAAGCGTAGTTTTCGAGATATATCGAGATATTTAAAAGTTCCGAAGCCGCACCAACATAATAGAGATACAGAAACACCGTGGCCCCTTTCTTTGAGATAACTCTGCACTAGTGCGAGCCGCAAATGCCAGTTCCAGCTTAGCTGTGCAGAAGAAGAACAACAAGAAGAAGAAATATCTCGAAATATGTCCGTCAGGCGCCTTCCCTTGAGATAAATCTGCAAATATCTCGGAAACGAAGCGAGCTATTGCAAAATGTTAAGAGACTTTATTTGTAGAGAATTTAGTTTCCTACTTTTTATGTTCTATGATATTTTTTGATCAGATGCGTAGTTCTCGAGATATATCAAGATATTTAAAAGTTCCGAAGCCGCACCAACATAATAGAGATACAGAAACACCGTGGCCCTTTCTTTGAGATAACTCTGCACTATTGCGAGCTGGAAATGCCACTTCCAGTTTAGCTGTGCAGAAGAAGAACAACAAGAAGAAGAAATATCTCGAAATATGTCCGTCAGGCCCCTTCCCTTGAGATATATCTGCAAATATCTCGGAAACGAAGCGAGCTATGGCAAAATGTTAAGAGACCTTTTTTGTAGAGAATTAAGTTTCCTACTTTTTATGTTCTATTATATTTTTTGATCAGATGCCTAATTCTCGAGATATATCAAGATATTTAAAAGTTCCGAAGCCGCACCAACATAATAGAGATACAGAAACACCGTGGCCCCTTTCTTTGAGATAACTCTGCACTATCGCGAGCTGCAAATGCCACTTCCAGCTTAGCTGTGCAGAAGAAGAACAACAAGAAGAAGAAATATCTCGAAATATGTCCGTCAGGCCCCTTCCCTTGAGATATATCTGCAAATATCTCGGAAACGAAGCGAGCTATGGTAAAATGTTAAGAGACCTTTTTTGTAGAGAATTAAGTTTCCTACTTTTTATGTTCTACGATATTTTTTGATCAGATGCGTAGTTCTCGAGATATATCAAGATATTTAAAAGTTCTGAAGCCGCACCAACATATTAGAGATACAGAAACACCGTGGCCCCTATCTTTGAGATAACTCTGCACTATTGCGAGCTGCAAATGCCACTTCCAGCTTAGCTGTGCAGAAGAAGAACAACAAGCAGAAGAAATATCTCGAAATATGTCCATCAGGCCCCTTCCCTTGAGATATAGCTGCAAATATCTCGGAAACGAAGCGAGCTATGGCAAAATGTTAAGAGACCTTTTTTGTAGAGAATTAAGTTTCCTACTTTTTATGTTCTATGATATTTTTTGATCAGATGCGTAGTTCTCGAGATATATCGAGATATTTAAAAGTTCCGAAGCCGCACCAACATAATAGAGATACAGAAACACCGTGGCCCCTTTCTTTGAGATAACTCTGCACTAGTGCGAGCCGCAAATGCCAGTTCCAGCTTAGCTGTGCAGAAGAAGAACAACAAGAAGAAGAAATATCTCGAAATATGTCCGTCAGGCCCCTTCCCTTGAGATATATCTGCAAATATCTCGGAAACGAAGCGAGCTATGGCAAAATGTTAAGAGACCTTTTTTGTAGAGAATTAAGTTTCCTACTTTTTATGTTCTATGATATTTTTTGATCAGATGCGTAGTTCTCGAGATATATCAAGATATTTAAAAGTTCCGATGCCGCACCAACATAATAGAGATACAGAAACACCGTGGCCCCTTTCTTTGAGATAACTCTGCACTATTGCGAGCTGCAAATGCCACTTCCAGCTTAGCTGTGCAGAAGAAGAACAACAAGAAGAAGAAATATCTCGAAATATGTCCATCAGGCCCCTTCCCTTGAGATATAGCTGCAAATATCTCGGAAACGAAGCGAGCTATGGCAAAATGTTAAGAGACCTTTTTTGTAGAGAATTAAGTTTCCTACTTTTTATGTTCTATGATATTTTTTGATCAGATGCGTAGTTCTCGAGATATATCAAGATATTTAAAAGTTCCGAAGCCGCACCAACATAATAGAGGTACAGAAACACCGTGGCCCTTTCTTTGAGATAACTCTGCACTATTGCGAGCTGGAAATGCCACTTCCAGTTTAGCTGTGCAGAAGAAGAACAACAAGAAGAAGAAATATCTCGAAATATGTCCGTCAGGCCCCTTCCCTTGAGATATATCTGCAAATATCTCGGAAACGAAGCGAGCTATGGCAAAATGTTAAGAGACCTTTTTTGTAGAGAATTAAGTTTCCTACTTTTTATGTTCTATGATATTTTTTGATCAGATGCGTAATTCTCGAGATATATCAAGATATTTAAAAGTTCCGAAGCCGCACCAACATAATAGAGATACAGAAACACCGTGGCCCCTTTCTTTGAGATAACTCTGCACTATTGCGAGCTGCAAATGCCACTTCCAGCTTAGCTGTGCAGAAGAAGAACAACAAGAAGAAGAAATATCCCGAAATATGTCCGTCAGGACCCTTCCCTTGAGATAAATCTGCAAATATCTCGGAAAAGAAGCGAGCTATGGCAAAACGTTAAGAGACCTTTTTTGTAGAGAATTATGTTTCCTACAATTTATGTTCTATGATATTTTTTGATCAGAAGCGTAGTTTTCGAGATATATCGAGATATTTAAAAGTTCCGAAGCCGCACCAACATAATAGAGATACAGAAACACCGTGGCCCCTTTCTTCGGGATAACTCTGCACTATTGCGAGCTGGAAATGCCACTTCCAGTTTAGCTGTGCAGAAGAAGAACAACAAGAAGAAGAAATATCTCGAAATATGTCCGTCAGGACCCTTCCCTTGAGATATATCTGCAAATATCTCGGAAACGAAGCGAGCTATGGCAAAATGTTAAGAGACCTTTTTTGTAGAGAATTAAGTTTCCTACTTTTTATGTTCTATGATATTTTTCGATCAGATGCGTAGTTCTCGAGATATATCAAGATATTTAAAAGTTCCGAAGCCGCACCAACATAATAGAGATACAGAAACACCGTGGCCCCTTTCTTTGAGATAACTCTGCACTATTGCGAGCTGCAAATGCCACTTCCAGCTTAGCTGTGCAGAAGAAGAACAACAAGAAGAAGAAACATCCCGAAATATGTCCGTCAGGACCCTTCCCTTGAGATAAATCTGCAAATATCTCGGAAAAGAAGCGAGCTATGGCAAAACGTTAAGAGACCTTTTTTGTAGAGAATTATGTTTCCTACAATTTATGTTCTATGATATTTTTTGATCAGAAGCGTAGTTTTCGAGATATATCGAGATATTTAAAAGTTCCGAAGCCGCACCAACATAATAGAGATACAGAAACACCGTGGCCCCTTTCTTCGGGATAACTCTGCACTATTGCGAGCTGGAAATGCCACTTCCAGTTTAGCTGTGCAGAAGAAGAACAACAAGAAGAAGAAATATCCCGAAATATGTCCGTCAGGACCCTTCCCTTGAGATAAATCTGCAAATATCTCGGAAACGAAGCGAGCTATGGCAAAACGTTAAGAGACCTTTTTTGTAGAGAATTACGTTTCCTACAATTTATGTTCTATGATATTTTTTGATCAGAAGCGTAGTTTTCGAGATATATCGAAATATTTAAAAGTTCCGAAGCCGCACCAACATAATAGAGATACAGAAACACCGTGGCCCCTTTCTTCGGGATAACTCTGCACTATTGCGAGCTGGAAATGCCACTTCCAGTTTAGCTGTGCAGAAGAAGAACAACAAGAAGAAGAAATATCTCGAAATATGTCCGTCAGGACCCTTCCCTTGAGATAAATCTGCAAATATCTCGGAAACGAAGCGAGCTATGGCAAAACGTTGAGAGACCTTTTTTGTAGAGAATTATGTTTCCTACAATTTATGTTCTATGATATTTTTTGATCAGATGCGTAGTTCTCGAGATATATCAAGATATTTAAAAGTTCCGAAGCCGCACCAACATAATAGAGATACAGAAACACCGTGGCCCCTATCTTTGAGATAAATCTGCACTATTGCGAGCTGTAAATGCCACTTCCAGCTTAGCTGTGCAGAAGAAGAACAACAAGAAGAAGAAATATCTCGAAATATGTCCGTCAGGCCCCGTCCCTTGAGATAAATCTGCAAATATCTCGGAAACGAAGCGAGCTATGGCAAGATGTTAAGAGACCTTTTTTGTAGAGAATTAAGTTTCCTACTTTTTATGTTCTATGATATTTTTTGATCAGATGCGTAGTTCTCGAGATATATCAAGATATTAAAAGTTCCGAAGCCGCACCAACATAATAGAAATACAGAAACACCGTGGCCCCTTTCTTTGAGATAACTCTGCACTATTGCGAGCTGTAAATGCCACTTCCAGCTTAGCTGTGCAGAAGAAGAACAACAAGAAGAAGAAATATCTCGAAATATGTCCGTCAGGCCCCTTCCCTTGAGATATATCTGCAAATATCTCGGAAACGAAGCGAGCTATGGCAAAATGTTATGAGACCTTTTTTGAAGAGAATTATGTTTCCTACAATTTATGTTCTATGATATTTGTTGATCAGAAGCGTAGTTTTCGAGATATATCGAGATATTGAAAAGTTCCGAAGCCGCACCAACATAATAGAGATACAGAAACACCGTGGCCCCTTTCTTTGAGATAACTCTGCACTAGTGCGAGCCGCAAATGCCACTTCCAGCTTAGCTGTGCAGAAGAAGAACAACAAGAAGAAGAAATATCTCGAAATATGTCCGTCAGGCCCCTTCCCTTGAGATATATCTGCAAATATCTCGGAAACGAAGCGAGCTATGGCAAAATGTTAAGAGACCTTTTTTGTAGAGAATTAAGTTTCCTACTTTTTATGTTCAATGATATTTTTTGATCAGATGCGTAGTTCTCGAGATATATTCAGATATTTAAAAGTTTCGAAGCGGCACCAACATAATAGAGATACAGAAACACCGTGGCCCCTTTCTTTGAGGTAACTCTGCACTATTGCGAGCTGCAAATGCCACTTCGAGCTTAGCTGTGCAGAAGAAGAACAACAAGAAGAAGAAATATCTCGAAATATGTCCGTCAGGACCCTTCCCTTGAGATAAATCTGCAAATATCTCGGAAACGAAGCGAGCTATGGCAAAACGTTAAGAGACCTTTTTTGTAGAGAATTATGTTTCCTACAATTTATGTTCTATGATATTTTTTGATCAGAAGCGTAGTTTTCGAGATATATCGAGATATTTAAAAGTTCCGAAGCCGCACCAACATAATAGAGATACAGAAACACCGTGGCCCCTTTCTTTGAGATAACTCTGCACTATTGCGAGCTGCAAATGCCACTTCCAGCTTAGCTGTGCAGAAGAAGAACAACAAGAAGAAGAAATATCCCGAAATATGTCCGTCAGGACCCTTCCCCTGAGATAAATCTGCAAATATCTCGGAAACGAAGCGAGCTATGGCAAAACGTTAAGAGACCTTTTTTGTAGAGAATTATGTTTCCTACAATTTATGTTCTATGATATTTTTTGATCAGAAGCGTAGTTTTCGAGATATATCGAGATATTTAAAAGTTCCGAAGCCGCACCAACATAATAGAGATACAGAAACACCGTGGCCCCTTTCTTCGGGATAACTCTGCACTATTGCGAGCTGGAAATGCCACTTCCAGTTTAGCTGTGCAGAAGAAGAACAACAAGAAGAAGAAATATCTCGAAATATGTCCGTCAGGACCCTTCCCTTGAGATAAATCTGCAAATATCTCGGAAACGAAGCGAGCTATGGCAAAATGTTAAGAGACCTTTTTTGTAGAGAATTAAGTTTCCTACTTTTTATATTCTATGATATTTTTCGATCAGATGCGTAGTTCTCGAGATATATCAAGATATTTAAAAGTTCCGAAGCCGCACCAACATAATAGAGATACAGAAACACCGTGGCCCCTTTCTTTGAGATAACTCTGCACTATTGCGAGCTGCAAATGCCACTTCCAGCTTAGCTGTGCAGAAGAAGAACAACAAGAAGAAGAAATATCCCGAAATATGTCCGTCAGGACCCTTCCCTTGAGATAAATCTGCAAATATCTCGGAAACGAAGCGAGCTATGGCAAAACGTTAAGAGACATTTTTGTAGAGAATTATGTTTCCTACAATTTATGTTCTATGATATTTTTTGATCAGAAGCGTAGTTTTCGAGATATATCGAAATATTTAAAAGTTCCGAAGCCGCACCAACATAATAGAGATACAGAAACACCGTGGCCCCTTTCTTCGGGATAACTCTGCACTATTGCGAGCTGGAAATGCCACTTCCAGTTTAGCTGTGCAGAAGAAGAACAACAAGAAGAAGAAATATCTCGAAATATGTCCGTCAGGACCCTTCCCTTGAGATAAATCTGCAAATATCTCGGAAACGAAGCGAGCTATGGCAAAACGTTAAGAGACCTTTTTTGTAGAGAATTATGTTTCCTACAATTTATGTTCTATGATATTTTTTGATCAGATGCGTAGTTCTCGAGATATATCAAGATATTTAAAAGTTCCGAAGCCGCACCAACATAATAGAGATACAGAAACACCGTGGCCCCTATCTTTGAGATAACTCTGCACTATTGCGAGCTGTAAATGCCACTTCCAGCTTAGCTGTGCAGAAGAAGAACAACAAGAAGAAGAAATATCTCGAAATATGTCCGTCAGGCCCCGTCCCTTGAGATAAATCTGTAAATATCTCGAAAACGAAGCGAGCTATGGCAAGATGTTAAGAGACCTTTTTTGTAGAGAATTAAGTTTCCTACTTTTTATGTTCTATGATATTTTTTGATCAGATGCGTAGTTCTCGAGATATATCAAGATATTTAAAAGTTCCGAAGCCGCACCAACATAATAGAAATACAGAAACACCGTGGCCCCTTTCTTTGAGATAACTCTGCACTATTGCGAGCTGTAAATGCCACATCCAGCTTAGCTGTGCAGAAGAAGAACAACAAGAAGAAGAAATATCTCGAAATATGTCTGTCAGGCCCCTTCCCTTGAGATATATCTGCAAATATCTCGGAAACGAAGCAAGCTATGGCAAAATGTTATGAGACCTTTTTTGAAGAGAATTATGTTTCCTACAATTTATGTTCTATGATATTTGTTGATCAGAAGCGTAGTTTTCGAGATATATCGAGATATTGAAAAGTTCCGAAGCCGCACCAACATAATAGAGATACAGAAACACCGTGGCCCCTTTCTTTGAGATAACTCTGCACTAGTGCGAGCCGCAAATGCCACTTCCAGCTTAGCTGTGCAGAAGAAGAACAACAAGAAGAAGAAATATCTCGAAATATGTCCGTCAGGCCCCTTCCCTTGAGATATATCTGCAAATATCTCGGAAACGAAGCGAGCTATGGCAAAATGTTAAGAGACCTTTTTTGTAGAGAATTAAGTTTCCTACTTTTTATGTTCAATGATATTTTTTGATCAGATGCGTAGTTCTCGAGATATATTCAGATATTTAAAAGTTTCGAAGCGGCACCAACATAATAGAGATACAGAAACACCGTGGCCCCTTTCTTTGAGGTAACTCTGCACTATTGCGAGCTGCAAATGCCACTTCGAGCTTAGCTGTGCAGAAGAAGAACAACAAGAAGAAGAAATATCTCGAAATATGTGCGTCAGGACCCTTCCCTTGAGATAAATCTGCAAATATCTCGGAAACGAAGCGAGCTATGGCAAAATGTTAAGAGACCTTTTTTGTAGAGAATTAAGTTTCCTACTTTTTATGTTCTATGATATTTTTTGATCAGATGCGTAGTTCTCGAGATATATCAAGATATTTAAAAGTTCCGAAGCCGCACCAACATAATACAGATACAGAAACACCGTGGCCCCTTTCTTTGAGATAACTCTGCACTAGTGCGAGCCGCAAATGCCACTTCCAGCTTAGCTGTGCAGAAGAAGAACAACAAGAAGAAGAAATATCTCGAAATATGTCCGTCAGGCCCCTTCCCTTGAGATAAATCTGCAAATATCTCGGAAACGAAGCGAGCTATGGCAAAATGTTAAGAGACCTTTTTTGTAGAGAATTAAGTTTCCTACTTTTTATGTTCTATGATATTTTTTGATCAGATGCGTAGTTCTCGAGATATATCAAGATATTTAAAAGTTCCGAAGCCGCACCAACATAATAGAGATACAGAAACACCGTGGCCCCTTTCTTTGAGATAACTCTGCACTATTGCGAGCTGCAAATGCCACTTCCAGCTTAGCTGTGCAGAGGAAGAACAACAAGAAGAAGAAGTATCTCGAAATATGTCCATCAGGCCCCTTCCCTTGAGATAAATCTGCAAATATCTCGGAAACCAAGCGAGCTATGGCAAAATGTTAAGAGACCTTTTTTGTAGAGAATTAAGCTTCCTACTTTTTATGTTCTATGATATTTTTTGATCAGATGCGTAGTTCTCGAGATGTATCAAGATATTTAAAAGTTCCGAAACCGCACCAACATAATAGAGATACAGAAACACCGTGGCCCCTTTCTTTGAGATAACTCTGCACTATTGCGAGCTGTAAATGCCACTCCCAGCTTAGCTGTGCAGAAGAAGAACAACAAGAAGAAGAAATATCTCGAAATATGTCCGTCAGGCCAGTTCCTTTGAGCTGAATGTGCAAATATCTCGGAAACGAAGCAAGCTATGGCAAAATGTTAAGAGACGTTTTTTGTAGAGAATTATGTTTCCTACAATTTATGTTCTATGATATTTTTTGATCAGAAGCGTAGTTTTCGAGATATATCGAGATATTTAAAAGTTCCGAAGACGCACCAACATAATAGAGATACAGAAACACCGTGGCCCCTTTCTTTGAGATAACTGTGCACTGGTGCGAGCCGCAAATGCCACTTCCAGCTTAGCTGTGCAGAAGAAGAACAACAAGAAGAAGAAATATCTCGAAATATGTCCGTCAGGCCAGTTCCTTTGAGCTGAATCTGCAAATATCTCGGAAACGAAGCGAGCTATGGCAAAATGTTAAGAGACGTTTTTTGTAGAGAATTATGTTTCCTACAATTTATGTTCTATGATATTTTTTGATCAGAAGCGTAGTTTTCGAGATATATCGAGATATTTAAAAGTTCCGAAGACGCACCAACATAGTAGAGATACAGAAACACCGTGGCCCCTTTCTTTGAGATAACTCTGCACTATTGCGAGCTGCAAATGCCACTTCCAGCTTAGCTGTGCAGAAGAAGAACAACAAGAAGAAGAAATATCTCGAAATATGTCCGTCAGGCCCCTTCCCTTGAGATAAATCTGCAAATATCTCGGAAACGAAGAGAGCTATGGCAAAATGTTAAGAGACCTTTTTTGTAGAGAATTAAGTTTCCTACTTTTCATGTTCTATGATATTTTTTGATCAGATGCGTAGTTCTCGAGATATATCAAGATATTTAAAAGTTCCGAAGCCGCACCAACATAATAGAGATACAGAAACACCGTGGCCCCTTTCGTTGAGACAACTCTGCACTAGTGCGAGCCGCAAATGCCACTTCCAGCTTAGCTGTGCAGAAGAAGAACAACAAGAAGAAGAAATACTTCCAGTTTAGCTGTGCAGAAAAAGAACAACAAGAAGAAGAAATATCTCGAAATATGTCCATCAGGACCCTTCCCTTGAGATAAATCTACAAATATCTCGGAAACGAAGCGAGCTATGGCAAAATGTTAAGAGACCTTTTTTGTAGAGAATTATGTTTCCTACAATTTATGTTCTATGATATTTTTTGATCAGAAGCGTAGTTTTCGAGATATATCGAGATATGTAAAAGTTCCGAAGCCGCACCAACATAATAGAGATACAGAAACACCGTGGCCCCTTTCTTTGGGATAACTCTGCACCCTTGCGAGCTGCAAATGCCACTTCCAGCTTAGCTGTGCAGAAGAAGAACAACAAGAAGAAGAAATATCTCGAAATATGTCCGTCAGGCCACTTCCCTTGAGATAAATCTGCAAATATCTCGGAAACGAAGCGAGCTATGGCAAAATGTTAAGAGACCTTTTTTGTAGAGAATTAAGTTTCCTACTTTTTATGTTCGATGATATTTTTTGATCAGATGCGTAGTTCTCGAGATATATCAAGATATTTAAAAGTTCCGAAGCTGCACCAACATAATAGAGGTACAGAAACACCGTGGCCTCTTTCTTTGAGATAACTCTGCACTATTGCGAGCTGCAAATGCCACTTCGAGCTTAGCTGTGCAGAAGAAGAACAACAAGAAGAAGAAATATCTCGAAATATGTCCGTCAGGCCCCTTCCCTTGAGATAAATCTGCAAATATCTCGGAAACGAAGAGAGCTATGGCAAAATGTTAAGAGACCTTTTTTGTAGAGAATTAAGTTTCCTACTTTTTATGTTCTATGATATTTTTTGGTCAGATGCGTAGTTCTCGAGATATATCAAGATATTTAAAAGTTCCGAAGCAGCACCAACATAATAGAGATACAGAAACACCGTGGCCCCTTTCTTTGAGATAACTCTGCACTATTGCGAGCTGTAAATGCCACTTCCAGCTTAGCTGTGCAGAAGAAGAACAACAAGAAGAAGAAATATCTCGAAATATGTCCGTCAGGCCCCTTCCCTTGAGATAAATATGCAAATATCTCGGAAACGAAGCGAGCTATGGCAAAATGTTAAGAGACCTTTTTTGTAGAGAATTCAGTTTCCTACTTTTTATGTTCTATGATATTTTTTGATCAGATGCGTAGTTCTCGAGATATATCAAGATATTTAAAAGTTCCGAAGCCGCCCCAACATAATAGAGATACAGAAACACCGTGGCCCCTTTCTTTGAGATAACTCTGCACTAGTGCGAGCCGCAAATGCCACTTCCAGCTTAGCTGTGCAGAAGAAGAACAACAAGAAGAAGAAATATCTCGAAATATGTCCGTCAGGCCCCTTCCCTTGAGATAAATCTGCAAATATCTCGGAAACGAAGCGTGCTATGGCAAAATGTTAAGAGACTTTTTTTGTAGAGAATTAAGTTTCCTACTTTTTATGTTCTATGATATTTTTCGATCAGAGGCGTAGTTATCGAGATATATCAAGATATTTAAAAGTTCCGAAGCCGCACCAACATAATAGAGATACAGAAACACCGTGGCCCCTTTCTTTGGGATAACTCTGCACTCTTGCGAGCTGCAAATGCCACTTCCAGCTTAGCTGTGCAGAAGAAGAACAACAAGAAGAAGAAATATCTCGAAATATGTCCGTCAGGCCACTTCCCTTGAGATAAATCTGCAAATATCTCGGAAACGAAGCGAGCTATGGCAAAATGTTAAGAGACCTTTTTTGTAGAGAATTAAGTTTCCTACTTTTTATGTTCGATGATATTTTTTGATCAGATGCGTAGTTCTCGAGATATATCAAGATATTTAAAAGTTCCGAAGCTGCACCAACATAATAGAGGTACAGAAACACCGTGGCCTCTTTCTTTGAGATAACTCTGCACTATTGCGAGCTGCAAATGCCACTTCGAGCTTAGCTGTGCAGAAGAAGAACAACAAGAAGAAGAAATATCTCGAAATATGTCCGTCAGGCCCCTTCCCTTGAGATAAATCTGCAAATATCTCGGAAACGAAGAGAGCTATGGCAAAATGTTAAGAGACCTTTTTTGTAGAGAATTAAGTTTCCTACTTTTTATGTTCTATGATATTTTTTGGTCAGATGCGTAGTTCTCGAGATATATCAAGATATTTAAAAGTTCCGAAGCCGCCCCAACATAATAGAGATACAGAAACACCGTGGCCCCTTTCTTTGAGATAACTCTGCACTAGTGCGAGCCGCAAATGCCACTTCCAGCTTAGCTGTGCAGAAGAAGAACAACAAGAAGAAGAAATATCTCGAAATATGTCCGTCAGGCCCCTCCCCTTGAGATAAATCTGCAAATATCTCGGAAACGAAGCGTGCTATGGCAAAATGTTAAGAGACTTTTTTTGTAGAGAATTAAGTTTCCTACTTTTTATGTTCTATGATATTTTTCGATCAGAGGCGTAGTTATCGAGATATATCAAGATATTTAAAAGTTCCGAAGCCGCACCAACATAATAGAGATACAGAAACACCGTGGCCCCTTTCTTTGAGATAACTCTGCACGATTGCGAGCTGGAAATGCCACTTCCAGTTTAGCTGTGCAGAAAAAGAACAACAAGAAGAAGAAATATCTCGAAATATGTCCATCAGGACCCTTCCCTTGAGATAAATCTGCAAATATCTCGGAAACGAAGCGAGCTATGGCAAAATGTTAAGAGACCTTTTTTGTAGAGAATTATGTTTCCTACAATTTATGTTCTATGATATTTTTTGATCAGATGCGTAGTTCTCGAGATATATCAAGATATTTAAAAGTTCCGAAGCCGCACCAACATAATAGAGATACAGAAACACCGTGGCCCCTTTCTTTGAGATAACTCTGCACTATTGCGAGCTGCAAATGCCACTTCCAGCTTAGCTGTGCAGAGGAAGAACAACAAGAAGAAGAAATATCCCGAAATATGTCCGTCAGGCCAGTTCCTTTGAGCTGAATCTGCAAATATCTCGGAAACGAAACGAGCTATGGCAAAATGTTAAGAGACGTTTTTTGTAGAGAATTATGTTTCCTACAATTTATGTTCTATGATATTTTGTGATCAGAAGCGTAGTTTTCGAGATATATCGAGATATTTAAAAGTTCCGAAGCCGCACCAACATAATAGAGATACAGAAACACCGTGGCCCCTTTCTTTGGGATAACTCTGCACTCTTGCGAGCTGCAAATGCCACTTCCAGCTTAGCTGTGCAGAAGAAGAACAACAAGAAGAAGAAATATCTCGAAATATGTCCGTCAGGCCACTTCCCTTGAGATAAATCTGCAAATATCTCGGAAACGAAGCGAGCTATGGCAAAATGTTAAGAGACCTTTTTTGTAGAGAATTAAGTTTCCTACTTTTTATGTTCGATAATATTTTTTGATCAGATGCGTAGTTCTCGAGATATATCAAGATATTTAAAAGTTCCGAAGCTGCACCAACATAATAGAGGTACAGAAACACCGTGGCCTCTTTCTTTGAGATAACTCTGCACTATTGCGAGCTGCAAATGCCACTTCGAGCTTAGCTGTGCAGAAGAAGAACAACAAGAAGAAGAAATATCTCGAAATATGTCCGTCAGGCCCCTTCCCTTGAGATAAATCTGCAAATATCTCGGAAACGAAGAGAGCTATGGCAAAATGTTAAGAGACCTTTTTTGTAGAGAATTAAGTTTCCTACTTTTCATGTTCTATGATATTTTTCGATCAGAGGCGTAGTTATCGAGATATATCAAGATATTTAAAAGTTCCGAAGCCGCACCAACATAATAGAGATACAGAAACACCGTGGCCCCTTTCTTTGAGATAACTCTGCACGATTGCGAGCTGGAAATGCCACTTCCAGTTTAGCTGTGCAGAAAAAGAACAACAAGAAGAAGAAATATCTCGAAATATGTCCATCAGGACCCTTCCCTTGAGATAAATCTGCAAATATCTCGGAAACGAAGCGAGCTATGGCAAAATGTTAAGAGACCTTTTTTGTAGAGAATTATGTTTCCAACAATTTATGTTCTATGATATTTTTTGATCAGAAGCGTAGTTTTCGAGATATATCGAGATATGTAAAAGTTCCGAAGCCGCACCAACATAATAGAGATACAGAAACACCGTGGCCCCTTTCTTTGGGATAACTCTGCACTCTTGCGAGCTGCAAATGCCACTTCGAGCTTAGCTGTGCAGAAGAAGAACAACAAGAAGAAGAAATATCTCGAAATATGTCCGTCAGGCCCCTTCCCTTGAGATAAATCTGCAAATATCTCGGAAACGAAGAGAGCTATGGCAAAATGTTAAGAGACCTTTTTTGTAGAGAATTAAGTTTCCTACTTTTCATGTTCTATGATATTTTTTGATGAGATGCGTAGTTCTCGAGATATATCAAGATATTTAAAAGTTCCGAAGCAGCACCAACATAATAGAGATACAGAAACACCGTGGCCCCTTTCTTTGAGATAACTCTGCACTATTGCGAGCTGTAAATGCCACTTCCAGCTTAGCTGTGCAGAAGAAGAACAACAAGAAGAAGAAATATCTCGAAATATGTCCGTCAGGCCCCTTCCCTTGAGATAAATATGCAAATATCTCGGAAACGAAGCGAGCTATGGCAAAATGTTAAGAGACTTTTTTTGTAGAGAATTAAGTTTCCTACTTTTTATGTTCTATGATATTTTTCGATCAGAGGCGTAGTTATCGAGATATATCAAGATATTTAAAAGTTCCGAAGCCGCACCAACATAATAGAGATACAGAAACACCGTGGCCCCTTTCTTTGAGATAACTCTGCACGATTGCGAGCTGGAAATGCCACTTCCAGTTTAGCTGTGCAGAAAAAGAACAACAACAAGAAGAAATATCTCGAAATATGTCCATCAGGACCCTTCCCTTGAGATAAATCTGCAAATATCTCGGAAACGAAGCGAGCTATGGCAAAATGTTAAGAGACCTTTTTTGTAGAGAATTATGTTTCCTACAATTTATGTTCTATGATATTTTTTGATCAGATGCGTAGTTCTCGAGATATATCAAGATATTTAAAAGTTCCGAAGCCGCACCAACATAATAGAGATACAGAAACACCGTGGCCCCTTTCTTTGAGATAACTCTGCACTATTGCGAGCTGCAAATGCCACTTCCAGCTTAGCTGTGCAGAGGAAGAACAACAAGAAGAAGAAATATCCCGAAATATGTCCGTCAGGCCAGTTCCTTTGAGCTGAATCTGCAAATATCTCGGAAACGAAACGAGCTATGGCAAAATGTTAAGAGACGTTTTTTGTAGAGGATTATGTTTCCTACAATTTATGTTCTATGATATTTTGTGATCAGAAGCGTAGTTTTCGAGATATATCGAGATATTTAAAAGTTCCGAAGACGCACCAACATAATAGAGATACAGAAACACCGTGGCCCCTTTCTTTGAGATAACTCTGCACTAGTGCGAGCCGCAAATGCCACTTCCAGCTTAGCTGTGCAGAAGAAGAACAACAAGAAGAAGAAATATCTCGAAATATGTCCGTCAGGCCCCTTCCCTTGAGATAAATCTGCAAATATCTCGGAAACGAAGCGTGCTATGGCAAAATGTTAAGAGACTTTTTTTGTAGAGAATTAAGTTTCCTACTTTTTATGTTCTATGATATTTCTCGATCAGAGGCGTAGTTATCGAGATATATCAAGATATTTAAAAGTTCCGAAGCCGCACCAACATAATAGAGATACAGAAACAACGTGGCCCCTTTCTTTGAGATAACTTTGCACGATTGCGAGCTGGAAATGCCACTTCCAGTTTAGCTGTGCAGAAAAAGAACAACAAGAAGAAGAAATATCTCGAAATATGTCCATCAGGACCCTTCCCTTGAGATAAATCTGCAAATATCTCGGAAACGAAGCGAGCTATGGCAAAATGTTAAGACACCTTTTTTGTAGAGAATTATGTTTCCAACAATTTATGTTCTATGATATTTTTTGATCAGAAGCGTAGTTTTCGAGATATATCGAGATATGTAAAAGTTCCGAAGCCGCACCAACATAATAGAGATACAGAAACACCGTGGCCCCTTTCTTTGGGATAACTCTGCACTCTTGCGAGCTGCAAATGCCACTTCCAGCTTAGCTGTGCAGAAGAAGAACAACAAGAAGAAGAAATATCTCGAAATATGTCCGTCAGGCCACTTCCCTTGAGATAAATCTGCAAATATCTCGGAAACGAAGCGAGCTATGGCAAAATGTTAAGAGACCTTTTTTGTAGAGAATTAAGTTTCCTACTTTTTATGTTCGATAATATTTTTTGATCAGATGCGTAGTTCTCGAGATATATCAAGATATTTAAAAGTTCCGAAGCTGCACCAACATAATAGAGGTACAGAAACACCGTGGCCTCTTTCTTTGAGATAACTCTGCACTATTGCGAGCTGCAAATGCCACTTCGAGCTTAGCTGTGCAGAAGAAGAACAACAAGAAGAAGAAATATCTCGAAATATGTCCGTCAGGCCCCTTCCCTTGAGATAAATCTGCAAATATCTCGGAAACGAAGAGAGCTATGGCAAAATGTTAAGAGACCTTTTTTGTAGAGAATTAAGTTTCCTACTTTTCATGTTCTATGATATTTTTCGATCAGAGGCGTAGTTATCGAGATATATCAAGATATTTAAAAGTTCCGAAGCCGCACCAACATAATAGAGATACAGAAACACCGTGGCCCCTTTCTTTGAGATAACTCTGCACTATTGCGAGCTGTAAATGCCACTTCCAGCTTAGCTGTGCAGAAGAAGAACAACAAGAAGAAGAAATATCTCGAAATATGTCCGTCAGGCCCCTTCCCTTGAGATAAATATGCAAATATCTCGGAAACGAAGCGAGCTATGGCAAAATGTTAAGAGACCTTTTTTGTAGAGAATTAAGTTTCCTACTTTTTATGTTCTACGATATTTTTTGATCAGATGCGTAGTTCTCGAGATATATCAAGATATTTAAAAGTTCCGAAGCCGCACCAACGTAATAGAGATACAGAAACACCGTGGCCCCTTTCTTTGAGATAACTCTGCACGATTGCGAGCTGGAAATGCCACTTCCAGTTTAGCTGTGCAGAAAAAGAACAACAAGAAGAAGAAATATCTCGAAATATGTCCATCAGGACCCTTCCCTTGAGATAAATCTGCAAATATCTCGGAAACGAAATGAGCTATGGCAAAATGTTTAGAGACCTTTTTTGTAGAGAATTATGTTTCCTACAATTTATGTTCTATGATATTTTTTGATCAGAAGCGTAGTTTTCGAGATATATCGAGATATGTAAAAGTTCCGAAGCCGCACCAACATAATAGAGATACAGAAACACCGTGGCCCCTTTCTTTGGGATAACTCTGCACTCTTGCGAGCTGCAAATGCCACTTCCAGCTTAGCTGTGCAGAAGAAGAACAACAAGAAGAAGAAATATCTCGAAATATGTCCGTCAGGCCACTTCCCTTGAGATAAATCTGCAAATATCTCGGAAACGAAGCGAGCTATGGCAAAATGTTAAGAGACCTTTTTTGTAGAGAATTAAGTTTCCTACTTTTTATGTTCGATGATATTTTTTGATCAGATGCGTAGTTCTCGAGATATATCAAGATATTTAAAAGTTCCGAAGC
This sequence comes from Osmia lignaria lignaria, assembly GCF_051020975.1. NCBI lineage: Eukaryota > Metazoa > Arthropoda > Insecta > Hymenoptera > Megachilidae > Osmia > Osmia lignaria. Next base: position 1,473,627 of record NW_027478162.1, on the reverse strand, counting down.
TGCACCAACATAATAGAGGTACAGAAACACCGTGGCCTCTTTCTTTGAGATAACTCTGCACTATTGCGAGCTGCAAATGCCACTTCGAGCTTAGCTGTGCAGAAGAAGAACCACAAGAAGAAGAAATATCTCGAAATATGTCCGTCAGGCCCCTTCCCTTGAGATAAATCTGCAAATATCTCGGAAACGAAGAGAGCTATGGCAAAATGTTAAGAGACCTTTTTTGTAGAGAATTAAGTTTCCTACTTTTCATGTTCTATGATATTTTTTGATCAGATGCGTAGTTCTCGAGATATATCAAGATATTTAAAAGTTCCGAAGCAGCACCAACATAGTAGAGATACAGAAACACCGTGGCCCCTTTCTTTGAGATAACTCTGCACTATTGCGAGCTGTAAATGCCACTTTCAGCTTAGCTGTGCAGAAGAAGAACAACAAGAAGAAGAAATATCTGGAAATATGTCCGTCAGGGCCCTTCCCTTGAGATAAATATGCAAATATCTCGGAAACGAAGCGAGCTATGGCAAAATGTTAAGCGACCTTTTTTGTAGAGAATTAAGTTTCCTACTTTTTATGTTCTATGATATTTTTTGATCAGAAGCGTAGTTTTCGAGATATATCGAGATATTTAAAAGTTCCGAAGACGCACCAACATAATAGAGATACAGAAACACCGTGGCCCCTTTCTTTGAGATAACTCTGCACTAGTGCGAGCCGCAAATGCCACTTCCAGCTTAGCTGTGCAGAAGAAGAACAACAAGAAGAAGAAATATCTCGAAATATGTCCGTCAGGCCCCTTCCCTTGAGATAAATATGCAAATATCTCGGAAACGAAACGAGCTATGGCAAAATGTTAAGAGACGTTTTTTGTAGAGAATTATGTTTCCTACAATTTATGTTCTATGATATTTTTTGATCAGAAGTGTAGTTTTCGAGATATATCGAGATATTTAAAAGTTCCGAAGACGCACCAACATAATAGAGATACAGAAACACCGTGGCCCCTTTCTTTGAGATAACTCTGCACTAGTGCGAGCCGCAAATGCCACTTCCAGCTTAGCTGTGCAGAAGAAGAACAACAAGAAGAAGAAATATCTCGAAATATGTCCGTCAGGCCCCTTCCCTTGAGATAAATCTGCAAATATCTCGGAAACGAAGAGAGCTATGGCAAAATGTTAAGAGACCTTTTTTGTAGAGAATTAAGTTTCCTACTTTTCATGTTGTATGATATTTTTTGATCGGATGCGTAGTTCTCGAGATATATCAAGATATTTAAAAGTTCCGAAGCCGCACCAACATAATAGAGATACAGAAACACCGTGGCCCCTTTCTTTGAGATAACTCTGCACTATTGCGAGCTGTAAATGCCACTTCCAGCTTAGCTGTGCAGAAGAAGAACAACAAGAAGAAGAAATATCTCGAAATATGCCCGTCAGGCCCCTTCCCTTGAGATATATCTGCAAATATCTCGGAAACGAAGCGAGCTATGGCAAAATGTTAAGAGACCTTTTTTGTAGAGAATTATGTTTGCTACAATTTATGTTCTATGATATTTTTTGATCAGAAGCGTAGTTTTCGAGATATATCGAGATATTTAAAAGTTCCGAAGCCGCACCAACATAATAGAGATACAGAAACACCGTGGCCCCTTTCTTTGAGATAACTCTGCACTAGTGCGAGCCGCAAATGCCACTTCCAGCTTAGCTGTGCAGAAGAAGAACAACAAGAAGAAGAAATATCTCGAAATATGTCCGTCAGGCCCCTTCCCTTGAGATAAATATGCAAATATCTCGGAAACGAAACGAGCTATGGCAAAATGTTAAGAGACGTTTTTTGTAGAGAATTATGTTTCCTACAATTTATGTTCTATGATATTTTTTGATCAGAAGCGTAGTTTTCGAGATATATCGAGATATTTAAAAGTTCCGAAGACGCACCAACATAATAGAGATACAGAAACACCGTGGCCCCTTTCTTTGAGATAACTCTGCACTAGTGCGAGCCGCAAATGCCACTTCCAGCTTAGCTGTGCAGAAGAAGAACAACAAGAAGAAGAAATATCTCGAAATATGTCCGTCAGGCCCCTTCCCTTGAGATAAATCTGCAAATATCTCGGAAACGAAGAGAGCTATGGCAAAATGTTAAGAGACCTTTTTTGTAGAGAATTAAGTTTCCTACTTTTCATGTTCTATGATATTTTTTGATCGGATGCGTAGTTCTCGAGATATATCAAGATATTTAAAAGTTCCGAAGCCGCACCAACATAATAGAGATACAGAAACACCGTGGCCCCTTTCTTTGAGATAACTCTGCACTATTGCGAGCTGTAAATGCCACTTTCAGCTTAGCTGTGCAGAAGAAGAACAACAAGAAGAAGAAATATCTCGAAATATGCCCGTCAGGCCCCTTCCCTTGAGATATATCTGCAAATATCTCGGAAACGAAGCGAGCTATGGCAAAATGTTAAGAGACCTTTTTTGTAGAGAATTATGTTTGCTACAATTTATGTTCTATGATATTTTTTGATCAGAAGCGTAGTTTTCGAGATACATCGAGATATTTAAAAGTTCCGAAGCCGCACCAACATAATAGAGATACAGAAACACCGTGGCCCCTTTCTTTGAGATAACTCTGCACTAGTGCGAGCCGCAAATGCCACTTCCAGCTTAGCTGTGCAGAAGAAGAACAACAGGAGGAAGAAATATCTCGAAATATGTCCGTCAGGCCCCTTCCCTTGAGATAAATATGCAAATATCTCGGAAACGAAGCGAGCTATGGCAAAATGTTAAGCGACCTTTTTTGTAGAGAATTAAGTTTCCTACTTTTCATGTTCTATGATATTTTTTGATCAGATGCGTAGTTCTCGAGATATATCAAGATATTTAAAAGTTCCGAAGCCGCACCAACATAATAGAGATACAGAAACACCGTGGCCCCTTTCTTTGAGATAACTCTGCACTAGTGCGAGCCGCAAATGCCACTTCCAGCTTAGCTGTGCAGAAGAAGAACAACAAGAAGAAGAAATATCTCGAAACATGTCCGTCAGGCCCCTTCCCTTGAGATAAATCTGCAAGTATCTCGGAAACGAAGCGAGCTATGGCAAAATGTTAGGAGACCTTTTTTGTACAGAATTATGTTTCCTACTTTTTACGTTCTATGATATTTTTTGATCAGACGCGTAGTTCTCGAGATATATCAAGATATTTAAAAGTTCCGAAGCCGCACCAACATAATAGAGATACAGAAACACCGTGGCCCCTTTCTTTGAGATATCTCTGCACTATTGCGAGCTGTAAATGCCACTTCCAGCTTAGCTGTGCAGAAGAAGAACAACAAGAAGAAGAAATATCTCGAAATATGCCCGTCAGGCCCCTGCCCTTGAGATATATCTGCAAATATCTCGGAAATGAAGCGAGCTATGGCAAAATGTTAAGAGACCTTTTTTGTAGAGAATTATGTTTGCTACAATTTATGTTCTATGATATTTTTTGATCAGAAGCGTAGTTTTCGAGATATATCGAGATATTTAAAAGTTCCGAAGCCGCACCAACATAATAGAGATACAGAAACACCGTGGCCCCTTTCTTTGAGATAACTCTGCACTAGTGCGAGCCGCAAATGCCACTTCCAGCTTAGCTGTGCAGAAGAAGAACAACAAGAAGAAGAAATATCTCGAAATATGTCCGTCAGGCCCCTTCCCTTGAGATAAATATGCAAATATCTCGGAAACGAAGCGAGCTATGGCAAAATGTTAAGCGACCTTTTTTGTAGAGAATTAAGTTTCCTACTTTTTATGTTCTATGATATTTTTTGATCAGATGCGTAGTTCTCGAGATATATCAAGATATTTAAAAGTTCCGAAGCCGCACCAACATAATAGAGATACAGAAACACCGTGGCCCCTTCCTTTGAGATAACTCTGCACTATTGCGAGCTGCAAATGCCACTTCCAGCTTAGCTGTGCAGAAGAAGAACAACAAGAAGAAGAAATATCTCGAAATATGTCCGTCAGGCCCCTTCCCTTGAGATATATCTGCAAATATCTCGGAAACGAAGAGAGCTACGGCAAAATGTTAAGAGACCTTTTTTGTAGAGAATTAAGTTTCCTACTTTTCATGTTCTATGATATTTTTTGATCAGATGCGTAGTTCTCGAGATATATCAAGATATTTAAAAGTTCCGAAGCCGCACCAACATAATAGAGATACAGAAACACCGTGGCCCCTTTCTTTGAGATATCTCTGCACTATTGCGAGCTGTAAATGCCACTTCCAGCTTAGCTGTGCAGAAGAAGAACAACAAGAAGAAGAAATATCTCGAAATATGCCCGTCAGGCCCCATCCCTTGAGATATATCTGCAAATATCTCGGAAACGAAGCGAGCTATGGCAAAATGTTAAGGGACCTTTTTTGTAGAGAATTATGTTTGCTACAATTTATGTTCTATGATATTTTTTGATCAGAAGCGTAGTTTTCGAGATATATCGAGATATTTAAAAGTTCCGAAGCCGCACCAACATAATAGAGATACAGAAACACCGTGGCCCCTTTCTTTGAGATAACTCTGCACTAGTGCGAGCCGCAAATGCCACTTCCAGCTTAGCTGTGCAGAAGAAGAACAACAAGAAGAAGAAATATCTCGAAATATGTCCGTCAGGCCCCTTCCCTTGAGATAAATATGCAAATATCTCGGAAACGAAGCGAGCTATGGCAAAATGTTAAGCGACCTTTTTTGTAGAGAATTAAGTTTCCTACTTTTTATGTTCTATGATATTTTTTGATCAGATGCGTAGTTATCGAGATATATCAAGATATTTAAAAGTTCCGAAGCCGCACCAACATAATAGAGATACAGAAACACCGTGGCCCCTTTCTTTGAGATAACTCTGCACTATTGCGAGCTGTAAATGCCACTTCCAGCTTAGCTGTGCAGAAGAAGAACAACAAGAAGAAGAAATATCTCGAAATATGTCCGTCAGGCCCCTTCCCTTGAGATAAATATGCAAATATCTCGGAAACGAAGCGAGCTATGGCAAAATGTTAAGAGACCTTTTTTGTAGAGAATTAAGTTTCCTACTTTTTATGTTCTACGATATTTTTTGATCAGATGCGTAGTTCTCGAGATATATCAAGATATTTAAAAGTTCCGAAGCCGCACCAACGTAATAGAGATACAGAAACACCGTGGCCCCTTTCTTTGAGATAACTCTGCACGATTGCGAGCTGGAAATGCCACTTCCAGTTTAGCTGTGCAGAAAAAGAACAACAAGAAGAAGAAATATCTCGAAATATGTCCATCAGGACCCTTCCCTTGAGATAAATCTGCAAATATCTCGGAAACGAAATGAGCTATGGCAAAATGTTTAGAGACCTTTTTTGTAGAGAATTATGTTTCCTACAATTTATGTTCTATGATATTTTTTGATCAGAAGCGTAGTTTTCGAGATATATCGAGATATGTAAAAGTTCCGAAGCCGCACCAACATAATAGAGATACAGAAACACCGTGGCCCCTTTCTTTGGGATAACTCTGCACTCTTGCGAGCTGCAAATGCCACTTCCAGCTTAGCTGTGCAGAAGAAGAACAACAAGAAGAAGAAATATCTCGAAATATGTCCGTCAGGCCACTTCCCTTGAGATAAATCTGCAAATATCTCGGAAACGAAGCGAGCTATGGCAAAATGTTAAGAGACCTTTTTTGTAGAGAATTAAGTTTCCTACTTTTTATGTTCGATGATATTTTTTGATCAGATGCGTAGTTCTCGAGATATATCAAGATATTTAAAAGTTCCGAAGCTGCACCAACATAATAGAGGTACAGAAACACCGTGGCCTCTTTCTTTGAGATAACTCTGCACTATTGCGAGCTGCAAATGCCACTTCGAGCTTAGCTGTGCAGAAGAAGAACAACAAGAAGAAGAAATATCTCGAAATATGTCCGTCAGGCCCCTTCCCTTGAGATAAATCTGCAAATATCTCGGAAACGAAGAGAGCTATGGCAAAATGTTAAGAGACCTTTTTTGTAGAGAATTAAGTTTCCTACTTTTCATGTTCTATGATATTTTTTGATCAGATGCGTAGTTCTCGAGATATATCAAGATATTTAAAAGTTCCGAAGCAGCACCAACATAGTAGAGATACAGAAACACCGTGGCCCCTTTCTTTGAGATAACTCTGCACTATTGCGAGCTGTAAATGCCACTTTCAGCTTAGCTGTGCAGAAGAAGAACAACAAGAAGAAGAAATATCTGGAAATATGTCCGTCAGGGCCCTTCCCTTGAGATAAATATGCAAATATCTCGGAAACGAAGCGAGCTATGGCAAAATGTTAAGCGACCTTTTTTGTAGAGAATTAAGTTTCCTACTTTTTATGTTCTATGATATTTTTTGATCAGAAGCGTAGTTTTCGAGATATATCGAGATATTTAAAAGTTCCGAAGACGCACCAACATAATAGAGATACAGAAACACCGTGGCCCCTTTCTTTGAGATAACTCTGCACTAGTGCGAGCCGCAAATGCCACTTCCAGCTTAGCTGTGCAGAAGAAGAACAACAAGAAGAAGAAATATCTCGAAATATGTCCGTCAGGCCCCTTCCCTTGAGATAAATATGCAAATATCTCGGAAACGAAACGAGCTATGGCAAAATGTTAAGAGACGTTTTTTGTAGAGAATTATGTTTCCTACAATTTATGTTCTATGATATTTTTTGATCAGAAGTGTAGTTTTCGAGATATATCGAGATATTTAAAAGTTCCGAAGACGCACCAACATAATAGAGATACAGAAACACCGTGGCCCCTTTCTTTGAGATAACTCTGCACTAGTGCGAGCCGCAAATGCCACTTCCAGCTTAGCTGTGCAGAAGAAGAACAACAAGAAGAAGAAATATCTCGAAATATGTCCGTCAGGCCCCTTCCCTTGAGATAAATCTGCAAATATCTCGGAAACGAAGAGAGCTATGGCAAAATGTTAAGAGACCTTTTTTGTAGAGAATTAAGTTTCCTACTTTTCATGTTCTATGATATTTTTTGATCGGATGCGTAGTTCTCGAGATATATCAAGATATTTAAAAGTTCCGAAGCCGCACCAACATAATAGAGATACAGAAACACCGTGGCCCCTTTCTTTGAGATAACTCTGCACTATTGCGAGCTGTAAATGCCACTTCCAGCTTAGCTGTGCAGAAGAAGAACAACAAGAAGAAGAAATATCTCGAAATATGCCCGTCAGGCCCCTTCCCTTGAGATATATCTGCAAATATCTCGGAAACGAAGCGAGCTATGGCAAAATGTTAAGAGACCTTTTTTGTAGAGAATTATGTTTGCTACAATTTATGTTCTATGATATTTTTTGATCAGAAGCGTAGTTTTCGAGATATATCGAGATATTTAAAAGTTCCGAAGCCGCACCAACATAATAGAGATACAGAAACACCGTGGCCCCTTTCTTTGAGATAACTCTGCACTAGTGCGAGCCGCAAATGCCACTTCCAGCTTAGCTGTGCAGAAGAAGAACAACAAGAAGAAGAAATATCTCGAAATATGTCCGTCAGGCCCCTTCCCTTGAGATAAATATGCAAATATCTCGGAAACGAAACGAGCTATGGCAAAATGTTAAGAGACGTTTTTTGTAGAGAATTATGTTTCCTACAATTTATGTTCTATGATATTTTTTGATCAGAAGCGTAGTTTTCGAGATATATCGAGATATTTAAAAGTTCCGAAGACGCACCAACATAATAGAGATACAGAAACACCGTGGCCCCTTTCTTTGAGATAACTCTGCACTAGTGCGAGCCGCAAATGCCACTTCCAGCTTAGCTGTGCAGAAGAAGAACAACAAGAAGAAGAAATATCTCGAAATATGTCCGTCAGGCCCCTTCCCTTGAGATAAATCTGCAAATATCTCGGAAACGAAGAGAGCTATGGCAAAATGTTAAGAGACCTTTTTTGTAGAGAATTAAGTTTCCTACTTTTCATGTTCTATGATATTTTTTGATCGGATGCGTAGTTCTCGAGATATATCAAGATATTTAAAAGTTCCGAAGCCGCACCAACATAATAGAGATACAGAAACACCGTGGCCCCTTTCTTTGAGATAACTCTGCACTATTGCGAGCTGTAAATGCCACTTTCAGCTTAGCTGTGCAGAAGAAGAACAACAAGAAGAAGAAATATCTCGAAATATGCCCGTCAGGCCCCTTCCCTTGAGATATATCTGCAAATATCTCGGAAACGAAGCGAGCTATGGCAAAATGTTAAGAGACCTTTTTTGTAGAGAATTATGTTTGCTACAATTTATGTTCTATGATATTTTTTGATCAGAAGCGTAGTTTTCGAGATACATCGAGATATTTAAAAGTTCCGAAGCCGCACCAACATAATAGAGATACAGAAACACCGTGGCCCCTTTCTTTGAGATAACTCTGCACTAGTGCGAGCCGCAAATGCCACTTCCAGCTTAGCTGTGCAGAAGAAGAACAACAGGAGGAAGAAATATCTCGAAATATGTCCGTCAGGCCCCTTCCCTTGAGATAAATATGCAAATATCTCGGAAACGAAGCGAGCTATGGCAAAATGTTAAGCGACCTTTTTTGTAGAGAATTAAGTTTCCTACTTTTCATGTTCTATGATATTTTTTGATCAGATGCGTAGTTCTCGAGATATATCAAGATATTTAAAAGTTCCGAAGCCGCACCAACATAATAGAGATACAGAAACACCGTGGCCCCTTTCTTTGAGATAACTCTGCACTAGTGCGAGCCGCAAATGCCACTTCCAGCTTAGCTGTGCAGAAGAAGAACAACAAGAAGAAGAAATATCTCGAAACATGTCCGTCAGGCCCCTTCCCTTGAGATAAATCTGCAAGTATCTCGGAAACGAAGCGAGCTATGGCAAAATGTTAGGAGACCTTTTTTGTACAGAATTATGTTTCCTACTTTTTACGTTCTATGATATTTTTTGATCAGACGCGTAGTTCTCGAGATATATCAAGATATTTAAAAGTTCCGAAGCCGCACCAACATAATAGAGATACAGAAACACCGTGGCCCCTTTCTTTGAGATATCTCTGCACTATTGCGAGCTGTAAATGCCACTTCCAGCTTAGCTGTGCAGAAGAAGAACAACAAGAAGAAGAAATATCTCGAAATATGCCCGTCAGGCCCCTGCCCTTGAGATATATCTGCAAATATCTCGGAAATGAAGCGAGCTATGGCAAAATGTTAAGAGACCTTTTTTGTAGAGAATTATGTTTGCTACAATTTATGTTCTATGATATTTTTTGATCAGAAGCGTAGTTTTCGAGATATATCGAGATATTTAAAAGTTCCGAAGCCGCACCAACATAATAGAGATACAGAAACACCGTGGCCCCTTTCTTTGAGATAACTCTGCACTAGTGCGAGCCGCAAATGCCACTTCCAGCTTAGCTGTGCAGAAGAAGAACAACAAGAAGAAGAAATATCTCGAAATATGTCCGTCAGGCCCCTTCCCTTGAGATAAATATGCAAATATCTCGGAAACGAAGCGAGCTATGGCAAAATGTTAAGCGACCTTTTTTGTAGAGAATTAAGTTTCCTACTTTTTATGTTCTATGATATTTTTTGATCAGATGCGTAGTTCTCGAGATATATCAAGATATTTAAAAGTTCCGAAGCCGCACCAACATAATAGAGATACAGAAACACCGTGGCCCCTTCCTTTGAGATAACTCTGCACTATTGCGAGCTGCAAATGCCACTTCCAGCTTAGCTGTGCAGAAGAAGAACAACAAGAAGAAGAAATATCTCGAAATATGTCCGTCAGGCCCCTTCCCTTGAGATATATCTGCAAATATCTCGGAAACGAAGAGAGCTACGGCAAAATGTTAAGAGACCTTTTTTGTAGAGAATTAAGTTTCCTACTTTTCATGTTCTATGATATTTTTTGATCAGATGCGTAGTTCTCGAGATATATCAAGATATTTAAAAGTTCCGAAGCCGCACCAACATAATAGAGATACAGAAACACCGTGGCCCCTTTCTTTGAGATATCTCTGCACTATTGCGAGCTGTAAATGCCACTTCCAGCTTAGCTGTGCAGAAGAAGAACAACAAGAAGAAGAAATATCTCGAAATATGCCCGTCAGGCCCCATCCCTTGAGATATATCTGCAAATATCTCGGAAACGAAGCGAGCTATGGCAAAATGTTAAGGGACCTTTTTTGTAGAGAATTATGTTTGCTACAATTTATGTTCTATGATATTTTTTGATCAGAAGCGTAGTTTTCGAGATATATCGAGATATTTAAAAGTTCCGAAGCCGCACCAACATAATAGAGATACAGAAACACCGTGGCCCCTTTCTTTGAGATAACTCTGCACTAGTGCGAGCCGCAAATGCCACTTCCAGCTTAGCTGTGCAGAAGAAGAACAACAAGAAGAAGAAATATCTCGAAATATGTCCGTCAGGCCCCTTCCCTTGAGATAAATATGCAAATATCTCGGAAACGAAGCGAGCTATGGCAAAATGTTAAGCGACCTTTTTTGTAGAGAATTAAGTTTCCTACTTTTTATGTTCTATGATATTTTTTGATCAGATGCGTAGTTCTCGAGATATATCAAGATATTTAAAAGCTCCGAAGCCGCACCAACATAATAGAGATACAGAAACACCGTGGCCCCTTTCTCTGAGATAACTCTGCACTATTGCGAGCTGCAAATGCCACTTCCAGCTTAGCTGTGCAGAAGAAGAACAACAAGAAGAAGAAATATCTCGAAATATGTCCGTCAGGCCCCTTTCCTTGAGATATATCTGCAAATATCTCGGAAACGAAGAGAGCTACGGCAAAATGTTAAGAGACCTTTTTTGTAGAGAATTAAGTTTCCTACTTTTCATGTTCTATGATATTTTTTGATCAGATGCGTAGTTCTCGAGATATATCAAGATATTTAAAAGTTCCGAAGCCGCACCAACATAATAGAGATACAGAAACACCGTGGCCCCTTTCTTTGAGATAACTCTGCACTATTGCGAGCTGTAAATGCCACTTCCAGCTTAGCTGTGCAGAAGAAGAACAACAAGAAGAAGAAATATCTCGAAATATGTCCGTCAGGCCCCTTCCCTTGAGATAAATCTGCAAATATCTCGGAAACGAAGCGAGCTATGGCAAAATGTTAAGAGACCTTTTTTGTACAGAATTATGTTTCCTACTTTTTACGTTCTATGATATTTTTTGATCAGACGCGTAGTTCTCGAGATATATCAAGATATTTAAAAGTTCCGAAGCCGCACCAACATAATAGAGATACAGAAACACCGTGGCCCCTTTCTTTGAGATGTCTCTGCACTATTGCGAGCTGCAAATGCCACTTCCAGCTTAGCTGTGCAGAAGAAGAACAACAAGAAGAAGAAATATCTCGAAATATGTGCGTCAGGCCAGTTCCTTTGAGCTGAATCTGCAAATATCTCGGAAACGAAGCGAGCTATGGCAAAATGTTAAGAGACGTTTTTTGTAGAGAATTATGTTTCCTACAATTTATGTTCTATGATATTTTTTGATCAGAAGCGTAGTTTTCGAGATATATCGAGATACTTAAAAGTTCCGAAGCCGCACCAACATAATAGAGATACAGAAACACCGTGGCCCCTTTCTTTGAGATAACTGTGCACTAGTGCGAGCCGCAAATGCCACTTCCAGCTTAGCTGTGCAGAAGAAGAACAACAAGAAGAAGAAATATCTCGAAATATGTCCGTCAGGCCCCTTCCCTTGAGATAAATCTGCAAATATCTCGGAAACGAAGCGAGCTATGGCAAAATGTTAAGAGACCTTTTTTGTACAGAATTATGTTTCCTACTTTTTATGTTCTATGATATTTTTTGATCAGATGCGTAGTTCTCGAGATATATCAAGATATTTAAAAGTTCCGAAGCCGCACCAACATAATAGAGATACAGAAACACCGTGGCCCCTTTCTTTGAGATAACTCTGCACTATTGCGAGCTGTAAATGCCACTTCCAGCTTAGCTGTGCAGAAGAAGAACAACAAGAAGAAGAAATATCTCGAAATATGTCCGTCAGGCCCCTGCCCTTGAGATATATCTGCAAATATCTCGGAAACGAAGCGAGCTATGGCAAAATGTTGAGAGACCTTTTTTGTAGAGAATTATGTTTCCTACAATTTATGTTCTATGATATTTTTTGATCAGAAGCGTAGTTTTCGAGATATATCGAGATATTTAAAAGTTCCCAAGCCGCACCAACATAATAGAGATACAGAAACACCGTGGCCCCTTTCTTTGAGATAACTCTGCACTATTGCGAGCTGCAAATGCCACTTCCAGCTTAGCTGTGCAGAAGAAGAACAACAAGAAGAAGAAGTATCTCGAAATATGTCCGTCAGGCCCCTTCCCTTGAGATAAATCTGCAAATATCTCGGAAACGAAGAGAGCTATGGCAAAATGTTAAGAGACCTTTTTTGTAGAGAATTAAGTTTCCTACTTTTTATGTTCTATGATATTTTTTGATCAGATGCGTAGTTCTCGAGATATATCAAGATATTTAAAAGTTCCGAAGCCGCACCAACATAATAGAGATACAGAAACACCGTGGCCCCTTTCTTTGAGATAACTCTGCACTAGTGCGAGCCGCAAATGCCACTTCCAGCTTAGCTGTGCAGAAGAAGAACAACAAGAAGAAGAAATATCTCGAAATATGTCCGTCAGGCCAGTTCCTTTGAGCTGAATCTGCAAATATCTCGGAAACGAAACGAGCTATGGCAAAATGTTAAGAGACGTTTTTTGTAGAGAATTATGTTTCCTACAATTTATGTTCTATGATATTTTTTGATCAGAAGCGTAGTTTTCGAGATATATCGAGATATTTAAAAGTTCCGAAGACGCACCAACATAATAGAGATACAGAAACACCGTGGCCCCTTTCTTTGAGATAACTCTGCACTAGTGCGAGCCGCAAATGCCACTTCCAGCTTAGCTGTGCAGAAGAAGAACAACAAGAAGAAGAAATATCTCGAAATATGTCCGTCAGGCCCCTTCCCTTGAGATATATCTGCAAATATCTCGGAAACGAAGAGAGCTATGGCAAAATGTTAAGAGACCTTTTTTGTAGAGAATTAAGTTTCCTACTTTTCATGTTCTATGATATTTTTTGATCGGATGCGTAGTTCTCGAGATATATCAAGATATTTAAAAGTTCCGAAGCCGCACCAACATAATAGAGATACAGAAACACCGTGGCCCCTTTCTTTGAGATAACTCTGCACTATTGCGAGCTGTAAATGCCACTTCCAGCTTAGCTGTGCAGAAGAAGAACAACAAGAAGAAGAAATATCTCGAAATATGCCCGTCAGGCCCCTGCCCTTGAGATATATCTGCAAATATCTCGGAAACGAAGCGAGCTATGGCAAAATGTTAAGAGACCTTTTTTGTAGAGAATTATGTTTGCTACAATTTATGTTCTATGATATTTTTTGATCAGAAGCGTAGTTTTCGAGATATATCGAGATATTTAAAAGTTCCGAAGACGCACCAACATAATAGAGATACAGAAACACCGTGGCCCCTTTCTTTGAGATAACTCTGCACTAGTGCGAGCCGCAAATGCCACTTCCAGCTTAACTGTGCAGAAGAAGAACAACAAGAAGAAGAAATATCTCGAAATATGTCCGTCAGGCCAGTTCCTTTGAGCTGAATCTGCAAATATCTCGGAAACGAAACGAGCTATGGCAAAATGTTAAGAGACGTTTTTTGTAGAGAATTATGTTTCCTACAATTTATGTTCTATGATATTTTTTGATCGGATGCGTAGTTCTCGACATATATCAAGATATTTAAAAGTTCCGAAGCCGCACCAACATAATAGAGATACAGAAACACCGTGGCCCCTTTCTTTGAGATAACTCTGCACTATTGCGAGCTGTAAATGCCACTTCCAGCTTAGCTGTGCAGAAGAAGAACAACAAGAAGAAGAAATATCTCGAAATATGCCCGTCAGGCCCCATCCCTTGAGATATATCTGCAAATATCTCGGAAACGAAGCGAGCTATGGCAAAATGTTAAGGGACCTTTTTTGTAGAGAATTATGTTTGCTACAATTTATGTTCTATGATATTTTTTGATCAGAAGCGTAGTTTTCGAGATATATCGAGATATTTAAAAGTTCCGAAGCCGCACCAACATAATAGAGATACAGAAACACCGTGGCCCCTTTCTTTGAGATAACTCTGCACTAGTGCGAGCCGCAAATGCCACTTCCAGCTTAGCTGTGCAGAAGAAGAACAACAAGAAGAAGAAATATCTCGAAATATGTCCGTCAGGCCAGTTCCTTTGAGCTGAATCTGCAAATATCTCGGAAACGAAACGAGCTATGGCAAAATGTTAAGAGACGTTTTTTGTAGAGAATTATGTTTCCTACAGTTTATGTTCTATGATATTTTTTGATCAGAAGCGTAGTTTTCGAGATATATCGAGATATTTAAAAGTTCCGAAGACGCACCAACATAATAGAGATACAGAAACACCGTGGCCCCTTTCTTTGAGATAACTCTGCACTAGTGCGAGCCGCAAATGCCACTTCCAGCTTAGCTGTGCAGAAGAAGAACAACAAGAAGAAGAAATATCTCGAAATATGTCCGTCAGGCCCCTTCCCTTGAGATATATCTGCAAATATCTCGGAAACGAAGAGAGCTATGGCAAAATGTTAAGAGACCTTTTTTGTAGAGAATTAAGTTTTCTACTTTTCATGTTCTATGATATTTTTTGATCGGATGCGTATTTCTCGAGATATATCAAGATATTTAAAAGTTCCGAAGCCGCACCAACATAATAGAGATACAGAAACACCGTGGCCCCTTTCTTTGAGATAACTCTGCACTATTGCGAGCTGTAAATGCCACTTCCAGCTTAGCTGTGCAGAAGAAGAACAACAAGAAGAAGAAATATCTCGAAATATGCCCGTCAGGCCCCTTCCCTTGAGATATATCTGCAAATATCTCGGAAACGAAGCGAGCTATGGCAAAATGTTAAGGGACCTTTTTTGTAGAGAATTATGTTTGCTACAATTTATGATCTATGATATTTTTTGATTAGAAGCGTAGTTTTCGAGATATATCGAGATATTTAAAAGTTCCGAAGCCGCACCAACATAATAGAGATACAGAAACACCGTGGCCCCTTTCTTTGAGATAACTCTGCACTAGTGCGAGCCGCAAATGCCACTTCCAGCTTAGCTGTGCAGAAGAAGAACAACAAGAAGAAGAAATATCTCGAAATATGTCCGTCAGGCCCCTTTCCTTGAGATAAATATGCAAATATCTCGGAAACGAAGCGAGCTATGGCAAAATGTTAAGCGACCTTTTTTGTAGAGAATTAAGTTTCCTACTTTTTATGTTCTATGATATTTTTTGATCAGATGCGTAGTTCTCGAGATATATCAAGATATTTAAAAGCTCCGAAGCCGCACCAACATAATAGAGATACAGAAACACCGTGGCCCCTTTCTTTGAGATAACTCTGCACTATTGCGAGCTGCAAATGCCACTTACAGCTTAGCTGTGCAGAAGAAGAACAACAAGAAGAAGAAATATCTCGAAATATGTCCGTCAGGCCCCTTCCCTTGAGATATATCTGCAAATATCTCGGAAACGAAGAGAGCTACGGCAAAATCTTAAGAGACCTTTTTTGTAGAGAATTAAGTTTCCTACTTTTCATGTTCTATGATATTTTTTGATCAGATGCGTAGTTCTCGAGATATATCAAGATATTTAAAAGTTCCGAAGCCGCACCAACATAATAGAGATACAGAAACACCGTGGCCCCTTTCTTTGAGATAACTCTGCACTATTGCGAGCTGTAAATGCCACTTCCAGCTTAGCTGTGCAGAAGAAGAACAACAAGAAGAAGAAATATCTCGAAATATGTCCGTCAGGCCCCTTCCCTTGAGATAAATCTGCAAATATCTCGGAAACGAAGCGAGCTATGGCAAAATGTTAAGAGACCTTTTTTGTACAGAATTATGTTTCCTACTTTTTACGTTCTATGATATTTTTTGATCAGACGCGTAGTTCTCGAGATATATCAAGATATTTAAAAGTTCCGAAGCCGCACCAACATAATAGAGATACAGAAACACCGTGGCCCCTTTCTTTGAGATGTCTCTGCACTATTGCGAGCTGCAAATGCCACTTCCAGCTTAGCTGTGCAGAAGAAGAACAACAAGAAGAAGAAATATCTCGAAATATGTCCGTCAGGCCAGTTCCTTTGAGCTGAATCTGCAAATATCTCGGAAACGAAGCGAGCTATGGCAAAATGTTAAGAGACGTTTTTTGTAGAGAATTATGTTTCCTACAATTTATGTTCTATGATATTTTTTGATCAGAAGCGTAGTTTTCGAGATATATCGAGATACTTAAAAGTTCCGAAGCCGCACCAACATAATAGAGATACAGAAACACCGTGGCCCCTTTCTTTGAGATAACTGTGCACTAGTGCGAGCCGCAAATGCCACTTCCAGCTTAGCTGTGCAGAAGAAGAACAACAAGAAGAAGAAATATCTCGAAATATGTCCGTCAGGCCCCTTCCCTTGAGATAAATCTGCAAATATCTCGGAAACGAAGCGAGCTATGGCAAAATGTTAAGAGACCTTTTTTGTACAGAATTATGTTTCCTACTTTTTATGTTCTATGATATTTTTTGATCAGATGCGTAGTTCTCGAGATATATCAAGATATTTAAAAGTTCCGAAACCGCACCAACATAATAGAGATACAGAAACACCGTGGCCCCTTTCCTTGAGATAACTCTGCACTAGTACGAGCCGCAAATGCCACTTCCAGCTTAGCTGTGCGGAAGAAGAACAACAAGAAGAAGAAATATCTCGAAATATGTCCGTTAGGCCCCTTCCCTTGAGATAAATCTGCAAATATCTCGGAAACGAAGCGAGTTATGGCAAAATGTTAAGAGACCTTTTTTGTAGAGAATTAAGTTTCCTACTTTTTAAGTTCTATGATATTTTTTGATCAGATGCGTAGTTCTCGAGATATATTAAGATATTTAAAAGTTCCGAAGCCGCACCAACATAATAGAGATACAGAAACACCGTGGCCCGTTTCTTTGAGATAACTCTGCACTATTGCGCGCTGCAAATGCCACTTCCAGCTTAGCTGTGCAGAAGAAGAACAACAAGAAGAAGAAATATCTCGAAATATGTCCGTCAGGCCCCTTCCCTTGAGATAAATCTGCAAATATCTCGGAAACGAAGCGAGCTACGGCAAAATGTTAAGAGACCTTTTTTGTAGAAAATTAGGTTTCCTACTTTTTATGTTCTATGATATTTTTTGATCAGATGCGTAGTTCTCGAGATATATCAAGATATTTAAAAGTTCCGAAGCCGCACCAACAATATAGAGATACAGAAACACCGTGGCCCCTTTCTTTGCGATAACTCTGCACTATTGCGAGCTGCAAATGCCACTTCCAGCTTAGCTGTGCAGAAGAAGAACAACAAGAAGAAGAAATATCTCGAAATATGTCCGTCAGGCCCCTTCCCTTGAGATAAATCTGCAAATATCTCGGAAACGATGCCAGTTATGGGAAAATGTTAAGAGACCTTTTTTGTAGAGAAATAAGTTTCCTACTTTTTATGTTGTATGATATTTTTTGATCAGATGCGTAGTTCTCGAGATATATCAAGATATTTAAAAGTTCCGAAGCCGCACCAACATAATAGAGATACAGAAACACCGTGGCCCGTTTCTTTGAGATAACTCCGCACTATTGCGCGCTGCAAATGCCACTTCCAGCTTAGCTGTGCAGAAGAAGAACAACAAGAAGAAGAAATATCTCGAAATATGTCCGTCAGGCCCCTTCCCTTGAGATAAATCTGCAAATATCTCGGAAACGAAGCGAGCTACGGCAAAATGTTAAGAGACCTTTTTTGTAGAAAATTAGGTTTCCTACTTTTTATGTTCTATGATATTTTTTGATCAGATGCGTAGTTCTCGAGATATATCAAGATATTTAAAAGTTCCGAAGCCGCACCAACAATATAGAGATACAGAAACACCGTGGCCCCTTTCTTTGCGATAACTCTGCACTATTGCGAGCTGCAAATGCCACTTCCAGCTTAGCTGTGCAGAAGAAGAACAACAAGAAGAAGAAATATCTCGAAATATGTCCGTCAGGCCCCTTCCCTTGAGATAAATCTGCAAATATCTCGGAAACGATGCCAGTTATGGGAAAATGTTAAGAGACCTTTTTTGTAGAGAAATAAGTTTCCTACTTTTTATGTTCTATGATATTTTTTGATCAGATGCGTAGTTCTCGAGATATATCAAGATATTTAAAAGTTCCGAAGCCGCACCAACATAATAGAGATACAGAAACACCGTGGCCCCTTTCTTTGCGATAACTCTGCACTATTGCGAGCTGCAAATGCCACTTCCAGCTTAGCTGTGCAGAAGAAGAACAACAAGAAGAAGAAATATCTCGAAATATGTCCGTCAGGCCCCTTCCCTTGAGATAAATCTGCAAATATCTCGGAAACGAAGCGAGCTACGGCAAAATGTGAAGAGACCTTTTTTGTAGAAAATCAGGTTTCCTACTTTTTATGTTCTATGATATTTTTTGATCAGATGCGTAGTTCTCGAGATATATCAAGATATTTAAAAGTTCCGAAGCCGCACCAACATAATAGAGATACAGAAACACCGTGGCCCCTTTCTTTGCGATAACTCTGCACTATTGCGAGCTGCAAATGCCACTTCCAGCTTAGCTGTGCAGAAGAAGAACAACAAGAAGAAGAAATATCTCGAAATATGTCCGTCAGGCCCCTTCCCTTGAGATAAATCTGCAAATATCTCGGAAACGAAGCGAGCTATGGCAAAATGTTAAGAGACCTTTTTTGTAGAGAATTAAGTTTCCTACTTTTTATGTTCTATGATATTTTTCGATCAGAGGCGTAGTTCTCGAGATATATCAAGATATTTAAAAGTTCCGAAGCCGCACCAACATAATAGAGATACAGAAACACCGTGGCCCCTTTCTTTGAGGTAACTCTGCACTATTGCGCGCTGCAAATGCCACTTCCAGCTTAGCTGTGCAGAAGAAGAACAACAAGAAGAAGAAATATCTCGAAATATGTCCGTCAGGCCCCTTCCCTTGAGATAAATCTGCAAATATCTCGGAAACGAAGCGAGCTACGGCAAAATGTTAAGAGACCTTTTTTGTAGAAAATTAGGTTTCCTACTTTTTATGTTCTATGATATTTTTTGATCAGATGCGTAGTTCTCGAGATATATCAAGATATTTAAAAGTTCCGAAGCCGCACCAACATAATAGAGATACAGAAACACCGTGGCCCCTTTCTTTGCGACAACTCTGCACTATTGCGAGCTGCAAATGCCACGTCCAGCTTAGCTGTGCAGAAGAAGAACAACAAGAAGAAGAAATATCTCGAAATATGTCCGTCAGGCCCCTTCCCTTGAGATAAATCTGCAAATATCTCGGAAACGATTCCAGTTATGGGAAAATCTTAAGAGACCTTTTTTGTAGAGAATTAAGTTTCCTACTTTTTATGTTCTATGATATTTTTTGATCAGATGCGTAGTTCTCGAGATATATCAAGATATTTAAAAGTTCCGAAGCCGCACCAACATAATAGAGATACAGAAACACCGTGGCCCCTTTCTTTGCGATAACTCTGCACTATTGCGAGCTGCAAATGCCACTTCCAGCTTAGCTGTGCAGAAGAAGAACAACAAGAAGAAGAAATATCTCGAAATATGTCCGTCAGGCCCCTTCCCTTGAGATAAATCTGCAAATATCTCGGAAACGAAGCGAGCTATGGCAAAATGTTGAGAGACCTTTTTTGTAGAGAATTAAGTTTCCTACTTTTTATGTTCTATGATATTTTTCGATCAGAGGCGTAGTTCTCGAGATATATCAAGATATTTAAAAGTTCCGAAGCCGCACCAACATAATAGAGATACAGAAACACCGTGGCCCCTCTCTTTGAGATAACTCTGCATGATTGCGAGCTGGAAATGCCACTTCCAGCTTAGCTGTGCAGAAGAAGAACAACAAGAAGAAGAAATATCTCGAAATATGTCCGTCAGGCCCCTTCCCTTGAGATAAATCTGCAAATATCTCGGAAACGATGCGAGCTACGGCAAAATGTTAAGAGACCTTTTTTGTAGAAAATTAGGTTTCCTACTTTTTATGTTCTATGATATTTTTTGATCAGATGCGTAGTTCTCGAGATATATCAAGATATTTAAAAGTTCCGAAGCCGCACCAACATAATAGAGATACAGAAACACCGTGGCCCCTTTCTTTGCGACAACTCTGCACTATTGCGAGCTGCAAATGCCACTTCCAGCTTAGCTGTGCAGAAGAAGAACAACAAGAAGAAGAAATATCTCGAAATATGTCCGTCAGGCCCCTTCCCTTGAGATAAATCTGCAAATATCTCGGAAACGATGCCAGTTATGGGAAAATCTTAAGAGACCTTTTTTGTAGAGAATTAAGTTTCCTACTTTTTATGTTCTATGATATTTTTTGATCAGATGCGTAGTTCTCGAGATATATCAAGATATTTAAAAGTTCCGAAGCCGCACCAACATAATAGAGATACAGAAACACCGTGGCCCCTTTCTTTGAGGTAACTCTGCACTATTGCGAGCTGCAAATGCCACTTCCAGCTTAGCTGTGCAGAAGAAGAACAACAAGAAGAAGAAATATCTCGAAATATGTCCGTCAGGCCCCTTCCCATGAGATAAATCTGCAAATATCTCGGAAACCAAGCGAGCTATCGCAAAATGTTAAGAGACCTTATTTGTAGAGAATTAAGTTTCCTACTTTTTATGTTCTACGATATTTTTTGATCAGATTGCGTAGTTCTCGAGATATATCAAGATATTTAAAAGTTCCGAAGCCGCACCAACATAATAGAGATACAGAAACACCGTGGCCCCTTTCTTTGCGATAACTCTGCACTATTGCGAGCTGCAAATGCCACTTCCAGCTTAGCTGTGCAGAAGAAGAACAACAAGAAGAAGAAATATCTCGAAATATGTCCGTCAGGCCCCTTCCCTTGAGATAAATCTGCAAATATCTCGGAAACGAAGCGAGCTATGGCAAAATGTTAAGAGACCTTTTTTGTAGAGAATTAAGTTTCCTACTTTTTATGTTCTATGATATTTTTCGATCAGAGGCGTAGTTCTCGAGATATATCAAGATATTTAAAAGTTCCGAAGCCGCACCAACATAATAGAGATACAGAAACACCGTGGCCCCTCTCTTTGAGATAACTCTGCACTATTGCGAGCTGCAAATGCCACTTCCAGCTTAGCTGTGCAGAAGAAGGACAACAAGAAGAAGAAATATCTCGAAATATGTCCGTCAGGCCCCTTCCCTTGAGATAAATCTGCAAATATCTCGGAAACGATGCCAGTTATGGGAAAATGTTAAGAGACCTTTTTTGTAGAGAATTAAGTTTCCTACTTTTTATGTTCTATGATATTTTTTGATCAGATGCGTAGTTCTCGAGATATATCAAGATATTTAAAAGTTCCGAAGCCCCACCAACATAATAGAGATACAGAAACACCGTGGCCCCTTTCTTTGAGGTAACTCTGCACTATTGCGAGCTGCAAATGCCACTTCCAGCTTAGCTGTGCAGAAGAAGAACAACAAGAAGAAGAAATATCTCGAAATATGTCCGTCAGGACCCTTCCCTTGAGATAAATCTGCAAATATCTCGGAAACGAAGCGAGCTATTGCAAAACGTTAAAAGACCTTTTTTGTAGAGAATTAAGTTTCCTACTTTTTATGTTCTATGATATTTTTTGATCAGATGCGTAGTTCTCGAGATATATCAAGATATTTAAAAGTTCCGAAGCCGCACCAACATAATAGAGATACAGAAACACCGTGGCCCCTTTCTTTGAGGTAACTCTGCACTATTGCGCGCTGCAAATGCCACTTCCAGCTTAGCTGTGCAGAAGAAGAACAACAAGAAGAAGAAATATCTCGAAATATGTCCGTCAGGCCCCTTCCCTTGAGATAAATCTGCAAATATCTCGGAAACGAAGCGAGCTACGGCAAAATGTTAAGAGACCTTTTTTGTAGAAAATTAGGTTTCCTACTTTTTATGTTCTATGATATTTTTTGATCAGATGCGTAGTTCTCGAGATATATCAAGATATTTAAAAGTTCCGAAGCCGCACCAACATAATAGAGATACAGAAACACCGTGGCCCCTTTCTTTGCGACAACTCTGCACTATTGCGAGCTGCAAATGCCACTTCCAGCTTAGCTGTGCAGAAGAAGAACAACAAGAAGAAGAAATATCTCGAAATATGTCCGTCAGGCCCCTTCCCTTGAGATAAATCTGCAAATATCTCGGAAACGATGCCAGTTATGGGAAAATGTTAAGAGACCTTTTTTGTAGAGAATTAAGTTTCCTACTTTTTATGTTCTATGATATTTTTCGATCAGAGGCGTAGTTCTCGAGATATATCAAGATATTTAAAAGTTCCGAAGCCGCACCAACATAATAGAGATACAGAAACACCGTGGCCCCTCTCTTTGAGATAACTCTGCATGATTGCGAGCTGGAAATGCCACTTCCAGTTTAGCTGTGCAGAAGACGAACAACAAGAAGAAGAAATATCTCGAAATATGTCCGTCAGGACCCTTCCCTTGAGATAAATCTGCAAATATCTCGGAAACGAAGCGAGCTATTGCAAAACGTTAAAAGACCTTTTTTGTAGAGAATTAAGTTTCCTACTTTTTATGTTCTATGATATTTTTTGATCAGATGCGTAGTTCTCGAGATATATCAAGATATTTAAAAGTTCCGAAGCCGCACCAACATAATAGAGATACAGAAACACCGTGGCCCCTTTCTTTGAGGTAACTCTGCACTATTGCGCGCTGCAAATGCCACTTCCAGCTTAGCTGTGCAGAAGAAGAACAACAAGAAGAAGAAATATCTCGAAATATGTCCGTCAGGCCCCTTCCCTTGAGATAAATCTGCAAATATCTCGGAAACGAAGCGAGCTACGGCAAAATGTTAAGAGACCTTTTTTGTAGAAAATTAGGTTTCCTACTTTTTATGTTCTATGATATTTTTTGATCAGATGCGTAGTTCTCGAGATATATGAAGATATTTAAAAGTTCCGAAGCCGCACCAACATAATAGAGATACAGAAACACCGTGGCCCCTTTCTTTGCGACAACTCTGCACTATTGCGAGCTGCAAATGCCACTTCCAGCTTAGCTGTGCAGAAGAAGAACAACAAGAAGAAGAAATATCTCGAAATATGTCCGTCAGGCCCCTTCCCTTGAGATAAATCTGCAAATATCTCGGAAACGATGCCAGTTATGGGAAAATGTTAAGAGACCTTTTTTGTAGAGAATTAAGTTTCCTACTTTTTATGTTCTATGATATTTTTTGATCAGATGCGTAGTTCTCGAGATATATCAAGATATTTAAAAGTTCCGAAGCCGCACCAACATAATAGAGATACAGAAACACCGTGGCCCCTTTCTTTGAGGTAACTCTGCACTATTGCGAGCTGCAAATGCCACTTCCAGCTTAGCTGTGCAGAAGAAGAACAACAAGAAGAAGAAATATCTCGAAATATGTCCGTCAGGCCCCTTCCCTTGAGATAAATCTGCAAATATCTCGGAAACCAAGCGAGCTATCGCAAAATGTTAAGAGACCTTATTTGTAGAGAATTAAGTTTCCTACTTTTTATGTTGTACGATATTTTTTGATCAGATTGCGTAGTTCTCGAGATATATCAAGATATTTAAAAGTTCCGAAGCCGCACCAACATAATAGAGATACAGAAACACCGTGGCCCCTTTCTTTGCGATAACTCTGCACTATTGCGAGCTGCAAATGCCACTTCCAGCTTAGCTGTGCAGAAGAAGAACAACAAGAAGAAGAAATATCTCGAAATATGTCCGTCAGGCCCCTTCCCTTGAGATAAATCTGCAAATATCTCGGAAACGAAGCGAGCTATGGCAAAATGTTAAGAGACCTTTTTTGTAGAGAATTAAGTTTCCTACTTTTTATGTTCTATGATATTTTTCGATCAGAGGCGTAGTTCTCGAGATATATCAAGATATTTAAAAGTTCCGAAGCCGCACCAACATAATAGAGATACAGAAACACCGTGGCCCCTCTCTTTGAGATAACTCTGCACTATTGCGAGCTGCAAATGCCACTTCCAGCTTAGCTGTGCAGAAGAAGAACAACAAGAAGAAGAAATATCTCGAAATATGTCCGTCAGGCCCCTTCCCTTGAGATAAATCTGCAAATATCTCGGAAACGATGCCAGTTATGGGAAAATGTTAAGAGACCTTTTTTGTAGAGAATTAAGTTTCCTACTTTTTATGTTCTATGATATTTTTTGATCAGATGCGTAGTTCTCGAGATATATCAAGATATTTAAAAGTTCCGAAGCCGCACCAACATAATAGAGATACAGAAACACCGTGGCCCCTTTCTTTGAGGTAACTCTGCACTATTGCGAGCTGCAAATGCCACTTCCAGCTTAGCTGTGCAGAAGAAGAACAACAAGAAGAAGAAATATCTCGAAATATGTCCGTCAGGCCCCTTCCCTTGAGATAAATCTGCAAATATCTCGGAAACCAAGCGAGCTATCGCAAAATGTTAAGAGACCTTATTTGTAGAGAATTAAGTTTCCTACTTTTTATGTTGTACGATATTTTTTGATCAGATTGCGTAGTTCTCGAGATATATCAAGATATTTAAAAGTTCCGAAGCCGCACCAACATAATAGAGATACAGAAACACCGTGGCCCCTTTCTTTGCGATAACTCTGCACTATTGCGAGCTGCAAATGCCACTTCCAGCTTAGCTGTGCAGAAGAAGAACAACAAGAAGAAGAAATATCTCGGAATATGTCCGTCAGGCCCCTTCCCTTGAGATAAATCTGCAAATATCTCGGAAACGAAGCGAGCTATGGCAAAATGTTAAGAGACCTTTTTTGTAGAGAATTAAGTTTCCTACTTTTTATGTTCTATGATATTTTTCGATCAGAGGCGTAGTTCTCGAGATATATCAAGATATTTAAAAGTTCCGAAGCCGCACCAACATAATAGAGATACAGAAACACGTTGCCCCTCTCTTTGAGATAACTCTGCATGATTGCGAGCTGGAAATGCCACTTCCAGTTTAGCTGTGCAGAAGACGAACAACAAGAAGAAGAAATATCTCGAAATATGTCCGTCAGGACCCTTCCCTTGAGATAAATCTGCAAATATCTCGGAAACGAAGCGAGCTATTGCAAAACGTTAAAAGACCTTTTTTGTAGAGAATTAAGTTTCCTACTTTTTATGTTCTATGATATTTTTTGATCAGATGCGTAGTTCTCGAGATATATCAAGATATTTAAAAGTTCCGAAGCCGCACCAACATAATAGAGATACAGAAACACCGTGGCCCCTTTCTTTGAGGTAACTCTGCACTATTGCGCGCTGCAAATGCCACTTCCAGCTTAGCTGTGCAGAAGAAGAACAACAAGAAGAAGAAATATCTCGAAATATGTCCGTCAGGCCCCTTCCCTTGAGATAAATCTGCAAATATCTCGGAAACGAGGCGAGCTACGGCAAAATGTTAAGAGACCTTTTTTGTAGAAAATTAGATTTCCTACTTTTTATGTTCTATGATATTTTTTGATCAGATGCGTAGTTCTCGAGATATATCAAGATATTTAAAAGTTCCGAAGCCGCACCAACATAATAGAGATACAGAAACACCGTGGCCCCTTTCTTTGCGACAACTCTGCACTATTGCGAGCTGCAAATGCCACTTCCAGCTTAGCTGTGCAGAAGAAGAACAACAAGAAGAAGAAATATCTCGAAATATGTCCGTCAGGCCCCTTCCCTTGAGATAAATCTGCAAATATCTCGGAAACGATGCCAGTTATGGGAAAATGTTAAGAGACCTTTTTTGTAGAGAATTAAGTTTCCTACTTTTTATGTTCTATGATATTTTTTGATCAGATGCGTAGTTCTCGAGATATATCAAGATATTTAAAAGTTCCGAAGCCGCACCAACATAATAGAGATACAGAAACACCGTGGCCCCTTTCTTTGAGGTAACTCTGCACTATTGCGAGCTGCAAATGCCACTTCCAGCTTAGCTGTGCAGAAGAAGAACAACAAGAAGAAGAAATATCTCGAAATATGTCCGTCAGGCCCCTTCCCTTGAGATAAATCTGCAAATATCTCGGAAACCAAGCGAGCTATCGCAAAATGTTAAGAGACCTTATTTGTAGAGAATTAAGTTTCCTACTTTTTATGTTCTACGATATTTTTTGATCAGATTGCGTAGTTCTCGAGATATATCAAGATATTTAAAAGTTCCGAAGCCGCACCAACATAATAGAGATACAGAAACACCGTGGCCCCTTTCTTTGCGATAACTCTGCACTACTGCGAGCTGCAAATGCCACTTCCAGCTTAGCTGTGCAGAAGAAGAACAACAAGAAGAAGAAATATCTCGAAATATGTCCGTCAGGCCCCTTCCCTTGAGATAAATCTGCAAATATCTCGGAAACGAAGCGAGCTATGGCAAAATGTTAAGAGACCTTTTTTGTAGAGAATTAAGTTTCCTACTTTTTATGTTCTATGATATTTTTCGATCAGAGGCGTAGTTCTCGAGATATATCAAGATATTTAAAAGTTCCGAAGCCGCACCAACATAATAGAGATACAGAAACACCGTGGCCCCTCTCTTTGAGATAACTCTGCACTATTGCGAGCTGCAAATGCCACTTCCAGCTTAGCTGTGCAGAAGAAGAACAACAAGAAGAAGAAATATCTCGAAATATGTCCGTCAGGCCCCTTCCCTTGAGATAAATCTGCAAATATCTCGAAAACGATGCCAGTTATGGGAAAATGTTAAGAGACCTTTTTTGTAGAGAATTAAGTTTCCTACTTTTTATGTTCTATGATATTTTTTGATCAGATGCGTAGTTCTCGAGATATATCAAGATATTTAAAAGTTCCGAAGCCGCACCAACATAATAGAGATACAGAAACACCGTGGCCCCTTTCTTTGAGGTAACTCTGCACTATTGCGAGCTGCAAATGCCACTTCCAGCTTAGCTGTGCAGAAGAAGAACAACAAGAAGAAGAAATATCTCGAAATATGTCCGTCAGGCCCCTTCCCTTGAGATAAATCTGCAAATATCTCGGAAACCAAGCGAGCTATCGCAAAATGTTAAGAGACCTTATTTGTAGAGAATTAAGTTTCCTACTTTTTATGTTCTACGATATTTTTTGATCAGATTGCGTAGTTCTCGAGATATATCAAGATATTTAAAAGTTCCGAAGCCGCACCAACATAATAGAGATACAGAAACACCGTGGCCCCTTTCTTTGCGATAACTCTGCACTATTGCGAGCTGCAAATGCCACTTCCAGCTTAGCTGTGCAGAAGAAGAACAACAAGAAGAAGAAATATCTCGAAATATGTCCGTCAGGCCCCTTCCCTTGAGATAAATCTGCAAATATCTCGGAAACGAAGCGAGCTATGGCAAAATGTTAAGAGACCTTTTTTGTAGAGAATTAAGTTTCCTACCTTTTATGTTCTATGATATTTTTCGATCAGAGGCGTAGTTCTCGAGATATATCAAGATATTTAAAAGTTCCGAAGCCGCACCAACATAATAGAGATACAGAAACACCGTGGCCCCTTTCTTTGAGGTAACTCTGCACTATTGCGAGCTGCAAATGCCACTTCCAGCTTAGCTGTGCAGAAGAAGAACAACAAGAAGAAGAAATATCTCGAAATATGTCCGTCAGGCCCCTTCCCTTGAGATAAATCTGCAAATATCTCGGAAACGAAGCGAGCTATGGCAAAATGTTAAGAGACCTTATTTGTAGAGATTTAAGTTTCCTACTTTTTATGTTCTACGATATTTTTTGATCAGATGCGTAGTTCTCGAGATATATCAAGATATTTAAAAGTTCCAAAGCCGCACCAACATAATAGAGATACAGAAACACCGTGGCCCCTTTCTTTGAGATAACTCTGCACTATTGCGAGCTGCAAATGCCACTTCCAGCTTAGCTGTGCAGAAGAAGAACAACAAGAAGAAGAAATATCTGGAAATATGTCCGTCAGGCCCCTTCCCTTGAGATAAATCTGCAAATATCTCGGAAACGAAGCGAGCTACGGCAAAATGTTAAGAGACCTTTTTTGTAGAAAATTAGGATTCCTACTTTTTATGTTCTATGATATTTTTTGAACAGATGCGTAGTTCTCGAGATATATCAAGATATTTAAAAGTTCCGAAGCCGCACCAACATAATAGAGATACAGAAACACCGTGGCCCCTTTCTTTGAGATAACTCTGCACTATTGCGCGCTGCAAATGCCACTTCCAGCTTAGCTGTGCAGAAGAAGAACAACAAGAAGAAGAAATATCTCGAAATATGTCCGTCAGGCCCCTTCCCTTGAGATAAATCTGCAAATATCTCGGAAGCGAAGCGAGCTATGGCAAAATGTTAGGAGACCTTTTTTCTAGAGAATTAAGTTTCCTACTTTTTATGTTCTATGATATTTTCTGATCAGATGCGTAGTTCTCGAGATATATCAAGATATTTGAAAGTTCCGAAGCCGCACCAACATAATAGAGATACAGAAACACCGTGGCCCCTTTCTTTGAGATAACTCTGCACTACTGCGAGCTGCAAATGCCACTTCCAGATTAGCTGTGCAGAAGAAGAACAACAAGAAGAAGAAATATCTCGAAATATGTCCGTCAGGCCCCTTCCCTTGAGATAAATCTGCAAATATCTCGAAAACGATGCCAGTTATGGGAAAATGTTAAGAGACCTTTTTTGTAGAGAATTAAGTTTCCTACTTTTTATGTTCTATGATATTTTTTGATCAGATGCGTAGTTCTCGAGATATATCAAGATATTTAAAAGTTCCGAAGCCGCACCAACATAATAGAGATACAGAAACACCGTGGCCCCTTTCTTTGAGGTAACTCTGCACTATTGCGAGCTGCAAATGCCACTTCCAGCTTAGCTGTGCAGAAGAAGAACAACAAGAAGAAGAAATATCTCGAAATATGTCCGTCAGGCCCCTTCCCTTGAGATAAATCTGCAAATATCTCGGAAACCAAGCGAGCTATCGCAAAATGTTAAGAGACCTTATTTGTAGAGAATTAAGTTTCCTACTTTTTATGTTCTACGATATTTTTTGATCAGATTGCGTAGTTCTCGAGATATATCAAGATATTTAAAAGTTCCGAAGCCGCACCAACATAATAGAGATACAGAAACACCGTGGCCCCTTTCTTTGCGATAACTCTGCACTATTGCGAGCTGCAAATGCCACTTCCAGCTTAGCTGTGCAGAAGAAGAACAACAAGAAGAAGAAATATCTCGAAATATGTCCGTCAGGCCCCTTCCCTTGAGATAAATCTGCAAATATCTCGGAAACGAAGCGAGCTATGGCAAAATGTTAAGAGACCTTTTTTGTAGAGAATTAAGTTTCCTACCTTTTATGTTCTATGATATTTTTCGATCAGAGGCGTAGTTCTCGAGATATATCAAGATATTTAAAAGTTCCGAAGCCGCACCAACATAATAGAGATACAGAAACACCGTGGCCCCTTTCTTTGAGGTAACTCTGCACTATTGCGAGCTGCAAATGCCACTTCCAGCTTAGCTGTGCAGAAGAAGAACAACAAGAAGAAGAAATATCTCGAAATATGTCCGTCAGGCCCCTTCCCTTGAGATAAATCTGCAAATATCTCGGAAACGAAGCGAGCTATGGCAAAATGTTAAGAGACCTTATTTGTAGAGATTTAAGTTTCCTACTTTTTATGTTCTACGATATTTTTTGATCAGATGCGTAGTTCTCGAGATATATCAAGATATTTAAAAGTTCCAAAGCCGCACCAACATAATAGAGATACAGAAACACCGTGGCCCCTTTCTTTGAGATAACTCTGCACTATTGCGAGCTGCAAATGCCACTTCCAGCTTAGCTGTGCAGAAGAAGAACAACAAGAAGAAGAAATATCTGGAAATATGTCCGTCAGGCCCCTTCCCTTGAGATAAATCTGCAAATATCTCGGAAACGAAGCGAGCTACGGCAAAATGTTAAGAGACCTTTTTTGTAGAAAATTAGGATTCCTACTTTTTATGTTCTATGATATTTTTTGAACAGATGCGTAGTTCTCGAGATATATCAAGATATTTAAAAGTTCCGAAGCCGCACCAACATAATAGAGATACAGAAACACCGTGGCCCCTTTCTTTGAGATAACTCTGCACTATTGCGCGCTGCAAATGCCACTTCCAGCTTAGCTGTGCAGAAGAAGAACAACAAGAAGAAGAAATATCTCGAAATATGTCCGTCAGGCCCCTTCCCTTGAGATAAATCTGCAAATATCTCGGAAACGAAGCGAGCTATGGCAAAATGTTAGGAGACCTTTTTTGTAGAGAATTAAGTTTCCTACTTTTTATGTTCTATGATATTTTCTGATCAGATGCGTAGTTCTCGAGATATATCAAGATATTTGAAAGTTCCGAAGCCGCACCAACATAATAGAGATACAGAAACACCGTGGCCCCTTTCTTTGAGATAACTCTGCACTACTGCGAGCTGCAAATGCCACTTCCAGATTAGCTGTGCAGAAGAAGAACAACAAGAAGAAGAAATATCTCGAAATATGTCCGTCAGGCCCCTTCCCTTGAGATAAATCTGCAAATATCTCGGAAACGAAGCGAGCTATGGCAAAATGTTAAGAGACCATTTTTGTAGAGAATTAAGTTTCCTACTTTTTATGTTCTATGATATTTTTTGATCAGATGCGTAGTTCTCGAGATATATCCTGATATTTAAAAGTTCCGAAGCGGCACCAACATAATAGAGATACAGAAACACCGTGGCCCCTTTCTTTGAGGTAACTCTGCACTATTGCGAGCTGCAAATGCCACTTCCAGCTTAGCTGTGCAGAAGAAGAACAACAAGAAGAAGGAATATCTCGAAATATGTCCGTCAGGCCCCTTCCCTTGAGATAAATCTGCAAATATCTCGGAAACAAAGCGAGCTATGGCAAAATGTTAAGAGACCTTTTTTGTAGAGAATTATGTTTCCTACAATTTACGTTCTCTGATATTTTTTGATCAGAAGCGTAGTTTTCGAGATATATCGAGATATTTAAAAGTTCCGAAGCCGCACCAACATAATAGAGATACAGAAACACCGTGGCCCCTTTCTTTGAGATAACTCTGCACTATCGCGACCTGCAAATGCCACTTCCAGCTTAGCTGTGCAGAAGAGGAACAACAAGAAGAAGAAATATCTCGGAATATGTCCGTCAGACCGCTTCCCTTGAGCTAAATCTGCAAATATCTCGGAAACGATGCCAGCTATGGGAAAATGTAAAGAGACCTTTTTTGTAGAGAATTAAGTTTCCTACTTTTTATGTTCTATGATATATTTTGATCAGATGCGTAGTTCTCGAGATATATCAAGATATTTAAAAGCTCCGAAGCTGCACCAACATAATAGAGGTACAGAAACACCGTGGCCCCTTTCTTTGAGATAACTCTGCACTATTGCGAGCTGCAAATGCCACTTCCAGCTTAGCTGTGCAGAAGAAGAACAACAAGAAGAAGGAATATCTCGAAATATGTCCGTCAGGCCCCTTCCCTTGAGATAAATCTGCAAATATCTCGGAAACCAAGCGAGCTATGGCAAAATGTTTAGAGACCTTATTTGTAGAGAATTAAGTTTCCTACTTTTTATGTTCTACGATATTTTTTGATCAGATGCGTAGTTCTCGAGATATATCAAGATATTTAAAAGCTCCGAAGCTGCACCAACATAATAGAGGTACAGAAACACCGTGGCCCCTTTCTTTGAGATAACTCTGCACTATTGCGAGCTGCAAATGCCACTTCCAGCTTAGCTGTGCAGAAGAAGAACAACAAGAAGAAGAAATATCTCGAAATATGTCCGTCAGGCCCCTTCCCTTGAGATAAATCTGCAAATATCTCGGAAACGAAGCGAGCTATGGCAAAATGTTAAGAGACCTTTTTTGTAGAGAATTAAGCTTCCTACTTTTTATGTTCTATGATATTTTTCGATCAGAGGCGTAGTTCTCGAGATATATCAAGATATTTAAAAGTTCCGAAGCCGCACCAACATAATAGAGATACAGAAACACCGTGGCCCCTCTCTTTGAGATAACTCTGCACGATTGCGAGCTGGAAATGCCACTTCCAGTTTAGCTGTGCAGAAGAAGAACAACAAAAAGAAGAAATATCTCGAAATATGTCCGTCAGGCCCCTTCCCTTGAGATAAATCTGCAAATATCTCGGAAACGAAGTGAGCTACGGCAAAATGTTAAGAGACCTTTTTTGTAGAAAATTAGGTTTCCTACTTTTTATGTTCTATGATATTTTTTGATCAGATGCGTAGTTCTCGAGATATATCAAGATATTTAAACGTTCCGAAGCCGCACCAACATAATAGAGATACAGAAACACCGTGGCCCCTTTCTTTGAGATAACTCTGCACTATTGCGAGCTGCAAATGCCACTTCCAGCTTAGCTGTGCAGAAGAAGAACAACAAGAAGAAGAAATATCTCGAAATATGTCCGTCAGGCCCCTTCCCTTGAGATAAATCTGCAAATATCTCGGAAACGAAGCGAGCTACGGCAAAATGTTAAGAGACCTTTTTTGTAGAAAATTAGGTTTCCTACTTTTTATGTTCTATGATATTTTTTGATCAGATGCGTAGTTCTCGAGATATATCAAGATATTTAAAAGTTCCGAAGCCGCACCAACATAATAGAGATACAGAAACACCGTGGCCCCTTTCTTTGCGATAACTCTGCACTATTGCGAGCTGCAAATGCCACTTCCAGCTTAGTTGTGCAGACGAAGAACAACAAGAATAAGAAATACTTCGAAATATGTCCGTCAGGCCCCTTCCCTTGAGATAAATCTGCAAATATCTCGGAAACGATGCCAGCTATGGGAAAATGTTAAGAGACCTTTTTTGTAGAGAATTAAGTTTCCTACTTTTTATCTTCTATGATATTTTTCGATCAGAGGCGTAGTTCTCGAGATATATCAAGATATTTAAAAGTTCCGAAGCCGCACCAACATAATAGAGATACAGAAACACCGTGGCCCCTTTCTTTGAGATAACTCTGCACGATTGCGAGCTGGAAATGCCACTTCCAGTTTAGCTGTGCAGAAGAAGAACAACAAGAAGAAGAAATATCTCGAAATATGTCCATCAGGCCCCTTCCCTTGAGATAAATCTGCAAATATCTCGGAAACGAAGCGAGCTATGGCAAAATGTTAAGAGACCTTTTTTGTAGAGAATTAAGTTTCCTACTTTTTATGTTCTATGATATTTTTTGATCAGATGCGTAGTTCTCGAGATATATCAAGATATTTAAAAGCTCCGAAGCTGCACCAACATAATAGAGGTACAGAAACACCGTGGCCCCTTTCTTTGAGATAACTCTGCACTATTGCGAGCTGCAAATGCCACTTCCAGCTTAGCTGTGCAGAAGAAGAACAACAAGAATAAGAAATATTTCGAAATATGTCCGTCAGGCCCCTTCCCTTGAGATAAATCTGCAAATATCTCGGAAACGAAGCGAGCTACGGCAAAATGTTAAGAGACCTTTTTTGTAGAAAATTAGGTTTCCTACTTTTTATGTTGTATGATATTTTTTGATCAGATGCGTAGTTCTCGAGATATATCAAGATATTTGAAAGTTCCGAAGCCGCACCAACATAATAGAGATACAGAAACACCGTGGCCCCTTTCTTTGAGATAACTCTGCACTATTGCGAGCTGCAAATGCCACTTCCAGCTTAGCTGTGGCGAAGAAGAACAACAAGAGGAAGAAATATCTCGAAATATGTCCGTCAGGACCCTTCCCTTGAGATAAATCTGCAAATATCTCGGAAACGAAGCGAGCTATTGCAAAACGTTAAGAGACCTTTTTTGTAGAGAATTAAGTTTCCTACTTTTTATGTTCTATGATATTTTTTGATCAGATGCGTAGTTCTCGAGATATATCAAGATATTTAAAAGTTCCGAAGCCGCACCAACATAATAGAGATACAGAAACACCGTAGCCCCTTTCTTTGCGATAACTCTGCACTATTGCGAGCTGCAAATGCCACTTCCAGCTTAGCTGTGCAGAAGAAGAACAACAAGAAGAAGAAGTATCTGGAAATATGTCCGTCAGGCCCCTTCCCTTGAGATAAATCTGCAAATATCTCGGAAACGAAGCGAGCTATGGCAAAATGTTAAGAGACCTTTTTTGTAGAGAATTATGTTTCCTACAATTTATGTTCTATGATATTTTTTGATCAGAAGCGTAGTTTTCGAGATATATCGAGATATTTAAAAGTTCCGAAGCCGCACCAACATAATAGAGATACAGAAACACCGTGGCCCCTTTCTTTGGGATAACTCTGCACTATTGCGAGCTGGAAATGCCACTTCCAGTTTAGCTGTGCAGAAGAAGAACAACAAGAAGAAGAAATATCTCGAAATATGTCCGTTAGGACCCTTCCCTTGAGATAAATCTGCAAATATCTCGGAAACGAAGCGAGCTATTGCAAAACGTTAAGAGACCTTTTTTGTAGAGAATTAAGTTTCCTACTTTTTATGTTCTATGATATTTTTTGATCAGATGCGTAGTTCTCGAGATATATCAAGATATTTAAAAGCTCCGAAGCTGCACCAACATAATAGAGGTACAGAGACACCGTGGCCCCTTTCTTTGAGATAACCCTGCACTATTGCGGGCTGCAAATGCCACTTCCAGCTTAGCTGTGCAGAAGAAGAACAACAAGAATAAGAACTATTTCGAAATATGTCCGTCAGGCCCCTTCCCTTGAGATAAATCTGCAAATATCTCGGAAACGAAGCGAGCTATCGCAAAATGTTAAGAGACCTTTTTTGTAGAGAATTAAGTTTCCTACTTTTTATGCTCTATGATATTTTTTGATCGGATGCGTAGTTCTCGAGATATATCAAGATATTTAAAAAATCCGAAGCCGCACCAACATAATAGAGATACAGAAACACCGTGGCCCCTTTCTTTGAGATAACTCTGCACTATTGCGAGCTGCAAATGCCACTTCCAGCTTAGCTGTGCAGAAGAAGAACAACAAAAAGAAGAAATATCTCGAAATATGTCCGTCAGGCCCCTTCCCTTGAGATAAATCTGCAAATATCTCGGAAACGAAGCGAGCTATGGCAAAATGTTAAGAGACCTCTTTTGTAGAGAATTAAGTTTCCTACTTTTTATGTTCTATGATATTTTTCGATCAGATGCGTAGTTCTCGAGATATATCGAGATATTTAAAAGTTCCGAAGCCGCACCAACATAATAGAGATACAGAAACACCGTGGCCCCTTTCTTTGAGATAACTCTGCACTATTGCGAGCTGCAAATGCCACTTCCAGCTTAGCTGTGCAGAAGAAGAACAACAAGAAGAAGAAATATCTCGAAATATGTCCGTCAGGACCCTTCCCTTGAGGTAAATCTGCAAATATCTCGGAAAGGAAGCGAGCTATTGCAAAACGTTAAGAGACCTTTTTTGTAGAGAATTAAGTTTCCTACTTTTTATGTTCTATGATATTTTTTGATCAGATGCGTAGTTCTCGAGATATATCAAGATATTTAAAAGCTCCGAAGCTGCACCAACATAATAGAGGTACAGAGACACCGTGGCCCCTTTCTTTGAGAAAACTCTGCACTATTGCGGGCTGCAAATGCCACTTCCAGCTTAGCTGTGCAGAAGAAGAACAACAAGAATAAGAAATATTTCGAAATATGTCCGTCAGGCCCCTTCCCTTGAGATAAATCTGCAAATATCTCGGAAACGAAGCGAGCTATCGCAAAATGTTAAGAGACCTTTTTTGTAGAGAATTAAGTTTCCTACTTTTTATGTTCTATGATATTTTTTGATCGGATGCGTAGTTCTCGAGATATATCAAGATATTTAAAAAATCCGAAGCCGCACCAACATAATAGAGATACAGAAACACCGTGGCCCCTATCTTTGAGATAACTCTGCACTATTGCGAGCTGCAAATGCCACTTCCAGCTTAGCTGTGCAGAAGAAGAACAACAAAAAGAAGAAATATCTCGAAATATGTCCGTCAGGCCCCTTCCCTTGAGATAAATCTGCAAATATCTCGGAAACGAAGCGAGCTATGGCAAAATGTTAAGAGACCTCTTTTGTAGAGAATTAAGTTTCCTACTTTTTATGTTCTATGATATTTTTCGATCAGAGGCGTAGTTCTCGAGATATATCGAGATATTTAAAAGTTCCGAAGCCGCACCAACATAATAGAGATACAGAAACACCGTGGCCCCTTTCTTTGAGATAACCCTGCACTAGTGCGAGCCGCAAATGCCGCTTCCAGCTTAGCTGTGCAGAAGAAGAACAACAAGAAGAAGAAATATCTCGAAATATGTCCGTCAGGCCCCTTCCCTCGAGATAAATCTGCAAATATCTCGGAAACGAAGCGAGCTATGGCAAAATGTTAAGAGACCTTTTTTGTAGAGAATTAAGTTTCCTACTTTTTATGCTCTATGATATTTTTTGATCGGATGCGTAGTTCTCGAGATATATCAAGATATTTAAAAAATCCGAAGCCGCACTAACATAATAGAGATACAGAAACACCGTGGCCCCTTTCTTTGAGATAACTCTGCACTAATGCGAGCTGCAAATGCCACTTCCAGCTTAGCTGTGCAGAAGAAGAACAACAAAAAGAAGAAATATCTCGAAATATGTCCGTCAGGCCCCTTCCCTTGAGATAAATCTGCAAATATCTCGGAAACGAAGCGAGCTATGGCAAAATGTTAAGAGACCTCTTTTGTAGAGAATTAAGTTTCCTACTTTTTATGTTCTATGATATTTTTCGATCAGATGCGTAGTTCTCGAGATATATCGAGATATTTAAAAGTTCCGAAGCCGCACCAACATAATAGATATACAGAAACACCGTGGCCCCTCTCTTTGAGATAACTCTGCACCATTGCGAGCTGCAAATGCCACTTCCAGCTTAGCTGTGCAGAAGAAGACCAACAAGAAGAAGAAATATCTCGAAATATGTCCGTCAGGCCCCTTCCCTTGAGATAAATCTGCAAATATCTCGGAAACGAAGCGAGCTATGGCAAAATGTTAAGAGACCTTATTTGTGGAGAATTAAGTTTCCTACTTTTTATGTTCTATGATATTATTTGATCAGATGCGTAGTTCTCGAGATATATCAAGATATTTATAAGTTCCGAAGCCGCACCAACATAATAGAGATACAGAAACACCGTGGCCCCTTTCTTTGAGATAACTCTGCACTATTGCGAGCTGCAAATGCCACTTCCAGCTTAGCTGTGCAGAAGAAGAACAACAAGAAGAAGAAATATCTCGAAATATGTCCGTCAGGCCCCTTCCCTCGAGATAAATCTGCAAATATCTCGGAAACGAAGCGAGCTATGGCAAAATGTTAAGAGACCTTTTTTGTAGAGAATTAAGTTTCCTACTTTTTATGTTCTATGATATTTTTTGATCGGATGCGTAGTTCTCGAGATATATCAAGATATTTAAAAGTTCCGATGCCGCACCAACATAATAGAGATACAGAAACACCGTGGCCCCTTTCTTTGAGATAACTCTGCACTATTGCGAGCTGCAAATGCCACTTCCAGCTTAGCTGTGCAGAAGAAGACCAACAAGAAGAAGAAATATCTCGAAATATGTCCGTCAGGCCCCTTCCCTTGAGATAAATCTGCAAATATCTCGGAAACGAAGCGAGCTATGGCAAAATGTTAAGAGACCTTATTTGTGGAGAATTAAGTTTCCTACTTTTTATGTTCTATGATATTATTTGATCAGATGCGTAGTTCTCGAGATATATCAAGATATTTAAAAGTTCCGAAGCCGCACCAACATAATAGAGATACAGAAACACCGTGGCCCCTTTCTTTGAGATAACTCTGCACTATTGCGAGCTGCAAATGCCACTTCCAGCTTAGCTGTGAAGAAGAAGAACAACAAAAAGAAGAAATATCTCGAAATATGTCCGTCAGGCCCCTTCCCTTGAGATAAATCTGCAAATATCTCGGAAACGAAGCGAGCTATGGCAAAATGTTAAGAGACCTCTTTTGTAGAGAATTAAGTTTCCTACTTTTTATGTTCTATGATATTTTTCGATCAGATGCGTAGTTCTCGAGATATATCGAGATATTTAAAAGTTCCGAAGCCGCACCAACATAATAGAGATACAGAAACACCGTGGCCCCTTTCTTTGAGATAACTCTGCACTATTGCGAGCTGCAAATGCCACTTCCAGCTTAGCTGTGCAGAAGAAGAACAACAAGAAGAAGAAATATCTCGAAATATGTCCGTCAGGACCCTTCCCTTGAGGTAAATCTGCAAATATCTCGGAAAGGAAGCGAGCTATTGCAAAACGTTAAGAGACCTTTTTTGTAGAGAATTAAGTTTCCTACTTTTTATGTTCTATGATATTTTTTGATCAGATGCGTAGTTCTCGAGATATATCAAGATATTTAAAAGCTCCGAAGCTGCACCAACATAATAGAGGTACAGAGACACCGTGGCCCCTTTCTTTGAGAAAACTCTGCACTATTGCGGGCTGCAAATGCCACTTCCAGCTTAGCTGTGCAGAAGAAGAACAACAAGAATAAGAAATATTTCGAAATATGTCCGTCAGGCCCCTTCCCTTGAGATAAATCTGCAAATATCTCGGAAACGAAGCGAGCTATCGCAAAATGTTAAGAGACCTTTTTTGTAGAGAATTAAGTTTCCTACTTTTTATGTTCTATGATATTTTTTGATCGGATGCGTAGTTCTCGAGATATATCAAGATATTTAAAAAATCCGAAGCCGCACCAACATAATAGAGATACAGAAACACCGTGGCCCCTATCTTTGAGATAACTCTGCACTATTGCGAGCTGCAAATGCCACTTCCAGCTTAGCTGTGCAGAAGAAGAACAACAAAAAGAAGAAATATCTCGAAATATGTCCGTCAGGCCCCTTCCCTTGAGATAAATCTGCAAATATCTCGGAAACGAAGCGAGCTATGGCAAAATGTTAAGAGACCTCTTTTGTAGAGAATTAAGTTTCCTACTTTTCATGTTCTATGATATTTTTCGATCAGATGCGTAGTTCTCGAGATATATCAAGATATTTAAAAGTTCCGAAGCCGCACCAACATAATAGAGATACAGACACACCGTGGCCCCTTTCTTTGAGATAACTCTGCACTATTGCGAGCTGCAAATGCCACTTCCAGCTTAGCTGTGCAGAAGAAGACCAACAAGAAGAAGAAATATCTCGAAATATGTCCGTCAGGCCCCTTCCCTCGAGATAAATCTGCAAATATCTCGGAAACGAAGCGAGCTATGGCAAAATGTTAAGAGACCTTTTTTGTAGAGAATTAAGTTTCCTACTTTTTATGCTCCACGATATTTTTTGATCGGATGCGTAGTTCTCGAGATATATCAAGATATTTAAAAAATCCGAAGCCGCACTAACATAATAGAGATACAGAAACACCGTGGCCCCTTTCTTTGAGATAACTCTGCACTATTGCGAGCTGCAAATGCCACTTCCAGCTTAGCTGTGCAGAAGAAAAACAACAAAAAGAAGAAATATCTCGAAATATGTCCGTCAGGCCCCTTCCCTTGAGATACATCTGCAAATATCTCGGAAACGAAGCGAGCTATGGCAAAATGTTAAGAGACCTCTTTTGTAGAGAATTAAGTTTCCTACTTTTCATGTTCTATGATATTTTTCGATCAGATGCGTAGTTCTCGAGATATATCAAGATATTTAAAAGTTCCGAAGCCGCACCAACATAATAGAGATACAGACACACCGTGGCCCCTTTCTTTGAGATAACTCTGCACTATTGCGAGCTGCAAATGCCACTTCCAGCTTAGCTGTGCAGAAGAAGAACAACAAGAAGAAGAAATATCTCGAAATATGTCCGTCAGGCCCCTTCCCTTGAGACAAATCTGCAAATATCTCGGAAACGAAGCGAGCTATGGCAAAATGTTAAGAGACCTTTTTTGTAGAGAATTAAGTTTCCTACTTTTTATGTTGTATGATATTTTTTGATCAGATGCGTAGTTCTCGAGATATATCAAGATATTTCAAAGTTCCGACGCCGCACCAACATAATAGAGATACAGAAACACCGTGGCCCCTTTCTTTGAGATAACTCTGCACTATTGCGAGCTGCAAATGCCACTTCCAGCTTAGCTGTGCAGAGGAAGAACAACAAGAAGAAGAAATATCTCGAAATATGTCCGTCAGGCCAGTTCCTTTGAGCTGAATCTGCAAATATCTCGGAAACGAAGCGAGCTATGGCAAAATGTTAAGAGACCTCTTTTGTAGAGAATTAAGTTTCCTACTTTTCATGTTCTATGATATTTTTCGATCAGATGCGTAGTTCTCGAGATATATCAAGATATTTAAAAGTTCCGAAGCCGCACCAACATAATAGAGATACAGACACACCGTGGCCCCTTTCTTTGAGATAACTCTGCACTATTGCGAGCTGCAAATGCCACTTCCAGCTTAGCTGTGCAGAAGAAGACCAACAAGAAGAAGAAATATCTCGAAATATGTCCGTCAGGCCCCTTCCCTCGAGATAAATCTGCAAATATCTCGGAAACGAAGCGAGCTATGGCAAAATGTTAAGAGACCTTTTTTGTAGAGAATTAAGTTTCCTACTTTTTATGCTCCACGATATTTTTTGATCGGATGCGTAGTTCTCGAGATATATCAAGATATTTAAAAAATCCGAAGCCGCACTAACATAATAGAGATACAGAAACACCGTGGCCCCTTTCTTTGAGATAACTCTGCACTATTGCGAGCTGCAAATGCCACTTCCAGCTTAGCTGTGCAGAAGAAAAACAACAAAAAGAAGAAATATCTCGAAATATGTCCGTCAG
Source organism: Osmia lignaria lignaria (assembly GCF_051020975.1). Lineage (NCBI taxonomy): Eukaryota > Metazoa > Arthropoda > Insecta > Hymenoptera > Megachilidae > Osmia > Osmia lignaria. Next base: position 1,432,580 of record NW_027478162.1, on the reverse strand, counting down.
GCCCCTTCCCTTGAGATACATCTGCAAATATCTCGGAAACGAAGCGAGCTATGGCAAAATGTTAAGAGACCTCTTTTGTAGAGAATTAAGTTTCCTACTTTTCATGTTCTATGATATTTTTCGATCAGATGCGTAGTTCTCGAGATATATCAAGATATTTAAAAGTTCCGAAGCCGCACCAACATAATAGAGATACAGACACACCGTGGCCCCTTTCTTTGAGATAACTCTGCACTATTGCGAGCTGCAAATGCCACTTCCAGCTTAGCTGTGCAGAAGAAGAACAACAAGAAGAAGAAATATCTCGAAATATGTCCGTCAGACCCCTTCCCTTGAGATAAATCTGCAAATATCTCGGAAACGAAGCGAGCTACGGCAAAATGTTGAGAGACCTTTTTTGTAGAAAATTAGGTTTCCTACTTTTTATGTTCTATGATATTTTTTGATCAGATGCGTAGTTCTCGAGATATATCAAGATATTTAAAAGTTCCGAAGCCGTACCAACATAATAGAGATACAGAAACACCGTGGCCCCTTTCTTTGCGATAACTCTGCACTATTGCGAGCTGCAAATGCCACTTCCAGCTTAGCTGTGCAGAAGAAGAACAACAAGAAGAAGAAATATCTCGAAATATGTCCGTCAGGCCCCTTCCCTTGAGACAAATCTGCAAATATCTCGGAAACGAAGCGAGCTATGGCAAAATGTTAAGAGACCTTTTTTGTAGAGAATTAAGTTTCCTACTTTTTATGTTGTATGATATTTTTTGATCAGATGCGTAGTTCTCGAGATATATCAAGATATTTCAAAGTTCCGACGCCGCACCAACATAATAGAGATACAGAAACACCGTGGCCCCTTTCTTTGAGATAACTCTGCACTATTGCGAGCTGCAAATGCCACTTCCAGCTTAGCTGTGCAGAGGAAGAACAACAAGAAGAAGAAATATCTCGAAATATGTCCGTCAGGCCAGTTCCTTTGAGCTGAATCTGCAAATATCTCGGAAACGAAGCGAGCTATGGCAAAATGTTAAGAGACGTTTTTTGTAGAGAATTATGTTTCCTACAATTTATGTTCTATGATATTTTTTGATCAGAAGCGTAGTTTTCGAGATATATCGAGATATTTAAAAGTTCCGAAGCTGCACCAACATAATAGGGATACAGAAACACCGTGGCCCCTTTCTTTGAGATAACTCTGCACTAGTGCGAGCCGCAAATGCCACTTCCAGCTTAGCTGTGCAGAAGAAGAACAACAAGAAGAAGAAATATCTCGAAATATGTCCGTCAGGCCCCTTCCCTTGAGATAAATCTGCAAATATCTCGGAAACGAAGCGAGCTATGGCAAAATGTTAAGAGACCTTTTTTGTAGAGAATTAAGTTTCCTACTTTTTATGCTCTATGATATTTTTTGATCAGATGCGTAGTTCTCGAGATATATCAAGATATTTAAAAGTTCCGAAGCCGCACCAACATAATAGAGATACAGAAACACCGTGGCCCCTTTCTTTGAGATAACTCTGCACTATTGCGAGCTGTAAAGGCCACTTCCAGCTTAGCTGTGCAGAAGAAGAACAACAAGAAGAAGAAATATCTCGAAATATGTCCGTCAGGCGACTTCCCTTGAGATATATCTGCAAATATCTCGGAAACGAAGCGAGCTATGGCAAAATGTTAAGAGACCTTTTTTGTAGAGAATTCTGTTTCCTACAATTTATGTTCTATGATATTTTTTGATCAGATGCGTAGTTTTCGAGATATATCGAGATATTTAAAAGTTCCGAAGCCGCACCAACATAATAGAGATACAGAAACACCGTGGCCCCTTTCGTTGAGATAACTCTGCACTAGTGCGAGCCGCAAATGCCACTTCCAGCTTAGCTGTGCAGAAGAAGAACAACAAGAAGAAGAAATATCTCGGAATATGTCCGTCAGGCCCCTTCCCTTGAGATAAATCTGCAAATATCTCGGAAACGAAGCGAGCTATGGCGAAATGTTAAGAGACCTTTTTTGTAGAGAATAAAGTTTCCTACTTTTTATGTTCTACGATATTTTTTGATCAGATGCGTAGTTCTCGAGATATATCAAGATATTTAAAAGTTCCGAAGCCGCACCAACATAATAGAGATACAGAAACACCGTGGCCCCTTTCTTTGAGATAACTCTGCACGATTGCGAGCTGTAAATGCCACTTCCAGCTTAGCTGTGCAGAAGAAGGACAACAAGAAGAAGAAATATCTCGAAATATGTCCGTCAGGCCAGTTCCTTTGAGCTGAATCTGCAAATATCTCGGAAACGAAGCGATCTATGGCAAAATGTTAAGAGACGTTTTTTATAGAGAATTATGTTTCCTACAATTTATGTTCTATGATATTTTTTGATCAGAAGCGTAGTTTTCGAGATATATCGAGATATTTAAAAGTTCCGAAGCCGCACCAACATAATAGGGATACAGAAACACCGTGGCCCCTTTCTTTGAGATAACTCTGCACTAGTGCGAGCCGCAAATGCCACTTCCAGCTTAGCTGTGCAGAAGAAGAACAACAAGAAGAAGAAATATCTCGAAATATGTCCGTCAGGCCCCTTCCCTCGAGATAAATCTGCAAATATCTCGGAAACGAAGCGAGCTATGGCAAAATGTTAAGAGACCTTTTTTGTAGAGAATTAAGTTTCCTACTTTTTATGCTCCATGATATTTTTTGATCGGATGCGTAGTTCTCGAGATATATCAAGATATTTAAAAAATCCGAAGCCGCACTAACATAATAGAGATACAGAAACACCGTGGCCCCTTTCTTTGAGATAACTCTGCACTATTGCGAGCTGCAAATGCCACTTCCAGCTTAGCTGTGCAGAAGAAAAACAACAAAAAGAAGAAATATCTCGAAATATGTCCGTCAGGCCCCTTCCCTTGAGATAAATCTGCAAATATCTCGGAAACGAAGCGAGCTATGGCAAAATGTTAAGAGACCTCTTTTGTAGAGAATTAAGTTTCCTACTTTTCATGTTCTATGATATTTTTCGATCAGATGCGTAGTTCTCGAGATATATCAAGATATTTAAAAGTTCCGAAGCCGCACCAACATAATAGAGATACAGACACACCGTGGCCCCTTTCTTTGAGATAACTCTGCACTATTGCGAGCTGCAAATGCCACTTCCAGCTTAGCTGTGCAGAAGAAGAACAACAAGAAGAAGAAATATCTCGAAATATGTCCGTCAGACCCCTTCCCTTGAGATAAATCTGCAAATATCTCGGAAACGAAGCGAGCTACGGCAAAATGTTGAGAGACCTTTTTTGTAGAAAATTAGGTTTCCTACTTTTTATGTTCTATGATATTTTTTGATCAGATGCGTAGTTCTCGAGATATATCAAGATATTTAAAAGTTCCGAAGCCGTACCAACATAATAGAGATACAGAAACACCGTGGCCCCTTTCTTTGCGATAACTCTGCACTATTGCGAGCTGCAAATGCCACTTCCAGCTTAGCTGTGCAGAAGAAGAACAACAAGAAGAAGAAATATCTCGAAATATGTCCGTCAGGCCCCTTCCCTTGAGACAAATCTGCAAATATCTCGGAAACGAAGCGAGCTATGGCAAAATGTTAAGAGACCTTTTTTGTAGAGAATTAAGTTTCCTACTTTTTATGTTGTATGATATTTTTTGATCAGATGCGTAGTTCTCGAGATATATCAAGATATTTCAAAGTTCCGACGCCGCACCAACATAATAGAGATACAGAAACACCGTGGCCCCTTTCTTTGAGATAACTCTGCACTATTGCGAGCTGCAAATGCCACTTCCAGCTTAGCTGTGCAGAGGAAGAACAACAAGAAGAAGAAATATCTCGAAATATGTCCGTCAGGCCAGTTCCTTTGAGCTGAATCTGCAAATATCTCGGAAACGAAGCGAGCTATGGCAAAATGTTAAGAGACGTTTTTTGTAGAGAATTATGTTTCCTACAATTTATGTTCTATGATATTTTTTGATCAGAAGCGTAGTTTTCGAGATATATCGAGATATTTAAAAGTTCCGAAGCCGCACCAACATAATAGGGATACAGAAACACCGTGGCCCCTTTCTTTGAGATAACTCTGCACTAGTGCGAGCCGCAAATGCCACTTCCAGCTTAGCTGTGCAGAAGAAGAACAACAAGAAGAAGAAATATCTCGAAATATGTCCGTCAGGCCCCTTCCCTTGAGATAAATCTGCAAATATCTCGGAAACGAAGCGAGCTATGGCAAAATGTTAAGAGACCTTTTTTGTAGAGAATTAAGTTTCCTACTTTTTATGCTCTATGATATTTTTTGATCAGATGCGTAGTTCTCGAGATATATCAAGATATTTAAAAGTTCCGAAGCCGCACCAACATAATAGAGATACAGAAACACCGTGGCCCCTTTCTTTGAGATAACTCTGCACTATTGCGAGCTGTAAAGGCCACTTCCAGCTTAGCTGTGCAGAAGAAGAACAACAAGAAGAAGAAATATCTCGAAATATGTCCGTCAGGCGACTTCCCTTGAGATATATCTGCAAATATCTCGGAAACGAAGCGAGCTATGGCAAAATGTTAAGAGACCTTTTTTGTAGAGAATTCTGTTTCCTACAATTTATGTTCTATGATATTTTTTGATCAGATGCGTAGTTTTCGAGATATATCGAGATATTTAAAAGTTCTGAAGCCGCACCAACATAATAGAGATACAGAAACACCGTGGCCCCTTTCGTTGAGATAACTCTGCACTAGTGCGAGCCGCAAATGCCACTTCCAGCTTAGCTGTGCAGAAGAAGAACAACAAGAAGAAGAAATATCTCGGAATATGTCCGTCAGGCCCCTTCCCTTGAGATAAATCTGCAAATATCTCGGAAACGAAGCGAGCTATGGCGAAATGTTAAGAGACCTTTTTTGTAGAGAATAAAGTTTCCTACTTTTTATGTTCTACGATATTTTTTGATCAGATGCGTAGTTCTCGAGATATATCAAGATATTTAAAAGTTCCGAAGCCGTACCAACATAATAGAGATACAGAAACACCGTGGCCCCTTTCTTTGCGATAACTCTGCACTATTGCGAGCTGCAAATGCCACTTCCAGCTTAGCTGTGCAGAAGAAGAACAACAAGAAGAAGAAATATCTCGAAATATGTCCGTCAGGCCCCTTCCCTTGAGACAAATCTGCAAATATCTCGGAAACGAAGCGAGCTATGGCAAAATGTTAAGAGACCTTTTTTGTAGAGAATTAAGTTTCCTACTTTTTATGTTGTATGATATTTTTTGATCAGATGCGTAGTTCTCGAGATATATCAAGATATTTCAAAGTTCCGACGCCGCACCAACATAATAGAGATACAGAAACACCGTGGCCCCTTTCTTTGAGATAACTCTGCACTATTGCGAGCTGCAAATGCCACTTCCAGCTTAGCTGTGCAGAGGAAGAACAACAAGAAGAAGAAATATCTCGAAATATGTCCGTCAGGCCAGTTCCTTTGAGCTGAATCTGCAAATATCTCGGAAACGAAGCGAGCTATGGCAAAATGTTAAGAGACGTTTTTTGTAGAGAATTATGTTTCCTACAATTTATGTTCTATGATATTTTTTGATCAGAAGCGTAGTTTTCGAGATATATCGAGATATTTAAAAGTTCCGAAGCCGCACCAACATAATAGGGATACAGAAACACCGTGGCCCCTTTCTTTGAGATAACTCTGCACTAGTGCGAGCCGCAAATGCCACTTCCAGCTTAGCTGTGCAGAAGAAGAACAACAAGAAGAAGAAATATCTCGAAATATGTCCGTCAGGCCCCTTCCCTTGAGATAAATCTGCAAATATCTCGGAAACGAAGCGAGCTATGGCAAAATGTTAAGAGACCTTTTTTGTAGAGAATTAAGTTTCCTACTTTTTATGCTCTATGATATTTTTTGATCAGATGCGTAGTTCTCGAGATATATCAAGATATTTAAAAGTTCCGAAGCCGCACCAACATAATAGAGATACAGAAACACCGTGGCCCCTTTCTTTGAGATAACTCTGCACTATTGCGAGCTGTAAAGGCCACTTCCAGCTTAGCTGTGCAGAAGAAGAACAACAAGAAGAAGAAATATCTCGAAATATGTCCGTCAGGCGACTTCCCTTGAGATATATCTGCAAATATCTCGGAAACGAAGCGAGCTATGGCAAAATGTTAAGAGACCTTTTTTGTAGAGAATTCTGTTTCCTACAATTTATGTTCTATGATATTTTTTGATCAGATGCGTAGTTTTCGAGATATATCGAGATATTTAAAAGTTCTGAAGCCGCACCAACATAATAGAGATACAGAAACACCGTGGCCCCTTTCGTTGAGATAACTCTGCACTAGTGCGAGCCGCAAATGCCACTTCCAGCTTAGCTGTGCAGAAGAAGAACAACAAGAAGAAGAAATATCTCGGAATATGTCCGTCAGGCCCCTTCCCTTGAGATAAATCTGCAAATATCTCGGAAACGAAGCGAGCTATGGCGAAATGTTAAGAGACCTTTTTTGTAGAGAATAAAGTTTCCTACTTTTTATGTTCTACGATATTTTTTGATCAGATGCGTAGTTCTCGAGATATATCAAGATATTTAAAAGTTCCGAAGCCGCACCAACATAATAGAGATACAGAAACACCGTGGCCCCTTTCTTTGAGATAACTCTGCACGATTGCGAGCTGTAAATGCCACTTCCAGCTTAGCTGTGCAGAAGAAGGACAACAAGAAGAAGAAATATCTCGAAATATGTCCGTCAGGCCAGTTCCTTTGAGCTGAATCTGCAAATATCTCGGAAACGAAGCGATCTATGGCAAAATGTTAAGAGACGTTTTTTATAGAGAATTATGTTTCCTACAATTTATGTTCTATGATATTTTTTGATCAGAAGCGTAGTTTTCGAGATATATCGAGATATTTAAAAGTTCCGAAGCCGCACCAACATAATAGGGATACAGAAACACCGTGGCCCCTTTCTTTGAGATAACTCTGCACTAGTGCGAGCCGCAAATGCCACTTCCAGCTTAGCTGTGCAGAAGAAGAACAACAAGAAGAAGAAATATCTCGAAATATGTCGGTCAGGCCCCTTCCCTTGAGATATATCTGCAAATATCTCGGAAACGAAGCGAGCTATGGCAAAATGTTAAGAGACCTTTTTTGTAGAGAATTAAGTTTCCTACTTTTTATGTTCTATGATATTTTTTGATCAGATGCGTAGTTCTCGAGATATATCAAGATATTTAAAAGTTCCGAAGCCGCACCAACATAATAGAGATACAGAAACACCGTGGCCCCTTTCTATGAGATAACTCTGCACTATTGCGAGCTGTAAATGCCACTTCCAGCTTAGCTGTGCAGAAGAAGAACAACAAGAAGAAGAAATATCTCGAAATATGTCCGTCAGGCGACTTCCCTTGAGATATATCTGCAAATATCTCGGAAACGAAGCGAGCTATGGCAAAATGTTAAGAGACCTTTTTTGTAGAGAATTCTGTTTCCTACAATTTATGTTCTATGATATTTTTTGATCAGATGCGTAGTTTTCGAGATATATCGAGATATTTAAAAGTTCCGAAGCCGCACCAACATAATAGAGATACAGAAACACCGTGGCCCCTTTCGTTGAGATAACTCTGCACTAGTGCGAGCCGCAAATGCCACTTCCAGCTTAGCTGTGCAGAAGAAGAACAACAAGAAGAAGAAATATCTCGAAATATGTTCGTCAGGCCCCTTCCCTTGAGATAAATCTGCAAATATCTCGGAAACGAAGCGAGCTATGGCAAAATGTTAAGAGACCTTTTTTGTAGAGAATTAAGTTTCCTACTTTTTATGTTCTATGATATTTTTTGATCAGATGCGTAGTTCTCGAGATATATCAAGATATTTAAAAGTTCCGAAGCCGCACCAACATAATAGAGATACAGAAACACCGTGGCCCCTTTCTTTGAGATAACTCTGCACTATTGCGAGCTGTAAATGCCGCTTCCAGCTTAGCTGTGCAGAAGAAGAACAACAAGAAGAAGAAATATCTCGAAATATGTCCGTCAGGCGACTTCCCTTGAGATATATCTGCAAATATCTCGGAAACGAAGCGAGCTATGGCAAAATGTTAAGAGACCTTTTTTGTAGAGAATTCTGTTTCCTACAATTTATGTTCTATGATATTTTTTGATCAGATGCGTAGTTTTCGAGATATATCGAGATATTTAAAAGTTCCGAAGCCGCACCAACATAATAGAGATACAGAAACACCGTGGCCCCTTTCGTTGAGATAACTCTGCACTAGTGCGAGCCGCAAATGCCACTTCCAGCTTAGCTGTGCAGAAGAAGAACAACAAGAAGAAGAAATATCTCGAAATATGTCCGTCAGGCCCCTTCCCTTGAGATAAATCTGCAAATATCTCGGAAACGAAGCGAGCTATGGCAAAATGTTAAGAGACCTTTTTTGTAGAGAATTAAGTTTCCTACTTTTTATGTTCTATGATATTTTTTGATCAGATGCGTAGTTCTCGAGATATATCAAGATATTTAAAAGTTCCGAAGCCGCACCAACATAATAGAGATACAGAAACACCGTGGCCCCTTTCTTTGAGATAACTCTGCACTATTGCGAGCTGCAAATGCCACTTCCAGCTTAGCTGTGCAGAGGAAGAACAACAAGAAGAAGAAATATCTCGAAATATGTCCGTCAGGCCAGTTCCTTTGAGCTGAATCTGCAAATATCTCGGAAACGAAGCGAGCTATGGCAAAATGTTAAGAGACGTTTTTTATAGAGAATTATGTTTCCTACAATTTATATTCTATGATATTTTTTGATCAGAAGCGTAGTTTTCGAGATATATCGAGATATTTAAAAGTTCCGAAGCCGCAACAACATAATAGGGATACAGAAACACCGTGGCCCCTTTCTTTGAGATAACTCTGCACTAGTGCGAGCCGCAAATGCCACTTCCAGCTTAGCTGTGCAGAAGAAGAACAACAAGAAGAAGAAATATCTCGAAATATGTCCGTCAGACCCCTTCCCTTGAGATAAATCTGCAAATATCTCGGAAACGAAGCGAGCTACGGCAAAATGTTAAGAGACCTTTTTTGTAGAAAATTAGGTTTCCTACTTTTTATGTTCTATGATATTTTTTGATCAGATGCGTAGTTCTCGAGATATATCAAGATATTTAAAAGTTCCGAAGCCGTACCAACATAATAGAGATACAGAAACACCGTGGCCCCTTTCTTTGCGATAACTCTGCACTATTGCGAGCTGCAAATGCCACTTCCAGCTTAGCTGTGCAGAAGAAGAACAACAAGAAGAAGAAATATCTCGAAATATGTCCGTCAGGCCCCTTCCCTTGAGATAAATCTGCAAATATCTCGGAAACGAAGCGAGCTATGGCAAAATGTTAAGAGACCTTTTTTGTAGAGAATTAAGTTTCCTACTTTTTATGTTCTATGATATTTTTCGATCAGAGGCGTAGTTCTCGAGATATATCAAGATATTTCAAAGTTCCGAAGCCGCACCAACATAATAGAGATACAGAAACACCGTGGCCCCTTTCTTTGAGATAACTCTGCACGATTGCGAGCTGGAAATGCCACTTCCAGTTTAGCTGTGCAGAAGAAGAACAACAAGAAGAAGAAATATCTCGAAATATGTCCATCAGGACCCTTCCCTTGAGATAAATCCGCAAATATCTCGGAAACGAAGGGAGCTATTGCAAAACGTTAAGAGACCTTTTTTGTAGAGAATTAAGTTTCCTACTTTTTATGTTCTATGATATTTTTTGATCAGAGGCGTAGTTCTCGAGATATATCAAGATATTTAAAAGCTCCGAAGCTGCACCAACATAATAGAGGTACAGAAACACCGTGGCCCCTTTCTTTGAGATAACTCTGCACTATTGCGAGCTGCAAATGCCACTTCCAGCTTAGCTGTGGAGAAGAAGAACAACAAGAATAAGAAATATTTCGAAATATGTCCGTCAGGCCCCTTCCCTTGAGATAAATCTGCAAATATGTCGGAAACGAAGCGAGCTACGGCAAAATGTTAAGAGACCTTTTTTGTAGAAAATTAGGTTTCCTACTTTTTATGTTCTAGGATATTTTTTGATCAGATGCGTAGTTCTCGAGATATATCAAGATATTTAAAAGTTCCGAAGCCGCACCAACATAATAGAGATACAGAAACACCGTGGCCCCTTTCTTTGCGATAACTCTGCACTATTGCGAGCTGCAAATGCCTCTTCCATCTTAGCTGTGCAGAAGAAGATCAACAAGAAGAAGAAATATCTCGAAATATGTCCGTCAGGCCCCTTCCCTTGAGATAAATCTGCAAATATCTCGGAAACGAAGCGAGCTATGCCAAAATGTTAAGAGACCTTATTTGTAGAGAATTAAGTTTCCTACTTTTTATGTTCTATGATATTTTTTGATGAGATGCGTAGTTCTCGAGATATATCGAGATATTTAAAAGTTCCGAAGCCGCACCAACATAATAGAGATACAGAAACACCGTGGCCCCTTTCTTTGAGATAACTGTGCACTATTGCGAGCTGCAAATGCCACTTCCAGCTTAGCTGTGCAGAAGAAGAACAACAAGAAGAAGAAATATCTCGAAATATGTCCGTCAGGCCCCTTCCCTTGAGATAAATCTGCAAATATCTCGGAAACGAAGCGAGCTATGGCAAAATGTTAAGAGACCTTTTTTGTATGGAATTATGTTTCCTACTTTTTATGTTCTATGATATTTTTTGATCAGACGCGTAGTTCTCGAGATATATCAAGATATTTAAAAGTTCCGAAGCCGCACCAACATAATAGAGATACAGAAACACCGTGGCTCCTTTCTTTTAGATAACTCTGCACTATTGCGACCTGGAAATGCCACTTCCAGTTTAGCTGTGCAGAAGAAGAACAACAAGAAGAAGAAATATCTCGAAATAAGTCCGTTAGGCCCCTTCCCTTGAGATAAATCTGCAAATATCTCGGAAACGAAGCGAGCTATGGCAAAATGTTAAGAGACCTTTTTTGTAGAGAATTAAGTTTCCTACTTTTTATGTTCTATGATATTTTTCGATCAGAGGCGTAGTTCTCGAGATATATCAAGATATTTCAAAGTTCCGAAGCCGCACCAACATAATAGAGATACAGAAACACCGTGGCCCCTTTCTTTGAGATAACTCTGCACGATTGCGAGCTGGAAATGCCACTTCCAGTTTAGCTGTGCAGAAGAAGAACAACAAGAAGAAGAAATATCTCGAAATATGTCCATCAGGACCCTTCCCTTGAGATAAATCCGCAAATATCTCGGAAACGAAGGGAGCTATTGCAAAACGTTAAGAGACCTTTTTTGTAGAGAATTAAGTTTCCTACTTTTTATGTTCTATGATATTTTTTGATCAGAGGCGTAGTTCTCGAGATATATCAAGATATTTAAAAGCTCCGAAGCTGCACCAACATAATAGAGGTACAGAAACACCGTGGCCCCTTTCTTTGAGATAACTCTGCACTATTGCGAGCTGCAAATGCCACTTCCAGCTTAGCTGTGGAGAAGAAGAACAACAAGAATAAGAAATATTTCGAAATATGTCCGTCAGGCCCCTTCCCTTGAGATAAATCTGCAAATATGTCGGAAACGAAGCGAGCTACGGCAAAATGTTAAGAGACCTTTTTTGTAGAAAATTAGGTTTCCTACTTTTTATGTTCTAGGATATTTTTTGATCAGATGCGTAGTTCTCGAGATATATCAAGATATTTAAAAGTTCCGAAGCCGCACCAACATAATAGAGATACAGAAACACCGTGGCCCCTTTCTTTGCGATAACTCTGCACTATTGCGAGCTGCAAATGCCTCTTCCATCTTAGCTGTGCAGAAGAAGATCAACAAGAAGAAGAAATATCTCGAAATATGTCCGTCAGGCCCCTTCCCTTGAGATAAATCTGCAAATATCTCGGAAACGAAGCGAGCTATGCCAAAATGTTAAGAGACCTTATTTGTAGAGAATTAAGTTTCCTACTTTTTATGTTCTATGATATTTTTTGATGAGATGCGTAGTTCTCGAGATATATCGAGATATTTAAAAGTTCCGAAGCCGCACCAACATAATAGAGATACAGAAACACCGTGGCCCCTTTCTTTGAGATAACTGTGCACTATTGCGAGCTGCAAATGCCACTTCCAGCTTAGCTGTGCAGAAGAAGAACAACAAGAAGAAGAAATATCTCGAAATATGTCCGTCAGGCCCCTTCCCTTGAGATAAATCTGCAAATATCTCGGAAACGAAGCGAGCTATGGCAAAATGTTAAGAGACCTTTTTTGTATGGAATTATGTTTCCTACTTTTTATGTTCTATGATATTTTTTGATCAGACGCGTAGTTCTCGAGATATATCAAGATATTTAAAAGTTCCGAAGCCGCACCAACATAATAGAGATACAGAAACACCGTGGCTCCTTTCTTTTAGATAACTCTGCACTATTGCGACCTGGAAATGCCACTTCCAGTTTAGCTGTGCAGAAGAAGAACAACAAGAAGAAGAAATATCTCGAAATAAGTCCGTTAGGCCCCTTCCCTTGAGATAAATCTGCAAATATCTCGGAAACGAAGCGAGCTATGGCAAAATGTTAAGAGACCTTTTTTGTAGAGAATTAAGTTTCCTACGTTTTATGTTGTATGATATTTTTTGATCAGATGCGTAGTTCTCGAGATATATCAAGATATTTAAAAGTTCCGAAGCCGCACCAACATAATAGAGATACAGAAACACCGTGGCCCCTCTCTTTGAGATAACTCTGCACTATTGCGAGCTGCAAATGCCACTTCCAGTTTAGCTGTGCAGAAGAAGAACAACAAGAAGAAGAAATATCTCGAAATATGTCCGTTAGGCCCCTTCCCTTGAGATTAATCGGCAAGTATCTCGGAAACGAAGCGAGCTATGGCAAAATGTTGAGAGACCTTTTTTGTAGAGAATTAAGTTTCCTACTTTTTATGTTCTATGATATTTTTTGATCAGATGCGTAGATCTCGAGATATATCAAGATATTTAAAAGTTCCGAAGCCGCACCAACATAATAGAGATACAGAAACACCGTGGCCCCTTTCTTTGAGATAACTCTGCACTATTGCGAGCTGCAAATGCCACTTCCAGCTTAGCTGTGCAGAAGAAGAACAACAAGAAGAAGAAATATCTCGAAATATGTCCGTCAGGCCCCTTCCCTTGAGATAAATCTGCAAATATCTCGGAAACGAAGCGAGCTATGGCAAAATGTTAAGAGACCTTTTTTGTACGGAATTATGTTTCCTACTTTTTATGTTCTATGATATTTTTTGATCAGACGCGTAGTTCTCGAGATATATCAAGATATTTAAAAGTTCCGAAGCCGCACCAACATAATAGAGATACAGAAACACCGTGGCCCCTTTCTTTGAGATAACTCTGCACTATTGCGAGCTGCAAATGCCACTTCCAGCTTAGCTGTGCAGAAGAAGAACAACAAGAAGAAGAAATATCTCGAAATATGTCGGTCAGGCCCCTTCCCTTGAGATAAATCTGCAAATATTTCGGAAACGAAGCGAGCTATGGCGAAATGTTAAGAGACCTTTTTTGTAGAGAATTAAGTTTCCTACTTTTTATGTTCTATGATATTTTTTGATCAGATGCGTAGTTCTCGAGATATATCAAGATATTTAAAAGTTCCGAAGCCGCACCAACATAATAGAGATACAGAAACACCGTGGCCCCTTTCTTTGAGATAACTCTGCACTATTGCGAGCTGCAAATGCCACTTCCAGCTTAGCTGTGCAGAAGAAGAACAACAAGAAGAAGAAATATCTCGAAATATGTCCGTCAGGCCCCTTCCCTTGAGATAAATCTGCAAATATCTCGGAAACGAAACGAGCTATGGCAAAATGTTAAGACACCTTTTTTGTATGGAATTATGTTTCCTACTTTTTATGTTCTATGATATTTTTTGATCAGACGCGTAGTTCTCGAGATATATCAAGATATTTAAAAGTTCCGAAGCCGCACCAACATAATAGAGATACAGAAACACCGTGGCCCCTTTCTTTGAGATAACTCTGCACTATTGCGAGCTGCAAATGCCACTTCCAGCTTAGCTGTGCAGAAGAAGAACAACAAGAAGAAGAAATATCTCGAAATATGTCCGTCAGGCCCCTTCCCTTGAGATAAATCTGCAAATATCTCGGAAACGAAGCGAGCTATGGCGAAATGTTAAGAGACCTTTTTTGTAGAGAATTAAGTTTCCTACTTTTTATGTTCTATGATATTTTTTGATCAGATGCGTAGTTCTCGAGATATATCAAGATATTTAAAAGTTCCGAAGCCGCACCAACATAATAGAGATACAGAAACACCGTGGCCCCTTTCTTTGAGATAACTCTGCACGATTGCGAGCTGTAAATGCCACTTCCAGCTTAGCTGTGCAGAAGAAGGACAACAAGAAGAAGAAAGATCTCGAAATATGTCCGTCAGGCCCCTTCCCTTGAGATAAATCTGCAAATATCTCGGAAACGAAGCGAGCTATGGCGAAATGTTAAGAGACCTTTTTTGTAGAGAATTAAGTTTCCTACTTTTTATGTTCTATGATATTTTTTGATCAGATGCGTAGTTCTCGAGATATATCAAGATATTTAAAATCTCCGAAGCCGCACCAACATAATAGAGATACAGAAACACCGTGGCCCCTTTCTTTGAGATAACTCTGCACTATTGCGAGCTGCAAATGCCACTTCCAGCTTAGCTGTGCAGAGGAAGTACAACAAGAAGAAGAAATATCTCGAAATATGTCCGTCAGGCCAGTTCCTTTGAGCTGAATCTGCAAATATCTCGGAAACGAAGGGAGCTATGGCAAAATGTTAAGAGACGTTTTTTATAGAGAATTATGTTTCCTACAATTTATGTTCTATGATATTTTTTGATCAGAAGCGTAGTTTTCGAGATATATCGAGATATTTAAAAGTTCCGAAGCCGCACCAACATAATAGGGATACAGAAACACCGTGGCCCCTTTCTTTGAGATAACTCTGCACTAGTGCGAGCCGCAAATGCCACTTCCAGCTTAGCTGTGCAGAAGATGAACAACAAGAAGAAGAAATATCTCGAAATATGTCGGTCAGGCCCCTTCCCTTGAGATATATCTGCAAATATCTCGGAAACGAAGCGAGCTATGGCAAAATGTTAAGAGACCTTTTTTGTAGAGAATTATGCTTCCTACAATTTATGTTCTATGATATTTTTTGATCAGAAGCGTAGTTTTCGAGATACATCGAGATATTTAAAAGTTCCGAAGCCGCACCAACATAATAGAGATACAGAAACACCGTGGCCCCTTTCTTTGAGATAACTCTGCACTAGTGCGAGCCGCAAATGCCAGTTCCAGCTTAGCTGTGCAGAAGAAGAACAACAAGAAGAAGAAATATCTCGAAATATGTCCGTCAGGCCCCTTCCCTTGAGATAAATCTGCAAATATCTCGGAAACGAAGCGAGCTATGGCAAAATGTTAAGAGACCTTTTTTGTAGAGAATTAAGTTTCCTACTTTTTATGTTGTATGATATTTTTTGATCAGATGCGTAGTTCTCGAGATATATCAAGATATTTAAAAGTTCCGAAGCCGCACCAACATAATAGAGATACAGAAACACCGTGGCCCCTTTCTTTGAGATAACTCTGCACTATTGCGAGCTGCAAATGCCACTTCCAGCTTAGCTGTGCAGAGGAAGAACAACAAGAAGAAGAAATATCTCGAAATATGTCCGTCAGGCCAGTCCCTTTGAGCTGAATCTGCAAATATCTCGGAAACGAAGCGAGCTATGGCAAAATGTTAAGAGATGTTTTTTGTAGAGAATTATGTTTCCTACAATTTATGTTCTATGATATTTTTTGATCAGAAGCGTAGTTTTCGAGATATATCGAGGTATTTAAAAGTTCCGAAGCCGCACCAACATAATAGGGATACAGAAACACCGTGGCCCCTTTCTTTGAGATAACTCTGCACTAGTGCGAGCCGCAAAAGCCACTTCCAGCTTAGCTGTGCAGAAGAAGAACAACAAGAAGAAGAAATATCTCGAAATATGTCCGTCAGGCCCCTTCCCTTGAGATAAATCTGCAAATATCTCGGAAACGAAGCGAGCTATGGCGAAATGTTACGAGACCTTTTTTGGAGAGAATTAAGTTTCCTACTTTTTATGTTCTATGATATTTTTTGATCAGATGCGTAGTTCTCGAGATATATCAAGATATTTAAAAGTTCCGAAGCCGCACCAACATAATAGAGATACAGAAACACCGTGGCCCCTTTCTTTGAGATAACTCTGCACGATTGCGAGCTGTAAATGCCACTTCCAGCTTAGCTGTGCAGAAGAAGGACAACAAGAAGAAGAAATATCTCGAAATATGTCCGTCAGGCCCCTTCCCTTGAGATAAATCTGCAAATATCTCGGAAACGAAGCGAGCTATGGCGAAATGTTAAGAGACCTTTTTTGTAGAGAATTAAGTTTCCTACTTTTTATGTTCTATGATATTTTTTGATCAGATGCGTAGTTCTCGAGATATATCAAGATATTTAAAAGCTCCGAAGCCGCACCAACATAATAGAGATACAGAAACACCGTGGCCCCTTTCTTTGAGATAACTCTGCACTATTGCGAGCTGCAAATGCCACTTCCAGCTTAGCTGTGCAGAGGAAGAACAACAAGAAGAAGAAATATCTCGAAATATGTCCGTCAGGCCAGTTCCTTTGAGCTGAATCTGCAAATATCTCGGAAACGAAGCGAGCTATGGCAAAATGTTAAGAGACGTTTTTTATAGAGAATTATGTTTCCTACAATTTATGTTGTATGATATTTTTGATCAGAAGCGTAGTTTTCGAGATATATCGAGATATTTAAAAGTTCCGAAGCCGCACCAACATAATAGAGATACAGAAACACCGTGGCCCCTTTCTTTGAGATAACTCTGCACTATTGCGAGCTGCAAATGCCACTTCCAGCTTAGCTGTGCAGAGGAAGAACAACAAGAAGAAGAAATATCTCGAAATATGTCCGTCAGGCCAGTTCCTTTGAGCTGAATCTGCAAATATCTCGGAAACGAAGCGAGCTATGGCAAAATGTTAAGAGACCTTTTTTGTAGAGAATTAAGTTTCCTACAATTTATATTCTATGATATTTTTTGATCAGAAGCGTAGTTTTCGTGATATATCGAGATATTTAAAAGTTCCGAAGCCGCACCAACATAATAGGGATACAGAAACACCGTGGCCCCTTTCTTTGAGATAACTCTGCACTAGTGCGAGCCGCAAATGCCACTTCCAGCTTAGCTGTGCAGAAGAAGAACAACAAGAAGAAGAAATATCTCGAAATATGTCCGTCAGGCCCCTTCCCTTCAGATAAATCTGCAAATATCTCGGAAACGAAGCGAGCTATGGCGAAATGTTAAGAGACCTTTTTTGTAGAGAATTAAGTTTCCTACTTTTTATGTTCTATGATATTTTTTGATCAGATGCGTAGTTCTCGAGATATATCAAGATATTTAAAAGTTCCGAAGCCGCACCAACATAATAAGAGATACAGAAACACCGTGGCCCCTTTCTTTGAGATAACTCTGCACGATTGCGAGCTGCAAATGCCACTTCCAGCTTAGCTGTGCAGAAGAAGAACAACAAGAAGAAGGAATATCTCGAAATATGTCCGTCAGGCCAGTTCCTTTGAGCTGAATCTGCAAATATCTCGGAAACGAAGCGATCTATGGCAAAATGTTAAGAGACGTTTTTTATAGAGAATTATGTTTCCTACAATTTATGTTCTATGATATTTTTTGATCAGAAGCGTAGTTTTCGAGATATATCGAGATATTTAAAAGTTCCGAAGCCGCACCAACATAATAGGGATACAGAAACACCGTGGCCCCTTTCTTTGAGATAACTCTGCACTAGTGCGAGCCGCAAATGCCACTTCCAGCTTAGCTGTGCAGAAGAAGAACAACAAGAAGAAGAAGTATCTCGAAATATGTCGGTCAGGCCCCTTCCCTTGAGATATATCTGCAAATATCTCGGAAACGAAGCGAGCTATGGCAAAATGTTAAGAGACCTTTTTTGTAGAGAATTATGCTTCCTACAATTTATGTTCTATGATATTTTTTGATCAGAAGCGTAGTTTTCGAGATACATCGAGA
The DNA here is from genome assembly GCF_051020975.1 of Osmia lignaria lignaria. Classification (NCBI taxonomy): domain Eukaryota; kingdom Metazoa; phylum Arthropoda; class Insecta; order Hymenoptera; family Megachilidae; genus Osmia; species Osmia lignaria. The sequence goes on along the minus strand of NW_027478162.1, from coordinate 1,414,393 downwards.
TATTTAAAAGTTCCGAAGCCGCACCAACATAATAGAGATACAGAAACACCGTGGCCCCTTTCTTTGAGATAACTCTGCACTAGTGCGAGCCGCAAATGCCAGTTCCAGCTTAGCTGTGCAGAAGAAGAACAACAAGAAGATGAAATATCTCGAAATATGTCCGTCAGGCCCCTTCCCTTGAGATAAATCTGCAAATATCTCGGAAACGAAGCGAGCTATGGCAAAATGTTAAGAGACCTTTTTTGTAGAGAATTAAGTTTCCTACTTTTTATGTTGTATGATATTTTTTGATCAGATGCGTAGTTCTCGAGATATATCAAGATATTTAAAAGTTCCGAAGCCGCACCAACATAATAGAGATACAGAAACACCGTGGCCCCTTTCTTTGAGATAACTCTGCACTAGTGCGAGCCGCAAATGCCAGTTCCAGCTTAGCTGTGCAGAAGAAGAACAACAAGAAGAAGAAATATCTCGAAATATGTCCGTCAGGCCCCTTCCCTTGATATAAATCTGCAAATATCTCGGAAACGAAGCGAGCTATGGCAAAATGTTAAGAGACCTTTTTTGTAGAGAATTAAGTTTCCTACTTTTTATGTTGTATGATATTTTTTGATCAGATGCGTAGTTCTCGAGATATATCAAGATATTTAAAAGTTCTGAAGCCGCACCAACATAATAGAGATACAGAAACACCGTGGCCCCTTTCTTTGAGATAACTCTGCACTAGTGCGAGCCGCAAATGCCACTTCCAGCTTAGCTGTGCAGAAGAAGAACAACAAGAAGAAGAAATATCTCGAAATATGTCCGTCAGGCCCCTTCCCTTGAGATAAATCTGCAAATATCTCGGAAACGAAGCGAGCTATGGCAAAATGTTAAGAGACCTTTTTTATAGAGAATTCTGTTGCCTACAATTTATGTTCTATGATATTTTTTGATCAGATGCGTAGTTTTCGAGATATATCGAGATATTTAAAAGTTCCGAAGCCGCACCAACATAATAGAGATACAGAAACACCGTGGCCCCTTTCGTTGAGATAACTCTGCACTAGTGCGAGCCGCAAATGCCACTTCCAGCTTAGCTGTGCAGAAGAAGAACAACAAGAAGAAGAAATATCTCGAAATATGTCCGTCAGGCCCCTTCCCTTGAGATAAATCTGCAAATATCTCGGAAACGAAGCGAGCTATGGCAAAATGTTAAGAGACCTTTTTTGTAGAGAATTAAGTTTCCTACTTTTTATGTTCTATGATATTTTTTGAGCAGATGCGTAGTTTTCGAGATATATCGAGATATTTAAAAGTTCCGAAGCCGCACCAACATAATAGAGATACAGAAACACCGTGGCCCCTTTCGTTGAGATAACTCTGCACTAGTGCGAGCCGCAAATGCCACTTCCAGCTTAGCTGTGCAGAAGAAGAACAACAAGAAGAAGAAATATCTCGAAATATGTCCGTCAGGCCCCTTCCCTTGAGATAAATCTGCAAATATCTCGGAAACGAAGCGAGCTATGGCAAAATCTTAAGAGACCTTTTTTGTAGAGAATTAAGTTTCCTACTTTTTATGTTCTATGATATTTTTTGATCAGATGCGTAGTTCTCGAGATATATCAAGATATTTAAAAGTTCCGAAGCCGCACCAACATAATAGAGATACAGAAACACCGTGGCCCCTTTCTTTGAGATAACTCTGCACTATTGCGAGCTGTAAATGCCACTTCCAGCTTAGCTGTGCAGAAGAAGAACAACAAGAAGAAGAAATATCTCGAAATATGTCCGTCAGGCCCCTTCCCTTGAGATAAATCTGCAAATATCTCGGAAACGAAGCGAGCTATGGCAAAATGTTAAGAGACCTTTTTTGTAGAGAATTAAGTTTCCTACTTTTTATGTTCTACGATATTTTTTGATCAGATGCGTAGTTCTCGAGATATATCAAGATATTTAAAAGTTCCGAAGCCGCACCAACATAATAGAGATACAGAAACACCGTGGCCCCTTTCTTTGAGATAACTCTGCACAATTGCGAGCTGCAAATGCCACTTCCAGCTTAGCTGTGCAGAGGAAGAACAACAAGAAGAAGAAATATCTCGAAATATGTCCGTCAGGCCAGTTCCTTTGAGCTGAATCTGCAAATATCTCGGAAACGAAGCGAGCTATGGCAAAATGTTAAGAGACGTTTTTTATAGAGAATTATGTTTCCTACAATTTATATTCTATGATATTTTTTGATCAGAAGCGTAGTTTTCGAGATATATCGAGATATTTAAAAGTTCCGAAGCCGCACCAACATAATAGGGATACAGAAACACCGTGGCCCCTTTCTTTGAGATAACTCTGCACTAGTGCGAGCCGCAAATGCCACTTCCAGCTTAGCTGTGCAGAAGAAGAACAACAAGAAGAAGAAATATCTCGAAATATGTCCGTCAGGCCCCTTCCCTTCAGATAAATCTGCAAATATCTCGGAAACGAAGCGAGCTATGGCGAAATGTTAAGAGACCTTTTTTGTAGAGAATTAAGTTTCCTACTTTTTATGTTCTATGATATTTTTTGATCAGATGCGTAGTTCTCGAGATATATCAAGATATTTAAAAGTTCCGAAGCCGCACCAACATAATAGAGATACAGAAACACCGTGGCCCCTTTCTTTGAGATAACTCTGCACTATTGCGAGCTGCAAATGCCACTTCCAGCTTAGCTGTGCAGAGGAAGAACAACAAGAAGAAGAAATATCTCGAAATATGTCCGTCAGGCCAGTTCCTTTGAGCTGAATCTGCAAATATCTCGGAAACGAAGCGAGCTATGGCAAAATGTTAAGAGACGTTTTTTATAGAGAATTATGTTTCCTACAATTTATATTCTATGATATTTCTTGATCAGAAGCGTAGTTTTCGAGATATATCGAGATATTTAAAAGTTCCGAAGCCGCACCAACATAATAGAGATACAGAAACACCGTGGCCCCTTTCTTTGAGATAACTCTGCACTATTGCGAGCTGCAAATGCCACTTCCAGCTTAGCTGTGCAGAGGAAGAACAACAAGAAGAAGAAATATCTCGAAATATGTCCGTCAGGCCAGTTCCTTTGAGCTGAATCTGCAAATATCTCGGAAACGAAGCGAGCTATGGCAAAATGTTAAGAGACCTTTTTTGTAGAGAATTAAGTTTCCTACTTTTTATGTTCTATGATATTTTTTGATCAGATGCGTAGTTCTCGAGATATATCAAGATATTTAAAAGTTCCGAAGCCGCACCAACATAATAGAGATACAGAAACACCGTGGCCCCTTTCTTTGAGATAACTCTGCACTATTGCGAGCTGCAAATGCCACTTCCAGCTCAGCTGTGCAGAGGAAGAACAACAAGAAGAAGAAGTATCTCGAAATATGTCCGTCAGGCCCGTTCCTTTGAGCTGAATCTGCAAATATCTCGGAAACGAAGCGAGCTATGGCAAAATGTTAAGCGACGTTTTTTGTAGAGAATTATGTTTCCTACAATTTATGTTCTATGATATTTTTTGATCAGAATCGTAGTTTTCGAGATATATCGAGATATTTAAAAGTTCCGAAGCCGCACCAACATAATAGAGATACAGAAACACCGTGGCCCCTTTCTTTGAGATAACTCTGCACTAGTGCGAGCCGCAAATGCCACTTCCAGCTTAGCTGTGCAGAAGAAGAACAACAAGAAGAAGAAATATCTCGAAATATGTCCGACAGGCCCCTTCCCTTGAGATAAATCTGCAAATATCTCGGACACGAAGCGAGCTATGGCAAAATGTTAAGAGACCTTTTTTGTAGAGAATAATGTTTCCTACAATTTATGTTGTATGATATTTTTTGATCAGAAGCGTAGTTTTCGAGATATATCGAGATATTTAAAAGTTCCGAAGCCGCACCAACATAATAGAGATACAGAAACACCGTGGCCCCTTTCTTTGAGATAACTCTGCACTATTGCGAGCTGCAAATGCCACTTCCTGCTTAGCTGTGCAGAGGAAGAACAACAAGAAGAAGAAGTATCTCGAAATATGTCCGTCAGGCCCGTTCCTTTGAGCTGAATCTGCAAATATCTCGGAAACGAAGCGAGCTATGGCAAAATGTTAAGAGACGTTTTTTGTAGTGAATTATGTTTCCTACAATTTATGTTCTATGATATTTTTTGATCAGAAGCGTAGTTTTCGAGATATATCGAGATATTTAAAAGTTCCGAAGCCGCACCAACATAATAGAGATACAGAAACACCGTGGCTCCTTTCTTTGAGATAACTCTGCACTAGTGCGAGCCGCAAATGCCACTTCCAGCTTAGCTGTGCAGAAGAAGAACGACAAGAAGAAGAAATATCTCGAAATATGTCCGTCAGGCCCCTTCCCTTGAGATAAATCTGCAAATATCTCGGAAACGAAGCGAGCTATGGCAAAATGTTAAGAGACCTTTTTTGTAGAGAATTAAGTTTCCTACTTTTTATGTTCTATGATATTTTTTGATCAGATGCGTAGTTCTCGAGATATATCAAGATATTTAAAAGTTCCGAAGCCGCACCAACATAATGGAGATACAGAAACACCGTGGCCCCTTCCTTTTAGATAACTCTGCACTATTGCGAGCTGCAAATGCCACTTCCAGCTTAGCTGTGCAGAGGAAGAACAACAAGAAGAAGAAGTATCTCGAAATATGTCCGTCAGGCCCGTTCCTTTGAGCTGAATCTGCAAATATCCCGGAAACGAAGCGAGCTATGGCAAAATATTAAGAGACGTTTTTTGTAGAGAATTATGTTTCCTACAATTTATGGTCTATGATATTTTTCGATCAGAAGCGTAGTTTTCGAGATATATCGAGATATTTAAAAGTTCCGAAGCCGCACCAAGATAATAGAGATAGAGAAACACCGTGGCCCCTTTCTTTGAGATAACTCTGCACTAGTGCGAGCCGCAAATGCCACTTCCAGCTTAGCTGTGCAGAAGAAGAACAACAAGAAGAAGAAATATCTCGAAATATGTCCGTCAGGCCCCTTCCCTTGAGATAAATCTGCAAATATCACGGGAACGAAGCGAGCTATGGCAAAATGTTAAGAGACCTTTTTTGTAGAGAATTAAGTTTCCTACTTTTTATGGTCTATGATATTTTTTGATCAGATGCGTAGTTCTCGAGATATATCAAGATATTTAAAAGCTCCGAAGCCGCACCAACATAATAGAGATACAGAAACACCGTGGCCCCTTTCTTTGAGATAACTCTGCACTATTGCGAGCTGCAAATGCCACTTCCTGCTTAGCTGTGCAGAGGAAGAACAACAAGAAGAAGAAGTATCTCGAAATATGTCCGTCAGGCCCGTTCCTTTGAGCTGAATCTGCAAATATCTCGGAAACGAAGCGAGCTATGGCAAAATGTTAAGAGACGTTTTTTGTAGTGAATTATGTTTCCTACAATTTATGTTCTATGATATTTTTTGATCAGAAGCGTAGTTTTCGAGATATATCGAGATATTTAAAAGTTCCGAAGCCGCACCAACATAATAGAGATACAGAAACACCGTGGCTCCTTTCTTTGAGATAACTCTGCACTAGTGCGAGCCGCAAATGCCACTTCCAGCTTAGCTGTGCAGAAGAAGAACGACAAGAAGAAGAAATATCTCGAAATATGTCCGTCAGGCCCCTTCCCTTGAGATAAATCTGCAAATATCTCGGAAACGAAGCGAGCTATGGCAAAATGTTAAGAGACCTTTTTTGTAGAGAATTAAGTTTCCTACTTTTTATGTTCTATGATATTTTTTGATCAGATGCGTAGTTCTCGAGGTATATCAAGATATTTAAAAGTTCCGAAGCCGCACCAACATAATAGAGATACAGAAACACCGTGGCCCCTTTCTTTGAGATAACTCTGCACTATTGCGAGCTGCAAATGCCACTTCCAGCTTAGCTGTGCAGAGGAAGAACAACAAGAAGAAGAAGTATCTCGAAATATGTCCGTCAGGCCCGTTCCTTTGAGCTGAATCTGCAAATATCTCGGAAACGAAGCGAGCTATGGCAAAATGTTAAGAGACGTTTTTTGTAGTGAATTATGTTTCCTACAATTTATGTTCTATGACATTTTTTGATCAGAAGCGTAGTTTTCGAGATATATCGAGATATTTTAAAGTTCCGAAGCCGCGCCAACATAATAGAGATACAGAAACACCGTGGCTCCTTTCTTTGAGATAACTCTGCACTAGTGCGAGCCGCAAATGCCACTTCCAGCTTAGCTGTGCAGAAGAAGAACAACAAGAAGAAGAAATATCTCGAAATATGTCCGTCAGGCCCCTTCCCTTGAGATAAATCTGCAAATATCTCGGAAACGAAGCGAGCTATGGCAAAATGTTAAGAGACCTTTTTTGTAGAGAATTAAGTTTCCTACTTTTTATGTTCTATGATATTTTTCGATCAGAGGCGTAGTTCTCGAGATATATCAAGATATTTAAAAGTTCCGAAGCCGCACCAACATAATAGAGATACAGAAACACCGTGGCCCCTTTCTTTGAGATAACTCTGCACGATTGCGAGCTGGAAATGCCACTTCCAGTTTAGATGTGCAGAAGAAGAACAACAAGAAGAAGAAATATCTCGAAATATGTCCATCAGGACCCTTCCCTTGAGATAAATCTGCAAATATCTCGGAAACGAAGCGAGCTATGGCAAAATGTTAAGAGACCTTTTTTGTAGAGAATTAAGTTTCCTACTTTTTATGTTCTATGATATTTTTTGATCAGATGCGTAGTTCTCGAGATATATCAAGATACTTAAAAGTTCCGAAGCCGCACCAACATAATAGAGATACAGAAACACCGTGGCCCCTTTCTTTGAGATAACTCTGCACTATTGCGAGCTGCAAATGCCACTTCCAGCTTAGCTGTGCAGAAGAAGAACAACAAGAAGAAGAAATATCTCGAAATATGTCCGTCAGGCCCCTTCCCTTGAGATAAATCTGCAAATATCTCGGAAACGAAGAGAGCTATGGCAAAATGTTAAGAGACCTTTTTTGTAGAGAATTAAGTTTCCTACTTTTCATGTTCTACGATATTTTTTGATCAGATGCGTAGTTCTCGAGATATATCAAGATATTTAAAAGTTCCGAAGCAGCACCAACATAATAGAGATACAGAAACACCGTGGCCCCTTTCTTTGAGATAACTCTGCACTATTGCGAGCTGTAAATGCCACTTCCAGCTTAGCTGTGCAGAAGAAGAACAACAAGAAGAAGAAATATCTCGAAATATGTCCGGCAGGCCCCTTCCCTTGAGATATATCTGCAAATATCTCGGAAACGAAGCGAGCTATGGCAAAATGTTAAGATACCTTTTTTGTAGAGAATTATGTTTCCTACAATTTATGTTCTATGATTTTTTTTGATCAGATGCGTAGTTCTCGAGATATATCAAGATATTTAAAAGTTCCGAAGCCGCACCAACATAATAGAGATACAGAAACACCGTGGCCCCTTTCTTTGAGATAACTCTGCACTATTGCGACCAGCAAATGCCACTTCCAGCTTAGCTGTGCAGAGGAAGAACAACAAGAAGAAGAAGTATCTCGAAATATGTCCGTCAGGCCCGTTCCTTTGAGCTGAATCTGCAAATATCTCGGAAACGAAGCGAGCTATGGCAAAATGTTAAGAGACGTTTTTTGTAGAGAATTATGTTTCCTACAATTTATGTTCTATGATATTTTTTGATCAGAAGCGTAGTTTTCGAGATATATCGAGATATTTAAAAGTTCCGAAGCCGCACCAACATAATAGAGATACAGAAACACCGTGGCCCCTTTCTTTGAGATAACTCTGCACTAGTGCGAGCCGCAAATGCCACTTCCAGCTTAGCTGTGCAGAAGAAGAACAACAAGAAGAAGAAATATCTCGAAATATGTCCGACAGGCCCCTTCCCTTGAGATAAATCTGCAAATATCTCGGACACGAAGCGAGCTATGGCAAAATGTTAAGAGACCTTTTTTGTAGAGAATTAAGTTTCCTACTTTTTATGTTCTATGATATTTTTTGATCAGATGCGTAGTTCTCGAGATATATCAAGATATTTAAAAGTTCCGAAGCCGCACCAACATAATAGAGATACAGAAACACCGTGGCCCCTTCCTTTTAGATAACTCTGCACTATTGCGAGCTGCAAATGCCACTTCCAGCTTAGCTGTGCAGAGGAAGAACAACAAGAAGAAGAAGTATCTCGAAATATGTCCGTCAGGCCCGTTCCTTTGAGCTGAATCTGCAAATATCCCGGAAACGAAGCGAGCTATGGCAAAATATTAAGAGACGTTTTTTGTAGAGAATTATGTTTCCTACAATTTATGGTCTATGATATTTTTCGATCAGAAGCGTAGTTTTCGAGATATATCGAGATATTTAAAAGTTCCGAAGCCGCACCAAGATAATAGAGATACAGAAACACCGTGGCTCCTTTCTTTGAGATAACTCTGCACTGGTGCGAGCCGCAAATGCCTCTTCCAGCTTAGCTGTGCAGAAGAAGAACAACAAGAAGAAGAGATATCTCGAAATATGTCCGTCAGGCCCCTTCCCTTGAAATAAATCTGCAAATATCTCGGAAACGAAGCGAGCTATGGCAAAATGTTAAGAGACCTTTTTTGTAGAGAATTAAGTTTCCTACTTTTTATGTTCTATGATATTTTTCGATCAGACGCGCAGTTCTCGAGATATATCGAGATATTTAAAAGTTCCGAAGCCGCACCAACATAATAGAGATACAGAAACACCGTGGCCCCTTTCTTTGAGATAACTCTGCACTAGTGCGAGCCGCAAATGCCACTTCCAGCTTAGCTGTGCAGAAGAAGAACAACGAGAAGAAGAAATATCTCGAAATATGTCCGTCAGGCCCCTTCCCTTGAGATAAATCTGCAAATATCTCGGGAACGAAGCGAGCTATGGCAAAATGTTAAGAGACCTTTTTTGTAGAGAATTAAGTTTCCCACTTTTTATGTTCTATGATATTTTTTGATCAGATGCGTAGTTCTCGAGATATATCAAGATATTTAAAAGCTCCGAAGCCGCACCAACATAATAGAGATACAGAAACACCGTGGCCCCTTTCTTTGAGATAACTCTGCACTATTGCGAGCTGCAAATGCCACTTCCTGCTTAGCTGTGCAGAGGAAGAACAACAAGTAGAAGAAGTATCTCGAAATATGTCCGTCAGGCCCGTTCCTTTGAGCTGAATCTGCAAATATCTCGGAAACGAAGCGAGCTATGGCAAAATGTTAAGAGACGTTTTTTGTAGTGAATTATGTTTCCTACAATTTATGTTCTATGATATTTTTTGATCAGAAGCGTAGTTTTCGAGATATATCGAGATATTTAAAAGTTCCGAAGCCGCACCAACATAATAGAGATACAGAAACACCGTGGCTCCTTTCTTTGAGATAACTCTGCACTAGTGCGAGCCGCAAATGCCACTTCCAGCTTAGCTGTGCAGAAGAAGAACGACAAGAAGAAGAAATATCTCGAAATATGTCCGTCAGGCCCCTTCCCTTGAGATAAATCTGCAAATATCTCGGAAACGAAGCGAGCTATGGCAAAATGTTAAGAGACCTTTTTTGTAGAGAATCAAGTTTCCTACTTTTTATGTTCTATGATATTTTTTGATCAGATGCGTAGTTCTCGAGATATATCAAGATATTTAAAAGTTCCGAAGCCGCACCAACATAATAGAGATACAGAAACACCGTGGCCCCTTCCTTTTAGATAACTCTGCACTATTGCGAGCTGCAAATGCCACTTCCAGCTTAGCTGTGCAGAGGAAGAACAACAAGAAGAAGAAGTATCTCGAAATATGTCCGTCAGGCCCGTTCCTTTGAGCTGAATCTGCAAATATCCCGGAAACGAAGCGAGCTATGGCAAAATATTAAGAGACGTTTTTTGTAGAGAATTATGTTTCCTACAATTTATGGTCTATGATATTTTTCGATCAGAAGCGTAGTTTTCGAGATATATCGAGATATTTAAAAGTTCCGAAGCCGCACCAAGATAATAGAGATACAGAAACACCGTGGCTCCTTTCTTTGAGATAACTCTGCACTAGTGCGAGCCGCAAATGCCTCTTCCAGCTTAGCTGTGCAGAAGAAGAACAACAAGAAGAAGAGATATCTCGAAATATGTCCGTCAGGCCCCTTCCCTTGAAATAAATCTGCAAATATCTCGGAAACGAAGCGAGCTATGGCAAAATGTTAAGAGACCTTTTTTGTAGAGAATTAAGTTTCCTACTTTTTATGTTCTATGATATTTTTCGATCAGACGCGTAGTTCTCGAGATATATCGAGATATTTAAAAGTTCCGAAGCCGCACCAACATAATAGAGATACAGAAACACCGTGGCCCCTTTCTTTGAGATAACTCTGCACTAGTGCGAGCCGCAAATGCCACTTCCAGCTTAGCTGTGCAGAAGAAGAACAACAAGAAGAAGAAATATCTCGAAATATGTCCGTCAGGCCCCTTCCCTTGAGATAAATCTGCAAATATCACGGGAACGAAGCGAGCTATGGCAAAATGTTAAGAGACCTTTTTTGTAGAGAATTAAGTTTCCTACTTTTTATGGTCTATGATATTTTTTGATCAGATGCGTAGTTCTCGAGATATATCAAGATATTTAAAAGCTCCGAAGCCGCACCAACATAATAGAGATACAGAAACACCGTGGCCCCTTTCTTTGAGATAACTCTGCACTATTGCGAGCTGCAAATGCCACTTCCCGCTTAGCTGTGCAGAGGAAGAACAACAAGAAGAAGAAGTATCTCGAAATATGTCCGTCAGGCCCGTTCCTTTGAGCTGAATCTGCAAATATCTCGGAAACGAAGCGAGCTATGGCAAAATGTTAAGAGACGTTTTTTGTAGTGAATTATGTTTCCTACAATTTATGTTCTATGATATTTTTTGATCAGAAGCGTAGTTTTCGAGATATATCGAGATATTTAAAAGTTCCGAAGCCGCACCAACATAATAGAGATACAGAAACACCGTGGCTCCTTTCTTTGAGATAACTCTGCACTAGTGCGAGCCGCAAATGCCACTTCCAGCTTAGCTGTGCAGAAGAAGAACGACAAGAAGAAGAAATATCTCGAAATATGTCCGTCAGGCCCCTTCCCTTGAGATAAATCTGCAAATATCTCGGAAACGAAGCGAGCTATGGCAAAATGTTAAGAGACCTTTTTTGTAGAGAATTAAGTTTCCTACTTTTTATGTTCTATGATATTTTTTGATCAGATGCGTAGTTCTCGAGGTATATCAAGATATTTAAAAGTTCCGAAGCCGCACCAACATAATAGAGATACAGAAACACCGTGGCCCCTTTCTTTGAGATAACTCTGCACTATTGCGAGCTGCAAATACCACTTCCAGCTTAGCTGTGCAGAGGAAGAACAACAAGAAGAAGAAGTATCTCGAAATATGTCCGTCAGGCCCGTTCCTTTGAGCTGAATCTGCAAATATCTCGGAAACGAAGCGAGCTATGGCAAAATGTTAAGAGACGTTTTTTGTAGTGAATTATGTTTCCTACAATTTATGTTCTATGACATTTTTTGATCAGAAGCGTAGTTTTCGAGATATATCGAGATATTTTAAAGTTCCGAAGCCGCGCCAACATAATAGAGATACAGAAACACCGTGGCTCCTTTCTTTGAGATAACTCTGCACGATTGCGAGCTGGAAATGCCACTTCCAGTTTAGATGTGCAGAAGAAGAACAACAAGAAGAAGAAATATCTCGAAATATGTCCGGCAGGCCCCTTCCCTTGAGATATATCTGCAAATATCTCGGAAACGAAGCGAGCTATGGCAAAATGTTAAGATACCTTTTTTGTAGAGAATTATGTTTCCTACAATTTATGTTCTATGATTTTTTTTGATCAGATGCGTAGTTCTCGAGATATATCAAGATATTTAAAAGTTCCGAAGCCGCACCAACATAATAGAGATACAGAAACACCGTGGCCCCTTTCTTTGAGATAACTCTGCACTATTGCGACCAGCAAATGCCACTTCCAGCTTAGCTGTGCAGAGGAAGAACAACAAGAAGAAGAAATATCTCGAAATATGTCCGTCAGGCCAGTTCCTTTGAGCTGAATCTGCAAATATCTCGGAAACGAAGCGAGCTATGGCAAAATGTTAAGAGACGTTTTTTGTAGTGAATTATGTTTCCTACAATTTATGTTCTATGACATTTTTTGATCAGAGGCGTAGTTTTCGAGATATATCGAGATATTTAAAAGTTCCGAAGGCGCACCAACATAATAGAGATACAGAAACACCGTGGCCCCTTTCTTTGAGATAACTCTGCACTATTGCGCGCTGCAAATGCCACTTCCAGCTTAGCTGTGCAGAAGAACAACAACAAGAAGAAGAAATATCTCGAAATATGTCCATCAGGACCCTTCCCTTGAGATAAATCTGCAAATATCTCGGAAACGAAGCGAGCTATGGCAAAATCTTAAGAGACCTTTTTTGTAGAGAATAATGTTTCCTACAATTTACGTTCTATGATATTTTTTGATCAGAGGCGTAGTTCTCGAGATATATCAAGATATTTAAAAGTTCCGAAGCCGCACCAACATAATAGAGATACAGAAACACCGTGGCCCCTTTCTTTGAGATAACTCTGCACTATTGCGACCTGCAAATGCCACTTCCAGCTCAGCTGTGCAGAAGAAGAACAACAAGAAGAAGAAATATCTCGAAATATGTCCGTCAGGCCCCTTCCCTTGAGATAAATCTGCAAATATCTCGGAAACGAAGCGAGCTATGGCAAAATGTTAAGAGACCGTTTTTGTAGAGAATTAAGTTTCCTACTTTTTATGTTCTATGATATTTTTTGATCAGATGCGTAGTTCTCGCGATATATCAAGATATTTAAAAGTTCCGAAGCCGCACCAACATAATAGAGATACAGAAACACCGTGGCCCCTTTCTTTGAGATAACTCTGCACTATTGCGAGATGCAAATGCCACTTCCAGCTTAGCTGTGCAGAAGAAGAACAACAAGAAGAAGAAATATCTCGAAATATGTCCGTCAGGCCCCTTCCCTTGAGATATATCTGCAAATATCTCGGAAACGAAGCGAGCTATGGCAAAATGTTAAGAGACCTTTTTTGTAGAGAATTATGTTTCCTACAATTTAGGGTCTATGATATTTTTTGATCAGAAGCGTAGTTTTCGAGATATATCGAGATATTTAAAAGCTCCGAAGCCGCACCAACATAATAGAGATACAGAAACACCGTGGCCCCTTTCTTTGAGATAACTCTGCACTAGTGCGAGCCGCAAATGCCACTTCCAGCTTAGCTGTGCAGAAGAAGAACAACAAGAGGAAGAAATATCTCGAAATATGTCCGTCAGGCCCCTTCCCTTGAGATAAATCTGCAAATATCTCGGGAACGAAGCGAGCTATGGCAAAATGTTAAGAGACCTTTTTTGTAGAGAATTAAGTTTCCTACTTTTTATGTTCTATGATATTTTTTGATCAGATGCGTAGTTCTCGAGATATATCAAGATATTTAAAAGTTCCGAAGCCGCACCAACATAATAGAGATACAGAAACACCGTGGCCCCTTTCTTTGAGATAACTCTGCACTATTGCGAGCTGCAAATGCCACTTCCAGCTTAGCTGTGCAGAGGAAGAACAAGAAGAAGAAGAAGTATCTCGAAATATGTCCGTCAGGCCCGTTCCTTTGAGCTGAATCTGCAAATATCTCGGAAACGAAGCGAGCTATGGCAAAATGTTAAGAGACGTTTTTTGTAGAGAATTATGTTTCCTACAATTTATGTTGTATGATATTTTTTGATCAGATGCGTAGTTCTCGAGATATATCAAGATATTTAAAAGTTCCGAAGCCGCACCAACATAATAGAGATACAGAAACACCGTGGCCCCTTTCTTTGAGATAACTCTGCACTATTGCGAGCTGCAAATGCCACTTCCAGCTTAGCTGTGCAGAGGAAGAACAACAAGAAGAAGAAGTATCTCGAAATATGTCCGTCAGGCCCGTTCCTTTGAGCTGAATCTGCAAATATCTCGGAAACGAAGCGAGCTATGGCAAAATGTTAAGAGACGTTTTTTGTAGAGAATTATGTTTCCTACAATTTATGTTGTATGATATTTTTCGATCAGAGGCGTAGTTCTCGAGATATATCAAGATATTTAAAAGTTCCGAAGCCGCTCCAACATAATAGAGATACAGAAACACCGTGACCCTTTCTTTGAGATAACTCTGCACGATTGCGAGCTGGAAATGCCACTTCCAGTTTAGCTGTGCAGAAGAAGAACAACAAGAAGAAGAAATATCTCGAAATATGTCCGTCAGGTCAGTTCCTTTGAGCTGAATCTGCAAATATCTCGGAAACGAAGCGAGCTATGGCAAAATGTTAAGAGACGTTTTTTGTAGAGAATTATGTTTCCTACAATTTATGTTCTATGATATTTTTTGATCAGAAGCGTAGTTTTCGAGATATATGGAGATATTTAAAAGTTCCGAAGCCGCACCAACATAATAGGGATACAGAAACACCGTGGCCCCTTTCTTTGAGATAACTCTGCACTAGTGCGAGCCGCAAATGCCACTTCCAGCTTAGCTGTGCAGAAGAAGAACAACAAGAAGAAGAAATATCTCGAAATATGTCCGTCAGGCGCCTTCCCTTGAGATAAATCTGCAAATATCTCGGAAACGAAGCGAGCTATGGCAAAATGTTAAGAGACCTTTTTTGTAGAAAATTCGGTTTCCTACTTTTTATGTTCTATGATATTTTTTGATCAGATGCGTAGTTCTCGAGATATATCAAGATATTTAAAAGTTCCGAAGCCGCACCAACATAATAGAGATACAGAAACACCGTGGCCCCTTTCTTTGAGATAACTCTGCACTATTGCGAGCTGTAAATGCCACTTCCAGCTTAGCTGTGCTGAAGAAGAACAACAAGAAGAAGAAATATCTCGAAATATGTCCGTCAGGCCCCTTCCCTTGAGATATATCTGCAAATATCTCGGAAACGAAGCGAGCTATGGCAAAATGTTAAGAGACCTTTTTTGTAGAGAATTATGTTTCCTACAATTTATGTTCTATGATATTTTTTGATCAGAAGCGTAGTTTTCGAGATATATCGAGATAGTTAAAAGTTCCGAAGCCGCACCAACATAATAGAGATACAGAAACACCGTGGCCCCTTTCTTTGAGATAACTCTGCACTAGTGCGAGCTGCAAATGCCACTTCCAGCTTAGCTGTGCAGAAGAAGAACAACAAGAAGAAGAAATATCTCGAAATATGTCCGTCAGGCCCCTTCCCTTGAAATAAATCTGCAAATATCTCGGAAACGAAGCGAGCTATGGCAAAATGTTAAGAGACCTTTTTTGTAGAGAATTAAGTTTCCTACTTTTTATGTTCTATGATATTTTTCGATCAGAGGCGTAGTTCTCGAGATATATCAAGATATTTAAAAGTTCCGAAGCCGCACCAACATAATAGAGATACAGAAACACCGTGGCCCCTTTCTTTGAGATAACTCTGCACGATTGCGAGCTGGAAATGCCACTTCCAGTTTAGCTGTGCAGAAGAAGAACAACAAGAAGAAGAAATATCTCGAAATATGTCCGTCAGGTCAGTTCCTTTGAGCTGAATCTGCAAATATCTCGGAAACGAAGCGAGCTATGGCAAAATGTTAAGAGACGTTTTTTGTAGAGAATTATGTTTCCTACAATTTATGTTCTATGATATTTTTTGATCAGAAGCGTAGTTTTCGAGATATATGGAGATATTTAAAAGTTCCGAAGCCGCACCAACATAATAGGGATACAGAAACACCGTGGCCCCTTTCTTTGAGATAACTCTGCACTAGTGCGAGCCGCAAATGCCACTTCCAGCTTAGCTGTGCAGAAGAAGAACAACAAGAAGAAGAAATATCTCGAAATATGTCCGTCAGGCGCCTTCCCTTGAGATAAATCTGCAAATATCTCGAAAACGAAGCGAGCTATGGCAAAATGTTAAGAGACCTTTTTTGTAGAGAATTATGTTTCCTACAATTTATGTTCTATGATATTTTTTGATCAGAAGCGTAGTTTTCGAGATATATCGAGATATTTAAAAGTTCCGAAGCCGCACCAACATAATAGGGATACAGAAACACCGTGGCCCCTTTCGTTGAGATAACTCTGCACTAGTGCGAGCCGCAAATGCCACTTCCAGCTTAGCTGTGCAGAAGAAGAACAACAAGAAGAAGAAATATCTCGAAATATGTCCGTCAGGCGCCTTCCCTTGAGATAAATCTGCAAATATCTCGGAAACGAAGCGAGCTATGGCAAAATGTTAAGAGACCTTTTTTGTAGAAAATTAGGTTTCCTACTTTTTATGTTCTATGATATTTTTTGATCAGATACGTAGTTCTCGAGATATATCAAGATATTTAAAAGTTCCGAAGCCGCACCAACATAATAGAGATACAGAAACACCGTGGCCCCTTTCTTTGAGATAACTCTGCACTATTGCGAGCTGTAAATGCCACTTCCAGCTTAGCTGTGCAGAAGAAGAACAACAAGAAGAAGAAATATCTCGAAATATGTCCGTCAGGCCCCTTCCCTTGAGATATATCTGCAAATATCTCGGAAACGAAGCGAGCTATTGCAAAATGTTAAGAGACCTGTTTTGTAGAGAATTCTGTTTCCTACAATTTATGTTCTATGATATTTTTTGATCAGAAGCGTAGTTTTCGAGATATATCGAGATATTTAAAAGTTCCGAAGCCGCACCAACATAATAGAGATACAGAAACACCGTGGCCCCTTTCTTTGGGATAACTCTGCACTATTGCGAGCTGCAAATGCCACTTCCAGCTCAGCTGTGCAGAAGAAGAACAACAAGAAGAAGAAATATCTCGAAATATGTCCGTCAGGACCCCTCCCTTGAGATAAATCTGCAAATATCTCGGAAACGAAGCCAGCTATGGCAAAATGTTAAGAGACCGTTTTTGGAGAGAATTAAGTTTCCTACTTTTTATGTTCTATGATATTTTTTGATCAAATGCGTAGTTCTCGAGATATATCAAGATATTTAAAAGTTCCGAAGCCGCACCAACATAATAGAGATACAGAAACACCGTGGCCCCTTTCTTTGAGATAACTCTGCACTATTGCGAGATGCAAATGCCACTTCCAGCTTAGCTGTGCAGAAGAAGAACAACAAGAAGAAGAAATATCTCGAAATATGTCCGTCAGGCCCCTTCCCTTGGGATATATCTGCAAATATCTCGGAAACGAAGCGAGCTATGGCAAAATGTTAAGAGACCTTTTTTGTAGAGAATTATGTTTCCTACAATTTAGGTTCTATGATATTTTTTGATCAGAAGCGTAGTTTTCGAGATATATCGAGATATTTAAAAGTTCCGAAGCCGCACCAACATAATAGAGATACAGAAACACCGTGGCCCCTTTCTTTGAGATAACTCTGCACTAGTGCGAGCCGCAAGTGCCACTTCCAGCTTAGCTGTGCAGAAGAAGAACAACAAGAAGAAGAAATATCTCGAAATATGTCCGTCAGGCCAGTTCCTTTGAGCTGAATCTGCAAATATCTCGGAAACGAAGCGAGCTATGGCAAAATGTTAAGAGACGTTTTTTGTAGAGAATTATGTTTCCTACAATTTATGTTCTATGATATTTTTTGATCAGAAGCGTAGTTTTCGAGATATATCGAGATATTTAAAAGTTCCGAAGCCGCACCAACATAATAGGGATACAGAAACACCGTGGCCCCTTTCTTTGAGATAACTCTGCACTAGTGCGAGCCGCAAATGCCACTTCCAGCTTAGCTGTGCAGAAGAAGAACAACAAGAAGAAGAAATATCTCGAAATATGTCCGTCAGGCGCCTTCCCTTGAGATAAATCTGCAAATATCTCGGAAACGAAGCGAGCTATGGCAAAATGTTAAGAGACCTTTTTTGTAGAAAATTAGGTTTACTACTTTTTATGTTCTATGATATTTTTTGATCAGATGCGTAGTTCTCGAGATATATCAAGATATTTAAAAGTTCCGAAGCCGCACCAACATAATAGAGATACAGAAACACCGTGGCCCCTTTCTGTGAGATAACTCTGCACTATTGCGAGCTGTAAATGCCACTTCCAGCTTAGCTGTGCAGAAGAAGAACAACAAGAAGAAGAAATATCTCGAAATATGTCCGTCAGGTCAGTTCCTTTGAGCTGAATCTGCAAATATCTCGGAAACGAAGCGAGCTATGGCAAAATGTTAAGAGACGTTTTTTGTAGAGAATTATGTTTCCTACAATTTATGTTCTATGATATTTTTTGATCAGAAGCGTAGTTTTCGAGATATATCGAGATAGTTAAAAGTTCCGAAGCCGCACCAACATAATAGAGATACAGAAACACCGTGGCCCCTTTCTTTGAGATAACTCTGCACTAGTGCGAGCCGCAAATGCCACTTCCAGCTTAGCTGTGCAGAAGAAGAACAACAAGAAGAAGAAATATCTCGAAATATGTCCGTCAGGCCCCTTCCCTTGAGATAAATCTGCAAATATCTCGGGAACGAAGCGAGCTATGGCAAAATGTTAAGAGACCTTTTTTGTAGAGAATTAAGTTTCCTACTTTTTATGTTCTATGATATTTTTTGATCAGATGCGTAGTTCTCGAGATATATCAAGATATTTAAAAGTTCCGAAGCCGCACCAACATAATAGAGATACAGAAACACCGTGGCCCCTTTCTTTGAGATAACTCTGCACTATTGCGAGCTGCAAATGCCACTGCAGCTTAGCTGTGCAGAGGAAGAACAACAAGAAGAAGAAGTATCTCGAAATATGTCCGTCAGGCCCGTTCCTTTGAGCTGAATCTGCAAATATCTCGGAAACGAAGCGAGCTATGGCAAAATGTTAAGAGACGTTTTTTGTAGCGAATTATGTTTCCTACAATTTATGTTCTATGATATTTTTCGATCAGAGGCGTAGTTCTCGAGATATATCAAGATATTTAAAAGTTCCGAAGCCGCACCAACATAATAGAGATACAGAAACACCGTGGCCCCTTTCTTTGAGATAACTCTGCACTATTGCGAGCTGTAAATGCCACTTCCAGCTTAGCTGTGCAGAAGAAGAACAACAAGAAGAAGAAATATCTCGAAATATGTCCGTCAGGCCCCTTCCCTTGAGATATATCTGCAAATATCTCGGAAACGAAGCGAGCTATGGCAAAATGTTAAGAGACCTTTTTTGTAGAGAATTATGTTTCCTACAATTTATGTTCTATGATATTTTTTTATCAGAAGCGTAGTTTTCGAGATATATCGAGATAGTTAAAAGTTCCGAAGCCGCACCAACATAATAGAGATACAGAAACACCGTGGCCCCTTTCTTTGAGATAACTCTGCACTAGTGCGAGCCGCAAATGCCACTTCCAGCTTAGCTGTGCAGAAGAAGAACAACAAGAAGAAGAAATATCTCGAAATATATCCGTCAGGCCCCTTCCCTTGAGATAAATCTGCAAATATCTCGGGAACGAAGCGAGCTATGGCAAAATGTTAAGAGACCTTTTTTGTAGAGAATTAAGTTTCCTACTTTTTATGTTCTATGATATTTTTTGATCAGATGCGTAGTTCTCGAGATATATCAAGATATTTAAAAGTTCCGAAGCCGCACCAACATAATAGAGATACAGAAACACCGTGGCCCCTTTCTTTGAGATAACTCTGCACTATTGCGAGCTGCAAATGCCACTGCAGCTTAGCTGTGCAGAGGAAGAACAACAAGAAGAAGAAGTATCTCGAAATATGTCCGTCAGGCCCGTTCCTTTGAGATGAATCTGCAAATATCTCGGAAACGAAGCGAGCTATGGCAAAATGTTAAGAGACGTTTTTTGTAGCAAATTATGTTTCCTACAATTTATGTTCTATGATATTTTTCGATCAGAGGCGTAGTTCTCGAGATATATCAAGATATTTAAAAGTTCCGAAGCCGCACCAACATAATAGAGATACAGAAACACCGTGACCCTTTCTTTGAGATAACTCTGCACGATTGCGAGCTGGAAATGCCACTTCCAGTTTAGCTGTGCAGAAGAAGAACAACAAGAAGAAGAAATATCTCGAAATATGTCCGTCAGGTCAGTTCCTTTGAGCTGAATCTGCAAATATCTCGGAAACGAAGCGAGCTATGGCAAAATGTTAAGAGACGTTTTCTGTAGAGAATTATGTTTCCTACAATTTATGTTCTATGATATTTTTTGATCAGAAGCGTAGTTTTCGAGATATATCGAGATAGTTAAAAGTTCCGAAGCCGCACCAACATAATAGAGATACAGAAACACCGTGGCCCCTTTCTTTGAGATAACTCTGCACGATTGCGAGCTGGAAATGCCACTTCCAGTTTAGCTGTGCAGAAGAAGAACAACAAGAAGAAGAAATATCTCGAAATATGTCCGTCAGGCCGCTTCCCTTGAGATAAATCTGCAAATATCTCGGAAACGAAACGAGCTATGGCAAAATGTTAAGAGACCTTTTTTGTAGAGAATTACGTTTCCTACTTTTTGTGTTCTATGATATTTTTCGATCAGAGGCGTAGTTCTCGAGATATATCAAGATATTTAAAAGTTCCGAAGCCGCACCAACATAATAGAGATACAGAAACACCGTGGCCCCTTTCTTTGAGATAACTCTGCACGATTGCGAGCTGGAAATGCCACTTCCAGTTTAGCTGTGCAGAAGAAGAACAACAAGAAGAAGAAATATCTCGAAATATGTCCGTCAGGCCAGTTCCTTTGAGCTGAATCTGCAAATATCTCGGAAACGAAGCGAGCTATGGCAAAATGTTAAGAGACGTTTTTTGTAGAGAATTATGTTTCCTACAATTTATGTTCTATGATATTTTTTGATCAGAATCGTAGTTTTCGAGATATATCGAGATATTTAAAAGTTCCGAAGCCGCACCAACATAATAGGGATACAGAAACACCGTGGCCCCTTTCTTTGAGATAACTCTGCACTAGTGCGAGCCGCAAATGCCACTTCCAGCTTAGCTGTGCAGAAGAAGAACAACAAGAAGAAGAAATATCTCGAAATATGTCCGTCAGGCGCCTTCCCTTGAGATAAATCTGCAAATATCTCGGAAACGAAGCGAGCTATGGCAAAATGTTAAGAGACCTTTTTTGTAGAAAATTAGGTTTACTACTTTTTACGTTCTATGATATTTTTTGATCAGATGCGTAGTTCTCGAGATGTATCAAGATATTTAAAAGTTCCGAAGCCGCACCAACATAATAGAGATACAGAAACACCGTGGCCCCTTTCTGTGAGATAACTCTGCACTATTGCGAGCTGTAAATGCCACTTCCAGCTTAGCTGTGCAGAAGAAGAACAACAAGAAGAAGAAATATCTCGAAATATGTCCGTCAGGCCCCTGCCCTTGAGATATATCTGCAAATATCTCGGAAACGAAGCGAGCTATGGCAAAATGTTAAGAGACCTTTTTTGTAGAGAATTATGTTTCCTACAATTTATGTTCTATGATATTTTTTGATCAGATGCGTAGTTCTCGAGATATATCAAGATATTTAAAAGTTCCGAAACCGCACCAACATAACAGAGATACAGAAACACCGTGGCCCCTTTCTTTGAGATAACTCTGCACTAGTGCGAGCCGCAAATGCCGCTTCCAGCTTAGCTGTGCAGAAGAAGAACAACAAGAAGAAGAAATATCTCGAAATATGTCCGTTAGGCCCCTTCCCTTGAGATAAATCTGCAAATATCTCGGAAACGAAGCGAGCTATGGCAAAATGTTAAGAGACCTTTTTTGTAGAGAATTAAGTTTCCTACATTTTATGTTCTATGATATTTTTTGATCAGATGCGTAGTTCTCGAGATATATTAAGATATTTAAAAGTTCCGAAGCCGCACCAACATAATAGAGATACAGAAACACCGTGGCCCCTTTCTTTGAGATAACTCTGCACTATTGCGAGCTGTAAATGCCACTTCCAGCTTAGCTGTGCTGAAGAAGAACAACAAGAAGAAGAAATATCTCGAAATATGTCCGTCAGGCCCCTTCCCTTGAGATATATCTGCAAATATCTCGGAAACGAAGCGAGCTATGGCAAAATGTTAAGAGACCTTTTTTGTAGAGAATTATGTTTCCTACAATTTATGTTCTATGATATTTTTTGATCAGAAGCGTAGTTTTCGAGATATATCGAGATAGTTAAAAGTTCCGAAGCCGCACCAACATAATAGAGATACAGAAACACCGTGGCCCCTTTCTTTGAGATAACTCTGCACTAGTGCGAGCTGCAAATGCCACTTCCAGCTTAGCTGTGCAGAAGAAGAACAACAAGAAGAAGAAATATCTCGAAATATGTCCGTCAGGCCCCTTCCCTTGAAATAAATCTGCAAATATCTCGGAAACGAAGCGAGCTATGGCAAAATGTTAAGAGACCTTTTTTGTAGAGAATTAAGTTTCCTACTTTTTATGTTCTATGATATTTTTCGATCAGAGGCGTAGTTCTCGAGATATATCAAGATATTTAAAAGTTCCGAAGCCGCACCAACATAATAGAGATACAGAAACACCGTGGCCCCTTTCTTTGAGATAACTCTGCACGATTGCGAGCTGGAAATGCCACTTCCAGTTTAGCTGTGCAGAAGAAGAACAACAAGAAGAAGAAATATCTCGAAATATGTCCGTCAGGTCAGTTCCTTTGAGCTGAATCTGCAAATATCTCGGAAACGAAGCGAGCTATGGCAAAATGTTAAGAGACGTTTTTTGTAGAGAATTATGTTTCCTACAATTTATGTTCTATGATATTTTTTGATCAGAAGCGTAGTTTTCGAGATATATGGAGATATTTAAAAGTTCCGAAGCCGCACCAACATAATAGGGATACAGAAACACCGTGGCCCCTTTCTTTGAGATAACTCTGCACTAGTGCGAGCCGCAAATGCCACTTCCAGCTTAGCTGTGCAGAAGAAGAACAACAAGAAGAAGAAATATCTCGAAATATGTCCGTCAGGCGCCTTCCCTTGAGATAAATCTGCAAATATCTCGAAAACGAAGCGAGCTATGGCAAAATGTTAAGAGACCTTTTTTGTAGAGAATTATGTTTCCTACAATTTATGTTCTATGATATTTTTTGATCAGAAGCGTAGTTTTCGAGATATATCGAGATATTTAAAAGTTCCGAAGCCGCACCAACATAATAGGGATACAGAAACACCGTGGCCCCTTTCGTTGAGATAACTCTGCACTAGTGCGAGCCGCAAATGCCACTTCCAGCTTAGCTGTGCAGAAGAAGAACAACAAGAAGAAGAAATATCTCGAAATATGTCCGTCAGGCGCCTTCCCTTGAGATAAATCTGCAAATATCTCGGAAACGAAGCGAGCTATGGCAAAATGTTAAGAGACCTTTTTTGTAGAAAATTAGGTTTCCTACTTTTTATGTTCTATGATATTTTTTGATCAGATACGTAGTTCTCGAGATATATCAAGATATTTAAAAGTTCCGAAGCCGCACCAACATAATAGAGATACAGAAACACCGTGGCCCCTTTCTTTGAGATAACTCTGCACTATTGCGAGCTGTAAATGCCACTTCCAGCTTAGCTGTGCAGAAGAAGAACAACAAGAAGAAGAAATATCTCGAAATATGTCCGTCAGGCCCCTTCCCTTGAGATATATCTGCAAATATCTCGGAAACGAAGCGAGCTATTGCAAAATGTTAAGAGACCTGTTTTGTAGAGAATTCTGTTTCCTACAATTTATGTTCTATGATATTTTTTGATCAGAAGCGTAGTTTTCGAGATATATCGAGATATTTAAAAGTTCCGAAGCCGCACCAACATAATAGAGATACAGAAACACCGTGGCCCCTTTCTTTGGGATAACTCTGCACTATTGCGAGCTGCAAATGCCACTTCCAGCTCAGCTGTGCAGAAGAAGAACAACAAGAAGAAGAAATATCTCGAAATATGTCCGTCAGGACCCCTCCCTTGAGATAAATCTGCAAATATCTCGGAAACGAAGCCAGCTATGGCAAAATGTTAAGAGACCGTTTTTGGAGAGAATTAAGTTTCCTACTTTTTATGTTCTATGATATTTTTTGATCAGATGCGTAGTTCTCGAGATATATCAAGATATTTAAAAGTTCCGAAGCCGCACCAACATAATAGAGATACAGAAACACCGTGGCCCCTTTCTTTGAGATAACTCTGCACTATTGCGAGATGCAAATGCCACTTCCAGCTTAGCTGTGCAGAAGAAGAACAACAAGAAGAAGAAATATCTCGAAATATGTCCGTCAGGCCCCTTCCCTTGGGATATATCTGCAAATATCTCGGAAACGAAGCGAGCTATGGCAAAATGTTAAGAGACCTTTTTTGTAGAGAATTATGTTTCCTACAATTTAGGTTCTATGATATTTTTTGATCAGAAGCGTAGTTTTCGAGATATATCGAGATATTTAAAAGTTCCGAAGCCGCACCAACATAATAGAGATACAGAAACACCGTGGCCCCTTTCTTTGAGATAACTCTGCACTAGTGCGAGCCGCAAGTGCCACTTCCAGCTTAGCTGTGCAGAAGAAGAACAACAAGAAGAAGAAATATCTCGAAATATGTCCGTCAGGCCAGTTCCTTTGAGCTGAATCTGCAAATATCTCGGAAACGAAGCGAGCTATGGCAAAATGTTAAGAGACGTTTTTTGTAGAGAATTATGTTTCCTACAATTTATGTTCTATGATATTTTTTGATCAGAAGCGTAGTTTTCGAGATATATCGAGATATTTAAAAGTTCCGAAGCCGCACCAACATAATAGGGATACAGAAACACCGTGGCCCCTTTCTTTGAGATAACTCTGCACTAGTGCGAGCCGCAAATGCCACTTCCAGCTTAGCTGTGCAGAAGAAGAACAACAAGAAGAAGAAATATCTCGAAATATGTCCGTCAGGCGCCTTCCCTTGAGATAAATCTGCAAATATCTCGGAAACGAAGCGAGCTATGGCAAAATGTTAAGAGACCTTTTTTGTAGAAAATTAGGTTTACTACTTTTTATGTTCTATGATATTTTTTGATCAGATGCGTAGTTCTCGAGATATATCAAGATATTTAAAAGTTCCGAAGCCGCACCAACATAATAGAGATACAGAAACACCGTGGCCCCTTTCTGTGAGATAACTCTGCACTATTGCGAGCTGTAAATGCCACTTCCAGCTTAGCTGTGCAGAAGAAGAACAACAAGAAGAAGAAATATCTCGAAATATGTCCGTCAGGTCAGTTCCTTTGAGCTGAATCTGCAAATATCTCGGAAACGAAGCGAGCTATGGCAAAATGTTAAGAGACGTTTTTTGTAGAGAATTATGTTTCCTACAATTTATGTTCTATGATATTTTTTGATCAGAAGCGTAGTTTTCGAGATATATCGAGATAGTTAAAAGTTCCGAAGCCGCACCAACATAATAGAGATACAGAAACACCGTGGCCCCTTTCTTTGAGATAACTCTGCACTAGTGCGAGCCGCAAATGCCACTTCCAGCTTAGCTGTGCAGAAGAAGAACAACAAGAAGAAGAAATATCTCGAAATATGTCCGTCAGGCCCCTTCCCTTGAGATAAATCTGCAAATATCTCGGGAACGAAGCGAGCTATGGCAAAATGTTAAGAGACCTTTTTTGTAGAGAATTAAGTTTCCTACTTTTTATGTTCTATGATATTTTTTGATCAGATGCGTAGTTCTCGAGATATATCAAGATATTTAAAAGTTCCGAAGCCGCACCAACATAATAGAGATACAGAAACACCGTGGCCCCTTTCTTTGAGATAACTCTGCACTATTGCGAGCTGCAAATGCCACTGCAGCTTAGCTGTGCAGAGGAAGAACAACAAGAAGAAGAAGTATCTCGAAATATGTCCGTCAGGCCCGTTCCTTTGAGCTGAATCTGCAAATATCTCGGAAACGAAGCGAGCTATGGCAAAATGTTAAGAGACGTTTTTTGTAGCGAATTATGTTTCCTACAATTTATGTTCTATGATATTTTTCGATCAGAGGCGTAGTTCTCGAGATATATCAAGATATTTAAAAGTTCCGAAGCCGCACCAACATAATAGAGATACAGAAACACCGTGGCCCCTTTCTTTGAGATAACTCTGCACTATTGCGAGCTGTAAATGCCACTTCCAGCTTAGCTGTGCAGAAGAAGAACAACAAGAAGAAGAAATATCTCGAAATATGTCCGTCAGGCCCCTTCCCTTGAGATATATCTGCAAATATCTCGGAAACGAAGCGAGCTATGGCAAAATGTTAAGAGACCTTTTTTGTAGAGAATTATGTTTCCTACAATTTATGTTCTATGATATTTTTTTATCAGAAGCGTAGTTTTCGAGATATATCGAGATAGTTAAAAGTTCCGAAGCCGCACCAACATAATAGAGATACAGAAACACCGTGGCCCCTTTCTTTGAGATAACTCTGCACTAGTGCGAGCCGCAAATGCCACTTCCAGCTTAGCTGTGCAGAAGAAGAACAACAAGAAGAAGAAATATCTCGAAATATATCCGTCAGGCCCCTTCCCTTGAGATAAATCTGCAAATATCTCGGGAACGAAGCGAGCTATGGCAAAATGTTAAGAGACCTTTTTTGTAGAGAATTAAGTTTCCTACTTTTTATGTTCTATGATATTTTTTGATCAGATGCGTAGTTCTCGAGATATATCAAGATATTTAAAAGTTCCGAAGCCGCACCAACATAATAGAGATACAGAAACACCGTGGCCCCTTTCTTTGAGATAACTCTGCACTATTGCGAGCTGCAAATGCCACTGCAGCTTAGCTGTGCAGAGGAAGAACAACAAGAAGAAGAAGTATCTCGAAATATGTCCGTCAGGCCCGT